>NW_028288557.1:3000000-3600000 GCF_059628265.1 Tinamus guttatus | reverse complement strand
ACAGTGTTTGGGAGCACGGATTCAGTGAGGGTAGGGAGGGTGTAGATGTACGCAGAGCCCTGAAGTTTCTCCACGATGCCTTGTGCAAAAGAGCACCAGAAAGTATCACCAGAACCAAGGTGAGAAGCGACTGCAGACGCTGCATCCTGCGGCACGGAGAGGGTGCTGGCCTGGGAGAAAGGAGGGCAGGAGGGAAGGGCTCGGGCTAAGAGGCTCAGCCCGCGGTTGCGCGGGGACGTTTCAGGGCCCGAGCGCACGACGGGAGCACGGGGCTCTCCGCAGGCAGCGGGGGCCAAGGACACGCTGCGAGGGCGGCTTGATTGGGGCGGAAGAAACGGGCAAACAAAGCAGCTCCTTGTCTGTGAAACTGGACAGAAAACCTCACAGGGAGCGCAGCAGAAACACCGACACAAACCCCACGTTGCTCGCCTCACAAGGCAGACTTTGTTTGCTGCTTTAATGCTCTCGGAGGCGGTTCTCCGCTTAGGCCTGACCATCCCAAGTATTCCAAGCGATTACAGAGAGCTACAGGAACATTTTAACTCGTCCCCACAGTCACTAGGACGTTACTTGCAGATGGATGTGAACAGCAGCTGCAGGAACACTCACAAGCTACCTGGTGCCTCGCACGAGCGCCGCGGGTCGAGACTTAGACTGGAGGAATTGGCTTTAAGGTTTGGTTACCGAGAGGTCTCCTTTCACACTGCCACTGGAGGAACAGTGCTGCCCTCACCCTGTGAATGGAAATCATAGCGATAAAAAGGCTTTGATGATGGTTTTGATGGATGTTTTTAAGGAGTCCTTGAATGGGAATTGCATCTCGGACACACTTATGACATCAAACGTAAATAAATAAGTAAATAAAACTCGTGCTACCATGGTCATGAATGAGTTGCACCAAGAAAGCTCATGTTGATGCTACTGGGGGGAAGGAGCCGAACGGCGTGTCCTGGCCACACGCGGCGGAGCGGGACTCGAAGACACTGCTTGACATCTAGAAAGGAGCAGGGCATCTGCTCAGCGTCCACACGGGAAACGTGGAAAATCCTGCGGAAGAGCAATGCACAAGGACAACAAACCACGCAAAGATGACAGACCCGGTCCAAGCAGCACCTGGTAAGAAGAATAGATGGAGAAAGAAAAAAAGAGATAGGGACGGATCTTCCCCCCAAAATACTCAAATCCTCCAACTGTTGGTGTTTTAATAGCAGGTATTTTTGCAAGAATCACCCTCAAGGTCTTTTTCGCTCCAGAAGTCATTTTAAAAAAAATCTTCCGAGTAATTTTAAATTAACTCTCCCAGCCGAATTTTCCCAAGCTACACAGCTTGACTAGAGAAAACTCCATCTGGAAGGAGCAGAGGCTGCGACAGGGACAAACCACAGAGCTCACCACGCAAGAGAAGCGAGAGCTCGCCCAACTTCGCAACGCGCGGAACGTTTCTTGTTCAAAGTGGCAGACAAAACTCATGCCAGAAGAGGGGAGAATATGCCAACTCGGTGGCAGAGGGTCAAAGAGCGGCATCAGGAGACTCCACAGCATTATTCTGAGACAAGCTCTCTAAAAGCACGGGGTATTCTGCTAGGAAAACCTAGCAAGCACGATCTTTAGGACTCATTTCCTAGTGCAGGTAATTTTTTAACTCTCTACCCTATGCCAGGGCTGCCTGCAGGTGGTCAGATCTCTTCCTACGTCTGCTTAGAGCTCAGCTCTTTCACTGCGAGTGAGAGCAAAGATGAAAGGTTGAACTCAAGACCCTCGTGCGACGACCGTCAGGTCAGATGGAAGCCAAAGGGGCTTTGTCCTAAAGCAAACAGGAATCAGATCCTGCCACGGAAATGTTGGAAAGCACAAGAGAGCCTGAGGACGAGCGGCCTTGACACTCACCCTGCCTCCACAGGGCACAGAGTTACAGCACGAGGAAAAATTTATTTGGAGTGAGAAGAAAGGCTCTGCGGTCCATATTCCCCACTTACCATTTCTACAGACGCATTTAGTGTCACTCTAGGGTCAACAAGGACCCCGAGCAGATGTCAAGCCCCAACGCCTCCAACACAGACAGCAGGTCTTACCAGCTGTCACCACGTTGTGATAAAACACAAGAGGCAGCAAAGCCCCACGGAAACCAGAGCTGGTCAGGCTGTCCCATTGGATCTACCATTCACAAGGACGTTTGCAACTTAAAAACTTCAGCTTCACTTGGAAGAACTAACTGCAAAGAAACACTAATGGAAATAATATAAGAAGTTGTGTTTCACCAAAAGCAAGCAATTTCCTAAATCCTTTTTCCTAAAAAGAGGACTGATTAAGTTAATGAAGACCCTTGGACCCAAGAACATAGGTGCCCAGCTGATAGCTCAAAGTCATGCAGAACATCAGCCTTGGCTTCCTGGGCAGGAGAGGGCTAGGACAACACAGAAACCTTTCCAAAAACAACGCTGGTTTGTAAGAGATTTGGTGATAAACTGCTTCTTCCAGGCGGATGGATTCTCACACCAGCTTTTCGAGCTCGTTTTGGGCCTCATCTCTGCTTCAGAGCATTTCTCTGCCGCACACTGTTGGGTTTCATGTATTCCGCTTGAATTACGACCAAAATAGCAGGCAGGGGCTCTGCTCCATTTCGGCAAAGAACAGTTTGGACTACCTCGATGCAAAGCCTTAAAAATCCTTCCCGCACAACACGTGTCCCTGGGAACCACACGGAGCTTTTCAGGGAGAAGCAGCTTGTGCCAGAATCCACAGATCCTGCATTCACCTCCACATCAACTGTATTTCTTAGTTTTTACATGATTTGACAAAGTCTAGGTATATTTTAAACCTCCAAACAAGCCTTATCCTACACACCGGAGAAAGAGGTTCTGGATTCTTTTCATCTGATGTGTACAGTGGCCCTAATTAAAAAGCCTTAATTCAGTGCCCGTTCCTTACGGCCAGCCTTAGATTGCTATTAAATCTGAGCAAGTCCCAGGCCGCCCATATTTAGCACGCCAATTAACCGGCCTTGAACATCAACATGGGATGGGAGTGACCAGAAAACGGAAAGAATTAAGTTGTTGTTATCACCAATATTATATGCGTTTGTCCTCAAAATGCTAAAGAGGACTCAATAATTATATATTTTGAAGCAGCACCTATTCAGGTTTGCAGGGTGTTTCAAGAAGCAATGAGCAACATGGAGTACAGTCCAACAGAAAAAGCTATTGAGAAGTCACCACCACCAACCCCAAGCAGCCAGAATATTCCTTATGGCCTCCAAGTCCTAAAGTTTATCCAAGGACTTGGATTGATTAGTTTTTTAAGTGCTGTAAGCTTTCCTTAAAAGAAAAACAAAACCAAAAAAAACGAGGATATATCGTCATTGTCGCTTGGTTGATATGTGAAGGATGAAACCACCACGATAAATACTTTGGGAACTGACGTTTGCTACAGCACATGGATTACAAACACCATTTAAAGACGCTGCAGCTGCATTTAATTCTGTTCTGCATGCACGACCCCAGGAAAAAAATAAATAAATAGAAACAAAACCCCACCAACCCTTACTTTAAGGCTAGCCTTTGCCCTGCATGGGCACCCAAGGGGGTTGCTGCACTCACTCCTCATCGCAGCGAGCTCCCGAGGCCGAGGCCGCTTCAAGGGCCACCAAATGCCCGTCACGGAACAGGAGCAGCAAGTTTTCTTCCCTTTCCATCCAGAGCACATTCCCAAACGTGCGGCACCAAGCCCAAACACACGCAGAGCGACGCGGGGGAGCTCCCACGGGCTCGGATTAGGAGCACTCGAGCCTGAGTTTTCCCGGAGGCCGAATAAACCAGACCGCTCCATCAAAACAGGGCCTCTGCCAGCGGCACCCAGCAGCCACGTCCACGGTTTGGACAAACACATCCGCGCGCCGGCGGGTGCGGAGCCCAGCCCTGCCACGAGCAGGGCGCTGGGGAAGGGGCCGCGGCCCTGCCACGGCGCTGGGGAGGACGAGGGCTCTGGGCCCCGCCGCCCTCGGGCTGCCGCAGCCCCGCGGGCCTCTGCGCTGCGGGTCCGAGACAGGCCCGTCACGAGCGCTGCCCCGAATCGGGGGCTCCCGGGGATTGCTCCTGGCCTCGCACGCTGCCGCCCGCCGCTGCTCTGACCTTGCAGGGGACCCCTCGGCGCTGCCGAGCTGCGGAGCGGGAGCAGCTCCTGCTGCGGGGGTCCTCCTCGAAGCGGGGGGACACCGGCTCCCCACAGGGCCATCGGGAGGCTCCCGCCGGCTCCCGCCTGCGCGCAGGGATCTCTCGGACCCCTCGCACGCAGGCCTGGATCCCCAGATCTCTCACAGGGCAGCGGGGGACCGGTCCCCAAAACGCTCACGGAGGAGGGGGGGGACCTGAAACCCTCTAAAATCCTCACAGGGAAGGGGGGACCTGCTCCCAAATCCCTCATGGATGGGGGCACCCGGGCTCCCCCCAGGCCCGTCACAGCCGGGGGGCAGCTGCCCCCCCCGCCAACCCCTCCTTGGCGGCACCTGCCCCACAAACCCCTCCCGCCTCCCCGACCCCCTCCAGCTCCGGGCGCCCGAGGAGCTCCCGGCTCCCCGCGACAGCCGAGGGCGCCGCTTCCCGGGGGCACCGGGCCGGGCCCCGCTCCGCCGCGACACGTCGCCCCCCCGCCCCGCCCCGCCGCTCCCGGGGCCGGCGCCGCGGCGGGTCCCGCCGCTCCCCGCGGCGCTCCCGCTGCTCACCGCGCTGCGGAGCCCCGCTGCTCCCCGCGCCGCTCCCCGCGCTGCGGAGCCCCGCGATCCCCCGGGCACCGGCGGCGGCGGCGGCGCCGCGTCCCGTTCGGTGGCGGCGGCGGCTGCGGGCGGGGCGCGCCCACGTGACCGCCGTGTCATGGCGCGCCGCCATCTTGTCGGGGCGGGCGGCCGCGGGTGGCTCCTGCGCGCGGGGAAGCGCCGGGGGGACCCGGGGGGACCCGGCGGGCGGCAGCGCCGGGGACGGGGGGACGGGAGCGGGGGACCCCGCTGCGCGGCGGAGCTGCTCGCGCTGCGCGGTAACGGGGCCAAACGCGGCGCTTCCCGCAGAGTTAGGGAGCGCGCTTCAAGCTTCTTCACGAGTGTGGGTCCAAAAAGAGAAAAAAGACACCAACATAAATATTTCTTTTCCAAGCAGAAAAGAAAACCTCAATCTTCAGGTGACGCTTGCTTGGAATTGCAACAGAGCCCAACGAGACTGGGCTTATTTGTTCTTGTGGTGCCGGTTGGCACGTGTGGGAAATCTTGCCTTTTTTTTTTTTTTTTTCCTTCTTCCTCTGCACAAAAATCAATCAATCAATGAATAAAAGAAACGCGCTTTGCCATGACCACAGCGGCGGGAGGCAGCGGGGCAGGGTGGGTGAGCGCTGCCCATGCCCTGCAATGGCTGCGATGGCGCGCGCTGTGGTGGCACCCCGGCCCGCGGGCGCTCGCTGCCTGCCGCGGGCGGTTGCATTGGGATTGCGGAGGAGCAGCTCTGCAGCCCCTCTCCCGGGTGGGAGGAGGACGGGACTCGAGCTCTGCCCAGAGCGGGAGCCTCCTAAACCTCTGTGTCGCTGCGGGTGAGCCGCGCACGAAGGCTCTTCCACCTCTGGACCTCTTTGAGGGCTAAACTTAACGAAAAAAGGATGCTCTTATCTGCCCTGTGGGGACTGGGAGGTTTTCCTACCGGCTTTGGAAAATAGAGCCTGAAGCAAAGGCAGAGGTGACCAGCTGGAGGCAACGCCGAGACGTGTCAGCGCTCAGAACACCACGTAGCACCGGGCTTGGTCAGACCTGTCGGGAGTGCTGTGTGTTCCCTTTGGGACAGCTGAGCCTCCAAAGGCTGCAATTCATCTTTTTATTTGCTCCTCAAAGCTATCAAGACCTGCATGTTCTCCTCTGGGGTTGCTGCGTTTTGGCAGGATGCTCTTTCCTGCTTCGCTACCAGATCCTACTACTATTTCTTGTGACCCTCTCCCACCAATGCTGTAATAGGATTAATGTTGTAACTGACGCCTCCCCCATGGGTAATCGTGTAACAGCCTCCCCCTTCCGGGGCTGTTCCCCAGCACGGACATTTTCCGAGGAATAATATGAACTTGAAGGCTGTGCAAATTGATCCCCGGGGCACCCGACCTCCCTGGTGGGAGCTACAAAGTGCCGGCCAAGAGGCTTAGGAACAAGCAGCTCTCCCGGGCTGCTGCTGCTCGTAATCCCGCTGATCCTTCCGTTTCTGAAGCAGCCTCTCCTGTCAGGGCTTGTTCCCTGTTTAAATCATAGGCAAAGGTTGGAGGCCTCCTGAGCGTGGAGCTCCTGGTGCCCCTCTCCATGGCAGGAGCTGACAGTCTCCTCCAGGAGGAGAGCTGCGGGATGGGGGTATCCGTTTGGAAACACTTCCTGTGTCCGAAATTCTAAGTAACGTCTTAGATAAAACGTATTGAATAAAACCCTAGGAAAGCTAACTTTCTTGAGAAACTTCCTTGGGATGCTCTAGATCCCAAGGTTATTTTGCCCCTCCAGTGAATGATGAATGGTGAGACGGTGTCCTTATTATGCAGAGGTCTGTCACAGGCAAACAGCATTAGAAATGGAAGATTATAGACTTTGCCCCCTGCTTGTTTCAGATCATTAGGAAAAGAAAAACCCACAAACTCTTTTTTTTTTTTTTTAATTAATCTGACTTCAGTGGATGATTGTTACTCATTAAAAACAGCATGTGTCTCTGGGGGGAAAAACGCTTCCAAATTTGAAATGTAAAGAGAAATGCTTAAGAGAGGCAGGGCAGCAGCAGCCGCTTCCTCGTTTTAAGAGAGGAGAAGAAGAGGAAAGAAAGATGAAGGAAAGAGGCGAAAGGCAGGTAAAGAAGGAAGAAAAGGGAGCAGGCGAGGAGCAGAGCTCAAGGGCAGCATCACGTCTCTCTTCAGTAGATCCGTGGACACCGTTTTCCGTAGCAGCGTGCCGAGCTCTCGAGGGACAGCAGGACGCCTCCACGTTCGCAGCGTGGCCGACGGAGCTCGAGGTGTCTCGAACCGGGCGGTGCAGCAGCGGCAGCAGAGGAGCCTCCGGTGGCGGCGCGGCGGTAGCCAGCAGCAGCACTCACGTGGGCCAAGACGTGGGGCCAGAGGAGCTGCTCACGGTTGCAGCTCAAGCACAGAGGCCCCTGGGACGCTGGGGAGGCCACCCAGCACATGGTTTGACTTGGTCTCCAACCGAGGCAACTCCATGACCATCCCCATTTTCACCTTGAAAGCGCTCCCAAGGATCCTTTTTTCCCTGCTCATCTACAGGATCAGATCCCAAAGGCTTTTTCTGGCACCACTCTATTTATGCCTCACTTCACAGGATTTGGGGGATTTCCATTTCAAAATGGCTTGGGGGTTGTGTCTCCTTGTGTTCCTAGACCCAAAGAAGGCAGGAGGGATTTTCTCAGTCTTCCCTGTAGGGGCAGCACTTGATTCTGAAGTCAGTCCAAAGGCGGAAAAATACCCGCATTTGAAAAAAGAATTCCTGCAGAATGCCTCTCGAGTACGAACGTCTGATAAACATTTTTTTCCTAACTATAGTATAAATAAATAAGTATTATTTCATAATTAAATATTATTCCTGATCTAGGGCAGGAGATGGTCTTGCAGTGAGCTGAAATAGAGACCTCCCGAAGTCTCTTTCCACCACTTCTGTGATGCCACAGGTACCACTTCCAGAGAAATTAAAGCTTAAAAGACCAAAACTCCACTAAAATTCCCCCATAGCTCCTGGGGAAACACAGGGCCTCTCATAAAACAGACTCTAAATTTCTCTTACCAACCTGGTGCATGTCTCCAGGACACCAAGTTATCTACACGAGGACACTCGTGTAGCACCAGCCTTTATTGCAGTAAAATATTGTTTAGGAGAAATCAGAACCTTAGGGGAGCAGCTGATGTTTAGGTCCTCATTTTGGTGGCACATTTTTGGCAATTTGAAAGCTTACAACCAAAATTCAGGTGTGAGGTAACGTGTGTTACTTCGAGGCGTCCAGAAAACCATCCAAGTCATGTCAAACTCAGACACGTGTCAAACCTTGAGCTATTGCCAAGCACAACCGAGCTCCTCATCCCTTCTGCGGCAGCTACAAGAGGTATCGCCGTCAGAAAAGGCTTCTATATTTAATATAGTATAAATTATAAGGAGCACAATTTCTTTCTCTCCTAATTCAGAACGAGACAGCAGGAATTAAATGACAGCCGAAGGCTCTGAAGCCAGGTAAAGCAAGGGTTTGCTCCGGAGAGGCATCCGGATGATGCGACAGCCACCCAAGCGAGAGGCTGCCCTAAATTTTGCCCACCCTGGATAAAAAAAAGTAGATGGTGGAGAGGGCATCATGACAGAGCATCCAAATTTCAGGTCAACAGGTAAACGCGCTCCTGAGAAATCCGCGAGTGTCTTGACCACCCCTGGATGGAGGAAAAACCTGGAGAGGCCACGTGCAGCCGGACGTGTCACGGGGATGCAGGAAAGCCCACGCAGAGCGCTGCTGCCAGCCCTCCCGGCAGCCGGCTGCTTTGCGGCGCTGGAGCCTACGGAATCCCTCGGCAGCGGCTGTTTCCTTTCAGGGAGTCATGATAGCAAGCCCAGTACTGGGGGAACGGCTGCACACGCTGCTCCTCTGCTCCAAGGTGCCCCCAGACCACTGAGGAATCAGGGCTGAAGGTGAGAGCTTACGGGCGCGGAGATCCGCACACATATTCCGAGGGCCACGGGGGCAACACGCACGGAAAGACACGGTGCTGCAGAGACCCCGCTCAGCCTCGATCACAGCGAGTTACACCTGGTTTCCTCCCCCGAGTCACTGCGAGGTGCTTTTCCCCCCATAGGACTGTCCCTTGGCTGTGTATCTTCGGGCTGGCACTAATGCAGCCACTGTCCCCACGGGCCTTCTCCCATCCCACAGCAAAAACGCCGTGAGCTTAGACGGGCAGCAGGTTCTGGCACAGGAGCTGTGGCCACAGGGCATTATGATGGAGCGCCTGCGAAAACAGGGTATTTTGAGGGAGCTCCGTTGTCTTTGGTGAAGCTGCCAAGCCCTGAAACACCCAGGACGGAGATGCCCCATCCAGGTGTCCTCAGCTATTTCTGTGCTCACCACCAAGCTTGTGGGTAACCTTCAGGAAATTGCTTTGAGTAGGTTCCTTTCTCCTCCTTCTGGAAGAGAGCTGCATATAGGGAAGACGGCCATTTCCATGGAGAACAGGGAGCGAACTGGTGCAATTTGGTTGGCTCCCAATATCTTCCTTCTGTTTCAAGAAATATCTCCCTTTTTGCTTGCCAACCCAAGGTAATTAAAAGGGATAATTTGTCTTTCCTGGGTGACACAGGCTGTCTGGCTTGCGTGGGAATGGCCATACGGAGTCAGACACGAAGTCCTACACGTCTCCGCAGTGCCCAGGGAATCCAAGAGGGCTGCAGTGAGGCTGTGCCAGTGTCGTCCTCAATGCCCCGGCGCCTCCGTGCGTCTCAGCTTCTCGTTACGCTTAATAGCCCGTGACTATTTCCAGCTAAAAATAAAGTGCTCCAAGGTGCTGGAAGAATCAGCTGGCTTTGCTAGGCCAACAAGGAGCGCTGACTTTCTGTGTCAGCTCAGAGTTACCCTCAGGAATGAATGAGCCCTGGTCAGGCCACGTGAACCTTAACGGGCTCCGGATTCTGCCCGCCCGGCTCACGCCGTCTTCAGGGTCCAAACGCCAAGGTATGTTTGCCAGTGAAACGCTAACGGTGGAATGACTCAGGGGAAAACAAAGTAAAGCCTACGGACCCCGCACGATTACCCAGAGGGCGTTTCAAACCCTGTTTTTATAACCTGAGCGCGCTGCTGTTGAATTTTACCTTGCAGACGTTTAAAGGTTCTTTCTGAGTTAGCGGGTGATGAAAGCGAGGCCAAAGTCAACATTTCCAATGAGTCGCTCTGGTCAGCGTTTGCAGTGTGAAGAGGTGAACTCTGTGTGCGGCAGGACCTTCTTCGACCTCCAGATTTAGGTGGCATTTCTTGGGCCAGAACCACAGGAAAGCAACCTTGTCTGTGGGGAAGGGAACATCTTAGAGTTAGCAACGAACCAAGTTCACCTTTTTTCTAAAAATTCAATTTTATTCCAGCCTCATGATATCCCCAAAATAGAATCCCTCTCTGAGTGAAAGGTTTGCAATGAAATGTCACATTTATCTTGATTTGGATGATGATACTTATACTATAAGTATAGGTACCCTTACCTAGGACGGATTAATTTTCCTACCTTGTTAATGCAGCATGTGATTATTAAGTATCTCTGCCTTCAGTACAGATATATGTTTTGTGCATGCAGAAGGGATGCAGCTTGAAGATACTAAATGATAACTGCAGGTAGTTGATCTCTTCATAAAAATTAAGGAATATCTTTCTATATGATAAATGTCTCCCTTTTGCATTAAATCAGTTCACAATTAGATTTATTCCATAGTCACAGATTGTGGGTCTGCTGAAGTACAGTCTGTTGCACTCTAAGGTGACTGTGTGTAGCATCACCTTATAAAGAGATTGAAATCACCTGCCAGATGATAGCTTTCAGTATGAATATTAACCTCTAAAGCTTCGTGCAACTCACGTTATGGCTCCGATCTAGCCAGATTTCAACAGCTCTGCTTTTGTAGCCCTATCTAAAGACATGCAGCCAGCTGCCTTAGCAAAAGGGGATGACAAATATTTAAGCAAAGTAAATTATTATCCTGGCATTTTCAATAAAAGGTTTTGTAAAATCAATACGCAACCATGAGCTGCTGACACATTGAATTTGGCTACGGGAAATCTGCCATACAGAAGAGATTTTGGGCTAACGCGAGCGAGTGCATCAAAGACACGTTTAGTCAGAGGCGACGGGAGCAGAGCCAAAAAAAGGGAGAGCTCCTGTTCAACACAGAGAGATTTCACCCACCGGCAAAGCAATGACTTCAGACTCTACCTGTGTAGAAATCAAAGGAAAACGGGACTCTATTATTTGTAAAACCCTAAAGCCCGACTTTGGACGGAGCAGCAAGAGTTCACTGGCTTTAATGAAAATACGACACAGACCTTTGAAAAATATTTATAGACCTTTGATGAAAAGATGCAGAATAATGTTCAAGTTGGAGCAGGTTATCATGCAGACAGCCACCATCCAAAGCCTGATTTCTCTCATACAAGCATGCACAGAGACCCATGACTCCAACCACATTAAAAATAACAAAAACCTTCCTGGGCTATTATTCTTTCCTTGTGAGCAATCGGAGTCATTTGAATAATACCTCAAGAAGGTATTACTCAAAATAATAGAAGCTTTCTTATATTTAAAAGAAGCTTTCTTATATTTATTTTGTAGTTTACAATATTTATCTTATAGTTTATTATGTCTTTCTCATATTTATCTTGAAAAAAGGGAAAATTTTAAGACTAGCAGGTTACCCTTCCATTGGCTCTTCTGTGCCTTCCAAAATAGGGTGCTCTGAAGAGCAAAGACTTGCAAAATTTGTTAGATCATTAACTTTTTTTTATGAAGAATGCCGCGATACCACAGCAGCACTGGGAAGAGAAGCCATCGGGGGGTGCCCGGTCCATCTGCTTCCATCTGCTTCCTACCTGCAGGACATAATCAGAGAGCATTTAGGAGTCCGTACCTAAAGCCACGAGTGAAGTGGGAAGCACCCGGGTGGGCGCTGCACAGGACTGGAATGTTCCTGTGGAAGCTGCTCCGGCCGGGGCAGGATTCGGCGGCGAGAAAAGAGCCCAGAAAATTGTTGCAAGGAGGACACTGAACCGACTCAGAACCAACAATTGAGAGAGAGTTTATAGGAAACAACTCTGCAAGCAGACGGGACCTTGAAGAAAGGTAAAGGTCCCTGAGCACTTCCCAGATTAACTCTCCCTGTTTTTTAATCTTTCCTGAGTGGGTTCGTTCTGATGGTATACACCAACTAAAGAGGCTTTTGTATTTCGTACCCGTTCAGCACAGGCCACAAAAAGCAGTGTTTTAACAGGAAATTTCAGCCCTATTTCTCTACCCTCCTCTCTCAGCCCATGCCCCTGGCATAATTTTTGTGCATGGTAGCAGTTTCCAGCCCTGTGTAATGACTAGTGAACGAATCCCGGGTAAATCCAGCCTTCGTCCGCTTTTTTTTTTGCTACATACAGACCACAAGCATCACCCAGGGGAATGAATCCCCATGCGAGAGCAGACAAAAGGTTTTAATTTGTCACAGTGAGTTTCAATGGGGAAGTTAAGGCTCTTCCAGCCGCAGGCCCCGAGGCTCAGCGAGCTGAATGTGACTGCTCATTCGCCCTTTTGTGCTGCTAAACAGGGTGAAAAGGCACCGGGTGACCCGCTCCCGCGTTCTGTGATGGAGAGCTCAGGTCCAGAACGCGGCCGGGATCAGCTGTGCACCGCGCAGAGCTGCAGAGCCGTCACCAGCTTCCCTCCGCAGGGAAGCCTGCCTTTGGATGGGGTGAAACGCTCCTGAAAACCGATAAAATAAAACCCTGCTTAGGGATTATGCGATTAGTTTGCAAGCCGTGCTTAGCTGGAGACATCCAAAGAGCTAAATAGGCAAGGACTAAACCCAAACAACCTGCGGGCTTGGGAGACAGGTTTATTGTCTATGCGGGTGAGTTTAATGACAGGACATTGTCCACATTTTCAGGAAAGATCAGAGCTTGGTTTGAACGTGGACTCCACCAGAGGAGAGGGGTAGTGGCTCATTTCGAGCAGATTATTGGGGTACAGCCCCCAGCACAAGAGAAACACCCGCGAACTGCAGCAAGGCCAGGGCAGGAGCTACAGGACTGGGGCTGGCTAAATCAGTGCAGATTATAAAGAACTTCTCAGTAGCATTTAAATTTCCTGCAAACATGTCAGAGGCATCGGGAAATGCCTGTAAACAGCCTTTTACATTCACTGGCAAACAAGAGTTAACGTGGCAAACGTTTTCCTTATGACAAAGAAAGTGTTTGACTCTTCTGCAGGGAAAGACAGTTTAGAGGAAGTGCTAGAAAACACGGGGGTCAAGGAACTCTGAAGCACTGTCATAGGGAGAGGTGTGCTGAAAACGCGATTGGACCACGTTTTATTCATGGAGCCTACTAAAAAGTTGGGTTGATTGTGGGGAACATCTGCTTTCGGAAGACTGTGCTAATTTTGGGAAGCGGCTCAGCAGCCCTGCCTGCACATCTGCTAAATCTGGCAAACTGCCCCGTCTCCCGCCCTTCGTACTGGAGGATTTAATGAGATCGGGCTTTGAATGCCAGGGGCTACAGCTGGGTTTGTTTCCCGCTGACTCCTGACACTGATTTTTCTTCAGCTCTTCCTTTCTGTCATTCCCTTCATAAAGTGCTGACTAACACCCGTCAGAGGAGGTCCCGTTATCTGCATTCCCAGGATAAAATCCGGGTCAGTTTGGACCAGAAGCTCGTCTATAAAAGTGCACTACTGGCTCAAAACACACACGTTTCCTCTCTGGTAGGAAGCAGAGTAGGAGAAGAGGACGTGGGACTGAAGGATCCCACCTCGCTGGGCTCAGTGCATGCCATTCCGAGCAGGAAAATCATCTCAATTCCTTTAACAGAGCTTGCTAAATTTACCCTGAGGTTAGCTAGGTTATTTACGCTCGCTCCTAGACGGCTTCCCAAAGCCACCGTTTCCAGATTAGAAACCTCCTGGCCTCAGGACCACATTTATTCATGTCCTCTGCAAGACCCGTGTGCCACAACCACAGCACACGTCTCTCCTTTTGGAGCTGCTGAGTCTATCGCAGAAATTCTTGTCCTTAGCTTACAGGAATACAGGTTTCCACTGGTAAACTTCAGCCTCGAGGATTTATCAGCCTGGATTTATCTCTATGTTTTCCAAACTCCAGCCTTTTATGAGCTGCATGTGTGTTTGATGGATGGGATCCTGCTGCTCGAGATCTGAAAGGGCTTGACGTATTCCAGAAAGACAAGCCACATAATTACGAGGTGGTGGTGCTGATATAGTTGCCTCCACAGGTTGAAACCACAATGCAAGACCAGAAACTCTCCTTGCACTGAGGTCAAACCACGCAGGATCCCAGAGGTCTCTGTATCTTCTGGGAGATCAAGCCGTATGACATCCAGCTGCATTACCACCACGTGGCCGCGCGGAGCAAGATGCCTAAACGACACACGGCCAAAGGGTGAGACCTGGGCTTGACCCCAGGCACTCGGAGTTCCGAAGAGCTTTGTGTTACCCCTACACGATCAGAGAGGGCCGGTGCCCTGGTTACTGGGCAGATCACTGCAAGAGAACAGCAACAGGCCACAAGAACGGAGAGACCTAGGCAAATGTAGAGAGAGGGAGCCCCACGCAGGGCTAGGGAAGGCCAAGGATGGTGTTTCCCATCCACAAGGAGATGGTGGCTCCAGGTCAAGGACAGTGTTTCCCATCCACAAGGAGATGGTGGCTCCACCCTGCTCAGAGGCCATGCAGATGAGCCAGGCTGATGGAGAAGCAGCCATAGGCAGCCCTGGGGAACACTGCTCCCACCTTCGAGATCCCACTGCGAGCAGCTCCACAGCAGCCACCCTTGGCAGCTGGAGGGAGGGCCCGGAAAGGCGGTGCCCAAAACACCCAGCCCGGTCACCGACCTCCATCCCTCGGACAGGCCCATGACAGACTGTCAGGGCTCCTCCCAAGGCCAAGAGCCACAGCAGTGACACATCTCACACAAATCTTTATAGATTGAAAGGGAACCTCACAAGGTTGCTCTGCTGAAGCTTATGAAGCCCTTGTTTTGAAGATGACACCCACTGGTGCCAGCGTGTCCTCATCTCCCTACTCCTGTCTCTCATCCCCATTACCTGGGGACTGTGGAGCTCAGAGGAAGACAACTGCTCCCTTGTCTCTTCTCCTAAAACTACACTCAGCCACCTGACAAATGGGAATAGTTGGCAGTCAGATGGAATAAATCCTGGCTTGGGAATCCGCTCTTCTAAAATAAGGAAAATTAAAGGATGAGTTGCCCGACAAAAAAAAAAAAAAAAAACAGAATATGGCATTAGAGGCCAACATCTTTTTTTCTGTTCTGGATGTGTAATTTATTTTGTTGGTTGCAAAAACACTTTAAGAAGAATCAAAATCCAATATGATTCTTCAACAGCTTCTTCTACAGCAGTGAATTCTGTCTTATTTGGTGGGACTGCTCAGAGTGGCAATGGAAGCAGTTTCTTCACTCCTGAGAAGACTGGCTAATACAGTATACTCAAATGGGACCATTTCAAAAGGTATTTTGTCTGTCCTTAAGCTGCTAAAGAACTACGTTGTGGCTAATGGTAATTACAGGCCATCCAAGTGAGGAACAAGAAGCCTTTGAAAGAAAAATGTGTTTTCAGAAGAGATGAATATACTGCTTTTCTAATTGCATTTCAAAGAGCTTGGTTTTGAAAACTGAGATGCTTCTAAGGCAAATCCAAAGAAGCAGAAATAAGGAAATTATTCTGAAGAGCCCTTTTTAACCACTCCCACAATGAACTGCAAGCCCCACCATACTTTTACCTGAAATGAAACACCGTGAGAACGCTAAAGGAGAGGAAAAAACAACCCTTTGATAGGGTTATAAAAGATCTGAGGCAAGCACGACTGCAAATTTTTGCTTCTTGTTTCACCATAAAAGAGACAAAACATGGACCAAGCAGGGGCTCGATAGTAATTTTGCATGGGGGAAAATGGGAGTTTGGTCGCTATGTAGATACCTTTTCGATAGTGCATGAGAGTATGACCTGCAGGTGTTTTCTGGAAAGAAGATAAAGCTCCTGTATTAGATAGGAGCATGAGGCGAAGCTTTGAAGGAGGAAAAAGCAGTATTTTCGGCGCCCACATTCAGGCTGCGCTTGACCAACTGGTCTACCCAAATTCCAACTCACTTGGCCTGTTTGACGCATCCCGGAGCCACCCCAGCAACGATGCTGTCAGACCTGGATAAGAACAAGGGAGTAACTGCCTTCGCTATGGACTCACGACGCAGAACTCCATTTCCAAAAAGGAAACTGCAGCCACAAACCATTTTTTTAATTAATTACCTTCTAAATTCCCACGTGGTGTTTTCAACCTTCGAAAATCTAAAGCATAAAGAAGGGCAAGCCGTAGAAAAAAAATCTGTGCACATCGCTGTGATATGCAAAACCATGTAAAATCCAACTACAGGCTTGTTACACTGACGAATGAGGCAGGAGAGAGAATTTATATTTTTTCCTGGTATTTTATAAAATATCCACAATAGGTTTCAAAATAACCTCAGACAGTACTTTCTGAGAACTGTAGTTGGCTCCATGCTGATTTTGCTATTTTATTACATGATGGAAATGACCTGTGGTTAGACATGTGTAATATAAACTGAACGAGATAATCTGAAAAAGGTGATGCTGCATTTCCATTTTTCTCCCTCTGGACTTCTTTCCAAACTGAAATGCACACTGCTACACTCATCTTGAAACACTTACTTACAAATTTGGACCGGCTTTATGAAACTGGAAAGCTCCCTGGAATAATTTTTGAGGAATCACATCAAAAAGAGCTGTCACAGACAAATGACTGGCACACTTTTGGTTGTCTTGATGATTTTGAATTATTATTGTGTTATGCAGTAGACTATGTCTTCCTTTTTTTGTTTTTTTTTTTTTTTTAATAATAACAACTTCTGTGCCTCACCTTCTCATAAAAACTGTATTTAACCCAGGCACTTTGCAATGCTCTTCCCTGATCGGTGAAATGCATACGTGAGCATCAGGTGTTTGTTTATCTGCTTAACGTGCGAGCCATTGCAATGAAGCACGGCGGCCATCCCACATTGCTGGGGAGCTACTCTCATGACTCACCGTCTGGTTGCTTGTCCTTTCCTCGGGTTCTGTAGTGTAAGAGAAGCAGTACACGGTAGTGTGATATTATTCAATGTGATAAACACGCTGAGGGGCCCCACACCATATCACAACCTGCTGGTTGGACACTAAAAAGCCATGACTTAGCCCAGGCACTTAAAACACCTCCTTCCTCTCATTCCATGCATTCCGCTTTCCGCATCGGTTTTAAAGCCTTTGCCTCAACCACTCGTCCTTTGGCAGGTCATGCCAGGACCACTTTGCATCTTTTGTCCATAGTACAAGAGATGGGTCAGGGAAAGGCCTTACAACTGAATGTTGTCACCAGTTGACTCGATATACTGTAGTTCAACTCAATATTCCATAGCTCGACTTGATATTCCACAGTTTCTCTCAATAAACCGTAGTTTGGCTCAATACATCGCAGTTTGACTTGATAAACCATATCTTGACTTGATAACAAACCGTAGTTCGACTCGATAAACCATAGTTTGACTTGATATACCCTAGTCTGAGTCAATATACAATAGTTTCTTTCAGTAAACCACTGTTGGACTCAAAATATACCAGCTTGACTCAAAAGAACAAGTTTGGTTCAATATGCTGTAGTTTGACTTGCTAATAAACCGTAGTTTGACCCAATATACCTCAGCTCAACTCGATATACCACAGCTTGACTCAATATACCTCCGTTTGACTCAATACACCATAGTTCAACTGCATATACTGTAGTTTGACTCAATATACTGTCATTCAACTTGATAATAAACCATAGTTTGATTCAATACACCATAGTTTGACTCAACAAATCATAATTTGACTTGATACACCGCAGTTTGTCTCGATATGCCATAGTGTGACTCAATATACCATGAAAACCAAGTTATCCGGAGGAAATAACGGCAGCAGGAAAGCCCGGCACAAAGGTAAGGAGGGTAAAGACAAAGTGCCTGCGCTTTTGTCGCAGTGCTCCACAGGACGCGTGTGGGGGCAACCCAGCACCTGTTTTCTCTTGGACTATGAGTTTTTTGTTCATCCTTCCTGAGCGCAGACCTTCCGCTTCCCCGCAGCTGCCCCGCGATACCCTTTTAGCGGCGACGGGGACACCCGCATCTCCTTGGGAGGAGACACCTCCGCCTCAGCTCCCCAAGGACCCCCGGCTCCTCAGAGTCCCCAGGCTCCTCAGGGTCCCCAGGCTCCTCGCGGACTCCCGGCTCCCTCACAGACACCCGCCCTCGCGGACTCCCGGCTCCTCGCGGACCCTGCCCAAGCCCCGCTGCCCTCGGCGCTCCCGCTGACGCCTCCCGCCGCCCGCGGGGGCTCGGGGCGGCCACGGCGCGGGGAGGAGGTTGAAGAGGCGGTGGCGCCGCCGCTCCGCCCCTTCCTCTCCCCGGCGCGCAGTGGCCGCCATGGCGCTGCCGGCTGCCGCGCTGCTGCTGCTGCCGCTGCTGGCGGCGCCGGGCGCCCCCGAGGCGCCGCTGAGCGGCTACTTCGGCACCAAGTCGCGCTACGAGGAGGTGAACCCGCACCTGGTGCGGGACCCGCTGGCGCTGGGGCCGGCGCCGCCGCCGCCCGCCGCGTGCGCCCCGCTGCAGCTGCGCGCGCTGCTGCGCCACGGCACCCGCTACCCGACGGCCAAGCAGATCCGCCGCCTGCGCCAGCTGCACGCGCGGCTCGCGCGCCTGCCCGCGCCGCCCTGCGCGCCCGCCGCCGCGCTCGCCGCCTGGCCCCTGTGGTACGAGGAGAGCCTCGACGGGCGGCTGGCGCCGCGCGGCCGCCGCGACATGGAGCTGCTGGCGCGCCGCGTGGCCGCGCGCTTCCCCGCGCTCTTCGCCGCGCGCCGCCGCCTCGCCCTGGCCAGCAGCTCCAAGCACCGCTGCCTGCAGAGCGGCGCCGCCTTCCGCCGCGGCCTCGGCCCCGCGCTGCCCGCCGAGGGCCACGGTGAGAGCCAGCGCCGAGTCCCAACCCTCCTCCTGCCGCAAGCAGCCTCCTGCTCATCCCTCGGCTCCCGCAGCTCCTCTTCCCCATCCCTCTGCTTTGCCCCCCTCTTCCCATCACATTCGCCCCCTTTCCCCCCGCTTCCTGGCCCTTTTCCCTCTACTCCCCCCCCACCCAACCTCGCACCGCTTTGCTGAGCATTATTTTTTCCCCCCCACCCCCCACCCCGCTTTCAGAAGCAGACATCGAGGTGAACGACCCGCTGCTGCGGTTCTTCGAGCACTGTGAGAAGTTCGTGGCACTCGTGGAGGAGAACGACACGGCCATGCACCAGGTGGACGCCTTCAAGGAGGGGCCCGAGATGCAGCGCGTTCTGGAGCGTGTCGCGGGCGCCTTGTGTCTGCCGCCAGATGAGCTGAACGCAGGTAAAGGGAAGGAGAGAAGGGGCCTGTTTTGACTCACTTCTGCATCAGAAACCACATCTGAACGAGTCTTTCTTGCCATAGTAGGATGAACTTTGCTTTGAAGGATGTAAATAAGCGGCTCTTCGTTCCGCCTTGGTGCATAGGTGTAGTTTTTGTGTCCGGGTTGTAACTTTGCTTGTCCAGAAGAGAAGCGCCAGGTTTTCCCCGCATTTATCTTGAGGTTAAGCGATGCGGGAACACAGAAATAGCTGCTGCATTGTGAGTTACCCAGTTAGAAAGGCTCCCTTCAGATGCCAAGCAGACACTCATCCCATAAAGTGTAGGCTGAGTAGTGGGAGCCAAAGACAAGCCGGTGCTGAGCAGACTCATCTTGGTTGTGTTGACGCTCCTGACACATTTTATGGCGATAAAAGGTGCATTGACGCTCATATCTACAGCACATAAATAGCATTTGATCTTAATTAACTTTTTTTGTGTACACCAACGTAACGTGAAAATGCTTGCAACCCCAAATTTGGGGTTTACGCACTGATTCTGTTGTTGAAAACAACATTTTTTTAATATTTGGTATTTTTGTTTTAGTATTTTTTTATAGTGCTTAGCCTTTGGACAAGCAATTATTTATTAGATCCTGCTGGTTATTTTCATTCGTAGATACTAATTACCTCTCCTCTTGCGGGGGGGAATTAGGAAGGGAGCATTTAGCTCCAGAGCGGTGGTTCAGCCTTCACGTGCTGCTGGGGTTTCTTGCAGATCTCGTTCAAGTGGCTTTTCTCACCTGCTCCTACGAGTTGGCAATAAAAAATGTGACCTCCCCGTGGTGTTCACTCTTCAGTGAAGAGGATGCCAAGGTGGGTGCGGAGTGTTAAAGAGATTTGATAAAAGTTTGGGGGGTGGCCGGGCGTTCAGATACAACTTCTGACCGCGCAAATAATAATTAGGAATTTCTGTGCCTGTTATTCTTCCACCTAATAAAGCACCTCGGTCTCCAAAGAGCTCTGGATTAATCAAACAGCAAGAGAATTAAATACTGCTATAGCCTTGGTTTGTCCTGATTAAAGTGGGCTTTTTCTGTTGTGCTTAACTCAAATAATGCTTTCTTCTTCTGTAACTTCTGAAGTGCCGTGGACAGCTCTGTTTCACATATGGAAATCTCATAGGATAAAATGCCTTGATTCTTGAGGGTGAGAGGCCGGTGGATGTGGTCTTCTGGCCCTCTGAAATCCCCCTGCCCTGCTTTTTCTTTCAAGAAGGGCTCCAGGGCCCAACAGATTCATGTTAGTAAAACTCTTCTGGCCCAATCCACGTGCCGGAGGGCCACCAGGGAGTGCTGCTGAGACCTGCACTGTTCAGTGCATTCCTGAATAACTCGGGGAAGGGGTTAGCAGTGAGGTGGGAATGTTTGCTGACTATGTGAAGTTACATAGGATATTAAGGATGTGGGGACAAGTGGGAAGCTTTGTGGAAGGAGAAAAACAGGGAAAGTCACTGTGTTGATGTATAAATCCAAGGTACACTTCCATTTTTTGTGGGAAGCATCCACTGGGGTCTACTGAATTTGTAGAAAGCCTCTTGGGGGCTTCCAGCCCTAACCTGTAACTCTGCAATAATAAAGCCCTGTCATCTGTGTAACTATAGGTACTTGAATATCTGAATGACCTGAAGCAGTACTGGAAAAGAGGATACGGCTACGACATCAATAGTCGCTCCAGCTGCAGTTTATTCCAGGATATCTTCCAGCAGTTGGACAAAGCGATGGAAGAGAGCAAAAGGTAACTAGAAAAGCTTTTGAGCTTTGGTTGGACGCTTTCTGTGGCTGATCTTCAGTTGGATTTAATGTGGACAGAAGCATTTGGTTCTAGAGATGACAATTGTTGAGCTCAGTGAGAAGAGTTTCAGAGCAATATTCCTCTAAAGAGCATGTTTTTTTCCTCCATTGATGTTCTTGTGCCTGCCTAGCTTGTCTCCTTGTTTTAACCTGTTAATCCATGCTGCTTCTGGTAATGGTCTCCTCCTCCTGGTCAGCTGGAGGAAAGACAGTTGGGCTAAAACAACTAACATTTTGTTTAAAATGCCTTTGTTTTAAAAATTCTGTGATAAAACTGAAGAGTGTGGGCTGGAAATCTTTGTGCCTTCGCCCTTCACCCGTCTGTCTTGAGTCTATTGCAGTGTTAAAACTCGCTTATTAGGCTAAAGGGGCAAGTGAAATTCTGGAAAGTAACAATTCCAGACTGATCCACGTACTTAGCGACTCGAGACCTGAACTAAGTGTTGCAAGAGGCTCGAGCTGTAGTTGCACACCAGCCTCCTTCACCCTAACCGAGGAAGGACAAACACCTGCTCTACCCAGTTCCCTTTAAGCTCTGGAGATGGTAGAGATTTCCGTTCAGAAATGGTTGCAAGTGCCTTGTGAATCCCAAAGCAGCCACGTGGGGCAGGTAGTTTCAGAATGCCTTTGTGTTTTTTTACTCTTCAGCAGCAAAAATGCAATTTCAGAAGCAGTGTAGGGTAGGAGCATCTTAGGCTTTACAGGGAACTTTTGGTAGACCTGAAGGTAACTTAACCTGGTGCGTTCAAGGATGCTGATGTGGCAAAGTGGTTTGTACTCGGCTAGTTACATGAGTTGACAGCAGTCACCAGTGCAATAGCGACTGGTGGCTCAGTCCTCAGAACAGCCCTTCTCATGTCACGGAGATATGTTCCTAAAAGTAAAAGAACAAAATGCCCGTGCTGGGTTTCTGTATGGCTCACTCTGATGAGCTGATGGCAGTCGGCACTAGACGTTGGGTATGTGTTTGGTCTCGATCTTGTCCTGTATG
The DNA here is from genome assembly GCF_059628265.1 of Tinamus guttatus. Lineage (NCBI taxonomy): Eukaryota > Metazoa > Chordata > Aves > Tinamiformes > Tinamidae > Tinamus > Tinamus guttatus. The sequence continues at coordinate 3,577,965 of NW_028288557.1, read as the reverse complement.
AATCCATATGATGGGGGCAACTTGAAGGATCTATTGCAGCATGGAGAAAACAATAGGAAAAAAAAAAAAAAAAAAGGGCATCAATAAAATTACAGGATGGGACATTTCCAAGCTGCAGGACTACATGCATGTATTTTCATATGCCAGTTATGACTCACTGATGCTCCTAGCTGCTTTGAATGATTTTTTTAACTTGGTAACCTGTTTTGAAAACAGCATTTTCTCTTTAGTTGTCAGACTAAAATTAGAAGTAGCATTCATATTTTGGAATCAGAGGAGTAATTCATAAAGTTCATTTTGAGCTATTTGCAGCAGAGAAGATGTCAAAGAAGTTGTGTTCCTTAAAATGTTTGCAGAGTGAGGAGGATCTAACTTGGACATTTGTGGTGATATAAGAACTAAGTAATTAAGTTATTTAAAATGTAGTTCTCAAACATTTGGATAAGTAGCCAGTGTCTTAAAATTACCTTTGGGTAAATTACCTTTGCGTACCTGGAAAAATAAACTGATGAGTCTAGTTTTGACACAATCAGCTCAGTATGTGAGAAGTGAAATGTGTTTAACTTCGGCCGTTTGAGGTTTACATGATGACTTTGTCAGCCTTGCCGAAATGCTGCAGAGTAAATGGGCTAATGTGAGAAACAGGCGTTCAGTTTTACCATCTTTCATGCATTGAAGCTTCTGTCATATCTACTTGCTGATTTTGTTGTTTTGTTGCCTCGGGCTTTGAGCAAATAACCAGGTGACTGGAGCATATGGGACTGCTGTTAAATCAGCTTTTAGAGAGGTCTTCCCTGTGGCTTTTCTTCAGTCTCCTTGGGAGCAAAATATAAAAGAGATTAGGCCCTTGGTCAGGAACGCGGAGCTGTGACCAGGCTGTGAGGTGCTCTGCTGTGATTGCCCCTGTCTTAACGCTGTGTCCATATCTGCATCCAAGTAAAACAAACACAGAAAATAAAAACCCGGAGTGAGAGCAGAAAGAAAAGGTTTATATATATACACACACATATGTACATATATGTGTATATATATACAGGCAAGAGCCCTAAAATCCCTTTGTCCTGAATCCTGAGAAATAGCTTCTCAATGTAGCTTGACTGCGGTGAGGAGAATGAGGTTCTCAAATCTGTTTGCTTGTGGTGTCTTTACTCTCTAAGCAGTGACAACCTTGCAGGTGTTAATACTTACATTATGTACCTTAGTCAGGAAGTTGTGTTTTAACTGTGTATAAGATATCCCTCTAAGCTTAATGTAAATATCCAGTATTGACAGAATCCATATGTGCGCTTGTGTGTTGCTGAGAACTTAGGCTGCAAGGTGGAATGGGCTCCCTGGGAAGGAGCAGGCGCTGGAGGCAGTGAGCCGAAGGACGGAGGCAGTTTCCATCCCATCTGCTGGCTCTCAGCCTCCAAGTGCTGCCCCCAAGTTGTGCGGGAAAGCGGGTCGCACGCTTGTGCCCCTGCGGGAGGAACGGGGGCACGGAAAACCCTGCCAAGGCGGGAATGGGGCCCCGCGAAGCGAAGCGACTGCGCGCGGGGAGGAGCGCGCTAGTGCGCGCCGCGACGTCAGGTGGCAGCCTTGCAGCGCCCGGCGCGAGGAGCCGAGCTCTGCCACCACGCCGGGGGATGCAGCCCTGGCATCCAGGCAGTGGCGGTGCAGCCAGCGCTCCATCATCCACAGAGACTCATCCTCGGAACCCAAGAGTCCGGGAGGCCTCGAATGAAAAGTCTGCCTTGTGCGTGCGCCCGCCTCTGTCTGCGTGGTGGAGCCCGGCTCCGAGGCCATGGGAGAAATGCTCCCGCAGCAGCACCTCTTTGATGATGCCCTGTGTTTGGCTGAACACTGCTTCAGTTTAGCAGTGTTTAATGCTGATGCGTTAGTGACTGTTTTGTTCTGTAAGCACTGAGTGCCTTGTAGAGCCTTGTTTTTGGTCTAAGTTCTCCTTTCTTTTTGGAGAGTTTAGACGGGGCTATCTAGAAGCAGAAAGGGGAGCATTTCTGTTTGTACGTGCTTTTGTCATAGCAAGGTCGAAGCAAATAGCTAATTCACAGTACTAACAGCCCCTTCTGTGCAGGGGTCTCGCAGTACAGTGCGGTGCTGTTGGAGGCCCTGACAGGCGTTTTCCCTTTGTACTTGCTCCCTGTCATCAGCCCCTATCCAGAAAGCATCTCTTGAACCTTACAGTGGGCACAGGGAGCCTTCCAGGACCGTTGCCTCCAGGTCCTGCCAACCTTCCTGCCTGGCTGATGCTAAATGCAGGATAACTGATTTTTTGCTGTTGTTTTGGAATGTTCCTCAAGGGTTTGGTACATTTTTCACTTCAGTATGAGCTGTGCAGTTTGTGGATAGTTGACCATAATGTACTACAATTCCCCCTGCCCCAAATAGTGCTGGTGACCTGGGCTGTAGCAGTAACACAGCCAAATCTGAACCTTGTCTGCTCCTCTTCCTTGATTGCCCTGGCAACTGGGAGTATGTATTTAAATATTTAAAGTACTTGGCTCAAAGTATTTAAAGTACCGAACTAGCCGCATGTATGTACTGCGAAACACCTGGCGGTTTCCTCTGAAAATGAGCAAGTACTTCAGAAAGAGAGACTAGTTGAACTTAAGCTCACCTTGACTTGGTCTTAGAGTAAGTTTGGTAGTTGTGCTTGGCTAAGCCTAGTTTAGACGTTCTCCCTTCCCAATTTATTGTGAGCTTTTAGTATTTTACGTGTATTTTGGTATTTCATTGTATTTTATTTAGTAAAATATTATTTATTTATTTATTTATTTAGTATTTTATTTAGTGTTTTAGTATTTTATTGTGAGCTTTTGGGATTTTACGTGATTTTAGTTTGCTGCAGTTCAGACCTCAAAACAATTAATAAATGTTCCTAATTGCTCCTTTCCAAACTGTGATTCAGCTTATGAGAAGCCTTGGATGATCTAAACCTAAAGAACTGCTCAAAACTTTCCTGTTAGAATAAGTGCAAAGGGAACAGAGCCAAAGGGTTTCCACATATTCAGGGGCAACGATATTATCGCTGTGTAAAAACCTTTGCTCCGATCAAAATCCTCTGGTCATTTCTTTTATCAAAGCTTCTTGGTTCGTGGTGGGACCTTGGGTTTCTGCAGAGCAGGTCCTTGGCTTCCTGGGTGCATGAGCAGCTTGGGCCATCCTGCACCCCGTGCTGCGAACTGGTGTTTCCCATCCCCTGCAGACCAGCAGAGCAGGTCAGGAGGAGAGCAGTTGCAGGCACATCTGCAGTGCGGAGGATAGAGTCAAGGTGTGTCTGTGCTGCCCTCCGTGTCCTGGAGGGCATCCAGGTGGAGATGCCTCTGCATGGCTTTGGGTCCACCTCAAGGTGCCCTCGCCGTGTTCCCCTACTCGTTAGGGGTTCGGAGAAGCCTCCAGGAAAGCTTCTGGACTAGGTGATTGCCAGCTAACAGCCCAGCAATATCTCATTTACCAACAGAAAGACAGCTCAGACTTGCAGTGTATCTGCTCAGAGAGGAGAACAGGCCCTGTGCACCTGATGGGTCAACCAGCATCTCTAATAAGATGCTTGGGTATTTACAGAACAAAGCACTAGCTCTACACTTTAACAGACCGTAAAATTAGTCTCTGTACACTTAAAAAATAGGCAAGTCATGTCTTCATTTCCAGAGAAAAGAGATGGCTTTCACCGATAAAACCTTAATTAAACAGCTTGCCCAAGGAACTTCTTCATACCGTATTACAGGCTTGATACCTTCCATGTTTCAAGGAAGGGCTTTTTGACATCCCTAAAGAGTCCTTTTGAGGAAACCAAGGGAATTTCCACTGGAACAGCATGTCTTTTTGTGCACTTGCCTAGAACTTGCCACCTAAGATCCTGCCTGTGTCCTTCAGACCTCCCAGAACGTAGCTAATCTCAGTTGAATTGCCCAATACTTGCTTGCTTAGAATTGCTCTGAAGTGATAGCTCAGCAGTTTTCATAGAATCGATATCCTTTTATCTAAGGAGCTAAAACAGCAAGCAAAGCACTCCCAGGGTGCCTGCGCAGGGCAGTGAGGGCCTCCAAGCAGGGTCTGGCCTTTCCCGGGGCAGCGAGGGCTCGGCAAGGCGGCGAAGGGCGCAACGCTGATGCTCCCATGGTGGGTTTGTGTTTAGCTCCCCAAAGTCTGTAGGAATGGAGGAGGTTGGTTGGTTCAGCAGGGAGCATCTGAAACTGCAGGGAGGAAATGAAGTGCTGACCAATCTAGGTATCTTTGCGTAATTAACACGTGTGGGACTAGATAAGAGCCGTGCCTTTTGAACAGGGCTTTAAATGAGTTTTGTGTGTTCTTATCGCCTTTTCAAGCCTGTCCTTACTTGTCCTTCTTTGGAAGAAAGCGTTTTTCTTGCTGGGATTTGCGGGAACAAAGTGGCGGTGACGATTCGGGAGCTAGTGAGCACAACTGGGCTCTGCTGCTTTGCCATTACATTATCTCTTGAGGTTTCGGTTATCTCTAGCTGAAAGTCATTTTAGTGCTTAGGAAATAAACTTCGGTTTTCAAAGAAAGTGAATTTTTTTCCATAGCTGAGGCGATATATCAGTCGCCCTAAAAAAGGAAACGCACACGTTTCTCGGATGAGCTCTGCTCGCTCTACCTAGCGGCAGCCACTTCTGCTCCAGTCCCATAAAACCAGAAAGAAGCCAATAACCAGCAATCATTTTTTCAGGGCACTGATGGTTATTTTATGGCCAAGTTTTATGCTCAGTCTCTTCCATCTCACTTTCAGGTGACAAATGATTTTTTTTCTTTCTGTTTTTTTTTTAGGTGATCCATAAACTTTCCCTACTAGTCCAAAAGAAAAGGCAAATTGCAATCTCATGAGCAGTAGCTAGGGTAGGATGTTGAGAACTTTGTCTGACGCTCTTGCGCAATGCTGAGCCACGTGTCTGTCATAAAGAAGACTGATGGTGGATTGAGCGGTTTAATATTTTCTTAGCTTGTGCTACTGTTTTGAATTTATCAGGTTTTCGGTATTTATCAGTACCCGTTGATTGCTTTAATGCTGAAATTTATCAGCCCTGTCTGAGCAGCAACAGCCTGTGCCCATGCCAGGAGTCAATCTTTCCCCATTTCCCCCATAATTAAAAGTGCTGCTGTTGCTGTTTCAAGATTGATAGCAATTCTTACGGTCGTGACCTGACGGTATGAAGCTTTGAGCTAGGGCGAGTGAGGCAGGGGGACACATCCGTGAAGTGCTGCCTATGGGGAGATGGATCTTGGTCTGTCAAGTACAGAGGTGACTGTTGCTGCTCAGGAATGAAACTTTGAGGTTATGCTAGTTCTCCACAAACAACTTCTATCAACAAGGTGGAAAAGATGTCAGAAGCTGTGCTCTGAGACAATAAGACACCATCATGGTTACACTATGGATTCGAGGGATTTAATGCTGGAAAAAGGGTGGCAGAGTCGTGAAATGCCGAAGTAGGGATTTATCAACTTGGAGAGAAGATGACTGTGAAGTTATCATAGAATCACAGAATCACAGAATGCTGAAGGTTGGAAGGGACCTCTAGAAGTCATCTAGTCCATCCCCCTGCACACGCTCAGGTCGTGCTCAGGTCACCTAGAGCACGTGCTCAGGTCACCTAGAGCACGTGGCACAGGACTGCGTCCAAGCGGGTTTTGAAGATCTCCAGAGAAGGAGACTCCACAACCTCTCTGGGCAGCCTGTTCCAGTGCTCTGTCACCCTCACTGCTAAGAAATTTTTCCTTAAGTTCCTGTGGAACTTTTGGTGTTTCAGTTTGTGGCCATTTCCTCCAGTTCTGCCAGTGGCCACCACTGAAAAGAGGCCAGCACCATCCTCCTCACTGCCTCCCTTGAGGTACCTATAGACACTGCTCAGGTCCCTTCTCAGCCTTCTCTTCTCCAGGCTGAACAGGCCCGAATCTTTTTTTATGAGTAAAAAAGATCAAATTATAGATGCCCTCTTCAGGCGGAGAAATTGAGAGCTAGTTAGGAGTCCATGCACGAGGCTGTGAAACTCCTTGCTGCGGGTTGCTGTGGACACTTGCCACGTGCATGGATTCAAGGGGAGCTTTGGCAAATTTGTGGAGTTCCGTCATACAAAGAGGCCACGAGTGGCCCCAGAGATCTCCGAGCTGGAAACGGCAGGAGGCCAGAAGAGTCTCCCATCCTAGGTACCATCTTGGAAAACCCTCCTCCTCCTCCCATCCTCTCCCCTCACTGGCAGGATTGGGGAGAACAAAAAACACGGGCTAGAAAATGTGTCGTGTCTCCATGCAGCACCTTTGGTGGCTGCAGCCCTTCTTCCGGCCTCTCCTCATCAGGACCATGGGCTCCCCGGGGAGCTGGATTATGCAAGGTGTATTTCACCCTGCACAAACACGGCGTCTCTGCGGAGCCAGTAATGCCGAGCCCGTCACGTGCCTCTCCTAAAATCCTGCTTATCTGAGCAAAGTTCTTGCCTACAAGTAAGTTCCTCAGTTAACCATTTTTCAGTTGCTCCAGCCTTTAGCTTCAAGCCGAGGAGACACCTCCTCTCCAGACCAATCAAGAGGTGCTTCGTCTGTGGGTGGACGTGCCTGGCCCGTGTGGAGCATGGGGTTGCTAAAACATCACCTTTTGTCTCGGGAAAGCTCCGTGTCTGTTTACAATCCCAGAGTGACCTGGGAGAGTCACCTGGAGACAGTGCCAAGAAGGCACCATCCTCCTCTGGGGCCAGGGGCAGATACCCCATTTGGCCGGTGCTTCCTCATGCACAAGCCAACTTCTCCTTGCTCAAACAATGCATCTCGCACGGTCTCCAGCGAGCTGCTGAGCTTCTGGAGATGAAAATTGTTGCCTTCATGGGCAGAAGACAGGGACAGCACTCACTGGAACCAAGAACATGTAGAGGGAAAACTATCGTCCTGTGGGGACTGGCCTTGAGTGGGAAGGCACAGTGTGGAAGTGCTTCTCCATCACATGCAAAGTGCTGTTGACACAATAATCGGCAGCATTTTTATGATCAAAACGTGGTTCTTGGCTTTGTCACCACCCGCAGTTCCGAATACTGGTGGTTGCAGAAAAACTAGTGTGTTGAACAACTCTCCCTGACCTCTGCCTGGCGGCTGGTGGGCTGCAGAGGGAAGCCTTTCGCAGGCCAGATCAGCAATCCGCTTGCTATGCGGTGGTCGCGGCACTGGGGTTGTGTCAGAGGGCAGCAGTGTTGACTCCACTTTGCTAATGTGCCACTAGGTTTGTAGTTAGCCTTGACTTGCATCTCAAAACACAGCTGTTGTCGCCTATCCTGCTGTATTGCAGCAGTTGAGAAAAGTTTTCAGCGTTAATTTTACTAAACTGAGGACTAAAAACTGTAAAACTTGCCAGGTGGAGCAAAGTGGCAAGTTGCAGTCATCTCTTCACGCCTTGGATTAGCCTGAGCAGACTTTTTTTCAGATGACTTAAGTTTCTCAGTCAGTGGAAGTATTTAGAGAGGCTAGAGATAAAGACTGTGTTTTAATGCTAAGTTGTGTCTTGAATGAGCTCCCTTAATCATTCATTAAGTTTTGTTATTCCCATCTTTTTGCTTTTCCTAGGGAATAATGCTCCCCAAATGACTGACTTGAAGGGCTTGATTTGGCTTAACAGAGCCTCCCAGCAGCCTTGGGGATTTGCTGCCCTTAATTCCCGGTGGGAAGAGGCAATGCTGCTATTAAAAATGCCTGGTTTAATCCCAAACCAGTGTGGGGAATGTAACGTGTTTATTGGCTCTTTCCGTAGCCGAGAATAGTGCAAATACTTGGGCTCACCCAGGCGGTCCGAGGGGTGCCGGGATGTACGGGCGCACGGCACGAATCTGGTCTTTGCTTGCATTTCCTGTATTCAAGGGTATCTAGCTATATTTATTATAATATGTCTTACAGATTCTTCAGCTTGGATGCTTTAAAAAGCCTGTTAAATACAGAAATTCCCAAGCAGGCTGTTACAGGGCATCGGAGTGGAATAAAAGCTCACCATCCCCTCGCGGCGTGCGAGCGCGCTGGGTTGGAAGCGTCGGGCTCCTCCTGACCCTTTGCTCTCATGTTCTCTTCCAGCTCCAAGCCCATTTCTTCCCCCGTGATCGTACAGATCGGCCACGCCGAGACCCTCCAGCCCCTGCTCTCCCTCATGGGCTTCTTCAAAGACGAGGAGCCTCTGAGGGCGAACAACTACGCGCGGCAGGCGCAGCGCCGCTTCCGCAGCGGCCGCATCGTGCCCTACGCGGCCAACCTGCTCTTCGTGCTGTACCACTGCGAGCGTGCCACGGCCCCGCGGGACGAGTACCAGCTGCAGCTGCTGCTCAACGAGCAGCCGCTGCCCTTCCTGCACTCCAACCAAAGCGTCGCGCTCTACGCGGACCTCAAGGACTACTACTGGGACATCCTGCAGAACTGCCGCTTCGAGGAGGAGTGCCGGCTGCCCAGGCACAACGCCACCGCCGCGGACGAGCTGTGAGGTGGCGGGCGGGGCGCCGGGCGCGCGGCCCTCGGCGGCTTCCTGCACGGCGGCCGCTCGCCTCCCGTGACGAGTCACATAACCGAATCCCAAAAGCAGGGAGGGTGCCTGCTTTGGAGCACATACGTGACAAGATACAGGGGGGCTGTGTGGTGACATGTGGGAATAAGGCATTTGCTAGGTCACTCGTGTTATAAATGCACCGTAGGTGGGTTTAGGAGCTGCGTTTTATCAGAGCTGGACGTGGCTGGACCGCTTCAGCGTGGCTTTGCCCTGGCTGTTCTGCTCGTTTTCCTAGGGCAGGCATGAAGTAATCCTTTTTTTTTTTTCTGCTCCGTTTTCCTGCATGTCGAGGATTGGGTCAAGGAGTTAAAAATTTTGAGAGGCATCAGCTCATCCAGCGTAGCAGGTTAGCCAGAGGCAAGGCAATTCTCCTTAATAAAATAATACATAACAATAAACAGCTGCTGTATTTCGAGGTGCTGGTAGAAGGGACGTCTGCAGGTTTCTAGCCCAGCTTGAAGTGGGATTACAGCCACCTTGACGTGAGGGTACATTTGGGCTCTTAATAACTATCTGGCTTAGACTCGACTTTTGCCAGCTTTCAGGCACTGGGCACGGTATCGCTCGCCAGAGCTTTGGTGTCACATAAATGCACTGCATGCAAGGTGTTTTTTAAAGCAACCTAAAGCAGGTTTTATTGCCATCTGGAAAAGAGCAAGTACTGTAGAGCAGCGGTGCAGCAGGAGAGAGAGGAACACGGTGTCCGAGGCCTGAAATACAGGGAGTCAAGTGCAGATCCTCCCCAAAGCAAACGAAGGTGTGTGGTTTACAGCCGCACGGGTGAGGGGCCGTTGCTGCCTTTGTTGGGAAGGAGAAAAGGCTGCTGCGAGCACTCACACGCTGTGTCCGATGCCCTATAAACATTTATAGCCTTGTTTGCTTCAGGGTGACTTGGTTTTGTAGCCTCAGCTTCAGGCAGGGTAGACTGAAAACGTAATTGCTGAACGGACCAAAGGAAAAAGGAAAGAGATCCAGATTAATTTGAGAAATTCGTTTATTTCTCAGAAAACTGAGAAATAAAACTGTGAGTCTCTAAATTGATTTTTTTTCTTTTTCTTCTTTTTTTCTTGAGGACTTACGGTTTCTGTCACTGGTTTTTTGAATGCTGCTCGTATATAAGAAAAAATAGAATCCATGTGCCTGGTAGTTAAGCAGAAATGGTGGGAAAAATGGGGTTTCATCAATGACCTGGATGAAGGCACAGAGTGCTCCCTCAGCAAGTTTGCTGATGATACCAAACTGGGAGGAGTAGCCGATACCCCAGAGGGCTGTGCTGCCATCCAGAGGGACCTGGACAGACTGGACAACTGGGCGGTGAAAAACCTCATGCAATTGCACAAGGCCAAGTGCAAGGTCCTGCACCTGGGGAGGAATAACCCCAGACACCAGTACAGGCTGGGGACCGAGCTTGTGGAGAGCAGCTCTGCGGAGAAAGACCTGGGTGTCATGGTGGACGACAAGTTGACCATGAGGCAGCAGTGTGCCCTCGTGGCCAAGGCGGCCAATGGGATCCTGGGCTGCATTAAGAAGAGCATCTCTAGCAGGTCGAGGGAGGTGATCCTGCCCCTCTACTCAGCCCTGGTGAGGTCGCATCTGGAGTACTGTGTCCAGTTCTGGGCTCCACAGTACAAGAGGGATGTGGAGCTGCTGGAGAGAGTCCAGCGCAGGGCTACAAGGATGATCAGGGGCCTGGAACATCTGCCCTATGAGGAGAGGCTGAGTGAGCTGGGCCTGTTCAGCCTGGAGAAGAGAAGGCTGAGAGGGGATCTAATCAGTGTATATAAATACCTCAAGGGAGGGAGTGCAGAGGACGGGGATGGTCTCTTTTCAGTGGTGGCCACTGATAGGACTAGAGGAAATGGCCGGAAACTGAAACATCAAAAATTCCATAGGAACTTAAGGAAAAATTTCTTAACAGTGAGGGTGACAGAGCACTGGAACAGGCTGCCCAGAGAGGTTGTGGAGTCTCCTTCTCTGGAGATCTTCAAAACCCGCTTGGATGCAGTCCTGTGCCACGTGCTTTAGGTGTCCCTGCGTATGCAGGGGGGTTGGACTAGATGATCTCTAGAGGTCCCTTCCAATCCTAAGCATTCTATGATTCTATGATTCTATGGTTTAGGACATTCTTGTGATGTGAAATCATCGTGATGACTCTATGTGGGTCTTGCTATGTTTCTTCTATGGATGCAGACCAAAACTGGGGATTATTTTGGTATTAATGCCTTTGCAAAAAGCTGCCTATGTTTTCTGAAGCAGATGAAACGGGTAGGGACGAGTATTAACATGGAAAGAAATGCAGAGAAATGTAGAGGGTAACTGCGGGGGGCAGCGTGTGGCCTTTGCTGCTGTTCTCGGTCAGCTTTCCTAGTGTCCTTGTTTTTTGCGTGATCCTGTCTTGAAGTCAAAGGACCATAAAGCCCAGAACGAGCATCTGCCATGGCAATGCCTGTGGGACAACAGCGGAGGCGAGCTGTGAAGAAATCAACCTTTACTTAAAGACAGTTAAGTTTGTTGAATAGCAAACACGGGCTTATGAGGATTTACCTTTGATCAAGTAATATATATATATATATATTTTTTTTTTTTTTTCTGGGACCGAGGGTCGCTTTGTCTTCACAAGATCATGGTTTGAACATAGGGGACAAAATGGTGACCCCGTTGGAAATGAATGCAAGACGTGTCGGCCGGCGAGACGATGATTTTACCCATCATCTTTGGTAAAAGATACCATCTCCTCCTCTGGGGAGGAATACGTTGCTCTTAACCACTGTTTTGACTGGGTGCTGCATGAGGACCAAATAGTCCGTTTCCCTGCAGCGAAGCATCGCTCTCCTGTGCTACCAGCTTGACTGCATTATAAATAAAGGGAGTGCAGCAGGGACGGCCCTTCAGAGATGGGCTTGCGTGTGGGAGCGCAGCTCAGCCGCGTTTCCAGCACGATGGCTCCAACTTCCATGGCTGTCGCCGAGTAACTTAAGAAAAATGTGGAGGATTTTGGTTTATTTTGAGGGGGGGTGGTTCTGGCCTGTCTTCAAAGGCGGTGCTGATTCAGCCCCATGGCATAATTAGAGGCTGGACGTGGAGATCTTGCACAGCTGTAGCTACAGAAGTGTTTGCGCTGTTGCGTTACGAGCATGACTAATTCCTGCCGCTCGGGAGGTGACTTTTGGACGACTCGCTGTTTAAAAAAAATAAATGGATGTATCCACTGGAAAGGAAAACCAAAACCAATGGGAATATTTCATGTGACTCTGGACAAAGCGCCTCATCCCAGTCATCCACTGGCGACTCTCCGTTCGTCATCCTTCTGCAACTGGAAACTTGCTTCGATTGAGAACTACTGACAGTGTTCTTGGGTGCTGATATAAAATATATTTTGTGTTCTGTTTTGTTAAAAGTCTGAAGCTTAACTGATCGCTCTGGCAAATGCCTCTTTCCGCTGCGCAGGTGCCTTTGCTGTAGTGCTGGTCAGCACCAAGCTGCAAAATCATGGTCTGGGATACAAATTTCCTACTAACAGGATGCGTTTTGCAAACTCCTTTGGGATTCTTAGTGTTGCCCAATGCAAGAAGCTGCGTGTTTTCTTCATCTTGCCATTGTGAACAGTACTAACAATACCATCTCAAGCATCACGGCTGTGTCCTGCTTCAAAATATATTTAATAGATTGCCAATGCTTGCACTGGTGTCTGATTATTTCAAATTCTCAAGTTGCTTGGTCATTAGTATAAAATACACTCGTTGAGTCAAGACTTTCATTTTTTTTTTGAGGTGAGTAAAAACCCACGTGTGTTTCCAGGAGCCTTTTTAAAGGCAGTAGTCATTTTCTGACAAGCAATACTATGCCAAACCTCCAGAAATAATGTGCATTTTGAGGCAAAGTCAATGCTGCACGCACGTTCCAGAGCGATCTGGAACCTGTTGCAATAGTATTTTCTTGGGTATTATCAAATTCTCACTAAGATCTAAGCTTTTCGATTTCTAAAGAAGAATTAGAAACGTCATAACGCAGCATTTTCTCACCTCTCATTTCTTGTAGGTGTTTAGCGTTGGGTCCTCATTACTGAGCATCCTATAATTACACAATTACCTTTAGTTTGTTAGCTCTCTAATTATCACCCAAGCTTTCATCACCCGTTTGATAGCAAGCTCAAATTATGAGGATATGTGCCCTAGTAAGTAGAAAAGTTGATTACTAATGTTTCAGACTTTGATAATGCATCTGAAGAATTTTTTTTTCTAGTTGCCTGTGGATTATATGCAAGGTCTAGACTAGATCCTGCTTCCAAATCTCATTTAAGTTGGTGTTTTTGTAAAGGCGCTATCTATCGTCATTATTGTTACTTATTTTCCCCTTCCCTTGTTTGCTTCCCTAGATGGAAAATGAAGGTTATACACATGGATGAAGCTGCATTAGGGCTTTTCCAAGATAACCTCATCATGTAAAGGCATCTTTAGATACATATGTGCACACACAGCTACCAGCTTGAGGAGGGATGTGCTGCTTCCCCCTGCTCCGATCTCCTGGGTGCCGGATGGGAAGCTCAACCCTCTTTCTGAGGGCCTTGGAGCCACGGTGCCCGCCCGGCATGCTGGTGGCAACCAGTGATGCGCAGTCCATGGCACCTGCTGCTCCTCTCCTCCTTGGGCACTTCTTACCTGCGAGGGCTGTGATAAATGGACGTGAGTTAAAACCAGGCTGCCTTATCTGTAATCGCCGTCTCGCCTTTCCCCAGGTACCCCTGGCTGCAAGCACAGCCACAGGCCTGGCTCTTAATCACCTCCGACCGGTGTGTAGTCCCGTGCCTCCAACCGGCGTCGTTACTGGCGGTGTTGGTGAAGCAGAGCCGTGCTGAGCTCCCAGAGTGGGGCTGGTTCCCAGGGCAGCCACACGTGTGTGCAGGAGGGAGGCCGGGAGCTGCCCCAGCAGCCCCAGAGACCCGCGGGCGCCGCGCGGCCACTGCTTCACACAGTGCCCTCTGCAACCGTATCCGCCTCTTGGTTTAGAACAGCAACAGGAAAAACACCCCGAGATGCCAGTTCCTGGATTATCTGCCAAAAAGGCAGTTTTATAAACCTCTGTGTTCGAGTCTTTATGTACCAATTCCATGTCCCACTGTCTACCCACCTGCCTGGTGTGTTTGGAGACAGCCCTCGCATCCTGTTTCAGGCTTTGTTTGCCAGGTTTAGTAAGTCCATCTGTCTAGGTCTCCCCTGTCACTGACTGATCTATTCATTCTTCTCTGTACTGGCTCTCATTTCCCTGCAGTTCTTTTGAACATAAATGACCGCAATTTGTGCTCAGTTTTCCGGATGGGGACTTAGAAATGACTCGCTAGTTGGCAGAGATATTTCCCTTGGTTTTCCTGCTGGGAAGGTTAATCATTAGGTGAGTGAGACCTTTCTGGCTTGGGAGAGGCTGTTTTTTTTGTGGTGCCGTGGGGGTTTTTGTGCTTTGGCTCCCATCTTCTCCTAGACAGCATTTTCACTAGCTCCCAGGGATTCGCATCTTCCCTTTCTTTTCACGTGGGTTTGCGTATAGCAGCACCTGGGCTCTCCTCGGCGCACTGTCACTGGCTACGTGTACACGGAAGCTGGTCCGGGTGCCTGCCCTGCTGCTCCAGGAGCTGCTGGATGAAGCCTGGGACCGAGCGTGGAGACGATGCTGCGGTCGCTGCGCAGTGACGCCCCCGGGGCTCGTGTCTCGCCGCGCAGGCTCCTGCACCGCAGGGCGCTCGCGGGCCTGCACGTGGTGCCAAAGAGCGAGTCTTCCTCCGCAGTCCATCTGCGTTGGCCACCTCAACCCGTGTGGGTGTTTGGGTTTACAGCCAGCCTCTGCAGGGATCTTTTCACCATCTGCAGAAGTAATCACAGAATGGTTAAGGTTGGAAGGGACCTCTAGAGATCATCTAGTCCAATCCCTCTGCTCCAGCAGGGACACCAGAGCACGGGGCACAGGGTGGTGTCCAGGCGGGTTGGAAGATCTCTAGAGAAGGACACTCCACAGCCTCTCTGGGCAGCCTATATCTGAACATAACCACTTTCCACCTGCGCTGGTCTTTTGCGCTGGAGTGCAGGTGGGATGGGAATTTCCATGTGCCCGTTCAGCAGCTCTGCCCTCTCCCCATCTCCACGTAGCCTCCGTGCTTCCTACGCGTAGGAGCTCTCCGCACCAAAGCTCAGTGGAAGCTGCCCGTGACGTGACTGCCCTGTGCCCCAGCGCCTCCGGCCTTGTGGCCTACTTCCCCAGTACAGCAGGGAGGAGGTGCCAAACCAAGCGAGTTCTTGCTCCGTCAACGTCCTCGTCTGCGGTGCTGGTGCTTCCGGAAGGAGGTGCGTGAGCTCCGTAAGGCGGCTCGTGCTACGGCACTTGAGTGAGAGGCAAGATCCACACAGGAGGGCTGCTCTGAACCATGGGCTTCCAGCTCCACAGCAGGACCAAAGTGACCTCGCGGGGTCGCGTGAGCTGTCAGGCTGTCACGTGCAGCCTTTGGGCAAGAAAACCGAACAGGAGACGCTCTCGGAGCAAGTGAGAAAGTGTTTCCGTCCCTTATGACAATAGGGAGCGTCGGATTGTTTTTAACTGTGTCGTGGCGAAGGCACGGCTTAGTTTGCCGTAGCAGGAACGTCAATAGATGCTGGATGATCCTGCAGAAACTCTGAGGGCTTTTAACCCATTCTGAGAAAGAGGCTTTGCTTTAACTCCTGACCTTGCCCCTAAGCAGTTCTGTGTGACTGACCAGGTTACGTTGGTGGCACCGGCGTGGTCCCCGATGCCCGGCTGAGTCTTCAAGCCTGGGCGACCATCTGGAAGCAGATGATCCGTAAAAGCACAGCGGGAGCAGGGCTTGGCGCGGGGCGAGGATGGGAGCGTGCCTGGGCTGGGCTGCTGAGGCGCCACGCGCGTGCGAGCCCGCCGGCGGGGCACGTTAACAGGGAGCTTGGGCCGGGCCAACGGCCACGCGCACAGTTTCACAGTTTCCTGCTGTCCTGTCGATTCTTTGGGGCTTGGCCACTATCACAAAAAAGAACAGCTTTGGAGAACGGTGTCTCTTCTCCAGTGCAGCAGCTGTCAGAACCAACGTGGTGGTTTGGTCAACTTTGTCAAGTTCAAGGTGCTGAAGAGGTGCTTGTTCACAGGGCTCGTTGGTGCCTCCTCTTTGTTCCAGTGATTCATTTGATGGTTGAGGTTAATGCAACGATGTCCTTTTACCAACGGACTCCTGCCACACAGCTAGCAATGGCGATGGGGTGTTTTCTTAGTGACTGGATATGGGAAGAAGACAAAGTTACAAAATAAATAAACCTTTTTTTTTTTTTTTTGGTATTTTCTCGTATGCAATAGGCATTTTGAAAGACACTTATTATCGAGTAGAGAATCTACAATAGTACAAAAAATGTGTTCAGTGTGGTTGGATGAAACCCGTGTACCAAAGGACACTACAAAAGGCCGTGGAGGGAAGGCATGACTGCAGCAAGGTGTCACATGCAGTGGGGAGTTGCAGGTCCGAGACCATCTGTCCTTGCACAAGAATCCAGACTGATGAAAACCAGGAAAAGACGGAAAGGAAAACGTAGAAAGATGAAGCCAGCTAACACCATGGGGCTGATCCTGCTGCACTTACTGGAGGCTAGCTGCAAAAGTGTTGGTGCTGGGGACCATCAGCTGCTCTCAGCCGGGAAACGGAGGGCTGCTACCTGGTAATGCCGACCTTCTTGCAAGGCGAGTGGGGAGCACCGACCCTTGGAGAGGTGGTGGCAAGGGGTGACCTGCCTGTGCTGGCCCCATGTCACCCGAGCCGGCCATGCACAAACTGGCCTTGCTGGGCTTTCTTCGTCTCCTTCTGACTCTTCTTCAGTTACAGCTACTTCGGTGACCGTTTTATCCTCAGAGATCTCAGTCTGACCTTCCTGTGCCTGTCTCTGCGTTAACTGGCTTTTCTAGGGTGACTTCTGTGGCTTATGGCATGCTCACTTCAGCTCCCACGTTCCAGCAGTCAGTGGGGAAAAAATGAACCTGAGGAGAAAAAACAGCTTGGGGGTGATCTGGGGAATGGAGATCTTTATCCCAGCATGGTGGAGAGGCATAAGGGCGCAGGACAAGGTCACGCAGGGCAGAGGCAATGGATCTGTGGCAGAAAATTGCACGTGATAAAACATCTTTACTGCAGTATGACACATCCCAGAATGATACCAAGCCTCGCCTTGCCTCTGGACAGATTTATAAAGTTCATTGTTACTAAATCTCTGTTCAAGGTGAGAAAACACCACGTTCCTACGAGCAGAAGAAACTGCAGCAGTGAGGACTTCCCCCAGCTGCACCCTTCCACGATTGGGTTTACTGTCTGCACCGGTAACCACCTGTAGGAGATCGGTTAGACAGGAATCGTGGACTATTTTTGCTGCCATTTGGTGGACAAGTAACCCCTTGTCTTGTAGACCAGCTCCAATATGGACGTATTTGTCTGGCTGAGACCCCAGCATCTCCCAGGCAAATAAGAGCCTCAGCATTTCTCGTTGCCCATGTTGGTGCATCCAAGCTGGGGGTCACAACACAGTTGAGCCCATGGGGTCTTGGTGGGAGCCTGCCAGGGTGCTGCCTTGGGTCCTCATGGCCCTCTCTGAGTTGTCGGCTCTTTGGTGCGAGCTCCTCAGCTCCCATGGCCGTATTGCCCGTCCCTCCTGCCTCCCGAGGGCTGGCAGAGCAAGAGGCAAAAGGGAAGCAGGACTAACGGGGTCAGGGTGAGGAGACGAGGCCTCCTGCCAGAACTGGGCTTAGGTAGTGAACAGCGCTGGAAGGACTAAGCTAACGTTGGTACCTGCTCCAAAAAGGAGGAGGGAAGAGGCAGCTCTGCAATTCCCCGCCGTCACCGCTGTTTCCGTGATGCCTGGGGCAATATCCCACATGCAACTGGCCGCGTGAGGGTGGCAACCCAAGGGCTGGGCCGCTGGGACCCTTCGGAGCTGCCGGCTACGGGAAAGCGAGCGCGTGACGCCCGGCGCCGGCGCGTGCATCGGCAGGAGCGGCGCTCAAAAGCGCCCTGGGAATCTCCAACCCGCTCCGGTTCAACGGGGCTCTGGGGACATCAGGACACAAAGGCCTCCATCCGTGCAATGCTTCCCTCCTGGCTCAGGCTCGTTTCTCCCATTGTGCAATCTTGGCAAACTGGTTTTGAGTGTGTGATTTCTGCCTCTCTGCGCAGTCCTCCGGAGCAGTGCGTGTTGCTAATGCTGGAAGCTTCTCTGGCTGATTCTGCTCATAATTCCTGCAGCTTTTGTTTAGCTCGGAAAATCTTCCCAAAAGTTGGAAAGCATTCCATATTTTTGACGTGCAGAACAAGAAGAGGAAAAATAGCATTTCTATCTCTCACTAAAAGATCTAGTTATGAAAGCAGCTAGTGCCATGCAAGCCTCTACCTATCATCATGATTCAGACAAACTGGTTTATTTTGATTTGGTATTATTTAGAATTGTTTCTGAGCTGACGTTTCATCATGGTTTAGGGCTGCAAACCCAAACTTGGTTTATACAGGGGATGAAATTCTGTCTATTAAAAGCCCCAGGTGAAAGGTGAGGCAGAAGAGCAGGAATGGCTTGTTGGGGCAGTTCAGTATCGGAGATGGTATCTCCAAGGGCATGACAAGTCGTGGGGCTGATGCCAAAGGTGTTGATTTGGGGGATATTAATGTGGGGAGGTGCCAACCTGATGCATTTGGGATTTGAAGAGCAGAATTTGTTGCACTCTTGGCGAGCGAGTGAAGCGCCATTAATTGGGGTGGCAGCTGCCTTGGGACCTCGTTGTCGGCGTTTGCCTGGAGCCCAAGCTGGCGAGCCGAGGCTGTCTCCCACGTTTCTTCAGCGATGTTTGTTACTCATCTCGGTTTGTTCTCCTGGGTGCCCCCTCCTGAGAGTTGTCTCAGAGAGTCGACCACTGCAGTAGTGAGGCCCTACCCTGCGGGTGCCCTGGCGCCAGGAGAGCGAATAAAGCAGGGAAGAGGCGGTGTGAGCAGCAGAGCAGCTTGAATGCAAGGAGGTGGCTCTTACTATTTTGTCGGCCGTTGGCCTCTGCTTCCCCCCATGCAGGAAACAGCAGTGAGCTCAGCAGAGGGAATGGTGCCAGCAGCAACGTTGCAGCCTGTTTCTGGGCACTTCCCCGCAGCGGCAGTGTGAATTCAGGCATGGCTCCTCCAGGAGGATGTCAGCAAGGTGAGGGAAGTTGTGCAAGGAATTAACTTTGCATAACCAACCAATTCTTAATAACTTAAGGGCAGTGACCCCCTTTATAGCTTTTATTTGGGACAGTGCTGTAGAAGACACTCATCTCATGCCATGTCTCTTGCTAGGAAGCTCTGGTCCGTATAGGGTTACTGCAGTCCCGTGAGCAGAAAGGCTGTGGCCTGCAAAATGTTTCATTCCTGTCGGTGAACCTGTCACTCTAGGCATGTCACCGTGGCTTGTGGCTCTTCGTGGACATCAGAAAAGAAGTGGTCATGATCCCTGCTGGCTACTGTCTTGGTTTACGCTCTTCGACTGGGCTGGGCAGGAGCAAATGCTTCTCCTGCAGTCGCACAACTGGCCTGTTTTGTGGGGTTATATAGAGATTTTTTTCCTCTCTGTGGGTCCTGTTAGTGCAACAGGAAGTAGCACAACAGGCTCCTAGGGGAGTTCTTTGTCTTGAGATTTATTGCTTCTCTGAGACCTGGGTATTGGGGCGATACAAACGCTCCGAGGGAGCGCCCAGCAGTCGCCATTGGGTATTCACAGGCACAGGCAGCCACGAAGCACCTCCGTCCTGCCACGGCCAGCTCGCCAAGCAGAGGCAGTGGGAGAAAACCCACAAATAACAACCTTCCCTTTAATACCCCAGCTTGCCTGTGGGATGGGGTCTGGATGTTGCCAAATCATTCACGAGGCTGCTTTCTGTCAAGCACGGAGGCTGCTCAGGTGCCTTTTCTCTCCATCAGGAGACTTTTGACCTCCTGTCCACGCTGCTGTGGTGCTGGGGCTCTCCCTCTGTGCTAGGCTGAAGCCTTACAGCATGTTAAACAGCCCCAGAAGTTCCTCAAGGAGGATTAATTAGTGTGCTGCTAATTGAAATCTCTCTGGAGATAAACTTTTTTTTCCCCCTGCTTAGAAATTCTGATCCTTTCATCGATTATTTCCTTGGAAAGGCGTACATAAATTAAAACTCAAAGCATTAACCTAGTAACTTTTAATTATTGGCAACTCCTACCGAAGTAGCGCTTGGGCAGGCGGAATCCAAAAAACCCTTTTAAATCTGTTTTGCACAAAATAATTCTTACAGGTACAAATTGCCAGGCAGGTTATAAGCAATTAATTCCTAGAAGGGAGGTATCTTTGATGGAGCAAGTGAAAAATGATGTAAGAAATGCAGATAACATTGACTTGTTTTCTATCTCTCTGATAGAT
Organism: Tinamus guttatus; assembly: GCF_059628265.1. Taxonomy (NCBI): domain Eukaryota; kingdom Metazoa; phylum Chordata; class Aves; order Tinamiformes; family Tinamidae; genus Tinamus; species Tinamus guttatus. The sequence goes on along the minus strand of NW_028288557.1, from coordinate 3,558,012 downwards.
ATCTAGGGGAAATATGGAGTTATGACATGTACCTGATGCTGCTTTTTCTGTTATGGACTAACATGACTTTGCTATCTTTCAACTTACCTATTTGTTCACTTTTAGGCAGAAAGAGATGGGATTTTTTTTTTGGCTTTGGTTTGCAATAAATGTCCCTATTAAAACCAGTTGTACATTGGGACAAAATGGTTTTATATAGTGCTGTGATTGCAGAAGCACTTCGGACATCTGAAATAATCCAGCAAAACATCTGCAGGGTGGTAATACAGTAGGAATGCAACTGTGTATTTTAAAGCTCAGAATTCAGAGGTGTTTATACCACCTCAAAAAACAATTCTTACCAGAATTAAGATGTGCAGTTCGTCCATCAGTGACCCTAAGTGGCTCATCTGTGCTCTTCTGCAGCAGAGCTATAAATGCAAGTGAAACTATGGTTAATCTGTCATCGTCTGTGTTTCCTCTTACGTTTTACATGCTTTTGCTGCCAAGTCAGCACTGATTTGATCAGTTTTAAAGCTCGTGCGTTAACAAGTTTACCCAAATCCGCGTGTAGGTGACAGATGAGCTCCCAAGCCTCCGTTCGTGTCTCGATGCCGCCGTGCCTGAGGGCAGGCAGAGCAACACGTGGCATTTTGCTGCACGCTCCTGGACTTTCACTCATGTAAAACGGCCCGCGAGGAGGAACAACCTGGGTTTTGGCTATAGGCAGTGGCTGCAGGGGAGCTCCTCTAATAGCGTCGTCGTACCAGGATGTGCGTTTCCAATGGATATTGTGGTCAGGCCTCTGTTGTTCTGCTCTTCCAAACAGTAAAAACAAGTGCTACATTTGTTTTTGTCAGGAGCTGTAAAAACAAACGTTACATTTGTTTTTATGTCAGGAGCTTAATTACAACTGGACAATTGAAAAACCAACCTGGAGAAATGCACAAAAGATGCTCAAATGTGACCCTGGGATTATTCAGCCAAAGCAATCCCCAGTGTAATGCTGCGGATTTCACTGGAATTACCCAGAGGATTAGTTGAGTGGCTCCAGAAGGTGGGTGAGCAGGTGCTACGTAGATCCTGCCACCCTCTTCGCCCATTCCCTTGCCTCCATGCTTACCTGTTCCTCCTCCCCTGCACGGGTCCCCATTCCTCCTCCTCAGAACTTCATGTGAGGAGCTCCTTTTCTTCCACCGTCTCTCCTTCTCTCCGCTTCCAGCCTCCCATTTTGTGTTTTAAGAGGCTTTCTCCTCCTTAAAGCAGAAGCTCCGCAAAATCCCACCATCCCTTTTTTCCTCAGAGCTGCTTCGCAAGCTGTCCTCAGGACACTTGATGCTTCCCTTCCACATCACTTTTCACTCCATCTACGGCTGCGCCAGGCCCTAGGATCTAACTCTTCTACTAGTGGAAAATCCCATGGGCTGTGGATTTTTGTGGAAAGCCAGGAGGCTTCAGGCTCTCTCCCCTGCAAGTCATTTGATGATTTTTATGAGCTAGTGGACAATTGCGGTGTTCTTTCCAACCTTCTTAGCATATTTGGAGCACATTCGTTAAGCAATTGCGGGCTGGCCTACAGAGCCACTTGGTTTGGCAGTGTCGTTGACCTTAAGAGGGGACTTTTCTGTTACTGACTTTTTATTGTGCTGAATCCCATTCCTTTTCATAGGCTTCCCGTGTCCTTGAGCGTACATGTTGTTTGTTCCTGGATTCCAGCAGGAAGTATTCTTACTATAAAGCAGAGGTTGCTGAGGGGAGATGAATTTTACCCTAAAAGTACAGTTGGGCCAACAAGGGTAGGCAGCAGCAGTGTCTCGGTGAAGTAGGTCTTCTGTTTCTGGGCCCTGGCTGCAACACTCTGACAAGCATATAAAGAAGCCGAGTTGTGTACTGAATCCTTGCATGAAGGCTGGGATTGATGGATGGAGCCAAAAACTACTAGCAGGAGTCCCAGACAGTTGACCTGAGTTGATAAATACACCCGCTGCAGGAAATTTCAGATCTGCATCTTAACTTCACGTTAAAGGCCACGAGGCAGAGCACTTGGTTTTGCGCAGCAGGACAAGTTTTTTTATCATCTGTCACAAGATAGAAAGAGTCTGAAATGCTCTTTCTGGGTGGTGACTCATTCTTCAGAGAATTGAGTTATTTCTTCTTCTGAGCCCAAAATCTTTGTTTCATTACTTGAGAGCCTTGCAGCGAACACTGTGGAGCCGAAAGCTAATGTTAACTCCTCATCTCACAGTAGAAATGCCCAGCTACTTGTACGTGGAAAGCAAAGGGCTGCCTATGGGTTTGTATGAAATTATTTTAATCACTTCTTTTACAGGGATCACGAGCTAGGTCATGGCTATTGTGCTGGATGGTGCACAAGCTCCTAGCCTCATAACTGATTAATTTATCATTTTTATGTGGGCAATTGGATGCTTTATAGCCCTTAATGGGTCCACTTTGCCCATAAAAACTGTCAGACGAGACTGCTACTGTTGGTGGCCGGGCTCCCCTTTGCCTCGTACTTTGCCGTAGACCTTTCTACCCTGGGCAATGTTGAACGGGCTCCCGTTCCAGCAGCACTGCCCTCGCTGCTCCCTTATCGGAGGCGCTGTGCGAAGTGTGGGGCTGTGTGTCTGTCCCTCAGGTGCAGCGTATGAAGGAGGTAGAGGGTAGGGTGTCCGCAGAGAGACCTCTCTGCTCCCACCAGTTCAGGCAGCATTTCAGCGCCCTTTCAGCGCTCTAACCCCTTTCACGATGGGCACTGGAAGCTGAGCGGTCCCGGGAGGATGAGGAGCGCCCATGCCCTGCCATGGCTGCGGCCTCGCCACCCCGTGCGCCCCATACAGCCCTGGCTTTATTCTCACATGAGCGCGCGGGGCAGAAACGTGATGTGCCAAGGGCTGCTGGGCCTGGCGGTGGAATGGGGGTCAGGGCTGGGGCAGGAGTGCTGCCCCGAGGCCAAGCCCCAAGGACATGGGGCTAGCGGGAAGATGCCAGCCCCAGGGAATTGAAGATTGGAGGCCCCAGGGTTTGGGCCTGAGGGGCCAGGCCTCATGGTCATGGTGCCATGGAGAGCTGCTGGCCCTCAAGAGCACTGCCTGTGGGACACAGAGGGTCCGGGCCCCACAGCCGCTGTGTGGAGCTTCTGGCCCCTGAGGGGAACCAGAGCCATGAGGGCAACCATGGCCCTGGCGTCCCAGGGAGCTGCTAATCCCCTAGGGCAGCCGGGCCCTGCAGCAGGACCCACAGGCACAGGGTGTCCGTGGCTGTGGCAAGCCAGAGGCGTGTGGGGCCGGGTGCCATGGCCGGGGGCTGCGGTGCCCTCAGGGGCAGCGGGGCGAGCCCTGTGGCCGCGGCCGCCGCCCCTCGGGCCAGCGGGGAGCCCGGGACGGCGGGCGGGCCCGGGCGCCTCCGCATCCGCGGGAGGAGGCGGCGCAGGGAGGAGGGCCCGGGCGCGGGGGCCGGCCCGGCGCCGCGCTACGTGTCGCCGCAGCCCTTATAGCGCCGCGGCGGCCGCCGCCGCCTGCCCAGCGCCCGCGCCGCCGCCGCTACCATGTCGAGCAGCGAGAGGACGGTAGGGGCAGCGCCGGGGCCCCCCTCCCCTCCCGCGCGGGTCCCAGGGGCGCCGCTGGCGGCGAGGACCGAGCGCCCTCCCAGCGGGGCTCAGCGCCCCCCGGAGCCGCCATGCCGGGGGCGGCCAAGCGAGACGCTTTGCGCCGCTCAAAACTCCGTTTCCCTCTTTGGCGAGTCCTCCTTTCCGAACGCACTGTGCCCAGGTGCGAGGTGTGGGAGATGTTCCTCACGGCGAGATGTTCCTCGCCATCCCGCCGCGGGACTGGCTCTCTCCGAGCGCCGACCTTCCCGCTGGCTCGCGGCTGCCCTCGCCAAATGTGGAAGCTTTGCGTTAGGGGAGCTCTTGAGGGGATGTGGGTAGGGTGGGCGACATTTGGGATCCCCCGTCTCGACCTCCTGCTTATCAGGAGAGCAGTGCGGCTCAGCCTTCCAAAGCGATGTCCTCAGCTGCAAAAATGACCTTTATAAGCAAGATTGCAAGTGGACTTTCGTACCGCGACTGTCAAAACAGCTGGTACCGGGTTGACAGCAGTAGGCGTATTTTTACGTTGTTATCTGCTCGGCGTGTTTCTCATTTACAGAATGAAAAACCCCGCGATTTCCCAGTTCAGGTTTCAGATTTAAAAACATCCACTTGTTGTGCTGAAACGGCAACGTGATCTCAGTGACGATTTTTCCCCAGAGTTTTGCTGGGAAAGCTCATGGTTGTGTCGAGCCTAAGCTGAAATCAAGGCTCATACCATGGGTTTGGTGGCCCCTTGGTTTCAAACATCTCACGTTGATTACAGGTAACGCGTTTCGCTTTGATAAAAGTCGCTTTATCAGCAAAAGATAAGAGGAGCTAGTTACAATGCTAACCTGAGATCCTTTTCCCAACGCGAGATCGTTTTCCTACACGCGTGTCCAGTTTGTTTCAGTCTCAGTGAGGTTGCCTGTTGGGTTGAGCAAAGCCAAGATGGTTATAGTTCCTCAGAGAATTCACCTAACACAAATCAGGCAACAAAACTCACCCTGGCAACTAGCGGCCTAAATATCGCAACTCGGAGGAGTTTTAGCACGCTGGTGAGGTTTTCAGGATGTCTTTTGAAAGCAGAGTGTTGAAGATGGCCCCATTTGGAAAATGAAGACAAGTTGCAGGTGATAATTCACCCTCCTGCCTCCCTCGCTCTCCTTTTTTCATTTTGCCGGGAATATTAACCCTTGCTACTCGTAAAATCTCGGTTTCTGACATTTCTTCTTGGTGTGCGTGATGCGTTGATCTCTTTTTTGTGCCTTCAGATGATGTTGTGTGGAGCTTGAGCTCTCCCAAAGGAGAAGGGGAGTATTTGGTGTTGGAGCATATGGATTTTGTCTGGGGCATTGATTAGCTAAGAGTTGTCCTTTTTTGAAAGGTTGCCAGGATAGGAGTTAGTTCTATAATTTGATGATGCTCCTGATTATAAACCTGCGATTTAAAACTCAGATTCCGCCTGAACGTTGTCTAAACCTCTAGTTTGAGGGTATTTTCACTGTACGTTCATTAATGTAAGCTATAGGAAGGCATGATGAAGAAAACTCAAGATTTTGGACTTCTGCAATTAAAAATGTACCTTCATCCCCAGTAAGATTTGATATGCAGAGATCTCCCTTTTACTAATTAGTATGGAAAATACTCCCTCTAGTTCTGCCCGCGGTGTTAAAAGAGACATAAAATCCACTGTATGCAAGTCAGCCTCGCTTGGTTCAAAGACCTTATTTATTGAAAGCAGAAAGCATTTATTTCTGCCAAGGTTCAGACCTACTTTTTTTTTTTTTTTCCCCTTCTTTTAAAAAAGAAGAATATGCTCTTTAGTGATGGCCCTCGCACTGAGCATGCCTTACATACATCTTTGGTGTAAGATTTATGGTGAAATCGTCCTCTGGGGAGTGCGCGCGCTCAGCAGTAATTGCTGTGAGTAACGTGGAGCCTCTGGGCCTGCCCTTGTTTATTGTGCGGCCTCGCACAGGGGAGCAGTCAGTGCTGAGTAGCTCTTTGAGCACCGTCAAAGTCTGACCTTGTTCTCTGCGCACCTGAGGTGTCGCTGGCATTTCCTCAGGTCATTACCCCTCAGCTTAAAGCTTTATGTATGTATATATGTTTTTTTTTTTTTAAAGAGCAGAAAAATACAGATGGTGCAGTGTGCTCCTGAGAGGTGGCTGCTCGCAGGACGTGAACCGATAAGGACGGCGCAGTTCCTCAATGCCCCTCGCTGGCAGGGCTCGCCCCTGGCCCTTGTTTGCTTTAACAAAACACAGGTTAGCATAAAAGGGCCATTCAGGCGAAATATTGCATGAAATGCAGGTATCTGACAGGAGTTCTTTGTAGGAGAGGGCCAAGGCCCCAGTCTGTGGTTAGGATGCTCTTCTGGGCCATGGGAGGAGAAGACCTGCCTCTGGCAAGGGCTGGACGCTTGCCTTGCTGCCTCTTCTGAGTGTGTATCTCCCTGGATAAGACAGAACAAAAGCCCAGTGTTGAAATCACTTTTTTTTTTTTTCAGGCTAAATGACAGCTTGGATCTGCCATCTATCCCAATATCTCCAGGGAAGAGGGTGGTGGGACACCTGGCACAACTCTGGCTCGCGGAGACAGGAGATCCCAAAGCAGCAACTTCTGACTTTCTGATTTGATGATGTAGCGCTGGCATGTGCCCACTCACAAATTATTTAATTGCATACAAGGGTAAATCAACACGCAGAAATAATGGTGTTTCTTTCTTTATTTCTTTCCTTTTTTTCTTTCTTTAAAAAATCAACCCTAGATGACCATGCTGAGGAAATAGGAGGAGGCTTAATTTCTTTATCTAGCAAGTATTCTTGTGTTATAAAGGCTGCAACCACGAGGCAGAGTTCAGATGGACTGTGATAAGGCAAACTGTTCAAGAGCTTATATATAGTTTCACTGTTTTCATTGCAAAGCAACGTGAAATAGAAACTAGGGTTACCTTAAAAAAAAAAAAAACACACACATGAAATCCCTCCATCTTCCTCTTTATGGCATGAGGCTTTTTGTATTGCCTTGAATGTAAAGAAAAAGACTCAAACTTATATTTATGATGCTTATATTCAAAATAGTTATGGATCTATGCAGCAGTTGTTGGTGCAGCAGTTGTCGGGACCTTTATTTTAGTGTTTCAGAGCATTTTGGTCTAGAAATCTTGAGATCAAAAGTTCTTCTCGTGCTTTTCAGAAGTCCTTTTGGAAGTGTTGGCTTTACAGCAATAATTAGCACTAGGCTGTTATTTTGGGTGCTCTTATTCCCTGTTGTAGCAACCTCATGAGCCTCACATGGTCCAGCCTCAGCAGTGGCAAGTGATGGACCTTGTTTTGGGGAAGACTTTCCTGGTGTCCCCGCTGGTGTCTTCCACCACAGGGACAGGGGTGTTTTTTCCAGCCGAAGCCCTTTGAGTCGGCCCTTTTCAGGACTTGTTTTTTGACTCGGGGATAAACCGAGCCTCCAGCCTTGCCTGTGCTTCGGGTGGCACCGATTAAGTCATGGAAAAGTCGTCGGCCGGCAACACGTCTTTGCCAGAGCCCACAGTTCTGGCGTGGATTTCTCTCCGTGTTCTTGGGTAACCCCTGGTTTTAAAGTCTACAGTCAGACACTGTTGGTTTCAGACGAGACGGTGACGGGTCGCAGAAGAGCCCAAGCTACCGAGATGTGTGCAGTAATTCAGATTTAGGCCACAGGGATTTCGTATTTCCTAAGGTTCTCGTTAAAGAGAAACAGAAGCACTGGCAAGCTTGTGCTTTTTGCTGGACCAGTGTTGATCTTGGGAGGTTTCTTTAAATAAACCTTTGAAAATGGAAAGGCTTTTCCTCTGCGAAATCAGATGCTTTTTGATAGGCTTGTCGCTGTACATACCCACAAGAGATAAGTGGCATTTAGGGCCCGTGTTAATGCCTCTAATGATAGGCTTCGCCTTGGACTTGTACTTTGGTCATAGGTCTCTATCTTAAAAGTCCATTAAGAGAATGGGGTGTAATCCAGGTAATTATTTATTAGTTCACTATTATCATGAGTGTCATGAACGACGATTATCTTTAGATTTTTAGCTCTGAATCACAGCTGTAGGAAGTGAGAAATAGTTCCTTAGTGACCTTAGAGTTTAATAATTTCTAATTCATAATCTACCTGGAGCATTAACAAAAAGAGGAATGTAAAAGGAAAAAAGGCATTCCAACGCATTCAGTGGCGATATGTGTCACTGCATGGGATGCTGGAAAATTAAGATTTGTTCTTAATTAATTTTTCCTAATGTTTCCTAGTAGAGCAGTTCTTGTTTGTTTACTCATAGCTTGGCTCAGTGATAACTCCTCGTGTCCAAACCAGGAGTGTGAATTTTGCCTGATTGGAGCTTGCAAACGATGCTGGTTTGCTTAACCTCTTTTTGTTCTTTCTTTTTTTTTTCCATCGTGGCTTATATTTTGAGATACAGATGTGTTTTGAGATGCAGAGCTTTGGAGCTGGCTCGGGGTGGGTTTCTTCTTTGCCATCTGTGGGCCAGATTGTGCATCTTGGGCAAAAGACCGTTGGTACCTGCGTTTTTTTTCAAGGCTTTCTGACCCGGAGACATCTTCCTGCAAGCAAATAAGCCTCATGGAAGCAAATAAAGCTCTGGCAGAGCAAACTGTTGGGTTTTTTTTTGATAGCAAGCCTTTTTTGTTGTGTTGCAAAAAGGTGGATTTGGGGCGGAATGGGGGGGAAATGACCCATTTTTCAGGCGTTTTGGTAGGACTCTCAGTTGTTTTGGAGGCCAGGGGCTCTGGGAAGCAGAAGCAGCAGCTGCACATCAGAGTTGCTGCCCGTCGTTGTCGTGGGCTCCATTGCACGTCATTGCTGAGGTCAAGGTTGTCGGAGGTTGACAACAAGGGAAGCGGCTCTTTGGAGGCATTGATTTTTCCTCAATATGGTGGCAGCTCAAGCCCTCGTCTACCCGCCTTCTCCTTCCGCCCTTCTTCTCCACTGCAGCTGGAGAAGAGGTGATTCCCCCGTTGGAGAGATCCTGGGAATAGTAAACACCAAGGAAAAACGCGTAACTGTCCTTGGACCAGCCTTTGAGCCATGTACAATAAATAAGGCCTGTGGTGCCATTCGGCTTAGGGAGGAGTGAGTGAATCTGTCATTCTCCGTGTTGGCTTGGGCAAGGACCCAGCAACCTCCCGGATTCTCCCAGGTAAAAACCTGTACTGCAGCTTCTCAAGTGGGAGCACGGCTGCTTTGGGGAGCAACCTGCCGTCCCGGTGTCCCCGAACTTGTGAGTCCTCTGCTTGGAGCTCAGCGTTTGGGCCGTTTGGGCTCCCAGGGCCGTGACCTTGTTCTTACCGGTCCACGTTGGCCTTAGCTCCCAGGAGTTCAATCCAATGACTTTCTCAAGCCGAGCGGGTGGGAGAAGCTGTGGGGTGATGGCAGCACCGAGCGCTCCCGTTTGTGTCTGGGAGCAGAAGTTTTGTTGTGGAAGAGACTGGAAATCGAATGTTTTTAGGTTCAATCCACGCATCGGGGCTGGGACATGGGTGGTGGCCAAGCTTAGGCAGGAGCGTTGTATCTGCGTCGGTGACAGCAGGGGTTGGGTCGTGACATTGTCAAGGTTTATTTTTTTTAGCCAGCTGCCCGCATTGTCCTGTAGAAAGAGGTGAAGCAAGAGGATTAGATCCTGTAGTGAAACACTTACTTGAAACCTTGCTGGAGCTTCTTGAAGGCGTAGCTCCTGCTGCTTCTGAAATTGCTACCACCCCTCAAAAAAAGCTCGGAAATTTCTTTCCAGGTGGGATACGATGGGCCTGCTAACAACAGGCCCCCCGTCCCCGTAGGAATTGGAGTCGCTTTGACCTGCGTGTGAAGCTGCGCATGGGTTTTTGAAGACAAACTCCCTGCTTTTGAGGAGAGCAGCGAAGCGGCCGCTGTCTGGAGCGAGACACAAGAGCTTCATCCACCCACGTGGTGGCTGAGACAGGTCAGTTCCGCCTGCATTGTCCGAGGAGAGGAGAAAGGCCCGTTTGCTCCCCTAGACGGAGGGCTGCTCGCCCGGCGTGCTCTTGCGCACGGCAAGACGCTGCCCTCCAGGTTTCAAACCGCGTTACAGGTTCAGAGAGGCGAGTGGGGACGCGCAGCTGCCCAACGGGTCTCGCTGTCTCCCGTGTCGGCAGCGCTGCGGGCGCGCTGATTCCGCTTTTAAAGATGGACAGTCGCAGTCCAAAGCCCGTTTTGCTATGGTTTGTGTTTTCTTATGCTTATTGAAACGATTTCTTGAGCTCTTAAAGTAAACAGTTTGGGTGGAACGTCGCATCGCTCCTGCGTGTTGGCTCGTGGCGTTTTGCTCCTCCGCCCTGCAGGTGAGCAGGAGTTTTGGTGCCGTTGCCCAGTGATCAGACCTGGTCCTCTCGATGTCACACGCGGGCCCTATGCCACGAGAGGATTGGGTGGGTGAACTGTGAGGACATGAACTGAATTACCAAGTTTTCAGTGTGAAATTCAGATTTTCTCCAACTGTGGGACAGATTCGTCCTGCAGCTGCCTGCAGTGAAGCTGAAGTTAAAGCTTAGAAGTGAGCACAGCAAACAGCATTGTTTTATCTTTTCTGAAATCTTTTTTGCCTTATAATGAACACAAACCAGCTCCCTTTTTGATCTCCTGTCGCTGTACAGCAGGTTATTCTTCAGGTGATATTCGCGGGGGTCCCGCTGAGGTCTCTTTGTGCCTCGTGCTTGTTCTAAGGGATGTGGTGCCAGCATAGCCGTGATAAAAGTTGGGATGTCTGCTAAGGTTTGTTTACCTCAACAAAGCCACAGCCCATTAGTCAAATTCCTAAACCTTATATTCAAGGAAAAGAGAGAGGGGAAAAAAAAAAGATTTCACGCCAGTAAATTCCTCCCTGGAAATTTTTAGATACCACTAGTGTAAGCAAAATCCATCCCTCGACCTGCTTTCCGTGGAAGTGGGGGCTTGGTCCCTGCTTTGCTCTTTCCATAAGCACCTTCCTCTTCCAGAGGAGGCAGGGGAAGCTGCCAGGTGCGAGACCCCTCTTGTTGCTCCTTCCTCGGTGTTAAGTAGATGCACGCGATGGCTTTTCTTAGGGATGCCCAGTCCAAATCCTCTCCGACGCGTCGGTGGGGACACGACGTCCGTTTGTCTTGCAGAAACCAGGAATGTTGGTTCTGGCGCTGTGGGCAGTCCCGTCGGGAGCCTGTTGGCACAGCCCACCGCAGCCCCGCGCATGGAGAGCCGAGCGCGTCTCCCGGCAGGACGTGCAGACCTGTCGCTCGGGAAGCGAGCGTGTGCCGAGCGGCCCAGACGGGCTCCTTTATGGGAGGCGCTTCCGTGGAACTGCTTCGAGGGGAAAAAACGCAGCAGCCGTGGCAGGGTTCCCCGCCACGCTGCTCGGGCTGAGGAGCTGCTCTGTTTGTCAAGTATGTGCTGCGCGCGCAGCTGTCCGCTGGGGCTTTTGGAAGGAGGACAGGATGCTCTTTTTTTCTCTAAAATAACATCTGTCCCGGCTTTCCAAATCCAGCAGGAAAAAGTAGGAGCCTGGGGTGATTTACATCATCTTTCCAAAGCGAAAAGAAAAGCTCCATTTGGGCAATTCTGGGGGGAGAAAACTGATCTTGTTGCCCAGATCTTTTTGAGGTCATCTGTTGATTTTCAGAAATCAGGGCCTGTCTGGTTTGCAAGGCTACGTGAACACACACTCGGACGTTGAGCTTTGGGCTTTGAGGCTTTTTTTTAAATTATTTTTTTCTCTCCACGGTTGTGCTGGACTTGATTCCGGGAACCTGAAGCTCTGCTGCTCGTACCCAAAGAAAGAGCGTTTCGGCTCCTGCTCGAAACGAGGGTCAGGCCAGCTCGCCCTTGGTCACAAGTGACTCTTGTACAAGCTTAGGGCTTGGGAACGTCGCTGAGGCTTCAGAGACGCTGAGGTTTCTCCGTCCTGCTCGAACACGAATGTAAAGAGAAGACCTTCCCTAATAAGCCCACCCCTGGTCTCTCTTCCTCCTTTCTTTTGAGTATGGAATAGCCCGTGGTGGATGAGGGTCCTGCAGAAGGCTTGGTTGCCCGTGCTTGGACACGGCCGCTTGCCCTTCTCACAGATGGCAATTTGCCCATTTTCAAGGCCCACCACGGCACCTGCCCAAGTGGAATAAACTTACTTTTCGAGAAAGTCCCATAAACTTAGTTTTCATGCATTGTGCTCAGCCTACAGGGCAAAAGACTCTTTTTAGTAAAATGCCGGGGTTTGGGAGGTGATTTTAAAAGGAAAATTAGAGCAGCTGGCGGAGGCTTAATGCTCTCATTGCTAAGGATGGAGATAGTCCTGTAACTAAAATGCCGCAGGAGGAGGCCTGGCCCTGCCCTTCCTGCAGGGCTGGAGGTTCCCCGGAGCCGTGAGTGCCGTGAGCCGCCCGCCAGGCGTTAACTGTGCTCCTACAGGCTGGAGCTTCCCGTTAACGCGCTCTGCGCCACAAGGACGTGTCTTTGGGGGCACCGTTATCAGCAGGTTTGTAAGGCGTTTCCACGAGGGAGCTCCTGTCCGGAACAGACTGTCCCGCGGTCGGCCCTGAGTTGTGGCTCTCCCCCTTGGGCTCCTTCCAGGACCCACCGGTGCTGGACGTGCGGGATACAACAGCCAGAGACGCCAATGCGGTGGGGCACACTGCGGGGCGGCCGGGAAGCGTCCGGATCCTGGTGGATCCTCTCGCTTGGATCGTGCAACCCCCTGCTCGGGGGGGCGAGCCCAACTGCTCCCTTTCACCAGCAGATACGTGACGAGAGCCGAGGTGGCTCCTTGGGTTGCCTTGCTCCTCGCTCTGTTGCTGCGGGCACCGGGAAGCCTTCCCCGGGAAAAGCATTCCCAGGTCTTGGGGCCCGGGCTCGTTCATGGTTAGAAGATTAAAACTGAAGCCTTTTCCTGTTTGCCATGTGTCCCACCCCAGGACCGGGGACCGTGAGCGCCCACTGGCTGCGCAGGGGCTGGAGGAGCTGCAGGAGGAGCCTCCCGTCTCTAACAGGGACATTGCTAAGGACACGGGAATAACCCTGGGGGTTAATACCCCACTGGAGATCCCTGCGGGTAGGAGAGGCTGGGACGTGCGGCGGGATTTCAAAACCGCATTGGGAAGTGTTTTCCTGAGCTCCAGAGGAGCCTGATACGTAAAAATACACCCCCATAAATATACAGATATATAGCGTGTTCTTGCAGCAGAATGGCCCCACTGTGTCCGCCTCCGAGGAATGCGCTCGTTCCTGGGCCTGCTCAGGAAGAGACGCCGCCGTGGCCGACAGCGGGGTAGATCCCGGCGGATTTGTGCTTTAGGAAGCGGCTCCCAAGGAAGCAGGGCCTGGAGAAGGCATGGGAAGGGGCAGAGAGGCGCATCCTGGTTCTCCGTGCAGAAACAGGGGTTGGGAGCACGTTGCAAAATACCCGCCTGAAAAGGAAAGGGAAAAAGAAGCAGAGCTACCAAAGTGTCATAGCAGCATCCAGGGATAAAGAAAAGCCACGTCGTTGCTTTTTGTCCTTGGAAACAACGGTGTGGAAGCAAAGGGAAAACGGGAGTTGGGAGTCCCAGCGCGGGTGAAGGTGTCACCTCAGAGGGCAGCTGCAAAGCCCGATTCCATGCAGGGCCTCCCATCGAGTCACGAGAGGGTGACCCAAGCCCCAGGATGGGCATTGGCCCTGTTGTGGGAACTCCCCAGGAATTAGCTCTCTGCCCTGGAGCGTTTTGAGTCGTGGTTTCACAGCAGCGGGGCTGATGTTGAGTCTTGTTTGACAGTCAGTCTTGGAGGCAAGATTTACACGGCTGTTTTTTTGGACACGGCTATCCTTGCCCATACATTAAAGCATCCTTAAATTGGCTACGTGTCCAGTGTGCCCGCAAGCAACTGCAAATGGAAAACTACTCCCCTCGCTTGCAGGTATTGGAAAAAGAGGCTAATTTTGGAAGATGTAGCTGAAAATGAGGGGGAGAAGGGCGTGCAATGAATATAGTAGCAAAATCTGCAATGGGGGGATGACCTTGCCCCTCAAAAAAGTAATAATAATAAAAATAGTAAAAAGATGTAGGGGAAAGGCAATGATTTTCCTTCTTCTGTTAGGGGCTGGTTTTTCGACGGGGTTTCTGGGCAGGCCGAGCCCGGTCGCACGCAAAAGCCCCATTCCCTAGTGAGCGCCTCCGCCTTTGCCAGCCCTGAAAGCCGTTAGCCACGGGGAGAACAGTCCGTGCCCAGAGTGACGCTGTTTTGTGTCCTTTTCCTCTGTGCGCCCCAGAGAGCGACCAACGTGATCTACCAAGCCCACCACGTGAGCCGGAGCAAGAGGGGACAAGTGGTCGGCACGAGGGGCGGCTTCCGCGGCTGCACCGTGTGGCTCACAGGTACGGTCGCTCGGCGGGACGGGCATGCCGGGGGCCCGCACGACGGCCTGCTGTGCCCGGGGCCCTGGCAGGGAAGCGGCTGCCCCGCTCAGTCCTGCCGCTGCCTTTGAGGGAGTCCTGGACGGGCCGGAGCGGGTGGAGCTAAGCGTCGCCCTCGCGTCGCCCTCGCGTCTCCCGCAGGCCTGTCCGGCGCGGGCAAGACGACCATTGGCTTTGCCCTGGAGGAGTACCTGGTCTCGCACGGCATCCCCTGCTATTCCCTGGATGGCGACAACGTTCGCCACGGCCTCAACAAGAACCTGGGCTTCTCGGCTGGGGACCGCGAGGAGAACATCCGCCGCATCGCCGAGGTGGCGCGGCTCTTCGCCGACGCCGGCCTCGTCTGCATCACCAGCTTCATCTCTCCCTTCGCCAAGGTGAGCTCGCAGCCCCTCTTCTGCCCCTTTCTGGGCGGTTCCGTCGCGCGGCTCTTCCTAAGAACGAGGTGTTTATGCCAAGGAATTCACCTCCTGGAGCCTCTCTTTAGCTTTTCTTTCCTCTTCTGTAACACGCCGCAGCTGTACGGAACTAAACACCATTTCTGGAGCGTAACTGAGCCTGAACTTGTTACTTTCGCATACATTGACAATGCAGAAATTGTTTAAAAACTAAATAACATTTCAGGTCTCCTCCTACCTTTAACTTTCTAGGAGGCAGAGAAGAGGCATAAGAACAATATCCTCTGGTAGTGCTCTAAAATGCTCCATTTGAAGAAACTGTTGAATTCCAGTGGCGTCATGCAGTAGGAAGACACTAGCTGCATGTCAGAGCCTTCGAGGCAGCCCTGTGAGCCACAACATCCCCTACCATTTCCCTTCTTTCTTCCAACAGGATCGTCAAAACGCACGGAAAATCCACGAAGCGGCTGGGCTGCCTTTCTTTGAGATCTTTGTGGATGCTCCCCTCAACATTTGCGAAAGCAGAGATGTGAAGGGCCTGTACAAAAAGGCGAGAGCTGGCGAGATCAAAGGTATGGGACAGCAGGCTCTTTATTTTGCCTTTCGCTTTTGGGAGCATGCGATAGCTTATCCGTGCAGCCCTGCAAGCAGGGAAGTGCTGGGGTGGTTTAAGAAAGGCTGTTTGTGCTGCACAGAAATATCCGGTTTCCCTAATCTGTGTCACAAGTGCCACTTAGTCCTCCATGTGGCCGGAGGCTTTCTGGGTGTCTGTGCAGCGCTGTTGACTCTGGGACACTGAGTATTGCACTAGATAAACCTAGTTTGTATTTGTCTATCCACAGGATTCACGGGGATTGACTCGGAGTATGAGAAGCCCGAATCTCCTGAGCTAGTGTTGAAAACGAACGTGTCTTCAGTGTCTGAGTGTATTCAGCAGCTTGTGGAGCTCCTACAGACACAAGTCGGTTGACTTTCTGCCACCGCTGCTGCCACCTCATTTCACATCCTCGTTTTGGGGGGCGTTTCTTACAATTGCTGTCTGTCTGTCTCCCTCAGAACATAGTCCCACAGGCGTCGCTTAAGGATGTTCTCGAGCTGTTTGTGCCTGAAAATAAACTTGATTTTGTCCGAGCTGAAGCAGACATGCTGCCCTCCGTGGAGATCACCAAGGTATCGCTGCTTGTCCATACAGCGCCGTGACTCGAGGAGCGTTTTGCTCTTCGGTGGGCAGAGGAGCACACCAGAAAACAGCCAAGCGAGGCCGCCGCTGTAACGGGCGGGAAGGAAACTCGAGCTCCAGGTAATCTGGCCTCTCTGGGTTTGTTTTGCAGCTGGATCTGCAGTGGGTGCAAGTGCTGAGCGAAGGCTGGGCCACTCCGCTGACGGGCTTCATGCGCGAGGCTGAGTACTTGCAAGTGATCCACTTTGGCACCTTGCTCAACGGTACGATCGCGCTCCCTCGGTGCTGGCGCTGCCGGGCGCCCGCGTGCGCGCGGCGGCACCACGGTTCAAATCGCTGCCCTCTAGCAGTCCCTTGTAGGGAGCAGTCGAGCCGGTGTTTCTCCTCCTCCCTGAGTGTTAGCCACGAGGCCTCAAAAAGGAGCGAGGGTGCCAGGAGGCCAAGCTCTGCAGCGCTCAGAAGAGCAGGGCAGGTGGCCAGGCTGGCGGCGCTCCCCCGTGCGGGTGCAGACGCAAAACCCTGGCCACAGAAGCAGGGAGATGCCAGACTGAGTTCCCGATGGAAGGAGAGGGGAGTTACACCTTGGAAACAGGAGCAGAGTCTGGTTTAACATCTTTTTCCCTCCCCCCTTCTCCGTTCTTGCTTGCTTACTGCTGTCACAAGGATGACATTTCCCTGTCATCAGCCCCAGATCTGCTGCCTTTGAGCTGTCTCTTGTGCCTGATAAGGTCTGTGAGGGGCTCGTCAGGACACCAGCTTTCATAATCCAGAATCCCGGAACGGTTGAGGTTGGCAGGCACCTCTAGAGATCATCCAGTCCAACGCCCTGCTCCAGCAGGGACACACACCCTCCAGAACAAGCCAAGCCCTTGGGCTCGCCCCTCACCCGTGTGCAGCTCTACCTCCACCCGCTGTCCTCTGCTTGTGGGGTTCCCTGCGGTCAGGGGCAAAGCCTGGCAGCAGCTTTTGGTGCAATAACCCTCC
This sequence comes from Tinamus guttatus, assembly GCF_059628265.1. Classification (NCBI taxonomy): domain Eukaryota; kingdom Metazoa; phylum Chordata; class Aves; order Tinamiformes; family Tinamidae; genus Tinamus; species Tinamus guttatus. The sequence continues at coordinate 3,541,482 of NW_028288557.1, read as the reverse complement.
GTAAGAGGATGTTTGCAGGAGAGGGCCCTGGCGTCCATCCCAGTACACAGTGTCTCCATGCACACGCTCAGGCTCTGCCCTGCCAGGTCCAAGGGGTGATGCAGGAGGAGCAGGATGCGCCCGGACGCATTTTTCGTGGATCTATCAGCCCCTGGCTGGGGCAATACAAGTTAGGATTCCTGTTACCTTGTGGCAAACAAATATTTTCCGTGCCACCGGCAGTAAGTCACACAGTGGTGCTGCTGTTGGTTGGCCACGTACAAGAATATAAAATAAAAAAATATACCCTTATGGACACGTCCCTGTCCAGAGTGAGGTGCTCCAGCACGAGGGAAGGAAGGTCTGTGCTGGTGTGATGTTTGCACTGTGTACGGCGCTTTGCCTGCCGCCTGTGCCGCTGGCACCGCAACCGCAATTCCCGCATCCCGAGAAGGTGGGATGCCACGGAGGGCCACAAGGAGACGCGCCACCTCCGCACGCTCCTCCCCAGCCCGGCTAGACCTGCAGCTCTGATTCTTGCAACTGTTGCTGTGAATGTTGCCTGCAAGAATTAATGGTCTTAACTGTGTTTGTATTCTCCCAGGAAAGAGTTCCTCCCTAGTTGGTAAGTATACAGCCATTCCCAAGCTTGTGGGGAAAATGACTCCAATTAGATATTTTCCTAAACAGTAATTTTTTTTTTGCCATTATTTTGAATAATGACACTTCCAGCAATACACGCAAGTGCTGCCTCTCCGTGACTCAATGAGTTTCACCCCATGTCCTGGTGATAATCCCGGCAGAGTAACTTGCAACCCTTCCCCGTCGCGGAAGCGGTGGCTGCTCTGCGTGTGGCATTTGGGAATGGGATTCGGAGATGCTCCACTCCGGCAGCACTTGTTGCCTACATGATCTGCGTTCTTCCTTGCTGACCTTACGGAGTGATTAATGATTGATGCTGCTTAAATACGAGGTGGATGATGATTGCATTCTGACCTGTGGGATTTGATTCCGCATACGTTTGTACAATGAATGCACTCTGGGGTGGAGGAGAATTAAGGAATATTTTTATATTCCTCACGGGTACCTCGTCATTCATGAAGGGGCTTGAAAGTGGCTCTCCGGCGGATGAGCGGTACCTGGTCGTGCAGTGGAATTAATAAAGCTTAATAAAAGCTTAATAAAAATGGCAAAAGCTACCTCACCGTGAAATCATCACATGAGGACCTCAAGGGTCCAAAATGATTTCAGTCAGATCAGAGCCAAATCAGTGATTTGTTCATTCTTGCTTGTATGTTAATATTGGGACGTCCAAGGAGAGATGGGAAGATCCAAGGCACAGGGTGGAAAAACACAGCATAACTTCGAGGTGTTTAGGGAGAGCATCGAAACAAGAAACCATACATGCAAATGCTGACTAGTGCTAGACACAAAATACATTTGAAATAGGCTCCACAGGGATAAGCTAAGAAAAGTAACAGTATAAACACATCAGGAAAGAAAAGAAAAAGCCCAATGTGGATGTTACTTCCCTGTGGGAAGCAGGAACAGGAACTCGCAGTTAATGTTCTCAGTCGTGGCAGAGGTCACTGGATTATGTCCGTGGTGGTGCTCAGTTTTTCCAAGGGACCTCAAGAAAAGCTAATTGGAAAAGAACAAATCTTTCTGGGAGCGAAACAGCAGCATCCAGTGAGTCCAGACAATAATGAAATATTCTAAGTGTCTTTGAAGCATCTCTGGGCCTAAGATGGGGAGCTTTCTGACTCTGCCAGCAGCAGTTTTTATTAGCGATGGGAAGAAAATTGGGCACCAAATAAATTTAATGTGACAGAAGGTGAATCCCTGAACTAATTGTGGAAAAACCAGCCCATTTTTTCCCCAAGGAGGAGCTTTATGCTACTGAAAGCCCCTGGCTGATGCAGCAGCTGCACTGTGGGCCCTGTCCGCTGCAGCCGCTTCAACCTCCCTCTTGCAGTCAGGCCAAAGCAGCATCAGGACGCGCTCCAAAGCGCCGTTTCCCTCCCCTATTTCCCTGGGACCCTAGAGCAGGTTTAACGTCACCTCCTGCCTTCTCTTCCCAGACGGCATCATCAACCTGAGCATCCCCATCGTGCTGCCCATCTCCACGGAGGACAAGCAGCGCCTCGAGGGCTGCAGTGAGTTCGCGCTCAGCTACCAGGGGCGGAGGGTGGCGGTGCTCAGGAGCCCCGAGTACTTCGAGCACCGCAAGGAGGAGCGCTGCGCCCGCGTCTGGGGCACCACCTGCGCCAAGCACCCGCACGTCAAGGTAGGCGCCGCGCCGGGGGCGGCAGTGCGGCCGCAGGGCTCCCGCCCGCTGCGCTCACGCCCGCGCGCGCTCTGCAGATGGTGATGGAGAGCGGGGACTGGCTGGTCGGCGGAGACCTCCTCGTGTTCGAGAGGATCCAGTGGCACGACGGGCTGGACCAGTACCGCCTGACACCGCGGAGCCTCAAGCAGAAGTTCAGGGAGATGAACGCGGGTGAGCGGCCTGCCTCGGTGCCACTCCGCGCGGCTGGGCGAGCGTCCGCCGACACGGCTCTTGCCAGAAAAGCTTGGCTCCCTTGATGCCTTGATTTGAGTTGCTTGATTTTTGCAGCTCCCAGGCCTTACCCCTGTGTCTGACAGACTGATGCACTCGCTCTCTTCCTTACTCTTTCCAACTCTTTTCCCGCTTCCTGTGCCTCCTTGTTTAGGTTTTGTGCCTGCTCCTGAACTGGCAATATGCAGGTGGGGAGGTCAGAAACTGCTTCCAAAAGGGGCTTTTCCAAACCCAGGACCCAGGGAAGGTTGATGACTCATGTGTCCTCCCCGATGAGTCAGATCCTCTCTTTCCACGCCTAGAGCACTCAGAACAGAGGCGCTGTCTGCTTGGCCGTCGCGTTTAGGTGGAGAGTTGATGAAGAGCTAAGCCAGGCTGGGCATCCCAGAGGAAAATCCCTCCTGGATTTGCTGTCACAGCTGCTCTCCCCGCAGCCTGGGCCTGGCTCCTTGCAGTGACTCAGGACTGGCAGGGAACTGGAGCCTGGGGATTTCACAGCTGCTAGAAACCCCCTGGTTGAGTTGCTGGACGTAGCCATGCTGATGACCGGCGAGTTGGCCAGATGATGGTCAACTGGTCATTAAGCTTAAAGATAGCTTGATGGGACGAGTGGCAAGCAGGTGCAGGACACGGAGAGGTTTGCCCTGTTAAATCAACCCCTTATTTATGAACTGATGCTTCTGATCTCGAGAGGCCTCTTTGGAAATGCCCTGCCCTGGCACAGGCTGCAAGGCGCTCTGCAAAGGGAGGTTTTCAGCGAGCCCCTGCAGCCTGGTGTGCTCAGTTCCTTGTGCTTGGCTCATTTTGATGACCAGAATGACTCAGCCAGGGCTCATAAAAACAAATCCGTACTGTTTCCTGAACAGTTTTGGAGGAATTTGGAAGCAGCTTGGGCAATTCAGGTAACTTCTCTGTTCTTCCCCACGTGGCCAGTTCTGCAGCGAGTGCCTTTTAGCTTCCGCCTGGGCTCAGACCATCTCCCCCATGGAAGATGGGAGCTTCTCCCCACCGGACGCGCGTGGGTTGGGGTGTAAACGTGCACAACACCTGAATGACGCTGCTGTTGCTTGGTGCGGCATCCAGACCCGTGACCTTCTCCGTTGTTCCCTTGCAGACGCCGTCTTTGCGTTTCAGCTGCGTAACCCCGTGCACAACGGCCACGCGCTGCTCATGCAGGACACGCGCCGCCGGCTCCTGGAGCGGGGCTATAAAAACCCCGTGCTGCTCCTGCACCCGCTGGGTGGCTGGACCAAAGATGACGACGTCCCGCTGGAGTGGCGCATGAAGCAGCACGCGGCGGTGCTGCAGGAGCACGTCCTGGACCCCAAGTCCACCATCGTCGCCATCTTCCCCTCTCCCATGCTCTATGCCGGCCCCACAGAGGTACCGTAGCCGCCGGCCGCTCCCGGGGCGCTTGCTGAGCTTCCCGCTCGGCGGGGAGCAGCGCGGGCGCGTTCCCGGGTGCCTCCAGACACCTGGCGGCGTTCCCGGGGAGGCCCGGAGGCTGGGAGTCCCCTGACGCACGGCACGGCGCTCTCCGCAGGTGCAGTGGCACTGCCGGGCCCGCATGATTGCCGGCGCCAACTTCTACATCGTGGGCCGAGACCCAGCGGGCATGCCGCACCCAGAGACCAAGAAGGACCTCTACGAGCCCACGCAGGGCGGGAAGGTGCTCAGCATGGCCCCTGGCCTCACCTCCGTGGAAATCATCCCCTTCCGCGTCGCCGCCTACAACAAAGTGAAAAAGGCCATGGATTTTTACGACCCCAAAAGGTAACCCGGGCAGCGGCACCGGCTTTTCCTTGCCCTTGGTTTAAGAGTGCCTCTGGCTTGCAGCTTACCTGAGAGAAGGGGAAAAACAAAAAGGCATTTTAAAGAAAAACAATTCTGAGAGAGATCGGAAGCGCTGCATTTGCAGCGGTTCAGCGCGCACTCATTTCCTCCCCGTCTCGCTCCCTCTTTGCCGTAGGCACAACGAGTTTGACTTCATCTCCGGAACCCGCATGAGAAAACTTGCTCGGGAAGGGGAAGATCCACCGGACGGCTTCATGGCCCCGAAAGCTTGGAAAGTCCTGACCGAGTACTACCAGTCACTGGAAAAAAAGAATTAGGGCTCCTTCTCCCTAGAAACGTGTATATTAAGAGTGAGCAGTGATTGATTGATTTCCTGCGATAACAGATCAGTTTACTTGGCATTTTCCATAGTCTGACTCTAGGATTTTTCCAAAGTCAGAGTTTTTTTTTTAATTATTATTATTTTTTAACTAATCAAAAATAGTTTGAGGCTGATCCCTCTCCCATGGAACGCGCCGAGAGCTTCCCTGCAGCGCTGGGAAGGGGAGCAGCCCTTCGTTCCCAACGGGATGCGGCCCCGGAAGGCCATCGCCCCGCACGGGATTCAGAGTGGATCATTTTGTGCTGCTGTGGCCGTGCTCCCGTCCCTGATGCAGAGATGGGACTTTGCAATAATTAATTAATAATGATTAAAAGTACATTCGTCCCCTTTACGAAAGAGAAAAAAAGCAGTGACTTGTCTTCAGCCCTCGACCAGCTGGTCCTGCTGCTGGCCAGAACAGGGTCTCCCAGTAAACAGGGAGGTTTTTTGCTGATAAAGAGCAAGATTTTTCTCAAGTCCTTTTTTTAACTGGATTTTTTTTAACGGCCGCGTGCTGGGAGGCACCTTCGAGGCCAGGAGACCTGCGGGAGCGCTGGAAGGGCCCATCCGCACAGCTCCCCATCGCGTCCTCCCGCCAGCGGGAAGAGCTGGCCCTGTGGGCAGGACGGGCTCGTGGAGAGGTGCCGCGGGCTCCTTAGCGTCTTCTCCGGGGCTGGACGTGGCCGGCCCGCGTGGTGCTTCCCTGCAGCTCCTGCGGCCGCCGTCACCCGTCTCGCCCCGGCACGCGGAGCGCTGCCGCCGCGGCTCCTCTGGTGCGAGGGAGGAAACTGCTGCTCCGGCGCTCGATAGTTCGTGCAACGACAAATCCATCATTTTTTACTTTTTCTTAGCCCCAGAACTAGACAGAATGTGTTGTAAATGAACTGGAGAGAGTCTTCTCCTCGCTTTAAGTTTTGGTTTTAATTGCAAATGGATCTACGTTAAGGAAAAAAAAAAATCACGTTCTTCCTAGCAAGCTGCACCTCAAGGGAAATGTTTGCTGTGGCCATGGAGCAGCGTCTAAAACTATGCAAGTAATGGGAAATAGTTTAGGCAAAAAGTGTTTTATTTTTCAGTTATGTCATCTATTTTTTTTTGGGGGGGGGGGGAGTCATTTTTTTTAAGCGTTTAGAGGAAAAAGCTCAAAGCTGTTATTATACCTCAAAAAACAAGAGCTGCAATGACAATGTTAGTAGCACAGTAGCCATAGTGCCTTTTATATCGAGCCCCTCTGGCAGGGACCCGACAGACAAGAGCAATACTCCACTTTATAGGTAATATTTGCCATTTTTTAAAGAGTAAAATAGCGCTGTTGCCTCTCAACCTTAAACTAATCAAGTGGTTCAGGAAAACACAGTGAATCCAGGTGGTTATGGCAAAGCCTAAAGGTTGTGTTCTCCTTTCAAAATAGCATAGGATGCTGATTACCTCTGATTAAAATAGCGTACATCGCCTAGATTGTTTTTTTATAGGGTATTTATTGAAGACACGAGACTGGAATTTGTACCTCGACTGATGCATCTCATGATTTAATATATTCCGAACTTGATACTCTGCTGCAAAACACTCACTTTTAGTACAAATAAATATTTATGCCTGTAACGATTTCCTCCTTGGCGCTTCTTGCTGAGTTCCTGCTCCCACCCGCGCCTCCGCCACCCTCTTGGCTTCGCCCCTCTGCTCCCCATCGCAGCCCCGGAGGGAGAAACACCCCGTTCATGGAGCCTCGGTTACTGAGACTATTCCAAAGGTTTCTGATTAGCTGCTTTGCAGCCTGGGGACAGTCGGGTACGGGCTGTACCGAACCCGCCGTGGCTGGGTAGGTGCTCGGCCGTCCTTGCTCGCTGGGCCTCCCTGCCAGCCGCTGGCCCCCAGCAGGGCTCCGCTCAGCCCTGCTCCCTGGCGCCGCGCGTGCCGGCCGGGCAGGGAGCCGCGCGGCTCCCCGGTACGCTGGCCCGGGCTGCGGCGTCCTCCCGCTCTCCCTGCTGAAAGAATACACATGATTATTGCGGCACCTCGGCCCTTGTGGGTGGGGGAAGATTTTTACATCAAAACCACCCCCAAAAACGCCCTCCCCCCCAGCCCCACGGGCTCCCGTGGAATTATAGTGAGTCAAACGACCAGGTGTTGCATAAGGGGCATTGCACAACATGGGTGCAAACAAAAGGGACTCCAGCTGTGCACGGCCAACGGGAGCGACAAGGAAAATGATAAAAACCTATTGGCTAACACGAGCAAAAAGCTTCGCCACTTCCACTTCTTTAACCCTTTGCATTTATCGCATCATTTCACATAGATTTATTCAACTTGTACCGGCAAGAACAGCAGAACGTTGCTAAATTATTACATGTTTCAGTCTGAGACCCGTTGCCTGTGGCAAAGGGGAGCACGTGACAAACAACACAGCGCAAACCATAGCCTGTTGCCTCCGTGGGTTCCTGGAGAAGCGGGAACAGCAGCGAGTCCTCCTCGCGCCGCGGAGCGGTCAGAAACCACCATCTTTCAGAGAGCTGCTAACGCGTGGGCCTTGACGAAAGACCAGGTGAGAAAACTCTGCTCTTCCGTTGCTCATAGCGGAGGTGGGGGGAAAATATAAAAATAGCATTCAAGGCATTAAATATCCTCAAGTAGCAGGATTCATACAAAACAAAAAGTATTCAAATGTTTTTACAGTGGTTTTCTCTCTACTAAATAGAACCAGACTTCAAGTGGTAACATAAAAGAAAATGCAGTAGTATTTTTATTTTTTGCCTGGAAATTAGTCTAGAAGCAGAATTTCTACCTTCATCTTGGCTGCTAAAAGGAAGAAGTAAGTGTGATTGGGATACAGGCAACCCTTTAATCTATACATCTTCTGATTTGGTTTGATTCAGCAAGTAGAAAAGGTTTGTTTTGTTTGTCCATACTCGAGTTATCTACAGGTTATGCCTATATATATAAAAAAATGTGTGGATATATATACATTTCATACATACACACACGCTTGTACATATATACACAAACTCCCCCGCACCACATCAGCACCTGCTTTAAGGCGACACAGGGCATCGATTCGGGACAGGACACAGGCAGCTGCTCTTGGTCTGGGCTATAATTGTTCCACGTCATGATCTACTGTTACATCCCTAATCGCACATTGCTAAATTTCAATAACTTAGAATTTGCGGTATAAAAAACAATTCCAGAAACGTAACCCCCTTGTTCAGAGAACATCCCGGCTCCCCCCGCCACCCCGTATGTCTTTTCCACTGATTACAGAAGCCAACAAACTAAATCACGTCAGGAACTGCCAACACACTCGGCAACCTTAATCTAGACTAACATGCATCAGGACATTTTGCAGCGTGGCGTCCTTCGACCTTCTCATCTTCTCAATCGCCCTCTGCAGATCCTGCTGCTGCACGGGCCGGATTTCATCTTCGTCGTGGCTTCAGAAGAGGAAAAAGAGGGGTAAAAAAAATAAAATAACGAGTCAGGTGCTGCGGAAAAGCTCCTGGGACAGCGGGAGCGTTCGCAGTTGCTGCCCGGCTGTCGTAAGGAGAGGGGACACCACCTACTTCTCCTCCTCGCAGGCGGAGTTCACGTATTCCCGCACGCACAGCAGGGCTGCGTCCCGGCACATTTCCTTCAGGTCGCTCCCCGAGAAGCCATCGGTTTCTTTAGCAACTTCTAGGAGGTCTACGTGCCTGTCCACCTGTCCGAAAAAGAAAGGGGAGGGCAAGGTAACTTCCCAGCCATTTACACTGTGCATCACATAATTGCCTCTAAATATTTTTACCTGCCTTTAGACCTTTTTAATAAAAAAAAAAAAAAATCTTTGGCATCTTCAGGGATATATTATCTTGTTATATAACAGGGAAACAGAGGCAGAAATTAAATGATTTTCTTTGGAGATAGGTTTCACCAAGAAACCTGACACTACTCCTGCTCTAACAGCAGGTGCTGAAACCACTACACAATTCTGCTTTAATTTGAAGCCACACCTAAAACCACAACAGATTTCTAAGCTGTAATCAGAAATACTCTGGTAGATGATATATAATTTGCTTTGAGAGGACAATTATAAAACATGTTTTCTGCCACTCCAGAGTTTGCATTCAGCACCACAGCAACACAGCAGATTAAACCCTAGAAGAAGTCTACTTACGTTTTCGTTTTTCAGAATTAGCTTCAGGATTGCTTCTCTCTGCTTCAGAGCCTTAAACAAAAGAGATTCAAGTCATTAAAGAACAAAAAGAAAAGTTTGCAACCTCTCAGCTTTGCACTGCACAGACCTGCAGGCAAATTTCAGCGACAGATTGATCCTTCAAATGAGGAGGGCCTGTTTAAAAACTGAGAGACAAGGCCTGTTTAAAAACTGAGAAAAAAGGCCTGCTTAAAAAAAAAAGGTTTAATTCAACAGGTCATTATTGGGCAATTTTAAGCAATCCTCATCACACACCATTAATAATTGAGGTTATTAGAAGAAAGCCCTAAGCACATCCTTACTAACAAGGCAAAGCACAGCTAGTGAAGCGATTTGTTCGCTTCTCCCAATATCAACATGTCCAAAACTCCTGAGAGCATCAAGGGTGCAAATGCTGTTAAAACACTTCGACAAGGATGACCATAACAAAATGTATGGAAGCAGCTAACGCTGTGACGGCTGGTGTAACTGATAAAGATACTAATTACTATTTGGCAGTAGTCATGAAGGGTACAAGAACAGTCTTCCAGACTGCCTGTTGCGCCTGACTGCAGAGGGTATGGAGCAGAGCCTAAGCCCCGGGATGCAGATTTCGCTCCCTTCCTTTCCCCTGCGGGATCGAGGCCGACGTTTCTTGGCCGATGAGGTACCTGCTCACTGCTCAGCCCCTCATTTAAGCAAAGGGTTGAAGCACAGTGGGCCGCACTTACGGGCTGGTTGATGTGAAACCGCGTCGGCATTCGCCTCATGATGGCCGAGTCGAGGTCCTGCGGCCGGTTGGTGGCTCCCATCACAATCACCTGCGTGCAGCGACACAGAAAACCAGTCAGCCTGAAGCCAGCCAGCGAAAACGCCGCTGTCCTGGAGTCCCAGAGCCAAACACGTGACACCCCGAACTTTATCGAGCACTGAAGGAAGTTACATAATGTTTCCCGGTACGGATTTCAGCAGCTAGATTTAAACAGAGGGCTTAGGAAAGCAGTGGTACAAATAGGTAGAGCCCACACGAGTCTGAAGCCCAACGAGCCTCATTTCAAAGCTCAAGCAACAAGTGGCTTCTCCTCATACAGGTGTTGGTGACATCTGTACATGGGCCAAATTCAATACAAGGAGAGTATTTACCTCACTTGACTGGAGCAGAGTAGTTAGTTTAAGAACAAATTCACTTCCAGCACACATCAGCCTTGTGCACTTGTTGTTTTAAGATATGTACACAGTAAATAATCCGTCAAGGGAATGAATTATGCCAGAGAAATTAATATCCAATCCCCAGAGCGTCCTGACAGGCTGCCGCTCTTTTGTTCCGGATCAGTGTTCCGCAGCGGGCTCCAGCCTGTGCCCGAGCCTGGATCAGAGCGACTCTGCCATCTAGAGGCCTCCTTACATGGTGGCCTCCCAAACAGCCCAAGCAAACACAAAAGACTCGGGATTTAGAGCTCCACAAACAACTAAGGGTCCCTTCTAGCAGTAGTTACACACAGGTGCTCTGCTCTTGCGGGTAACAGCTCCAGTGAAAACAAAATAATTATGAGCAACCAACCGGTTTGAAAATCAAGGAGAACAAGCAAACAAACATCCAAATCAGAAAAAAAAATCTCAAAAAAGCCCTCTCAACTCAAAGCAAATTTGTTAGTCTGCTGCTTTTCAAAAGCAAAATAAAACCCCTGCAATTAGGATGCATACACAGATCTTCCAATATCTGTCTGGAAATCAAGGAGTCACTTCACTTGGAAAATATGATTGACATGATCTTTTTTCAAAGCTGTTTAAAATTCCTAATTTTGGCAGCTCAAGGTTTGCAGGGCCATTATTCAGGCTTAAAGAGACTCCAGAAAGGAGGACCACTTTAAGGTAAAAAGCAAAAACATCCCCAAAAAACTACAGAAGCACAGCCTTCTCAAGAACAGAAAGATCCATTAATCTAATTCATCTCATTCCCACAACACATCAGGAATCACTAACACTGACAGGCAGGCAAGCTGCTGGTGGTCACTGCGTGCAACAAGCACTCATTGGCAAGGCAGATCTGCTGCTTTTCATGCCTCTGCTCGACTTACTTGGCAGTTGTAATCGGTGTCCAGACCGTCCCACAGACTCATGAACTGAGCTTTCATCATAGCCGTAGCTTCGTGGTCAGAACTCGAGCGGCTTCGCAAGAACGAATCTGGTGAGAGGATTCAGGGAAGTGGTTACTTTCAATCCCACATCATTTTATTTCTCATGTGCAGACCTATATTATTCTGTCTCTGTTTACAAATACTCTTTTTTTTGACAAGCATTGACAGCTAACAGCAATTATTTCCTATGGCAAAGAATAAGAAAGTGAAATCTCACTTCTTTTTCAAACACTTTTTTCCAGGCATGTTGCTTAAGTACATGCTTATCGCACGGAATCGTCCCACCTCTTTTGTTTATTGTGAGGTCTCCATATTTTCCCTTTCCTGAATTTCCAGAAAATTCAATTTCATCCAAACTGAAAAGTTTCACTGAGCAATTGGCACCTTTGCTGCCTTCGTCACTGCAGTTTTCCCACTACTTCTTCAGCTTGTCAGACTATTATGCCTGAGCTCTCCTAATGCCATATTTTATTCTCTGCTGGGGTCCTTTCTGATACAAAACACTTACTGTTAAAGCAGGGATGAATTTCCTGAATAGGCAGTTACCTTTGCAAAAGCAAAGCTTCCTGCAAGAACCAGCTTAGCCCAACCAAAAATATGCAGCAACGTGGTCTACTGAAATTTCCTCTCTTTTTCCTATTTTGCCATCGTTGTTTTTCCACACTATTCAAGTGGCTAAGCCTGGCTCTGGTGTTGCTCTTTCTGAAGAGCACTAAACAAACAACCCATTGACCTTAATGTGATTTGTTACATTTGCAGGCAGATTTTTTTCTTTTTACCTATTTCATCAATAAAAATGATGGAGGGCTGGAGCTTCACAGCGAGGGAGAAGACGGCAGCAGCCAGTTTTTGGGACTCCCCGTACCATTTGTCAGTCAGCGTCGAAGGCTGCAGGTTGATGAATCGACAACCTGCCTCCTTGGCCGTCGCTTTGGCGATCAGGGTTTTGCCACAGCCAGGAGGGCCGTACAGAAGCACCCCTGAAAAAGGAATGGTGTTAAGAGATGCTTTAGTGAAGCAGCCACAATTACACACGGGCTTCTCTTTTCTCCAGCTTTAAAAGATGTGCAAACAAGTTCGTAGTGTTCCATCGTATTAAACACGGTAATGTTTTTAACATAGCTTTAGCATAATATAAAAAATAAGTCTATCTAAAAATGGATATTGTCAAATTGAAGGGAAACATTTGTTTGAAAGATGACTGTTCTATTTTCGTGACTGCAAATTTAAGATGAAATTGAAAAAAAATACCTATTTATTTTCTATGAGCGTTTGATAGGCCTTTTTTATAGTTGGTTTCAACCTTGCTATTAAAATATACCCTAGAGGAAAAAGGGAACCTACATAAAAAAACCCATGGACTTTTAAAGTATGATAAATTTGTCATAATGAACCAATTTGCACTAATTCTTTTCTAATATTTAAAGAAAACAATTTAAAGAAAAAAGGTTCTTTTTTCCTGTTAATATGGCTGGTGACCGTAAGCAATACAATCCCTCTCAAGTGACGTTTTATTAACACATGATGCAAGGCACTAATAAAATCGGGGACCTTGCCCTGTGTGGAAAGTCTGGTTAAAAATAAATGAACAAATAATATGCATTTTTTTTCCTTCGGCTTATTAGATCGTGACATTACTCCAGACAGTTTCTATCTGCAACTTCAACAATGAGTAGTCTGGAAAAACTAAAGCAACTTGTTACAAAAGTGCTATTTCTTATCTGATTTCTTGAAGTAGTTCATGAAACAACGACGAGATAGTCATAGACATAGGGAATAATTATCAGTACTCAGAGGATTTTCAGAAGGCCAAATGGACTGCATAGATTGAGACAAAAAGTAACTTCAAGAACTAAAGAACAATTATTCACTTGCTCTTTCACTTGTTCACTACAATTTTATCTTTAAAAAATAAATAAATAAATAAATAAATAAAAAGGAGGGAGGAATAACCATGATCTGGAGGATTTTCCCTGGCCACTTACCCCTAACTATCACTTTCCATAATTGTTAACCATTTCCTCCTTTCTAAGTAATCATATCTTTTTTTCCTCCAAGGAGTCCGTAACATTTCCTTCCTACCTTTAGGTGGCTGTAAGAGCCTGGAATTCTCAAACAGGTATTTCTTCTTGATGGGCAAAATGACCGTGTCTTTCAAATCTGTAATAACATCATCCAAGCCTGCAATATCATTCCAGGTGACCTGATAATGGAAAAATGGCATTAGGGATCTTTATCACGCCTGCCAAGAAAAAAATAGAGTTGTTTTTTTTAAGGAGAATTCATAAAAAGCTTCACACTAGCGTAAAGTCTCTAATTACGTGGTTAAAAAAATGTCTTTGTTATGATGCAATTTTTGTATCAAATTATGGAAATATTTTCTGTATAGTTTCGCACATATACATTTGCATGACAAATAAATCCAGCCAAGATCTTCCACGTGTGAAGTGCTCCTATAGGAGAGCGGGGCAATTGTGCAGAGTCCCTTACGTGCATACTGAGGGGGTCAACGAGATGGGCAGCAATGCTCATTTCATATTCAGTGAGCTTCACATTTTTCACTCCAATCTGCTTCATTAGCTTTTCAGCCTGAGAGGAGCAAAAAAAAGTAATATAAAGATTAAGCAAAAATTACAAGGAGGAATCGGTTAGCTAATTCAAAAATTAGTTTTTAAGAGCTGCTATTCTGAGTGCGAAAAGTAGAAACACAAGCTTCTCAGTAAGTCACATTTGAAAATTGCTCAAAACATTATGAAGTAGAAGGCTCTGCTGTTTCCTAATGACTTACTAGTCACTTGAGTGAAACTAAGTCACATGTCTGAGTTCCCATCAGATAAACGTCACACCAACCCTCTTCATGGCTCTGAATCTACAAGCCATACACTGTGCCCTGGGTTTGCTGTCCAGAACGGGGCTAAAACCCTGCTGGAACCCCAGCAGAGAAGGTATGTGGAATCATTAAAGCTAACTCTAGAGATCCTTCACATTTCTGTATCCCATTTCCTTTCATTCACAACCCTGCAAGTAACAGGAACACGTTTTTAAGGAAAATACCATTTATGTTATTCTAAAAAAGAATTTCTACTTGTATGGAGTAGAGATTCCTTTATTTTTAATTAAAAAAGAAAAAAAAAGATAATGCATAGAAGTTAGTCATTATTTTTCCTCTGTATTCAGCGCTTTCTTTCTCCCCATTTAAAAGGAAAAGTCATCTGTTGTGTCAACACACTTTCACAATTCCCCTTCTCTCTACACTCAATTTTGCGGTTAAGGCTGACATGCTTTGGGGATATTGCAATCTCTTATATAATCGTTGGCATTAGCACAGATTGTGAAAGTTCACATTGCAAGCTGAGCCAAATTTTTAACTAAGGATTTCATCGCAAAAAAAAAAAAAGAAAAAAAAAAAAAAAAAAACAACCTTCCGTCCTAAAATAGTTTCTGCCAAATCCTGTTTGAATTTGTCAAGTTTGCTTTGTGTCAAACCGAAACAACAGTGTAGACCTTGGCATTTGCTAAAAAACATCTCTCAATTTTTTGATTTCTGTGATATCCAGATATCCAAACATGCTTTTTGTTGCTTCATTTGTCGGTTATTCGAAGTCCAGTCTTGAGGTAGCAAATTTCTTTGCACAAAGCGTAGTCCATGAGATAGCACGTTAGCAAAAATCTTGAAGTCCAGCACCCCTACCTGTTTCTGAGCTTCTACTTTTTGCTTTCTGGTCGGATCAATGGCATCTACCATCCATTTGATGGTAAAATAGGTCACGGCACCAAATATCGTCAAGCGGAAGATTAATCCGACCACCTCATTGCGACTCAGGGGACGGGAAAACGCCTCGGCGTGGACCATCTTGCCCCGCAACCCTAAACGCAAAAAATAGGAAGGAAGGAGAGAGAGAGAAAAAAACATAACTAAAACTGAGGGGAAAAAGAAGTCTGCTTAATATTTAAACACCGTTTTGTAAATTTGTATTTTCCATGCAGAAAGCAGTCATGAAGTTGACATGGGAGCATCTCAAGATACTCAAGAAAAGTATCTCATGAAAAGCGCTCAAGCGTCAGCACCTTTAAAAGGGAAAAAAAAAGATGTATGACTTGGTTTGGGGAATGGCAAGGTTAAGAGTTGGAAACTGCATCTATAGGGAATCCCTCTCTCATCTTTGGAGTTATTAATATCCCTGGAAAACTGAAGACGCAGGATGTGGCACATAGCTCATCCAAGGAAAACTCTGCTGTAGGAGCCAAACTCAAACGTGTCGCCCCTTCCAATTAAGGGAGCTTGCTGCAGGTGAGGAAAATCTCTAAAACACACAGAAATGGACTAGGAATCGGAGTCCTCTTTGGCCAGGCTGCTTTCTCGGGAACTGCTGGGATCTCCTGGAAGCGACGTTCCTTTTCCCTGCGAGCACAAAACAGGTCAGAGCGCCCTTGGCCTTAGCTGGGGAGTCACAGGATACAGGACCTGCCCGTACCTTGGGCACCCGCCTGCGGACGGGGACCCTGCAGGGAGGGAAAGGCCGCGGCGACACGGGGGTCGCCCACAGGGACCGTGGCGGCCCGTCCGCGCGGCGGGGAGGGGAAGGGGGCAGGCCCGGGGCCGCGGCGAGGGGCGCCCGCGCCAAGGACGCGCAGGGGGCGGCCAGGGCCTCGCCGCGGCCGTTGCGGGGGGGAAGGGCCGCGCGGGAGCGGTGCTGGGGGTGTCGCGCCGCGGCCCGCCCGGCCGCGCAGCGGGGAGCGGGCGCCGCTCCGGGCCGGCCCCGCCGCCCGTGACCTTCCCGCGGCGGCGCGGCCCGGCGGACGCTCGCCTCCCTCCCCCCGGCCCTCTCCCCGCGCCGTGCCCGTGTCCGCCCCGTTGCCTCACAGGACGCGCGGCTCCCGGGCGGCAGCAGGCGGCGGTCGCGCAGCCCCGGCCCTCGCGCGGCAACGGCGGCGCCGCGTCCCTGCGTTTCCGCGCTCCGGCCGCCTCCCGCGGCCCGGCGCGAAGGTTCCGCCGCACGGTGCGCCCCCCGCGGGCCCAGCAGCGGACTCCAAGGATTTAATATATATGTTTATCTATACGTTTATGCTTATTCCGCTCGTAATGACGATGGAGCAGGTCTTGTGTAAATGGTGAGGTAAAAAGCGCCTTTCTTCTGCCAAACTGAGGTCCCACTCCAGCCTTCCCTTCCTTTTCTGAGCATATCTTTCTATAAACTCCTGACACTCCAATAACAATAAAGCAATTTATATATGTATATATAGCATAACTAATGGATAGTTGTACCCATTTGTTACATTTTGGGCAACGTGAGGGGTGAACGTTCGCGCCGCATGTGTGGTTTTACCCGCACGTTGAAGCGTGTCCTTGATTTTCCAGGACATCCCAACCAGCCTCCCATTTTGTGGCGTTGTGCGGAGCTCGGGCCCCGCCGCCAGGAAAGGCGCTCGGAAGCGGCAATTCCCGCAGCGCAAAGCAGAGGACGCGGCATTAGAAGGGACGGTTGTGACCCCGCTACTCACACCCGCACTCACTGGCTCAGGGCCCAAGGGTCCCAGGGACGGGGACCTCCCATCCCGGTGTGACCTGCTCCTCCTGTGGGGGAAAAGGAGTCTCCCCAAGGCCGCTCCGAGCCCCCCGGCCGCCATCCGTGGCGCTGCCCCTTGTTATGTCACCTGCTTGGATCCATCCGTCCCCATTCCTGGATCGTCCCACAACCAACCGCTGGGTTTTCAAGGCATCAGAGACCCGGCTTGTCTCCAAGACAGAGCTTTAGGGCTGTGTTTTAATCTTACTTGTGATTTATACGTTGTGCAGGGGCTCGATAAAAAGAAAGGCAAACAGCTCCGGTGGGAACCTGCTTTTTAGGAGCAGTGAATTTTACTTTGGGACAGGCCGTCGCTAAACATCATCTCCCAAGTACACGAGCAGCAGATTCTTCTTGCAGGCACATGAGAATTTTGTAGCTGTTGGATACAGTAACTTGGGGAACAGATCTGCTGCTTCTGATCTAATCTCAGGTAAAAAAGTAAAATAAAATAACGCTAAATTCCCTTCTTACACCCCATCTAGCTCAGGCTGAAACCCAGGCAGCCTCCCCGGTGATGCAAATGGGATCCACTCACCACCACAGCAGTGACACGATGTCACTAAATTCATGCAAAAAAAAAAATTCAGGTTCTCAAAATCAAGATTTTCCCAAGGTACCTACTAAGTAGTTTTGGGTGGCTCCTTTTTTTTTTTTTTTTTTTTTGATTAATAAAATCCACATTAAAAACAAAAAGACTTTAAGGTGTTTGGAAATTACCTCAGTACTTGAGCAGCACTGCAGGTTTCCCCCTTTTCCTTCTACATGCTTCTAAAGCATTTCCAAATAAAAAACGTATTTAATCAAAGAATTAATATGTGTCAACATCGAAAAATATCTATTGACTTACGGAAGGTCTCCCTTTTTCTGCTGCTTCTGCAATCTTCGTTAGTAAATAAAATTATAATTTTTAGGCATTTTATTTTTCTTTTACATGTCAGCAGTTCCCCTTTGATGCTGTATAAAATGAACAGGATAAAATCAGGGATGCCAACAGCTTTTGTTATTAATTTGAGGCTTACCCTATTTTTTGTAATCACCTCTCTGGAACAAAAAAAGAGAATAAAAAAAAAGAGGAGAAAAAGGATAATCATTCATTCAGCTGCCTGCATTTCAGGCACTAGGCAAACACTATTGCGTTTGAATTACTGATGCTGCCGGAAAATATTTAGGACCTTTCTGGGTTTTTTTGTTGCTGTTGTTTCTCCCACTCTTGAAAAAACGCCATCTGTTTTGTCGCAATCAAGGATAACAAAAACCACACTGCTGGAAAGTACTTACAGCATTTTTATGATAGATGCAATTTATTTTTTTTCGGGCAGGGCGGTGTGGGGGAAGCCAGGCAGGGCCGGTTTAAAGGCAAGGCTGACACACTTTTGCTTTTTATTTTTCTTTTTCACAGCGCAGAATGCCCAAGTTAAACAACCTCTTAGTTTCTCTGGGCATCAAGATACAGTTATTTCTTTCTTTCTTTTTTTTTTTTTTTTTTTTTTAAGTGCATCTGCCGTGTCTCCCCGCAAGCCCTTAGGGCCAAGGGAGACTCTTAGCGCCGGTGACGCTCCAAGAAACGGTTGGGGGCCGTTGGGGCTCGCTGGGGGCCACTGAGACTGTTGGGGCCAGTCGGGGGCTGTTGAGGACGCTGGGGCCGGTTGGGGGCCACTGCGGCTGTTGGGGACGGTTGGGGGCCGTTGGGGACGGCTGGGGACGGTTGGGGGTCGCTGAGGTTGGTTGGGGGCTGTTGGGGGCCATTGGGGGCCATTGTGACTGCTGGGGACAGTTGGGGACCGTTTGGGGCGGTCGCGGGACCGTGGGGGCCGTTGGGGCCATTGCGGCTGTTTGGGTGGCTGGGGCCGGTTGGGGCCCATTGGGACCGTTGCGGGGCCATTCGGGGCCGTTGTGGCCTTTGGGAGCCATGGGGGGCGGTTGAGGCCGTTGCGGGGCCGCTTGGGATGGTCGGGGGCCCTTGCGGGGCGGCGGCGCCCCGGGAGGCGGCGCGCGGGAGGCGGCGCCGGCGGCGCGGCCACTTCCGCCCGCTGTGGGCAGCCGCGGGCGGGGCCGGAGCGTCCCGGGTCGCCCACGTGACCCGCGGCGGGGCCGCAGCACCGCCGCTCCGCCCGGATCGCTCCGCGCCGCTCGCCGCCCGGCCCCGTCCCGCCGCCGCGGCCTCCCCGCTGCCCCTCGCCGTGGCCGGCGGCGCGCGGCGCGGCCTGGCGCGGCGCGGCGGGGCGGCGCGGCGCGGCGGGGCGGCGGCGCGGGCGGCGCCGCGGCGGGCACTACTTTGCGCGCGCGGAAGGAGGCGCCGCCGTGGGCGGGGCGGCGCTTCCCTCCCTGCCGCCGCTCTCCTCTCGGAAGCTGCAGCCATGATGGGAGCCTGAGCGGTCGCGCGGCGCTGCTGGGCGCGGACGAGCCGGGCCGGGGCCCTGCGCCGCCTCCCTTCCCTTCCCTGCCCTCCCCTCCGCGAAGCGCCCTCCTGCGCGGCTCCGGCTCCGTCGCCGCCCCGGGCGGGCAGCGGGGAGCGGGGCCGGGCCGGGGGGCCGCCGCCGCTGTCACCATTGCCGGGGCGGCCGCGGAGCTGCTCTCGCCGCCTCGGCCGCGCTCGCCTCAAAGACGGCGGCGGCGGCGGCCCCCTCAGCGCCTCGGCCCGGCTCTGAGCGCCGCCGCCGCTGCTGCTGCGCCTCTCGCCGCGCCCGGCAGCCGCCGCCGCCGCCGGGAGCCGCGGCCCCGCAGCAGCAGCAGGCCCCGGGGCCGCCGCGCGCTCTCCCGCCGGCCCGGAGCGGCCCGCGCCTCCCCGACATGACCGCCATCATCAAGGAGATCGTGAGCAGGAACAAAAGGCGCTACCAGGAGGATGGCTTCGACCTGGACCTCACCTGTATCCCCGCCGCACGCGTATACGGCTATTGCATCAGATCCCCGGAGCTGCTCCCGTCTCGCTTGCGCGGCCTCCGAGCAGCCGTCGGACGCGGCTCGGCCGAGCTCCGCTGCTCCGCGCCCGGCCGCCGAGGGAAAGGCCCGCGCCGGTGGCCCAGAGCGGCGCCCCGACCCTGCTACGGGCCGCAGGGCCGCGTCGCGAGCGCATCGGGGCTCGCCGGAGAGGATGGCGAGAGCACGAGCAGGGCCGCGCGCGAGGAGGGGACGGCTGCGCCGGCGGCCTCGCGCACCGGAGCGCCCGCAGGTGCTGCGCGCCGGGCAGAGCTGCCACTGCGCGGGGCCAGTAACGTGGCTAGAGCCTCTCCCTGCGCTGGAGACCGTCCTTGTGCTCCAGAGGGTGTGCAGTGGGAGAAGAGCCCGGTGCAGCCTCCAAGTTGAGCGGTTTTAGCGGAGAATGAGCGTTGACAGCAATATTTGGAGCTAAACTGACGTCTCTCCCCTCCCCGCAGAATGAGAGCGCCCTGCCCTCCAACAGGGCCTGGGGAAGCTTCAGTTCTCCCGAGCGAGCGCGTTCGTGTCGCAGCAAATGCTGCAAATAGAGCCTGGTTCACGGGCAGGAGGAAAACAAAAACTGCTGTAACCAGTCACTCTGAGCCCAGATCCAAAATTGCGATGGCTTTAGAGCAGCTTTTGGACATTAGCAGGTGGCTGCGGACGTCGAATGCGAACAGCAGCCCTGCGCAATTCCTCCGCTCCGTTTTTGGTGTTGATAAAGTGCAGTTTTAGGCCTGTGTTTTACATGTTTTCAGCTGGGCGCCGCTTCGGCCCGCGTTTCGGACCGTCGCGGCCTAGCCCGGCGCAGCGCTTCACTTAGTGAGAGAGAGAGAGAGAGGAGTCTGAGCTGGAATTTTTCAGTCCTCTCAGTTCTTGCTGGGAGCTCCTGGCTTTAGAAATTAAAAAAAAAAAAAAAGGCATTAAATAGTGACAAAACGATTAGTTTTTGGCTTTTCGGTCGCTGCGTTCCGGATGCCTTTGCCTCTTTGCCTAAATGTGTGTTTGGTCAGGAGGGATTTTTGACACAGGCAGAT
Source organism: Tinamus guttatus (assembly GCF_059628265.1). Lineage (NCBI taxonomy): Eukaryota > Metazoa > Chordata > Aves > Tinamiformes > Tinamidae > Tinamus > Tinamus guttatus. Next base: position 3,520,959 of record NW_028288557.1, on the reverse strand, counting down.
CTTTTTTAACTAGTAATCTGCTAGTACTGATCATCTGCCTCCTGGCAAGAAAAATGCTGAATTTTAGTTGATCCTGGATTTTCTTACTCAAGGCTTTTAATGATATGCCAAATGGAATTTATCGCCCCCCCCCTTTTTTTTTTTTTTTTTCCCCTCATTAATTTTATTTGTAGAATTTTGCCTTAGAAGTAGGTCACTGAAAACTGGACTTAGGCTGCTTTTCCTAAAAGCAGTAACTGGCTGCAATTCCATCACGGAATTTATTGGGGGAGGGAAAAATGTATTTAACGATGGCGGAGACACCTTTGGAAGAAGCTTATGTTTGCCTCGGGTGCTGTTTTTTTGTGTTTTTTTTTTTAATCCCTAGATGCACATTTTGGACACATAGTTAATGAATGAAGACACTGCATGCATGGCCACATAATGGCTGTACTGGAAGGCCAACAGTGCTACGGTAGTGACAGCTGAATATTTTCTTATTTTTTGTGCAGGCTTCGTGGAGATGCTCTTTGCTCATGGTTTGGATGGAGTAGTTACTACCTGATTTTAGGAAACCAGCCTGCTTTTTTTTTTTTTTTTTTTTTTTTTTTTTTTTTTTTCTCTTCCCTAATATGTGTAGACAGAGGACCCAGCTTGGAGCTGAGCTTTTGCAGTGATAAAGAGGAACAAAATGAAACCTAGATGAGTTTTCAGGGAAAGGCATTTCAGGGGAAGGCATTTTCTGTTTGATAGAAGAATTGGGATTTAATTTCTCAAAGAAGTTTCTTGCTGCGTGCTGGTGTTTGCAGCTCTAGGAGGGCATCAAGTTTGCATCTGGGTTTGTGCTGCTGGTTTCCTTTGCTGCCTTGGCTTTCCATATCCCGATCTGTGGGTTTCAGTGCCTCCTCTGTTGCAGATTACTGGTTATTTCAGATCTGACACAACTGTATAGCTTGGAGATTGGGCTTTTTCAGCTGGGACCTGGTTAAGTGAAATATGAATTTCTTCTTCCAGTAAATATTATTTATACAGAGTACCTCAGTGCAGGAGTTTCCAAAATACTGTTACTAACGTTGCTTAGACTGTAGGAGATGCCGAGCCGAATCCTACTGGGAAGCCGCTTGAGAAAGGATGTGAATCCAGGTGGGATATCTGCTCACGCAGCTCCTTGGTTTGGGATGTGTGATCTGCCTCTCCTTCCACTTGCCTTCGAGGGAGGCTTCACGTCTTGGAATTATAGGGGGCAAAGACTTGGAGTCTCTCCATTTCACTCACGGCTAATCCTCCCAAGGCATTTTAGGGAATATCTTTTGCCAAAGTATCGGCTAAATTAGGTACTTAAGTGCCAAAACACCCTTGAGGGACCTGGGCTGGAACGTTTCTGTGTTTTTTTTTTTTTTTTTCTCGTTTTGGGCCACATGAGAATCTTTTGAACACGGATGTATGTATGGTGACGTCCATCGTGCTTTGCTCAGTGGGCCTAGCAGTTCCTGAAGACGTGGTTACGATATCTTCTTTCCTGGGCGAAACAGAATTTTTCACTCCTGAATTTCTTCAGCCTTAAAATCAGTAGATTGGCCTGTAAAACACAAAATTATCTGTTTATACTAATCACACACAAAAAAAGTATTGGCGTGATTTTTTTCACATCAAACCCTGTTTCTGACTGTTTTTATAGACCTCTTGGTTAGAGAAAGGGAGAAATTATAAGAGGGAGGGGTTCTGCAGGTAGAGATATCTGAAACACATTTTAACTGTTTATTTTAGGTGCTGTGTTCACTCCTGCTCAGCTGCGTTTTTGCTTTCATTTTTACAGTATTGGGCATCTCCTGTTGCAAATGGACGGGGAGAAACTTGGATTAAGGGCTAACTTCAGAGTCGTTTGCATTTCTTCAGGCATTTTTGAGGTGCTCTCATCTTTGATGGGCATTTCTGAAGTTCTGTGGCAGTAACGAGACTCACTTGCATGCGAGTCTTCACTTTGCACGTGGCTTATGCTCATGTGTAAGTGGATTTAACAAGTGAAGCTTAACTCCTTAAAGAGAAATAAATGGAAAAAAAGTCATATAATGGTTTCTTGTGTTCGTTAGAAGAACTTTCTCTCAATTTGCACTTAGCATGCCCCAGCTGGAGCACGATATCTTGTGACGTATGTAGTCATATAAACGGCTGTAACGTTCATTAAAGATCAGGTGCTGGATGAACGTTGCATGTGTTGGGCTCCTGGAGCTTACGTTGCGAGCAGACGCCTCTTAAAATACCGTGCTGCTTTATGCTATTTGCAATCCTGAAGCTTTTTGCATTTTTAATGGCACTTTAACTGATGTGACTTCACTCAAAATGGCTCAGCTTCCAGGAACAGAAATGAATGAGAGGTACATAGCGCGTTTAAAAATAGAGCCGGAGCTGGGAATGCCATTTGTTTGAAACGCAGACTTTTGGTTTTAAAACCAAAATTCGTTAAAATGGTTTGTAATGGGAGTTTCTTGTACCTGAGCATGATGAGGGCTTGGTAAAGGTTTGGAGTGAAGGAGGAGAAACCATCTGGCAGGGCTTTTTAGCGGTTTGTTTAGGCATCAACCTTGTTATTCTGGGATGTTAAGACCTGACAGGCTCATCTTGGCCTGCAGAATCTGAGAAGATGTTGGGCTTTGAACAAGGGTAATGTCATTCTTTTTCCTCTGAAAAAAAGTTTGTTTAAGTAGCAGTAAAATGGTTCTTACTGGGGACTCGCCAGTGTTTTAATTAGGCACCTACTTGCTGTAGCCCTACCTTGACCCTGTAAAAAATCACTCTTTCTGTATTCACCAAAGGTTCTTGAACTGTCCAGTCAGAGGAAGCAAAGTGTTGATAGCTGCAAGTGTTTTCATGCGTTGTTTCACTCAGAGACAGACAGGTTGGGTGATGCCTTAGTTTTCCTCTCATCCCCTCAAGAAGAGCGTTGTCCTACTGCCGTGGCTCGTGTGTAGTTTGTGGATGGTTTGACAGCTTGTTTGGCAGCTGAAAGCTGTGGACACACATAAACCCTACTAGCAAGTAGGGTTGGGCAACCCTCCCTGCATCCATTCGAAGAAACCCCAACCCCTTTCTGCCCCCTTTTTCTCCTGGAGGAAGGACTTAAAAATGCTCAAAAAAATCATAGCTCATCCCTTTGTGCTTTCTTAAAGGTGGCGCCGACCTCACCTTGCATGGCCAGAAAATTTTAATCGATGTGTGGTGCGGCTGGGGGCTGTTTGCACGACCTAAACACCAAGTTAAAAAATAACTGTGCACACTCCTAAATCAACAGGAGCCACAAACCGATGCCCGGCTGCATGTCACTCCGCTGCGAAGGGATGGCCCAGTGTCGAGAGAAGGGGGTAGAAGTGATGCGAAGACCTTAGGACAAATTTCTCAAATAAGGAAAACCAAAAAAGCGAGACTGAGGCTGATCTGTATTGAAGTCTTTGCCAGCTTAGTTGCGTGTGTAATTTTCTGACCACCCAAAGCTTTTCTTTTAAACACTGCTAAAAAGGTAACTGCATCAAGTGCAAGGGCAACAGGTGTTACTAGAACGGGTACTGTTTGTGGGCGCTCCGATTTCTCAGGGAAAAATCTAAAGTTTTCAGCTCTTCTAACACGATGTTGATGATGTGTTGTCACTTGAAGCGCTTGGGAAAAATTGTCTTTGCTGGTGATGGTGGGAGAGTTTGGCGAGTTCGAATGGGTCAGCGTTAAGTCCCCTTGGTTAGGACTTTGGTTAGCTTTCACGCCCGTTACTCTCGAGTCTCAAGGAAGGATGATGAGTTTGGAAAGTGAATTAGCTGTTGACTAAGTGATGCATTAAAACACTGTGTAGGGGAGTTGTGGGCTTTTTTTTTTTTTTTTTTTCCTAATTTCCCTCCAAAGCAAAGGGATTAAATCATGCACTTCTCGTGGGATGGTTTTGACACCCAAATCCTCTTTGCTGTAGTGGAAGTGATCGATACCATATTCTTCAGTAATAGTATTACTGGCAAAATGGGTTTTGAAAACCTTTACGCTAAAACATATAAAGAAGTTGTGTAAAGCAGAAATATGTAATCATGCAATTAAGCCCTGTATGCACCATATAAATCTAGGTTATCCTAATAAAGATGTTTTTTAAGCGGATGTAGTGAGAGCAGTGGGCTCAGTGCCTTTGGGATAATGGTTATTGCGAATTCTGGCATCGTTCCCTTTAAGAGTAACAGCTCTGTGGCCCCAAAACTGCTCAATATTTGGGTTTTGTAGCAAAGGGCATAGGAGATGTCTTTGCAAACTTAATTCTGTCTCCGTGTGTGGGATGATAGCTTTTAATGGCATGTGTAGTTTTTGGAGAGTTTACTTGTTGCCTAGCCCGGGTACATGCGCGGGTAGGATTGAACAGGTTGGTTGCTGCTGTTTCATTTCTTGAGGGGGACGACTTGAAGAAGCAGCATCGTTTTTTGTGCGCGTGCTAACACGCAGAGGAGGGACACAGCAGCTCTCATGAGAGTTGAATGAATATCATTCACTGTGGGCTGCTTGAGACACTCTTCATTGGGGTGACTCTGTCTTGCATTTCCTCTTACATTCCCCTTCCCTGCTCAGGAGGAGAAAGAAGGTAAGGTTTCTAGTGGTGACAAATTGATGTAAATCAATATTATTATTATTATTTTAAAAAGTTTTTTTTGCTGCAGCTTCTTTGCCCTCCAGACCGCTAACTCTTTCAAATTCCCTTGTTTCTGGAAGTTTTGGATGTCCTTTCCGACTTGGATAAAGTTGACACTGAGCAATTTCTTTGCTTCCTGTCAGTAAATATCAAAGCGGTGACTCTCCATGCCCGTTTCTTTTACTGATTAAAATTCTTGAGTTTTTTTATTATTATTGTGGGGCTGTTTGAGGTTAGGAAATGCTCTAAAGGAGACTCTGCGAAGTATGGCAGCGTAAGGAGAACATGTGCCGGGGCCGTTCCCTCTTTTGTTTCACTTCAGTTTTGTGTTGAATTTGCTTTGCTGTCTGGAGCAGGTGAATTTGGTAGTGAAAATATCTCCAATTGAGACGGAAAAGACAAGCTGCTTTTACATCCTACTTGGCAGCAGAGAGGATGCGCCAGACATCAAGGTGTCACCTGGAGGACGCCTGGATGTTCAGCCTAGGGCCTACAGCTGGTTCAGCTCTTGGCCTCCTGCAGCTTTTTTGCTGTAGCTAGTGAGGATGCTGCGTTAGGTATGAAGAGGTGAGATGCAGAAAGAAAGTTTCACCTCTAGAAATGGTTGTAGCAACTTGCTGGGGACTTTGTTTCCTTTCAGTACTGTAAATACTGTCTTGAAGTGAGAGGTCTTGAAGTTGAATGGAGAATCAATGCTCTACTCTTGGGTTTGAACTTGCAGTTTCTGTCATTTTGTCATATTTTGAGTAGTGCCACATGCTGTTGCATCTTTTTTGTGCTGCTGTTTATTGCTTTTTTCTTGATGCTGAGGGCAGCTCTTTGCACGTCCTGTCCCTGTTCCCGTGACCATCTGCAAATCCTGCTCTCTTGGTTTGCGGTCCAAGGCAACAAAACAACAACAAAATCCTGAGCGTGAAGGGGTTAAACGTATTTCTTCTAAATCATAAAATTCTTCTTGTGGCCACATCGGAGTTGGTCTCTTTTTCTCGTTCTTTAAGGCACAGATGGTGGAGTTGGCAAGTGCAGCTGGCTGCCTACGAGGAATCCTCCTTTACTCCGAAGAACTTTCTTCCTGTTCATTTCCTTGATGCTTCCTGATTATCCAGCACCGTAGCAAAGGAGTAAACTTGTTTTATGCTTCACCCTGCCTGATGGAAGCACAGTCTGCCTAAATATATATGGGCTAATAACATATATTGTGGGGAACTTTTCTAGATTTGGCTGGGCATGTTTTTCTAGGCCCTTTTTTTATAGGGATGCTGTCAGGAAAATGGCACTAAGAAGAGCTTGGCCATTTGTCAGGACGCTTAAATCCGCTGGAGGAAGGAGCGTGGACACTTTCCCCCGCGCTCTTCTCATAGCTTCAGGCCCTCAAGCTGTTGAGCAGTGAGAGGGGTGGCTTTATTTCCTCGCCGTGGCTCCGTGGTTGCGTTCGAGCTGGAGTTGAAAGGGTTGAGGTTAGCACGCGAGCGTTTCCTCGCTGGTACGGGCAGATGCGTTGCTAGACCACGTTGCATAGTTACTGACGTCCAAGTTCCTCAAAATTGAGGACAAACCGAGAGAACCAGGTGACTTTTGGAGACTTCAAAGCGACGCCGTTCCCCTGCTCACGCTGCAGCCCTCGGGTAGCGGCTGCGGTTGACAGCTTGACCGCCCCACGCTAGAAACTGCCTTGCTTTGCCCTGCGACTCTCCGAGGCTGGAGGTGGCTGCAGGACTTGACGGTTTGCAGAGCAAAATCAACAGCAATTTTCACCCAAAAGGAGGAATGGGTGTTTTAGGAGCGGATTGTAAGGGCTATCCAGCTCACTTGTTTAGACTGGCGTGAAATGGGACTTTATATATAAAGTTCCTTGGAAATCTTTTTGATCGAAGCTCCAGCTTTTAATCAAGACTGTTGTTCCTTACAGGGAAGGCTTTAGCTGTGTCTTTTGCAGCCTTTTTGTGGCTGGTTAAGAACTAGAGAATTGGGAAATATTTCAGTATGGTGTTTTTTGTTTTATTTTATTTTATTTTTATTTTGGTTTTGGCGCTCTTCTGCTCTTAGGGAAAAAACAGGCTGTTTTTTCTCCCAAATTAACTCGTCCTAAAGAACCAGCACAGTAATAATTTGTTTGCATAAATATGCTAAAGGAAGAATGAGTGTGTACCCCGTTTCCTTTAATCTGACTTCAGCCTCATGTAAATATACACACAGCGATTTTTAAAAACAGGTTTAAAGGCCGATTTGCCTAATATCCAGGATTTTTTTTCCTCAGAGTCACTTGAAAGCGCATCGTCTTTAGCATGTGGGAACGATTTTGAGAGATTAAGGACAGTATCTTGTTAAGTCTCTAAAACAAGATTAGAGATGGGATGTTCTTGAAGTGATGCAGGGATTATTATTATTATTATTATTTACTTTGATATGTCTTCAATCTGGAAGAAGCATCATTTTTCTTTCTTGTCATGGTATTAGATGGTTAACATGGCAAACTGTTGAGTGCTTTTCTTGGGAGTTTCTTTGGGTATGGAGAGCAGAATATGCTGTTTTTCAGTGAGCAAGAAGTATGAACTCGAGTAAAGGACAACATAACATCTGCAGCTGTGGTGCGTGGCAAATCAGCTCATCAGGTTTTATTTAAATGATAATAATTAACTAGAAATCTGAACTTCCATGTTGAGTAAGGATTGAGTGCTTTAAAAGCAAATGAAACCATTTCTACACATGTGACTCTATAGAAAGAGTTAATTTGGCTGTTTTTAATGGTGTTTTTTTAGTTAGAGAGTCTGCTTCAAATTCTCGATGTTTCGTGGCGATTTGGTTAACTTGTGTTGAGCTGAAAGTGTCACAGAGGTGCTTCAGTAAATGGCTGAGGCTTTAATTGTTTTCATTTCCCTGCGCCTAAAACAAGCTGACCAAGGCTGCAATCTGTAACAAACCTGTTACGTGGGAGAAACCATCAGTTCTTCTAGAGTTCTGATGTGATCAAGTGTTGTAAAACGATGAGTATTACCAGTTTCCTCATGACTCGGATTTCTTGCTTTGAATGAACCCTGTCTCCCAGGTCCCTTGGAAGAAGTCTTGACTCGGTAGTGAAGAGCAAAATCTTGATTTCTCTTTTGGAAGTCCCTTTCTGAAGAAATTATTTGCTTGTTTGAAAAACAGCAAGGCCTCCAGACCTTTTATGTAATTGAGATCTGTGAATCAGTGCATGCTGTCTTTTATTTTCCAGTTGCAAATTGTTTGCTGTGCTGCTGGCACCTTCCAAACTTCTCGTGCGGTGCTGGGTAGGAATTAAAGCTTGGGCTTGAACTTCTTGAACTTGGTTAAGCTCCAGCATGGGATTGTGCCGTTTGCATTACCATGGGGAAGAGCAAATGCCCTGTGAGACGCTGGAGTTCTGGTGGAAAAGCTGGAATTTCCATGCTGTGTGTCAAACTGGATTTATTTTACCCATGTTGGTAGTGTAAAGTGTGTGTCCTTTATGGAGAAGTGCTGAGTAGTTTTATAGCCTTGCTCTTGATCATGGGCTGCAAACAGAGGGACTTAGAGCAAATACTCTGGAATGGGCAGTAGATGCAAGCTTTGGAAATTGGGACCAAGGGAGCAATTGGGTATGTGAGCTGAAAAGCCAGGTAATTCCCTGTTAGGGAATAAGCTCAGAGCAGGTGCACATGATTTATAACTGGTTTCTTATGCTTCCAGCAAGTAATAACTGATAAAGCAGTAAATACCCAGCTCATTATACAGCACCTCTTGCTAATTTAACAAAAAGGTGCGGGCTGCTTGCAGAGCAAAATATGTTCAGAGTGAAGTTCACAGTTCAGCTTAGGTGGTTTGGTCGTATCCAAGTTGATCACAAGCTCGGAAAGTCAAGCAACTTAATTTTCTCAAGATAAGAGCTTTCATTGCAATTACCATGTACCTAAATTGTCTTTTGTTACTCCTATATGCATATGTCCATTAAGGCTTGATTTATTGAGCACTGTTAGGTCTGGGTTTTTAGGTAGAAAACAAAAATCGTTGTAGTTGGTTCTTAAAAGCTTTTTGCCTCAAGTCTTTTGGTCAGTGAACCTGGGCTGGGCTGCTCCGATATAAGGACTTGGATGGATATAGCTGATATTTTAAACTTAAAACTAAAGGTTGTTCTTAGGCTCCCACTGTGTTTTGGTTGAAAGGGTCCTCTGGAGCAGGGCCGACCTCAGCCTTGCTGCACTTTGCTCTTCCCAAACTTAGGCCAAGGAGGACTATGTTAATAATGTTAATTAATAATTTTCTTATTTGATTTTTTTTTTTCCCCCCTTGGTGCTAAGAGGTTTCTTTACCTCCGGTTACAGTGCGTTGCTTGTGTAAAACACAGGTAGCTCAGAATAAATGATTAGAAATTTTGGGCAGAAGTGGGGGATTGGCATATTTTCAAATAAGCAAGTGTTAGGATCTTTTTCAGATTGCCTAAATCTCTGTTTACTGAAGTGTCCCCCATTTAGGCATTCAGAGCTAATAGCTCATTAGTAGCTGCTATAATGGTCCCATATGTAGAAATCGTGGAAAGGGGGGAAAAAGTTGTAATTTCTACAGCATTTTCAGGGCTTCCATGCCTGAAATACAGGTTTGTTACTCGTTCTGCTGTTGTGTGTGGCACAGGTATTTTGAGGTTGTCTAGGGCTTTTGCCTCAGTTGTTTTTTTAGAACAGTTTGCAATTCAATCACATAAGATTTTAATTGAAATAAATTCCCGTCTGAGACCAGTGTCAATTTTTTTTTTCTTTTTTTCTTTTTTCCTCTCCCAAGGTTTTTCTTAACTTGCGTTAACGGTCCCCTTATTACTTACCTCCTAAAGCTGAACTGGGCGCGTGTGGGAGCTGCTGTGAGCTGTTGCTTTGATTTCCTAAGAGCAGGACATAAATGCATTTTCTTAATGCCCATTTTCCCCTGTTTCTGAAATGCCACCCGTTTTACAAACGTTTCCATAACTTACCTATTCAGATATTTATCCAAACATAATTGCCATGGGTTTTCCGGCAGAGAGGCTTGAAGGAGTGTACCGGAACAACATCGATGATGTAGTAAGGTAAGGCTTTATTTTTTCATTTTCTCAACTTATTTGTGATTCGAGATGCCACCAGGTGTCCTTGTGGGGCAGCACTGGCTCCGCGTGCATCATCCTGGCAGTTGGATATATTACATTGGCCTAAGCAAACAGGCAGCAAAACGCAGTGGTCTTGGAAGGCCCTTCAAGTCCGTGAACTCTTCTCGGTTCAGAGCAGTGATTTTGGTTGCTCCCGTGTGAAGGGAAACGACGTTTTCTTGGTTTTCCTGGCCAAGCGCATGTTACAGTTTGTAAACTGGGCTTTTGAAAGGCAGCTGCTACCCACGATTTCTCAAGTTGTCCATAAACGCTGGCTCGGTCAGCAGAAACGTGTCTTTCTGAGCAGCAGTCAGTGTCATCAACTAAATGAACTTATTAAGAGGCGCAAGTGAAGCGGCTCTGGGGATCTGGCTGCTGACGTGTTAACGTTGTCCCGTGGCTTCAAACCCCCAAACACACAGAATTGTTGCGTGCTCCCTGCATGCAGTACCTGGCAGGACCTCACCAGCTTCCCTAGACCTTTAATGGTCGGCCTGGGATTCCTGGGGGCAGGTTTTTGTGCTGCAGTTGTGTGCTGTTGGTGGAGAGCCACAGGGATTTGCTGGCCAGCTTTTTCCGAACAGTCGATACCTGCACAGATGGGAGGGTAATGCCTCGGAAGGGTTGCCTTGCTGGCTGCTCGTCTCCTACCGCTTGTGCTTCGAGGGGACATTAGTCCTTAGGGAAACAACCCGGAGAAAATCTGCCGGAAAATTCAGGCTTAGCTTTAAACAACTGGGGACGTCTCCTGGGAGAGGTTGCCTTGTCCCCCGCATTCCTCCATCTCTCTGGGTCCCCCAGCAAGGCCGCCAGCAGTAACAGCGTGGTATTTTGGTGGATGCCATGGAATCTTGCATGGAGCACCCCGCTGGACGCATCCACATCTGCTCTCATTTCAACACCCTGCCTGAACCACAAAGTTCTCTAGGTTCTTTGGGAATAGGACGCCTGATAACCCGAGCTCGTTTTTTTTTGTTTGTTTGAGCTTTCCAGGATTTTAGCAGCTAGGGTTTCTTTTTCGATGTGAACAGCATGTTCTGTCATGGCTAATTAAATTCCTTCTGGCTGATGTGCCGATACACACTGTTGATGATGTTAAGGGTAAACATTTGTATGTGATTTCTTCTTGCTTCGTGCCAGGTGACGCATCGTATGTAAGCGGGACGGGTTTTGATGAATCATTTTTGCAAGTTGGGCCCTCGGAGGCTTCTGTATGGGAAGTTTATGCTGCAGAGTTGGCAGGGAGATGAGTGTGAGCATGGAAAAAGTGGTCTCGCTCCTTCTGCTTGAACCCAGAATATTTTTTAGCACCGTGCTTGGGTTTCAGTGGCTGATAGCTGCAGCTTGGGGTGCCAAACTGCCTATGTTGGGTGAGGCTGCGAGCCAGGGGAGCTGTTGCGGTGTGTATTAACAGCGTCGTCTCCTTTCTTTCTTTTTAAGGTTCTTGGATTCAAAGCATAAAAACCATTACAAGATATACAATCTGTAAGTATGCAATCCCAGCTGCGCTTTCCTAAGTAACCCCCAAAACAGCTTGTGGGTGTGCGGGCTCCTGTACCGAGGCAGCCTCGGAGATGTTCTGCAGGTTTCCTAAAGCATTTGAGCCTGATGGAGAGCACTGTTACCTCACCCAGTGCAGCCGAGTAAGGTTAAAGAAAATGCTGGCGGATATTCGTGTTACTCGAACGCCTCTAAATGACTTGGCACCTAGCCCATCTAGGGCTCATTCCGTGTGATGGGGGAGTGAAAAGTAATTCACAGCAGGCTTTCTGTTAATGTATTACTGTCTGCAGTGAAAACGGGGCCAAATGAGTATTTTCTGTTTCTTTTTGTTTTATTTTTTGTGGAGGTGTTATCAGTACCCAAGTTGTTTACTTCTGTATTGTTCGTAGTGCCTTGGATAAGCTATTGCCCCATACAAGCTTTATGGTTTCCCACTTTTAGAAGTGTCGTGATTTCCTCCGTAAATTGAGCTTTGCAGAAACTGTCCTCGTTTAAAATCTTATTAAATAAAATCCCTTTTATTTATTTATTTATCATTTGTTTATGATTATATATTTATTCTCTCTTAATATATTATCTTGGCCAAGGTGCTTTTGTACTAAGTGACTAGGTGATGCCAACTGATATAGAAGGATAGGTCCTGATTTTTTCTTTCTTTTTTTTTTTTTTACCTCTCATTAAAAAAAAAAAAACTGTGTAAAATTTATCGACTTTCTGAACTGCAAAGGCTTTTTTGATAAATGAATTTCTAAATATCTCCATTTAATAGAAAAATTGCTATAGTCCAATACATTTCTTATATTTCCATACTGTAATCTGCACTGTATATATTTTTAAACTATTTAAATATGCCTCTAAGATAAAGAATCCTGCATGAGCAAATCTGGTTTCTGATGTAGAAGTGATACTAGAAACTAAGAAAGGAAATTCTGGTTTAAAAGCTTTTAAACGTTGTCTGCAGAGGACTGGAGTTGGATGGGGCAGGATTTGTAACAAACACGTTCATTTAAATTAAGCGGATGGGCAATTTTGATAGGGCTCAATAGCAAGATAACCTTTTCCAGCCTAGAAACTATACAGAAGGCTCTTTCGTATGAGATGATACTTCCTTTAGTTTATTTGTAAGAGTTTAATAAAACTTCTCTCCTCTCAGTAGCTACGGAAAGAGGGGGAGTAGTGTTGAGAGATTTCTGCTCTGTGTTCTAGCAACCTCGTTTTGCTTTAATAAAAAAAAAACAAATAGATGCTACAGTCTTGAGGGAAACTACCCCAAATTTCTCTATTAACCCACGGATCAAAACTTTCCCAAGAGAAAATACATGTATGAAACGTGGGCTTCTGCTTTCCATCCCAAACAAGCCACTTTTGAACCCTGGCCTTGCAAGGGCTGCCTTAAACCCTTTGCTCTTTCTCTCTTCTCTCTATTTTAACGTGTCCTTCTGCTTTTGGCTCATCCCCTCGAGCCTCCTCCCGACTGTTGTCTTCCCTGCGGTAGTTGCCGCTTCTTCCTTGCTCTCAAGTGGGCTCCTTTGCTTTCATGCAGGCAGGTGTTTAAAGGAAGGCCCTGGCACGAGCAGTTGGGAGTTTCCTCGTGCCCTATGTGTTTGTGGACATTTCGGCTGCTGGCTTGTCCTTTGCCTTTAGTCCTGCCCGCAGTGAGACTGGTTATAAGTTATAAGCAGAAACTGGCTTTAAACTTGCTACCCTAGTTGAGTTTGCTCTGTGTTGTGTGCAGACCCCTAGGAGGACGTCAAGGGTGGCTCGCTTTATCCCTGCTGTCACCAAAGCTGTTTTCTGGCCTTTATGGCACTCGAGTTGCTGCTCCATTCAGAACTGATGGGCTGTTTTTGTGCTTTGAGGAGTTTCATTGCTTACTATTCCTTTGCTCGGTGTGGCTGGTGGTTTTCCTGGCTGCGATGACTATGTCTTGGGTGGGTCTATCTGATCTTCCTTCTTGAAGACTCAAGTGCAGGTACTTTCTTTGCTGGTGGTATTTTTTGGAGCCCTATGTGCCAGCTCCACCTGTGCCGTAATCTCTCCTGAGCCACCGAGAGTGTCTACAATGTGATCAGAGCCCTAAAAACTGGTTCTGGACAGACTTTTCCAAAGCAAAGACAGGAAGGGAGATAATCCCGGAGAAGCTGGAAGGAGGAAAGCACAGAGCACACCTGAACAGTCCTAGAGGATCAGCTTCTTGCCGTGGGCTGCAAGTCTGGACAGAGTTGCTTGCAGTGCAGGAGTGGCTCCGGTTCCATGGAGCAGTCGTGAAAGGGCTTCGGTAAGCTTTGCGTGTCCGAAACGTCCAGGGAGCCCTGTGTGACCCCGAAGACTGTGGACATAACGTACTGCATTGAAGATGACTTGGTACCTGTCCTGGAACTAGCGTGGATATTTCTATGACAATTGTAGGTTATAATCAGAGCAGAAGACCTAGGTGTGTTTTGTCTATTGAAATGATTTCCAATGCTTTTGTTCCAGTTCAGAGTTTTAAGGAAGAAATGTTCTCTTTTTTTCTTTCGGGACTGTATTTTTGCTTGCATCCTGTCAGGACGCATCATCTTTCCCACAGAGAGCAGCCCAAAGGTGACAGAGAGGCCCTCTTGTTCTTGGCTTCTTCCCCCTCACTTTCCCAGCACCAGGTTTAGTTCCCTCCCTTAAAACACGCTGTCCAGGCTGCACTGGAGCCCTCCCAGTCTTTCCACCTGGTTTCTGAAGCTTGCACAGGAGTAAAACAGTATGTTTTACCCGGCTGGGAGCCAGCCAGAGCCTCCGTGTCTTCTGGAGTGGCAAGACAGACCTTGCAGCCCCGGCGTGTTCAGCAGCGACCCTGCTCTGTGGGGAAACACACGGACGGGCCTGCTTGGCTCTTTCGTGGTGGTGCCTGAGCTGACCTAATTCCAAGCACATGAAGCCGTGTTGGAGAGCGCAGTGTCCCCGCTGCTGTTGGCTGCAAGGTGATGGTCTTTGTGTTATGGCTTGGTGAGGCCTGTCAACTCCCCGGAGAGATCCGTGTTGTCTTGAAAGGTTTTTGGAGCTCACAGTTGATTGGATCAAGGTCCCGATCATCTACTCTTGATGTGCTTGTATGGGATCATAAACCTAGCAAAGAGTAACACTATTCTGTTAAAAAATATATATCATGTTGCATTAATGTCAGTGTTGAGATCCACACTGACTGAAAAACACTGATGGACCACAGTTACCATAGGGTAAGTAATGGTTTTCCAGTAGGATAGCTGATATTTTATGGAGCAGCTTAATGCATTTGTGGAAAAAAAAAAAAAGGTTGGTTTCTGTGTGTAACGTCTAGACGTAGTTTTAAATCGTAATGGTGATGGGGGAGTATTTGGATTTTCTTTGAATTGATCTGTGTTTCAAGCTGTGACAGACGTTAGAAGTGTCCAGGAGACTTACCCTGAACTCCCATGTCTTTTTTTTCTTTTTAGATGTGCTGAAAGACATTACGACACCGCCAAATTTAACTGCAGAGGTGAGTTCCCGTTATCATGCGCATGTGTGTGCACGTCTCTAAATGTCTGTTTCTGAATGAAGGAATAAGTAAAGCCACTCAATAGTAACGGAGGAGAGTCAGCTGGGAGTGGGGAATGGTGTCAAGTAACTTTTCATCAGAGAGTCTTGCCATGTTCTTGATGATTTTTTTTTAAAAAAGCATGATCCAGGCACTTAAATCAAGCCTAATAGGGCAATCAAAGAGAAATGCCCTGATTTCAAGAACTCTTGCGCACTGGGATACACAGAGGTCCCTGTTTAATTTGATGGAGAAATTTATGGCAAAACCTAGCTGCGAGGTTTAGAGGAAAGCCCTTTTTATGCAATAATCAATTGGAATAAAGATGAAGAATACCATTAAGCCACGGTTCATCTAAGTTCTTTGAAGATCTGGGACAACTCTTCAGCTGCTTTAAAAAAAATAAACTAAGCAAAACTGCCACCTCATGCCTCTTTGAAATAAGTTGGTTCTCGGACACCTTGAAGAACTTGTGGGGGAACTTTTAGGGACTCCTGGAATTAGACCTTTTGCATCAGCTGACCATCAAGTGGATGACAGGCTTTTGGTCAGACGCTCGGACCTCAGCTGAGATGCTGCTTTTGTTGGTGTTAAATCCCCAGCTAGTACCTACACACTCACTTTCATTCAGCTGACCCTTGCTCTGTGTGCAGAGGAGCATCTCTGCACAGGGAGCTGGTAGCTCCTCTTCATGTCACGCCGTTGCTTTGACAGGACCTTTCACGGTTCCTCTGTAAGATTACACAGTCCTAGGAAGCTTCATGTTTCATTTTTCTTTTTCACCCCCAAAATTAGTTACCTCAGACAACCAAGTCTGTGACTCAGACTTCTCTTTCCTCAGCAGAACAGCAGTAGTACTTAACATCTTGGGAAGTTAATTAATTTCCAGGGGTTACTTCTCATTTGTATGCTTAATGTGAAACCCGGTAGTAATTCAGTATTCAGCTGGAGATTCTAGCATCAAATTCAAAACCAGACACTGAAAGGTCTTCACTCTCTTTGGACAGTAGCTTTTTGGCTAGCTTTTAGTTTCTGAAGTCATTCCATGCTGGAAATTGGCCTCTGCTTTGCTACGTTTTTTCTTTTAGGTGCTTTGAGGTTTTTCTTGCTGTTTCTAGGAGGTTGGAGAGAGGGAGTCGGAGCTGCCTCCCTTGCTGTATGCTTCAGCTTTGGGTAAATCAAGGTTCCTGTCTCCTCTAAGCTCCAGAGCACACAGCTTAACGTTTCTCAGGATCGTTTCCCACTCTCAGTCCCTCTCTGTTCTTGCAGAGGATCCATTTTACAGGCTCCTCCCTTACTCTTTGCAGAAGGTCCTGCAGGGTTTGCCATGGGGGGCATCTTCAATGAGCTGCTGCTAGTGGGGATTTTTCAGGCTGTTCTTCCAGGACTGCTTTGCATGTCTTCCCCACAGAAATATTTTTGGATGTCACTAAGGTAGAATCAAGGTGGCATAGACGAGTTTGAAGCAGCTTCTAAGTAAACTCCTGTCTCTGCATCCATTGCAAAAAGTGAAGCTTGTATAAGCTGACATCCAGGGATCGTTTGGGGAATCGTAGGATCTTCCATGTGGAAGAACTATTGGTGTACACTCCTTAAGCTCTGATTCCTCTTTAACTGAGCTCTGTCAGGCTTCCCTCTTGGTTCCCTGGAAGATGAAGCGGATGGTGTGCGCCGTGAGTGAACAAACTGTCCTTGCAGTTCCCTCCAGGAGGCTTCCGACTTCTGCCGCAGGGAGTTAGCAGTTCCCTGACTTCATCTCTCACCTCTGCTCTTTGGAGTCCCCGGGGATTCGTCCAAAGGAGCCTTGTGTGCGCAGCAAGAGAGTAGCACTTAGGAAACAAATACAAGCGCTTGCCAAGAGATGAAATGTATTCAGTTTTAGACCAGAAAAGGAAATGGTGTTTCAAACTGCGAATATTTAAATGAACCAGACTTTAGAAGTTCTGGTTCTTACAAGATCCCAAGTTTATCAGTCAAGATTTTTGCCTGTTTTGAGTTTTCATTTTATGTTTTGCATACTAACTTGAAATTCTGTACCTCTCTAGATGGAAAGTGTGTGTGTATACCTGAAAAAAGGGCGAGTTCTTTCATTGATCTGACATCTAAAACCCACGGATAATATAGTTGGCTTACATGAGTTCCTTTTTCTGATTACCATTTCTTTTAATAGGAAATTTACTGTTTTCTCTGAGCAAGCAGCTCAGTTGCTGCTAGAGTAATGTATTGGCACCAGCCTAATCTTTGTGCCTATATACCCTGAAATCACCAGGAAGAGGTGTAAGATACAGAGCATATGCCACTCATTTCAGTACTGTAAAACGGTCTCTTCGTGTAGCACCCTGCTTATTTATTACTGGAGAAACATCTGTGATGCCTCTAATACACACTGCACTGTTGAATAACTGTGGAGTCAGCATTCACGGGTGGATAATGTAAGATGGGTTTTACTGAGAGCATTAATTTTTCCTTGCATGACCTGTCAGTTGAGCTCGCCCAAAACGTTCCTTGGAGGTTTCCCTAAGCTGTTTCTTGCCTTTGCAGTTGCACAGTACCCTTTTGAAGACCATAACCCACCACAGCTAGAGCTTATCAAACCCTTTTGCGAAGACCTTGACCAATGGCTAAGTGAAGATGACAATCATGTTGCAGCAATCCACTGTAAAGCTGGAAAGGGACGAACTGGTGTAATGATATGTGCATATTTGTTACATCGAGGCAAGTTTCTAAAAGCTCAAGAAGCCCTAGATTTCTATGGGGAAGTAAGGACCAGAGACAAGAAGGTGAGTATTTCTGTTCTTTCGCTTTCCTGCTTGTATCTTGGTGCTTTTCCTAGTTGTGGTGTATTTGAGTGGTCAAACGTGTTTAGAAATGGTTTGCTGTAGCTTTAACATTCCTGGATCAGTGCAGATTCTCTAAACTAGAAAGCTCTCCTAAGCAGCAACGGCAGGCAGTTGCAATACTGAAATGGGGCGGTTTTTCAGTCCCGTGCTCAAGAAGATGAGGACGGTTTATCCAGAAATACTATTCTGGCCTTTGAAAGGACATTCTGCTTTGTTTTGCATCAGGTGGGTGGTGGATGAGTGAACTTCCTCGCTCAGCATTTCCAGCCCCATGTGGGGATTATTCTAGCACGGTTGGCCTCAGTGGAAGAGCTGGGCAGGTCCCTCGTCGGCTGCCTCGGGGCTGCTGCTGTTTAGTGTCTCCTGCTTTGCATCTCGGGAGAAGAAACGGGAGATCTCATCCCAGAGCTGCCATGCTGATGGCTGCAGAAATATTCCATTAGGTCCTCGCTGGCAGTAAGGACGGACATAGCCACTGTACAGTGAGGCATTTGGGCTCCATAAGCCTCGTGAATGGGAACCTACCTTCCGCATTTTAAGTCCTCTCTAGATGCTCGGAGACGCCTTTCAAGGTCATCCCGGCGAGATTCCCTTGCTCGTCTGCCATCAGTTCCCTGCACACAGTGTTACAGCAGCTGAGGGAGATCATCCCCGCAGGCCAGTTTCAGCCTATTCAACAGAGAGCACTCGGAGTTCCAGGAGCATTGGAACAGGCTGCCCAGAGAGGTTGTGGAGTCTCCTTCTCTGGAGATCTTCCAAACCCACTTGGATGCAGTCCTGTGCCACGTGCTCTAGGTGACCTTGCGTTTGCAGGGGGTTGGACTAGATGATCTCTAGAGGTCCCTTCCAACCTTAAGGATTCTATGATTTTATGAATATTTGCATGAAGTATTAATTTCGCAGTGTGCATATCTCTAAGAAGTGGAGCTTTTACTTTTGAAGGCTTTTGAGAGGAGAAGCATCAGGTCAGAAATTGGAGAATTTGATTGCCGGTTCATTGGAAGGAGTAAATCAGTTCATAGTTTGCTCTCCTTATAGGATGGAGCTGTTACTCTGTCCAGTGCAAGAAGGTGGTTTTGATGTAATAAAGGAAAGGAGATGATGTCAAGACTTCCCACCAAGTCTTAGCATGTCTTCATGAGAGTATGTGATAGTGAGAAGGAATATGATGAGTAAACAGTGCAGATCGCTCTCATCGATAAAGGCTATTGAAAAGTCATCCCCATAATTGCCGAACAAACACGTGGCGAAGCATTTGGTGTCTTGGTTTTCCTTCTTTTGAAGAGGGCAGTGTTTCTTTGCTCGAGTGCTTTGAGGACATGGCCCGTTAGGTGTTCGCTCGTACCCCGGTGATGTGTTTGGGGTGAGGGAGGGTCTGG
This sequence comes from Tinamus guttatus, assembly GCF_059628265.1. Classification (NCBI taxonomy): domain Eukaryota; kingdom Metazoa; phylum Chordata; class Aves; order Tinamiformes; family Tinamidae; genus Tinamus; species Tinamus guttatus. The sequence goes on along the minus strand of NW_028288557.1, from coordinate 3,501,968 downwards.
TAAACAGAAATATTGTTGTTTAGCTTCACTGTAAATACTGTCTGCGCGTGGCAGCCTTGTTTTGGTTTCAGCGTCTCTTGCAGAAGAGCTGCCTTTCCAGCAGGTCAAGGGAGGGGATCCTGCCCCTCTACTCAGCCCTGGTGAGGCCACATCTGGAGTATTGTGTCCAGTTCTGGGCTCCACAGTACAAGAGGGATGTGGAGCTGCTGGAGAGAGTCCAGCACAGGGCTACAAGGATGATCAGGGGCCTGGAACATCTGCCCTGTGAGGAAAGGCTGAGGGAGCTGGGCCTGTTCAGCCTGGAGAAGAGAAGGCTGAGAGGGGACCTGAGCAGTGTCTATAAGTACCTCAAGGGAGGCAGTGAGGAGGATGGGGCCGGCCTCTTTTCACTGGTGGCCACCGACAGAACTAGAGGTAATGGCTACAAAATGAAACACCTAAAGTTCCACAGGAACTTAAGGAAACATTTCTTAACAGTGAGGGTGACAGAGCCCTGGAACAGGCTGCCCAGAGAGGTTGTGGAGTCTCCTTCTCTGGAGATCTTCAAACTCTCTTGGACGCAGTCCTGTGCCATGTGCTCTAGGTGACCCTGCGTGTGCAGGGGGTTGGACTAGATGATCCCTAGAGGTCCCTTCCAACCTTCCAGCATTCTGTAATTCTATGATTCCAACCAACGATTTCAACCAACGTTTTCTTCATTTAAAGCAAGCTCAAGGTGCACAGCCTTTGAGTAGCTACACTGAATAGGTAGAAATAGAAATAGCTGGTTTATCACCTATTTTTCCTTCAGGATGGGCACTGTGAGGTACTGTGGTGATAGCAGCAGTTACACCTAGCTGAGCAAGGAATGAAAACCCATCTTCTGCAGGGAAGCCTCAAAATGACTCTTTCATTGGCATCAAATATGTCTGACGTGTCAAAGCCGATGGATTTTGCTCCCAGTTTGGTGGCCGTGCTCAGGTAACAGGTCCTGGCAAACCCGATGCCATAATCTCAGTTCGAGGCTGTAGCTTTAGCATTGCTCTCCCAGTGGGATAATGGGAACACGGGAATGTTGTATCCAAAGTGTTTGTTGCTCGTAACGCTGTACTGCAAGAGCAGCACCTGGCAGTTCTTCTGTGATGCCCTGGATAAGCTGTCTAATGTGCATTAGAAAATGCTGAGAGTTGTAGCAAGGAAACGTATCTTCTCGAGGAGGAAATATTTATGTTTTCCAGTTTTTTATTCTTCTGGGAGTAAAAGTGAGGATTTTCCACATATGTGGCTTTACCAGGTGACTGTCGTGGTTGGCAGCACTGCCTAGTTGCTGGCTCTGAGGTTGAGGTCGTCTCAGTTGTGGAAGTTGCACTACAAAAAAAAGAGAAAACTTTAAAGAACGTGGTCTGATGACTGCTGAGATGGCACCCGAACCAAGCAGCACCGTCAGCGTGGAACCCCCTGAGACATGGGTTGTGCGAGTTGAAGGGAAAGGCTTCTGCATAGTGTCGGGGAAGTTGGAGTGAGAAGGAGACATAATTATAGGCATTTTTTTTAATAAAGGTGTCCAACTGCATTTTTTCTCCTGAACAGAATTGATACTTAATTAAAAGTGTTACAGCTGCTGAAAGGTGAAGCAGAGGGTAGAACCAGAAATATTTTACAATTACATCTTAGTTTCTAGAAATACTGTGTTCTAGATTCGTGACCAACATGTTTGTGGAGATAAAAATATATAATTATTATTTTATATTATATATTTTCATTATATACTTGTATATATTTGAAAACCTTTCCCCCTATCCAGTTTATTACCTTTTCACACTTGAATTTAACGTGAAGGAATACTTCCCAATCCTGCAAGGACATTCCATGGGCAGCTATGAGCCATCTAACATGTTTTCAAAGGAATAAAATGATAGACTTCGTATTTCTAATCTTTGTCACGGGCTGCTAGAAAAATCATCTGAGAACTTTTCGAACTGTTCCTGCTTGCAGTTGGTTTAAAAGCAGTAAGAAAAGTGTTCTTTGGTGATGCATTCGTATGGCAGGGGTTTACTTCAGGGCTGTGGTTCAGCTGAAAAGCCCTTCATGGAACAGTTTGGCCCATCGGGCTGTTAATGCAACTTTCCACTTTGGGTTTGTGTGGGTTTTTTTTGTTTGTTTTCTGAAGCGCTTCAGAAACACAGAAACAGACATATTTTTAAATATAAAATAGTACATCCCTTGGATACAGGGATACTAGTAGGCAAAGCTGGGTCCGGCACTGGTACTTTCCTGTTGCATCAGGGTACCTTCTTCTGCATGACCTCCAAGCTAAGCCTCAAAAAAAGGGTGCTTATATTTAAGAAATGGATGAGAGGCTTTTGCATTCTTTGCCTCGTCGTTTGTAAGTTGGATGCAAGGAAACCCATACAAAAATAAATGGGAAGTTGGCGTGCTGCCTTTTCCACCATCCCTGCAGAATGATAAAGTTGGAAGGGACCTTCCGCTCTCCTAGTGCAAAGGTATATGCAACATAAGCTGTTTATTTTGTGCTCTTCAGCCACCCTGTTTTCCAGGTTTATTCACCCAACCTTACGTTCTCAGCTAATGTGCCAAGGCTGTGTCAGGGACTGTTAATAACTGGTTTCGATTCCTTTTCAATCTGTTCTTTTCCTTTTTTTTTTTTCATTTTTTAGGGAGTAACGATTCCCAGTCAGCGGCGCTACGTGTACTACTATAGCTACCTGCTAAAGAATCACCTGGACTACAGACCGGTGGCACTGCTGTTTCACAAGATGATGTTTGAAACAATTCCCATGTTCAGCGGCGGAACTTGCAGTAAGTACCAGGCGCTCCCGTGCTCACGCTGCAGCGGTGGAACCCGCGGTTGGTTACGCGACCAATGCGTGGAGCAGGTGATTGTGCTCAAATGCTTTGGGTTCAAAAATCTGCAGGGTTGCCAAGGCAGATAGCCCTAAGATCTATCCCCTTGCATCCTTCCAACTCCTGCTTTCAGGAATCACTCCCTGAACACGTTATACCCTGAAACGGTCAAGCATCTTGTCAGGCTTAGCCGTAGTTACAGGCGGAGCAAGGGAAGACCCCCTGCCCTGGGGTTACAGCTGTGGAGGTGACGCGTGTCCGCGCCTCACGCTACGTGAGGCATGAACTGAATCCACGTGAACACACATCTGTGTGTCCCCCCACGCTGTCAGCGTGCTGGCGTGGCAGCACGTGTCGGGATAAGCAGCCATTCGGTAAGTGCCCTAACCAAAGGCTCAGCGCTGATGTCCTGTAACATTCCGCGCTTCCTTGCGGATCCCAGTGACTCTCCCACCGTGCGATCCCTGTGCGTCGACCGTGGCAGTAGCGAATTTCCCGGCGCGACGTGTTTTCACCTCCCTTCCTCGTCACCTTCCTCCGGTTTTCCACGTCCCTGTGTGAGGCGCCGCATGTCTCGGGTGAAGGGATAGCAGAGCTTGGCAGCTCCGAGGGTTTGTGTGGGACGCGCTGGCTTTCCCGGCTCTGCGGTGGTGGTTTCCAGGCGTTTGCAGCCGGAGGCAGGGTATGGCTCAGCGGGCTCTGGAGAGCAGTCTCGCTCTGATACGAACTGAGAAATTCGGGCTAAACACAGAAAAATTGCTCCTAACCGGTTGCTCATTCGAAAACCCAGCTGTAATGTTTCTGGCTTGCCTCCTGGTTTCTGCTGGTGGTTTCCAAAAAAGAAATCTGCTGAAGCTGCAATGAAAACCCCTGCAGCTTGAGCTGTTACCCCAGAAGAATTAATTCTCAAAGTTGCCCTGTGGCTGGCACGCTTTTTTTTTTGTTTCCTCTTGGTGGTAGAGTTTTATAGGACAGGTTTAGGGACTGTATAGCCAGTGTTGGTCAGTTTGTATACTAATATTAAATTTTGTCCTCGTTTTGTGTAATGTTCTGCTCCTCTGAGAGGAGAAATCGTTCTATTCTGACATGGTCAAACAAAACCCTCACCTAGGGCTGTAATAGAGAGAGGAGAGGAATACGCAAGGAAAAGTGAAGAAGTTGTCACTTTATATAGTCATTTTCTTAATACAGCTTTTTAAAACAGCAGCAGCTTTTTAGGAAGCCTGTGGTGGGCTGAGAGTATCATTATAAAGTACCAAAATCTGTTTATGTTTCTTGTAACATCCAGGGAAGTTTTTTCTTGATGCATTGCAGTGCTTAATGCTTAATATACCTCTTGTCAACCTTTTGAAATGACTGCAGTTGATGGTTGTTATGATTCTGCAACTAACACTGATGCTTTTGACAGTTTAAGAAGCTTCTTGCGAAGTGACCCTCTTGTTTTGCCGTGCAGATCCTCAATTTGTGGTGTACCAACTAAAGGTAAAGATATTCACCTCCCCTTCAGGACCCTCAAGACGTGAAGACAAGTATATGTACTTTGAATTCCCTCAGCCTTTGCCAGTATGCGGTGATATCAAAGTGGAGTTCTTCCACAAACAGAACAAGATGTTGAAAAAGGTTGGTTTTTCTCGCTCTTCTCAAATATTTAAAGCCAGCCCCTGGGCAGGCTGGGATGTTGGTTGTTTTTGGTGATGTCTGGTCACAGTATTTTAATTCTGTGCTGCCTCGTTTTCCCAAGTAGGCAATCCAGCACGAAATGAAAGCTGGCTATTTTAGGATTCAGTGAGTTTGAGTGCAAACGCTAGATAAAAATCATACTAGATATGTTCTGCAGTAGTTAGGGTAGTAGTGAGTAATCTAATTGAGGAAGAAACATTCTCATCCTAAAAATAGACTTGCATACTGCGCAAGTTAGCTCCAGATGTTCTCCTCACTGCATTTTGTTAAAGCAGACCTTGATATCTGTGTGCTGCTGGCTGATTCTGATCCCTCTGTCAAATGTGGTTGAATCTTGGAGATAACGGAGTTCCTCCACGCTTTGTGGGAAGGCCTTTGCACTCTGTGCAGCCACCTCCTGGGTTCGGATCGGAGCATCTCCCCCAGCTCGAGCGCCTTGATGGACAGGGGGAGGATCCGCTTGGAAGCGAGACTCGTGTCCTGATGGTAGGGGGAAGGAATGAGCCTGGGACTTGCCCAGGTGCCAGAGTCCATCCGTCGTGGAAAATGAGCGCCTCATCGTTTGGGTTTCGGAATTCTGGGGCTTATGGAGCTAGTTCACAGCGACCTCGGGGGAGGCCAAGGGTGGAACCATGTTGGCTTGCACGTTGCCTTTGCGTTTATCACTTCTGCTCCTTGCAAAGTGCTGTCCACTCCTTCATGGATGTTACAGAGCTTGAGAGCATCTCTCGCAGCTCACACAGTCCGTCACAATCAAGCGTGAAGAGTTGTCCCTGCCAGCCGTGTGTCTGTCTGCACTCCTGTGCAGTTTGGTCACTCCTGTGGGCTTGGTCACTGACAGAATTGTTCAAGTAGTTCAACTGGTAACTTCTTTTCTCTTCCATTGCATGGTTGTCACGTGCTCGTGGAAGCTCAAAGGGTTTCTCAAGGGGAATATTTTCTCCTGCTGTCTGTTAAATTTGATGTTTTCATTGCATAGCCCTATTGATCAATGCAGAGAACTGTAAAACAGTGCGTTAAATAGGAAATATGAGGCTAGGACAAGCCATCTTGATAATCTACTTCAAAAATATGTCGGATTGAATTCCGGAGTGCCGTCAGCCTTGTGGGAATTGGTGACAAAAGGAAGGTGTCTGGAATTCAGCACGTCTAGTAAGAAGATGGCTGTGAGTGCTGGAGTCGGTGCAAACACCCACACTCGAGGGCTTTGGGACTGGGTTTGTGGTGCTGCCAGGTGTAAGCATCTCAGTTGGTCGTTCTATGAGCCTGCTGCAGGGCTGTTAATATTGAGAACCGGTGAAATACTCCATCTCTGCCACCTGGCACCAGAGATACTTCTCCCACCTTGACAAATAAAGTGGCAGAAATGACGGAAGGGCAAAGGGGTGAGTGTTTGTGGCAGAAACCCTGTCTGGGGGTCAGTCGGAACACGTTTCTCTGCCCAAGGGGTTCCTGTCTGTGAAGCCCCTCTGGTAGCAGGGTCTGTGCAGACGGAGCTCATGCAGTCATTCACCAGAAGCCCCAGAGTGGCCTCCACCATGGAGGTTTTCTCACATCTTAACAAAGATCTGCCTCTTTGGGGTGACCATCTAAACTACGAGGAGTAGCTTAGAAGGAGTAGGAGTGTTTTTTTTCTGAGATTATGGTTTATTCAGGCTTTTCTAGAAGCTAGAACTACAGGCCTGGTGCTGGTTCTTGCTCTTCCAAGGTCTTCTGTTAGCACATTTATAGGTAGCTGAAGAAGCTTTCTTGTGCGTTCCTAGAGGCATCACACATCTGCTTCTCGACATTTTAATTTTCTGTGAGAAATCTCATTGAGAAAATAACATTGACCTGTATTTTTTTGATGTCTTCTGGGCGCCAGGCTGGAGAATGGCTGTATCTTATCTCCCAAGATAAAATAACTTGTTTCACATAGCAGCAGCCTGTAAGTCTGCATCTTTTTGGTCTTTTCTTGTCCAATAGAGTTGTTCACTGTATTTTTGAGCTGCTCCTTCTGTGTGATGTGGCTGCTTCCTTTTGTTCCACGAGCTTGCTCAAATGGGAACAAGATGGCTCGAGAACCAGGTGGAGTTGCCAGTTTCTTGTAAGAATCTCTGATGGGTAGGAGCTGATAACTTGGTGTGGGGTTTGCCTCCGTGCATCTGTCTCGGAGCCTTTTCCTTCTGGTTCTTGATGCTGACAAGATAACCTCCAAAGCTCTCGGAGTGTCTCTGAACCCTTAGGTGTAGCTCCAAGGTGATGGGGTGCCTGCGGGCTCCTCTGCAACATGAAATTCCCGGGAGCACATGGAGCTCCTGACCGATGGCTCCCCTGACCCTGCTCTTGGGTTTGAGCTCAAGTCAGAGGCCAGCTCTGGAAAATAGACACTCTGGTGTCTATTTTCTTGTCAGCCTGAGAACTGAGCCAGGGGTGAGTGTTATGTGCTAGCCTGTTACAGTTAAATGGGCCTTTATTTCAGATGTCTGCCACTGCAGTGTAGATTGGCCAGCAGGATATTTGCTCATGAAAAGAAATATGGCTGTGATTTTCAAGGCAGATTACAGTATAGCTGGAAGTGAAGTAAAACATCCCCCCCACCCTGAGAGAAAAGCTAAAGGCCACAGGCTAATACTTCGTCTCAGAAGGCTGTTCATTGGGTAGCAGTGCTGCGAGTTCTTGGTCCAGTACTCTCCAGCACTTTTTTCCATGTAAAAACCAAGTACAATTCATGCCTTGGCTTATAAGATAAAGTACTGGAGCTTCCTTCGTCATCTCCCATGGAATATTTTGGAGCCTTTAAGCCAAGGGCAGCACGTTAGAAGATGTCTGGTGAGAAGTTCATCGTTTTTTCTCGTCCTCTGCAGGGGATATCAGTGAAGTTGAGGCCCTGCAGCTTCAATTCAGGTTGGCCCTTAAGTGCCAAGTAAATCCTTCCTGGTTCTGCCCCAGCTGACTAAGCTTAAGCTGAGGCAGGACAAGGCCCCGCTGGCCTTGGGTTGCATCCAGCGATGGAGTTGGCCCTGACACTGTCTGCCCAGAGGGGTTTCAGCACTGCTGAGCTCAGGCATCGTCCAGGTTTGGTTTTTCCACGTGTCACCTGCTGCAGTGTGTGACCAACCTCACGCTCTCTTGTGCTGGCGTCCCTGGAGGCATCGTTTGTGGAAATCAGGACTAGCAGCCGCGTGTGCTGCTGCTCCTGCCATCGGGTGCCGAAGAAGATGCAAGGCTTCAGTAAGCACAGTCACCGCAGGTGCAAGAGGTGGGATCGGAAATTCGCCTTCTCCGAATCCCCAGGGAAAAACGGCATCTCCGGCGGTGGCGAGGCTGCCGGTGGTACGTAGAGATACCGAGTGCTGCACACGCCGGCCTAAGGCTTCCCTTCTCCCCCTGTTCACCACAGTGTGTGCCTGGAAGCCACGTAGCTGAGCCTGCAGCTGAAGGGCCGGTGCCTTGCGGTGTTCCTCTTCAACCTGAGCATCTCCTCTGGCTCGAGCAGGAGTCATCTCCTTCCTGCTGAGGCCTGTGTGTCTTTAGGGGCCCCATCTTTTGGGCAGAGGAGCACCTTGGAGCCTCCCTCACGGCAGGGTTGCCTACTTGAGCTTTCTGCATCAGGCAACCCATTAAAATTGCGCTTGGTGGCTTGTCAGAGCTGCAGCGTGACAGAAGAGTAAATCCTCTTGCTCAAGAGGACCAGACTCTACTCCCCCATCCCGAGGATGGGCCTTTTTAGCGTGTTTCTGGGGCAGTGTTGGTGAACAAGAGCTCTGCATGTAGGAGCAGGTTGTGCCTGATGAAAAGCTGGTGATTGCTGTCAGCAGGATGACCTGAAGGGACTTGGTGTAGTGGCCGACGTCGAGTAGCATCCCAGGACACCTGCATTTACATCATGTTCTGGCAAACAAACTGCTGCCTCACGAAGGCACCGACTCGGGGAGCCGTGTGTTGCAGGGGGTAACTAACTACCAGAAATAGTTCTGACATATTTCACTTCCTCCTTCTCCTGGGCTTCCTTTAGTGCTGACAGAAGTGCCCACCAGCCCAAAATACTCTCCTAAATACTGCAGATAGGCTGCTAAACCATGGAGGAGAAGGCACACTCAGGCTGTTTCACTGGTCACTTTTGAATTCTGTATAGTCCCGTGTGCTACAGGCTTTAATTTGTGAAGGGAAGAAAATGCAAGTTAAGCAATAGGCCATCTCTTTGCCCCCTTCTTCCCTGTGCCCCCGCAGCCCAGGAAAATGATGAGAACATCATTTCTGCTGGTGCAGAATTGCCCCCAAGAGGGAGGGATCCTCGGGGGATATTTTTCTGGGCTCTTTCCAATACACTCTCAGTTGCCGGCTGAGGTTTGTAGCTAAGAAGATTGGGCAGGTCTTGGATAAGGTCCTTATTTTTTCAATAGGGAAACTGGAGGTAGATCTGGCTGAGAAGCACAGCACCTGAATTAACTTGGATGGTGCTGGTCCCGCATCCTGGTCCTGTGCCGCGTTAAGGGATGTTACGTTCTGGCACGTGCCAGCTTTGTGTCATCCTCTTCATGCCAACTTGAGGCAACATTTACCAAATATCGTGGGAAGACCAATTTGCCATACAACTCCAGTGGAGCAAAGCAGCAGCCTTTAGCTGCAAGGAGGCAGTAAATACAGCTGTGAGCCTCAGCTACGAAGGGTCCAACGTGGTGGTCAAGACCAAGCCTGTTGGGAGTAGCCGATGCTGGAAGCTCTGCGCTGGCCTGAAGGACATCGAGCAAACGCTGGAGAAGGGCTGCAAGCGCCTTCAGGACCAACCCGCAGGTGTGGAGCTCTCCCAGGTCTCATCTTCAGCCGTTGTGCAGCCACCAGCAAAGCTCCTGGTTTGGCGGCACGTGCCGGGAGCCCCTCACCATGGCCATGGACAGCAGTTCTGGAGGCCGTGGAAGATGTGGGCCACAGGAAGCTAAGGAGAAAGATGTCCCATGAGAAGTGGGGCACGTTCACACTCATTTGCCACGTTGTCTGCTAGGCTTGCTTGGAAGCTACGTGCAAGAAAAATCTCTTTATGTCCTTTAACTACTGATTTCACACTTGCTTGACTTACTGTCATCTCATTTTTGCAGGTATGATTGTTTTAAAGCCACTTCATAGTTAGGAGTGACTTCTGAAAACTTAATGGGTTAAAATTCAGTCTGATTAATGCAGAATTTGGTCCAGGAGAATTGGAGGAAATATCCTTGCATGCCATGTACGCAGTGATGGGGCAACCTCTCAAAATGTTTCATTTGATACTACTTACTTGTTTTTCACCAAATGATATATTAGTCAATATACCATTAGTGAATACTGAAGCAAGCTTGTTCTTTGTGCTTTTTTTTTCCTTCCCCAGGACAAAATGTTTCACTTTTGGGTAAATACATTCTTCATAGGACTGGATGAAAATTCAGACAAAGTAGAAAATGGAAGTCTAGTTGCAGATCAGGAACTCGATGGTATTTTCAGTACAGAGCGCTCAGATAACGATAAGGAATATTTAATCCTTACATTAACAAAAAACGATCTAGACAAAGCAAATAAAGACAAAGCCAACAGATATTTCTCTCCAAACTTCAAGGTCAGTATATTATGTGTTGTAAACAAAGCTGAAAAGCTGCATGTGATTGTCTGACTTGTCTGTCCTGCCTTATGGAAGAACCCTTTGAAACTGTTGTAGATGGAGAAACTTGTTTTTCATGAGTTTCCCACTATGTAGCAAAGGCTCCAAGAATGGATTTTGGGGTATTAAGACTTGCTCATAAAATACCATTTTTCCATGAACGGTTGCCGCAGGTTTTTGTATTTCATTTGAAGATGTCGATCAGGATTACCTGAACTCCTGTGGTGTAACTCAGAGGCCAAACTGCTGCAGACACGCAGAAATCTTTCGGCCGGGCCTAGGAGAAACTTCCACTTTGCAACTGCTTGCTGCCAACTTCTTGTTCTTTATTTTGAGGGGGAGAGGGGCAGCCACCCTTGGAAGAGCATCGTCTCTCCTGAGTAGAGAGGTGCTCCCGAGTTATTCAGAAAGGGCCGTGCTCTTCCAGACCCCTTTGTTGCCTCTTGCTTTGCTAATGTGGAGCTTCCCATCTCTAAATGCTGTTTCCTTCCTCTCCCAGGTGAAGCTGTTCTTCACGAAAACGGTAGAGGAGCCGTCGAACCCGGAGGCTAGCAGTTCCACTTCTGTAACGCCAGATGTTAGTGACAATGAACCTGATCATTATAGATACTCTGACACCACTGACTCTGATCCAGAGAATGAACCTTTTGATGAAGATCAGCATACGCAGATTACAAAAGTCTGAATATTTTTTTTATCGGAGATAAAAAAAAAAAAAAAACAACATAAACACGAAGATTGACAAACTTGAATAAACTGAAAAAAAAAAAGGACCTTTTTAAATGGCAATAGGACATAGTGTCAGATTACCAATTATAGGAACAATTCTTTCCTGACCAATCTTGTTTTGCCCTATAAATATACAGGGTTTGACACTTGTCCAGTTGGGGAAAAAAAAAAAAAGGTTACGTAGTTCTGATATGTATATACCTTTTTGTGTCAAAGGACATTAAAACTTCAATTAGGAACTATAAAGATGGCACTTTCCCATTTTATTCCAGTTTTATAAAAGTGGAGACAGACCTAATGTGTATACGTAGGAATTTTTTCCTTTTGTGTTCTGTCACCAAACAAAGTTTCGAAAACCGAAGCGCAAGTAACCCAGGTTCACATCCTGCCCCTTTTTTTGCACTTCCGTGGCAACAGAGAAAAAAAGTCTGCAGTTGGCTAAGAGAAGTTTCTAGAAGGTTTTGCTACAGTCTGAATTGCATGTATTTTGAATGGGGGATGGAACAAAAAGAGTAATGCTCGGAAAGGAATAGAGGCTGCTGGAGCTGGGCCCGTGTACCATATCCAGCTCTTTATGTGCACCTTTCTTTAGCATGCTACCGCCATTCATCCTGGACATTTGAAGAGTTGGCCGCTGTCACTGCTTGTCGTTTGTGCATTTTATTTTATTTTATTATTTTTTTTAAGTGTCATGGTGCTAGAAAAGGCAGCTAGAGGGAGTGATTCTGTATAGGGGTACAGGAATGAACCTTGGCAACATCCGACAGACCCGTAAATGAAGGGATTTAAAAAAATAAAATGAAAATTATTGAGGTCACAGGAAAAAAAAACACACAGCAACAATGACTTAACCATACAAATGTGGAGGCTATCAACTAAAATACGGGCTTGAAGCAAATTGTTACGAAATTTGACGATGATTTCTTAATCATTTTATTTTCCGAATTGTAATGACTGCTCCATCTCCTGTGTAATCAAGGCCAGTGCTAAAAGTCAGTCGCTATTAGTACGTGCAACAGTCACCGTCTTACAGGAGTTAGTTTTATTTTTCCCAGTTGTATTCCTGCTGTGAATACTTCATGTGCTGCCTTGCAAGCTTTTTTTTTTTTTTTTTTTTTTCTCTCTCTCTTCTCAATATAAGAATTTCTGTAACGGTGCACAGGAAACTTCAATGGGAGATTCTGCAGGTTAGTGTTTATCTCAACAACTTAACAATTTATTCAATCAAACCTCTTGTCAGCTGTTCCACCCCTTTGACCTTACACATCCTATCGCAGTGAGTTTTGCAGTTTTGCACACTTTTGAAAAGAGAAATAAGTCATTAACTGTTAGGGGATTTTACTTGAATACTCAGTAGCTACCATCTTTTTAAAAGAGAAATGATGTAGAGGAAGCCAGTGTTGCCGTAAGCTCCCAGCCCCGTGCGTAAGTGAAGCAGCATGCTCTTTAAAACCAGAACTTATCCCAATATATTGTTTGCTATTTAAACAAACAAACAAAAAAGGAATTAGATTTGACGTTGCTAGTTTAGAAATCGTTTGTTCTAGGGATAGTGCCAGGAGCAGGGGTTTGGGCTGGTCGCTGCGGCCGTTGCCCGCAGGTGGGACGTAGCGGGCGAAACCCTTTGCGATGAAGCCCGCCGTGGATAAGAGCCGTGCCCAATTTACACGTCTTTGGGAGGTTTATAAGACAAAATGGGTTTTGTTAAGTTGTTGGTGCTGGCATGGGAGTTGCTGAGCCCAGGTGACAGCCCCTGCGTGCAGCGAGCGCCCTGCGCAGCGGCGTTAACGGCGAGGAGCGGGGTCGGCCCAGGCAGGGCCAACCAAGGTGCAAGGCGCTTTACGTGTGGGGAGAAGGGCCGTGCCCCGCGCGGTTTCGCTCATCCAAATCCCGACTCTTAACCTCTAATGAAGCTGGTAAAGATTTGTCCCGTCTCGTAGGTTTAATTAGTACATTAATGGATCAAGGTGGCTGGTTCCAGCGCTCGTTATTCCCGTTGTCGCTGCCGAGCAGGACGTGGGTCCCCCGAGATGTGCTGTTTAACTCATCCCCTCTGAATCATGTTGCACCCTCTTTTGTTGGTTCTCTTTTTTTTTTTTTTTTTTTTCCAAGCAGTTGAAATAATTTGTGTTGGCTAATAAACAAAAACGTTCATTCTTTAAAAAAAGAAAGCAAAATCCTTGGATAGTGGCACTGCTCCATGTCCTGCTTTTGGACTCATGATGCTCACTTTGGTTCAGAGAGGTTCCAGTACGTAACGCTGATGGAAATAATGACGTTGACGGGCTTTTGCACTGTTACTGTTCCTTTGGAGTGTGAAGGTTGGAAGGAGGGGTTTGATTCTGAATGTTCGATTTTTTTTTTTTTTTTTGAAAGCCTTGCTTACATTTTTATGGTGTAGTCATTGGAAATGGAAAAATGGCATTATATATATATATATTATATATATAAATATATATTATACATACTCTCCTATACTTTTATTTCAGTTACCACCCCCATAGAAGTTGACAAGAATTCCTATGACTGAAAGGTTTTTTGAGTCCTTCTGCAAACGTTATTTATGACAGTATTCGTTAATTAGCTTGCAGCGCATCCTCGTAGGCAACCTCAATCCTCGAGTTTCTGAAGCCGCTCGAGGGCATCACTTCTGTAAGAGCTTAACCGTTCAGGCCCCCAAGCACCTCCTAGGTCAGTGGTAGCCCCACCGAAACCCTTTGCTATTCGGCTGTTCGAGGGCAGATGTGCAAACAGCATCCGGATCCCTTCCTGGGGCGGGGGGCACACGTTGCCAACCGGCGTGGAGTTGACACGCAGCATCGAAACGTTTCACCGTTCCGACAAAAAACCCGAATGAAATAGGACGCTGGTGTGCGAGTTCCATGCTTTAGTCCTAGCAAATGTGTGCAATATGTTAACGATGCCTGTGGTTGCCACCAAGTGCCTCGTTTACCTTTTTTTTTTTTTTAAAGAAAAAAATACTGTTAGGAAACGTCGTGCGTGCAGGTGGGTGGGGTGGAACTGTGCACTAAAAGGGGGGCTCCAACTGCAGCGTTCGGCAGAACTGCCTTTTCTCTGCCGGTTCAAATTTTTCAGTCTGTTTTCATATAGCATATATATATATATAGATACTAAAAGGAGGAAAAAAAAAGAAAAAAAAAGAAAAAAATCAGTCTGTTTAAGCAGCCTTACTCTGATTCAGCCTCTTCAAATACTATTGTGCTGTGCAACAGTGGCTCTGTGTGTAATGCTATGCACTGAGGATACACAAAAAAACCAAGTATGACATGTACAGGATAATGCCTCATACAAATCAGATGTCCGTTTGTTATTGTGTTTAACAACCCTTTATCTCTTAGTGTTAAAACTCCACTTAAAACTGATTAAAGTCTCATTCTTGTCACTGTGTGGGTGTTTTATTGAAGCACTGGGAGGCTAAGTCTTGCTTTGCAGCAGGGAGATGTGGAGCCAGGAGCCTTAGAGCAAAGGACATTTCTCTAAAAGGAGCTCTTTACCTGTCTTTAATTTTCCCTGGTGGAATAGCATGCTTTGCACGTACTAAGTACCATTTTTGGGGGGTGGCGAGGTGGAGTAGGGAGGCTGGGGAGATGCTTGACTTTGTTCCTCTTCTCTTTTTGAGGTAGATTTTGTACCAGTTGAAATTCTTAAGAATAACATACTTAAGAAATGCCTCTTCTTTCCCTTCTGCATTAGGGTTACTGACTGAGCCTCTAGGGAAGAAAAGACCGACAGTGACCTCCGTGGAGAGCATCTGCATTTCCTGCGATTCTGGAAAAAGCAGACATAAAGTAGGGTGCTCTTCTACACTTCTGAGTTCCTGGGAGGTGTTTGGAAGTTACTTACCCACGCTCAGTAGTTTAGGTTCAAACAAAGAATAATGAGTTGTCTCCAATCGAGGTGGCATCTAACCAAAGAACTTCAAAATCACATGTGCCTTTTAAACTCATGTCTCGGGGAGATGCTTGGTGCTATGGGCCTTTCTTGGTGGTAAGAGAAGTCGTAAGTGGTTTCGCCGCTTGTAGATGTGAAATTGCCCCCTGTATCTGGTCCTCCTGCATGAATAAGTGTTTACTACTGGTTTAATAAAAGAGTACTGGTGTGCTAATGCACACTTAATTCTTCGGTACGTGTGTTTCATGTGGAAAATGGTAGTTTTAGAAAGGATTAAGTTTAAAGGAAAATTTGAAGGAAGGTAGTCTGGACAGCATTCGGATGTGTCGAGTAGCTTCACTGAGGGTAAAAAATGTGTGTTTGTGGAGATGCGTATATACACACGTACGTATCTCTCTGTGAACGCCTGTACAGAATCTCAGAACGTTTAACGTTGGAAGGGACCTTTGGAGATGATCCAGTCCATGGCTACGAGGACAGGGATGATCCTTTGGTGCGTTGTCCTCTCTGCGTTTGCGTTGTTAGCCCAGCGCTCCGTGCGGAAGAAACCCCTTCTCGGGCACGGTGGTGGGAGCTGAGTGCTTGGGGACGCCCCGGGCAGGCCTTCAGCCTTTGCTTTCTGCTGAACCTTGGTGATCTCCACTGGGCGCTTACGCGTTGCCGCGTTGCGCTGGGTGCGACTTGTTGGCTTTGAAGTGCTGCTACACAGGGAAGATTGGTTGGGTTTAGAGCATCCTCTTGAAGCTAGTAGTTGCATCCTCCAGTGCTTTCCATGAGAAATACCCATGACAGTTTTTTCCCGTTGTGGTTCTGCACGTGAAAGCTGGTGTAATGTGTAGGAACACGGTAGGTGGCACGTTCCTGTAGACCAGACAGAGGTCATTGCCTGCTTCTCTCTGGAGTGGCCCTCTTGACTATGTCCTAAGCAGCCTACACCAGTAAACTGGGGGCATTTCCCGTGTTGTTATTCCCATTTAGATCATATGTGTGGATGTCTGCACTGAAGGTGCGAGAAGAAGTGGTAGAGAATCTAGGCAGAGTTGTTTCACCAGACTCAAATTGATGTAAACTGGCCTGAGGCTATTCCTGCAGAAGGAGATGAGGTAAAGTGGGCAACTGGCTCAATCTTTAGAGTGTGTTTTCTCGAAAATGTCATTTGAATTGTGTACTAGCTCTGCTTCCATCTCTTTTTGTGTGTGTGTGTGTGATTCTTCTCAGCCTCCCTCTTTCCACCACTGTGCTCCTTTGATAATTCATGTCCTTATTTCATGCATTTGAAAACATCAGACGCTAGGCAGGCAAGCAAATAAATTTATTTTAAACTGATGGATCTACCAGAATAGAAATCAATACTTTTTTTTTCCCTTCTTTTTGGCATCTCCTGCTCCCTGTATTCTGAAATATGTTTTTTTTTCATCCAAGTTGAACTTTTCTTGGTGTTTCATTCTCTCTTGTGCTTTTCTTCCCTCAGTTTCCGGTTGTGTTCAAGCTTTTGAGGCAGTGGTATCCTCATTACAGCAAAAGGGCTGCTGATGCCCTGTAT
Source organism: Tinamus guttatus (assembly GCF_059628265.1). Lineage (NCBI taxonomy): Eukaryota > Metazoa > Chordata > Aves > Tinamiformes > Tinamidae > Tinamus > Tinamus guttatus. Next base: position 3,485,649 of record NW_028288557.1, on the reverse strand, counting down.
GGAGCCAGTGTGCATTTATGCCATCTGATGGGAGTGCTGTGCCCGTGTACTTGACATGTTAATTAAATTAAATTAACATTAAATGTGTTCATTAAATGCCAGCTAGCCTGGGCTGTGTTTTCCAGTGACAAATCCCTCTGTAGGTTTTGAATTTCTTATGGCAGAGTAGGAACAGGTCTAAAGGTGGGTTTTTGGCCTTCTACAGGCTAATTTGGGCTTGGAAGATGAAGGGGCTGGGAAGCAGGTGAGAAATGGTAAGAGGCTGGTGCAATCCAGGGAGTTGTTAGTAGAGCAGAAAGTTTGTCCTTCTCCCTTAACAGTTATGGGAAAAGCAAAATGACAGAGATGAAAGCAGGAAGGATTCTGCAATGGAAATATGTGTGTGAGTGAACACTTCTTTTACTGGAAATTAATGAATTCAGAGGATAAGATGATAATGGTTGGATCTGGTTTCTGTTTGGACATCGAAGTAAATGTGCTTGTAGCAGAGATACGTTTGCTGAGTGCCTCACAGTTACGTAGATAAACTGCTGTCGCATCGAAAGATGAACGAGAAACATTGAGTTAAGAAATACTAAGTAATAATAAATGTAATAATAAAAAGAGGATTAAGAAAAAAAGGGAAAAAAAGAAGTAAAGAGAAGGGAGGTGCTTCTGCCAGGTTGGGATTATTTGAATCCCAAGGGATTGGCCCTCCCATTAACATCTCCTATTAGCATCCAGTAGCTCTTGCATGTAAAAGGAAAGGAAAAGCTCTGTGCAAGAATTCGTTCTGCTGTCTCATATACTTGTGCCCTGCTTTATTGACCTATTCTGCTCCATCTGGCAAACTTATGTTTGAGCCATATAGAATAAAGCCCTATCCACTGGGTAAAATCTTAGATTTGCAGAATGTGTCTTGCCCAATACGAGGAAGGTGATTGATGCTGATGGTGAGGGTATGGACTACTTACGGCTCACGATTGCTACGTTACCCAAGGAGGGAGAAGCAGGGTCTTGATCACGACCAGTGGGAATTGCTAGGGACTTTGCCCATTGCAGAGGCCTTGCAATGTTGTTGCATTGCAGTTAGCTGAGGGCTACCTGGGGTTGCTTGCCCAGATGCGTGTTTTGTATAGTATGGTTTCAGCAAAGGTCTTAGTTAAATTTTTGGCCTTGAGTTTTTATGCCTCCTGAAACATAGGATAGTGGCATCTGGAAGCAGAATGTTCCCTGCTGTCAGAAAATACAGCGTTCCTGTGGGTGGACATTTCCTAGCATCACAGAAATGCTGTTTAGACAAGCTCTGCAGGGGGTCTGTAGTTCAACCTCCTTTTTGGAACAGTACTAATGTCAATCCTAGATCAAGGTGTATATATATGTCCTTCTCTAGCTGAGTCTCGATAGCCTCTGAGGATTCAGGAGTTTCCATCCTCATTCCCCCCTCACTTCTCTGATCTACTCTATCAAAATCTGTTTTATTCCAAATATCAGGTAGGCTTTGGGTTGAAGAGAGTTTTCTGGTCACGCTGGCAGAGACCCTTGGTGTGGAGGATTGCTCTGTACAGCCTTGGATTGGCATCTTGCTGCTATCTTGGGATACCTGCACCTTGCAAATGCAGCCTGCTGCAGGTCCCTCAGCTTTGCCTTCGTCCTTGGTCCCTCCTGTGCTGTGTGCTGTAGGTACTACTGGTCAGAGGCACACAGTTTCCACTCTAAATAAACTTAGGAGTAGGAAATCTTGATTACTTGGATTCCGAGCAGTGCCAGAGCACAACTTTGGGCTCCTCTAGGAATGTAGGAGCTGTTTGTAAAGGCTCTGACACTTCTCACCTAAATCAGAGGGTAGATGGATGGAGGCAGTCATGAGCGTGACACCTTAGTTATTAGGGAGACCATCTGCCTTTTATAAGTGGAAAGAGGATACAGAATAGGAGAGCTCAGGAAAGGGTCGCAGTTACCATTAAGACAAGGAGACAACCTTCTCCTGTCTTTAACACCAGATGGACGGCAGAAACATGGGACTGAGAACCAGAGTAGTGGAGTTGGACCTGAGTAAACTGTAGGGATGTAACCAAGGCCTGATGAAGTGAAGTCTGAACTCGCTGGTGTTGGAGGTGGTTGGAAGTAGCTTTGGGAGAATTTGTAATAAGTGGACAGAAGGTGCCAGTGTGACAAACAGAAGAATGAGAGAGATTAAAAAAAAAAGATCAATAAGTAATCAATACAAGAAAAGAACTAGTCAGAAATTCTTGCAAGCATACTAAAAATATAATGGATGCTGAAGCAAGACAAGACAATAGCCTGAGCTTTCCACCAAGTATAGATGAAGTGCTTAGGGACGTGGTTTAGCAAGCAGGGTGTTGAAGGGTTTATGGCTGGACTTGAGGATCTTCAAGGTCTTTTCCAGCCATAATGATTTTATGATTGTATTTTCCATAATCAAGTAGCCTCTGTTGGTGTTGAGGTGTCTAAGGCATAGTCTGATGTGTTGGTGAGCAGCAACTCCCTGTGATACTTGAATGCCTTTGGAAGAGTGCATTTTTCTAATGAAGCTCATGGCCTTTTTTCAGTGAAGCTCTGTGCCCAGTGCACCCGCTCTGTTCCACTGCAGTGGTTGTGCCTGATCTGCTTGGGCCTTGCCCAGCTTCGCACTCGGCAGTTGGTAGTCAACGGCCTGCTCCTCTGTGCTCCCCACTCGACACGCTGCTCTCCCTTGATGCCTCCAGCCTTGGGTGATGTCTCTGCAGGGCTGCTAGTAAAAGTGACTCACGGTACAAGGGGGCCTGCTGCTACTTGTCACTTCCTCCTGACAAAACCACCGGTGTTGGGGCTGTTCACACATCTGTTTGTCAGGCCAGAGTGCTTTGCTTGAGACCACGCATGGTCATGCGTGCGTATTGTGAGCACAGCTTGTGAAGTGCTGCCCAGTTCCTCTCGCGCGTCTTTGCACGTGGAACACTTTTTTCATTTTCTTTTTTTATTTTTTCAAGAAGAATTAAGAGAGTTTAGGGATTAAATGCAACTTGATGATGGAAAGAGTTGCACAACAGCATGTTTGATTAATGCCTTGTGGCTCTTCTGAAAATTCAGTTGTCCTTAAAGCAAGGGTAGGAAGGTAAACTTGAAGTAAAGAATTGAGTAACTCAGGGGTGACTTCTTGCTTAGACCCATCCCCCCCCCTTTTTTTTTTTAGTCCATGTAGAACTCAAAATATAAGACTGTCAGTTCTGATTTTGATTGTGCTAACCATACAGCTATTTGGGCTTTTGGTTTATCTAGCTTGGTGGCTTATGTCTGTGGCTGTAGATGGGTGTTCAGGGATGAGTAAAGAGGCAGGCTGCACATATATGAGATGAGCCAGTAAACCAGAATCGGTTGGTGGGCAGGGACTTCCTGAGCCTGAAGTGCTTTGTCTATTTAAGTAACCTTCGTCAGATTAAATTTGAAGTGCTGACCCAGTTTCCTGTCAAACTGATGTATGACCTCTTGGCATCCACTGCATCTTTTGGCAAGGGGAGTTCTCAGATCCTATTACCTCTTGGATGAAGAAGCACCTCCTCAGCCAGGTTTCCTCTGAATTTTAGTTGATCACTCCTAGCCTTCCTTTTGGAAGAGATGATGAATCATCCACCCCTCCTTTTCCTCCTTGTTGCTTGTGATGATGTAGATCCCTAGCAAAGATATTTCAGGTAGGAAAGATCAGCAAGGGGAGAATAAAAACCTCTCCAACGTTTTATCCAACCTGTTGTTTGGGAGCTGTTCACATTGCAACTCCGTTTCGCCTTGTCACTCAACGTGCAGCTGTGACCACTGGACCTGCAGAGCTGGCATTTCCCAAGAGATCCCGCGGCTTGGGGACGTCTTCTTTGCGCCTGTAGTTAGCGTCCGAGTAAGGGCAGTCTGGCCAGGAGATGAGCACGGAAGGTTTTCCCCGGGGAGGATGCACAGCAGAACAAGTCCTGTGTGTCCAACCACCATTGCCTTGTGGGTTACCGCCTGTGCTCAGGTTGCCTATCCTAAAGCAGGTGACACAGTGGTCTCTTCACTATGTTATTGGTGAAATTGGCCAAGTTATATATATATATGTGTGTGTGTGTGTATATATATACATATATATATATACGTATATTCATTTGGCTGAAAACCAAACACCATTTGGATGGTGTGTTGAATTTAAAACCACAGGAGTGTCATCATTGGTTTCTATCTTGAACATATGCTTCCCCCTGCCTTTTTTTTTTTTTTTAAATTAAAGCCTGTTAAGCAGTTTAAATGTGAGGCCGTTACTCTCAAATGAGAGTTTTGAGTCATCAGATGACTTAGCAGCCCTCGGGCTCAGCATCGCTCTTGTTTCGTCTTGCTCCAGCCTTGGGGTTGATCTGTCTCCTCTCTCGTGCCTTGTCCGCAGCTGGAACTCCGAGCAGTTGGATACTTGGTTCCCAAAGGCATCATGCCCCGCGGCCTCCAGCTGGGAAACGGTTAATCCTGCCCGCAGAAATGCTCTGAAATGATGCTTTGGTCTTGCCACAGTTGCAACTTGGTCTTGGGTTTGGTTTTTTTGCTCCATTGATTGCTGCAGGCTGATTTTTATCTCCTCTGTGGTCTTTCACCGCTAGCTGATGTGGTGCCTGCTCTGATTTCTGTGTAACCGTGCAGCACTTTGGACCCACCGTGCTCTCTACAGGTGGGACAGCTGCTGCGGTACAGCTGGGATGCTGTAAATCTGTTTTTTCCCCCCCTTTTTCTTCTCTTCCTCACAGAAGTAAAAACAATGTGTGTGCCAGCAGCTGCTCTTACACTCCTTGTACTGATCCTTACCTCTTCAGGACTGAAAAAAACACCAGATATAACCCTTCAATTGGCCATCCGTTACAACAGAAGTGATTTCTCTCCATAACCACTGATTGAAGTGAGATATCTTTTGAAGGATTTTCTATTCCAAATACTCTGATCTTGGGCCATCTCACCCTGGAGGTGGTCAATTCAGAGTCAGCTTCACTCTAAGGGGGTTTATTTTACCTCCATGTACCTCCATGTGGACCTTCATCTGTGCAAACCAAGTGCTGCTCTTCCATTGCGTGGTGCACACTCCCAACGTGCCCTGGGAATTTACTGTGCACAGGCGGTTTCCTTTGGACTTCCTCCCTATAGCTTTTCCTTCTATCCTTCTATATAATATATATATGTAAAATATAGGTAATGTATAACTTACATATTTTGTATTTTTATATTGTATATATTTTATATTATATATTTTAAGCTAGATTGGCTGTAATATGCCCAAATACAAGGCTGGTGGTTGATTCTTTTGCACTAGTGTGTGTTAGCATTACAGGTGCCTTCGGTCCCAATCCTGGTCTTGAGCTGGATGCAGCAGAGATTTAAACCAGGTTTTTTACTCTGTAGGCCGGGTCAAAACCTTTGTACTTTGACCACTGGTCGGCAGGTCTCCTCCTCCTCTTCCTTCTCTGCCTTGTGGGATATGCCATCATGAGCTGAGGCCTTGTGTGACAGGTCACCAACTGGAAGGGATGTTTTCCCATGAAAAACTTCACCAAGTTGGTGTTTTTCCAACAAAAAAATAACACTTGGCTATGAGTGTATTTAATGGAATTAGGAAATGATTTTCCTCTTCCCCATGTATGGCCGGATCAAAAGGGTATTTTCTCCTCTCCAAAAGCTCCTGTGTGAAAGGTGAAAATCCTGGTTTTATTCCGAATTCTGTTTAGAAATGAAGGGACCAAAAAAAAAAAAAAAGAGCAGGTGCACCACGGTTTCCTGCGGCCAATGGGTGGAAACCAAGAGTTTAACTGGGAATTAGATGGAATGTGGCAGCTCGGAGGAAATTGGCAGCCCTCAACATCACGGAGACTTACCCATGCGTGACCCACACAGAGATCCTGTTTAAGGCCCGTGATTTGTTCTCTGGAGACTTGAGAGTGATCAGAATTGGGCATCTTCCCGAATAAACACTGCCCCTCTTGGATTACAGGGATATGTTCGCTTATCCCCACGACTGTGCAGAAATCCTTTGCTTCTTTAAAGACTGTATTTGAGCTATTTGTGAACAACGTTCTGCCAACGCAGGACTGGTGTGGTGTTTTTTTTTGTTTTTGTTTTTGTTTTTTTTCTTCAAATACAAATCACTCAAGCTGTCAGTGTGGTATTTGCTGCTGGCTCTGGTTTTGTGACTTTTAGTTGATTAATGGTATCATCAGTAAAACTGCCAAGCATTCATGTCTTTTTCGAGGTAACCATAAATTTAAAAATACATTGGAAGATCAATGAAACTTGGGATTCTTCCTGCATTGAAGAAAGAGCCTCGAGGCTCCTAAAATTCTCTGGGTGTCCTTAAGGATAGAGCTCCCCATTTTCATCCGCGTAACAGAAATCCATGTTTCTAAGCAGACTCAATTATGCTGAGATGATTTCCTGGTGAAATACAGATTTGGAGCATTGTGGCCAATCCTGCACAGGGTGACGTTCTGCAAGAAGTATTAGTTGTTAACCTAGTAATATTGCTGGAGTATTAGGATCTCCAAAAAATTTCCGGAATAAATCTAAAATTATCAGAGCTTCCCCATTGTATCAAGTTTTCCTCTACAGCATGTGATTCGTTGTATACATTTGCTCTTATATCTTACTTTTATGCCTATGGATGTGTGAAAGGCTTCCTAATAGGAAATCTAAAATTTAGGTCTTGCTATAGAAACTACTGACTTTGAGTATCGTGGATAGTGATGGCAAGATGAAGCTCTAAACTACATTGGACTTGTTCTGGAGATGTTTCCTCTTTCAGCAAAAAACAAAATATACATATCTATTCCCCGGAGAGCAGCAACACTTTCTCATGGAGAAGGAGGCAGCCAGGGGCTCGCTGCTCCTGCTTTTATTTCGCACTGTGGTGGAACCGGGCTACCGAACGCTTCCCCGCAGCAGGGGACATCGGAGCAAATGTGGGATATTGCAGGCTGCACTGGTGTCTGTTAGACATCTTTTGCCCGACGCGGTTTGTCTGAATTCCCAGGAATGTTTCTTGTTCTTCAGAATGGAAAAATGTTCTATTTTCGGCCGTGACAGCTTACTTTTCTCTCTTTTTTTTTTTCTCAGAAAAAAAGAAGTATTAAACAAAGCATGGCAAGGGTTCATGTGTGTGTAGGTCTTAATAGCGTGTAATGGGGACAGAGACTTAACGAATAAACTTCAGACAGAGGCACAAGGAAGTCATTAACGTCCAACTTGTGATTTTAGGCTAAGAAAATGTCTCCTTAAGTGGATGATCATGGAGAGCCCGGCATGCTGGAGTGGAGGCAGGCTTGGGTATGTGGGAAAATGTCTCTGACCAGAAAAGATCAAAACAAATGGATAAATAAACATAGGAGCATATGTCTCAAGACTGAAGAAGATCCAGGATCTTCCAGGAACTGAAGGAAGTCCTAAGTGAGCAAAGGACCATCAAACTAGCCAACTCCCACAGCATTTTTGGGCTGGCAGCTTGAGGCTGAAGGTATCTTGAGCCTTCATTCTGGCTCCTGGGAACGGTTTCTTCTGGTACATGGTTCCTGGTGCCTCTCCACTCATCTCTTTGGGTGGAAAGTTACTGTAGTAGTGGTGACTTGCTTTTGGGATGTCATAGATGCTACGTGCTCCCCAAAATGAGTGCCAGTCCCTTTTTATTGCAGGGCATTGCTCAAAAGGTTGGTTGAGAGTTGCTCTGTGTTTGATGTTCTTGGGGCAAGAAGTGTTTGCTTACGTCCAACCTGAACCTCCCCAGGCTGTAATTCATGGTTATTGCCTCTATTATGTCCTGCTGAGAAGCATTCGGACTCATCTGTCCCCTCTGTCCCTGCCTGTCCCCTTCATTGGGGACTGATTGCAGAGAGCCCTCTGGCTTCACCATGGCCAGACCCAAAACGTCCAGCTCCTTCCCGTCTCCTTGTGAGTTGCAACTCCAGGTCCTGAGCAGCTTGGCAGCCTCCTAGGGCATCACCAGAGTCTCCACGTTAGAGTTAAACTCTCTCATAGGTTTCTAGATGATGGTGTGGAGAAGGCTTGGATTGACTCTCAACTGGTTCCTTCCCCTCTGCTGGGTGATGAAATGTTCTTTGGATATAGACTTTTTCCTCTCCTTTTTTAACTAAATACAACATTTGGAGTAGCTGAAATGCAGGCGGGGTCTGAGCTGAAGGTGCCTGAAGCTGCTTTCCTTTAGACACTGTCCTACAAAAACTCCGGTTTTGCGATCTCTCGGAAAGACTTTGAAGTCCTACTAAAACAGGAAGTTAATTAGAGCTGCTTTGATATCTTGCAGCATGTTTTAACAGCTGCTTCAGAGATGACTCGAGCAGTAAGAGCCAGCGTGGTTTAGTGCACGCTTGTGGAAGTCTCTGTCGTCCCTGCTGAAATGTCTCCTTGTGTCCCCACTGTGGCATCATTATTTTATTCTTTTTATTTTTTTTTCCCAAGGAGTTAAAACTAGCCTGTGCAGGCACTTGGAAAAAGAAAACGTCTCAATGTCACTATAATCATGAGCTTCTGCTTATTACCCTTGTTCAAAAAAATAAAATAAAATTCCCTTAGTAGTGTGGTAGTGCAGCCGTGATCTGAATGTTCCCTATCCCTTGTTTCTGTGTTTGGTTGTCTTTCTCTCAAGTTCTCCACCACGTCAACTTTTTCCATGCCTCGCTTGCCTTTAAATGCCTTCCCTTTGTATTTTAAGGTGAAATCATTGCAGGAAAGAAGTTGGAGCTGTCTGTCCTTGGTAGGGAAATCTCTGTTGGACACAAACACCAAGGGTTGACCCCATTGGCCAACTCTCTTGCAGAAGAACCCCCTTGTACCTGATGGCCAACGTGCATCCATGCAGCAAACCTAATCTTGATACCTGATGATGACGGGCTGCAATGGGGCTACCTGATCCATCATGGGCTCTTGCACTACTCTCTGCTTCTCCCCTTTCGGCTTTATATGGGCTTTTAGAAAGAAATCCAACCATGGAGAAGCCTTGGACTGCAAACCTGTGGGGCTCTGCTGAAGGCTGGGAAACTGGCCGATAGGAAACAGCAGGAGGATGCAGCTTTACAGAGTTTGCGTCAAACATGACCGATGCATGATTTAGCCAACATCTTCAATGTCTGGCCCAAGGAAGGAGTCCTTCCAGCCTGGATGTGCCTATGGGTCCCACCAAAGCCATCCGCCCCCGTTCCACCTCGATCCTGTCTCGAGCGCCTCTGCTCTCCCTGTTCACGGGGCCAGATCAGCATCGCTCATGCTCACCCCCGGCCCCAGGCCGGTCTCACTTCTGCTATGACTTTAGCAACATCTGCTTTGCCCATTAAAGTGACTCTCCTTTGCTGGCCTCCAGCCGGTGCCTTTGCTGCAATTGATTAGCAGCAATTTCCTTCCCAAACCTGAAAGTTCGTTGAGTGCCAAGTTGGACTGAAGTCCGCTCGCCGTCTTGAAGCCTCCGCATGAGCGTGTGGGTGTGCATGCCAGGCGTATAAATAGCACAAACCCTTTGCTCCGTTGGACGTTTTGGGACCGCTTCGGCTCGGTTTGGAGTTTGCCTTGCCTTTTGGACGTCTCCTCTTGGAAACTCCTCTGAGTCTTCTCACTTCTCTCAAGTGATGCTTGCCTTGCTTTCCTCTAACGCAGCTGTGGGAGTTGTAGCACTGAACATGGTCTCTTGGCACAGACTTCTGCTTCCCTGGACTGATCTTGTCGCCATGAAAAACCTCTTGGAACAACTTCCCATTAGGTGAAGACCAAATGGATTTCTAAAGCTACTGGTTTCTTCTGCAATGGAAAAGTAATACCTGTGTTACCATTCGCAAAGCACCTGTCTACCGTTGAAGTGTGACAGTGATCTCTATATAAATGATCTCTCGCACCTTAGTTCACTCTCCCCTCCAATCTGTGACCCTTTAAAGCACGAGGATACCAAATGCATTTAAACATTTTTAATCAGCAGTTTAATGTGTAATTCCTATGCTGTGAAGCCAACAAAAAGCTGTCAACGTTGACTTTATAACCGACTCTGTATGGTAAAATCCTATGATCACACAGCGGCATGTGTAATGACATTTCTTTTTTTCAGAAAAAGAAAAATGGTGGAATATTCCCTGGAAAGACTGCTACTTTGCCTTGGTTTGCCTCGTCATTTCCAAAATTCCCAAATGACGGATGAGAGCAATACTCCCTGGCCAGAGCTGGGACCCTGGCGAACGCTTGCCCCTCCTTCCTGCTCCGGGCTGCTAGAGCCTTCCTGCCTGCAGACCGCAAGTGGGTGGAAGAAGCGACGGAGAAAGCCAAGCAGGATGCTGCGGGAAGCTGGAGGAAATGAAGCGTTCTTGGATGCTGGAGCTGAGGAACGTCCCCCGAGGGGTTTAACACTGGAAGGTGGTACGGGAATGCTTTTGTGCTGTACTGGGAATGCTGTTTCCCCCCTCTCCCATCTCTGGGGCTAGGGGATGCCGTCCTTGTCACCTGCTCCCTTTTGGGGACCTTCCCAGTGGAGGCAGCTGGGGAGAACTTGCTCCCTCACACCTGGGTAGTAACATAGCTCAGCTCCTGTCTCTCCCTAAAGCAGACATGCTAGTGGTTGCCTGTTTTGTGCAGTGCCTGCTTTTCTGCAGTCTCTGCAGCCATGCCCTATGCAGAAACAATGGGGGAAGAGGGAGTTTCCTCAGCTGTACCGACATCTCACAGTCCCCTTGTCCTTGGATGCCAAGACGTAGGTAGAGAAGCAGAGGAGATGTCAACGGCACACTGCCAGGAGCAGCAAGCAGAATCCTCGTGGGATGCCAAAGGCAAACAGAAGTGGATCCCTCCTGAGAAGTTAGTCTGCGTCCTTGCTCGAGAGTTTCCAGTTGGTGGGGATGGTGTGTGAGGTCTGAAACACACGCCCTCAAGTGTGATGAGGGTTATTGTCTGGATAAGGGCAGCATTTCAAGATATCACTCTGATTTTAGATGATTAAAGAGCTCAGGAAAAATATGTAAGTGAGGACATGCTTCCTGTCCCATGAGCAAGACAACCCATCACTGAATAGAACCTTTACTGGGGCAGGAGATATTCCTAGGAGAGCCTGGGTCTGTGGGACTTTAGTTCCTTTTCTACTGAGAACATGTGTTGGGCTATTTTCTGCAGGACATAACTGCAGAAAACTGCAGCAAAGGAGAGCATGGCATGGATCAGAAAACCACTGAGGTCAGAAGAAACTTCTGGAGGTCTCTAGTCCAAACCTTTGCTCAATGACAGGCTAGACATGAAGTTGCATCATATTAATGCTGCTAAATTCTGCCTATGGCTGACAGGATTCAGGCAGGGTGGCTTTGCTGGGCCGCCAGCCTGCTGGTTATGGTCTGGTTAGAAAGGTGCTTTGCCTCCAGGATCTTTCCTATTGCAAATGGTATCTGTCACCAAGTTGCTGAAAACGTGGAGAGGAAGGGAAAAAAATTTCTCTCGAATGGCTGTAGGTCAACATCCTTCCGGGAAAAAAAAATAGAGTAATGGTGTTTGTCTCGCTCAGGAGAGCAACCATCAAACCTCCCTGCCTGCCTAAATGGCCATCTGCAATAGAGGAAAAGGAAAGAGCTTGTTTACCGTGGCAGAGGGGAGGGTGATGCAGGCTGTCAGAGTTATAAAATCTTCTTGGAATTGCTAAATATTGTAGATGATAATTCCACCTTGGACAATGTCCCAGCGCAAAGGGAACCTATTAAGTGTCGGCTTGACAGAAAGCGAAGCTGGGCTTGGAAGTGGGAATTAGCTTGCTCTTGGTTTATCATGACATGCTCAAGGACATTTCAGCAGATGCTTCAAACTCGTTGGCCCAGTTAGAAAGTATTCTCTGGTGAAAAACCCAAGCTGGCATAGAGGGGAAGTCAAGACAACTCTTTAAGACCAAACCCAACCTCAAAACAATCTGTAAGAGATAGAAATAGCAAACCAACAGCCATAAATATGAATGAGATGTTAGGAACTGTTCAAAACTGACAAGGAACTAAATGAGGAGGCATTTTTGGCCAGCAGATTTAAAAGCAGAAGATAAATGCCACCAGGTAGGTAGAGGCCAGGGTAGTTGCAAGTTCTGTAGTGTCAGTCCTATCTGTCAGTCCAGCAAATTATGGAGCTTCAAGAAGGACCATGTCCTGAAGTGTGTTTTTATGGGCTTGTGTGCTCATGAGATTGCCCAGGTCTCGTGTGAGGAACACAATTTTGCTGTACCGGGGGTGTTTGCTGAACCATATTCAAAGGAGCATCACGCAATGGCCGCATGGCTGTTGCCCGCTATGCTGCTCAGCTTCCCCATTTGAATGTGCAACCTATTGCTACGGCCAAGTGCTCTTATCTCGGTTTTATTCCACCAAATGGTTATTTTGGAAAGACCAATTTAAAATGCTCTACAGAAAATGTCATAAATAGGAGGCCATGCACACATGACATGGAAACAGAGTTTGGAAAGGCCAGAACTTGGATGGATCTTGCTGAAGCCGTCTGGTTCGTTCTGCCACCACCGTGGTTGGCTGCAAAACTGAGTCGTGGGCTTGGGACCAGGCCAACCAGATGCTATTCTTAAGGGGGAGGAGGAAAAATAGAAAGAAAAAGCCAAAATTCAACATCTGTGACTAGTCTAAAAGTTGCATGCTGATATCTGCAGCAAGACTAGGAACCAAAGCAGAGGCTGCAACCCTCTGTGGTCCACAGGTACCTTGTGATCCTGCAGCTGCCTCGTGTCCTGACTGGAGAAATCCGTTGGGTGGCCAACTGGGGTGTCCCAACAGGTCCTTCCACCTGTGCAGACAGATGCGTAGGTGTGCTGAGTCGTTGCTTCTGCGGGTTGGGATCGAAATTAGTGCTGAAGACGGCCAGTGGAAAAAAACACATGATGGAACAGATGGCCTCCGCTGACCGTACAAATGGTTTCTTGGGCAAAAGTCCCATGGGTGCAGACACTTGAAACAGATATTGAGCAGGTATTACGGGATAGAGCAAAACTTTATTGGTTGTGTCTATTCTAAGAGAAAGGAAAACCACAGTCCTTACCAAGATGTGAATTTGTGCACAGTTTAATGTAGAATGGAGAAAATGTCAGGTAGGGAGGCATCCTTGGAGGTATTAAAGCCAAAATTGCACCTACAGCAGGTGCAACATTGGCCTGGAACCCTGGTCCACCACTATTGGTCTTGCCAAGGACTGCATAGGAAGAACATGCCTTCCTACGTAATGTTTAACTCAAGTAACACAAGCAACAAACATAATTGTAAACACTTAAGTTTATGGCTTACATAGTATAGATTAAAGAGTCTAGAGGTCTTGCTCCAATCTGGTCTCCCTTTGGAAAATCAAGTCCTGCTCACAAAACGAAACAATACAACCTTGCTGAAGCACCAGCCTTTGATGATGGACCTGTAGTTTTATTTTGAAGGCTGGGTTCCTCTAACCTGGTTTGCCAGTTTCACAGAAGAAACTCTGCCTTGTGATTGAGATCAGCCGGGATGTTCTCGCCCTTCTAGATGGTTGCCCTGGCCATGGGCTCTGCTGACCGGGGCACAGTCATAAGGGCAGATGAAGGGCTCCTTCTCCCTGCGCGACATCGAGGAGCCCACATCTCCACACTGCGACCACCTTAGAGCCCTTGGTGCAACAGGGAATGCCGACAAGCTGGGGCAAATTCCCAGTGCCAGGAAATGGAGATGGAGGAGCAGGACGGTAGCAAGAGGTAATTTTTGAGGTGATAGACACCAGATTTTGAAATCAGTCCAAGGAAATCCTCCCTGCAACAAGGGTTTCCCTTCCACAAAACCTCTGGAACCTGCATGCTTTATTTGCAAGCCTTTGAGCCCAGCTGCCAAGCAGAGGTGCTAGTCTGACTCAAAGCCCTGAAGTCTGAATGACGGCTTTTATTTAGAAAGTTTCGCATCCACTCACTCACCAACTGTACTGCCTGTGCTCATTTATTAACTTCCTTCTCCACCTAATTTACTGTGGGTCAGATGTTCACACCCAGGAAATGTACGCTTGCATAACTGAAACTTTTGCAACTTGACTGTTTGGTGGTAAGTTCAGCTTCTTTCTTTTTTTCTTCTTCTTCTTTTTTTTTTTTTTCGTTGTGCTTTGCAGCCTCCCTGGTGCGTGCAGATTTAGAGCAATAGCGTGCGGTTCAATCCCAGGCTGAGCAAAACAGACCCGCTCTCTTCCTTTGATAGGCGATAAGCAGCTCTGCACAGCGTGGGAATTGGCTTGGCGTGGTGGTGGGGGTAAAGGCAAAACATAAAGCGAAAATGTGAAGCAACAGCAAGAAGTGAAGCCGCACAGATAAGAGCCACCTCTGTTCCTGTTTTAATTCCCAAACTTGCCCATTTTATTGGGGTGATCAGTGCTTCTAAGTATCTCGGGTAAATATCCACAGTAGGCAGGCGGTTGTCTTGAGATCATGTATTACAAATCAAACTAGGGAAAAAAAGAGTTGATTAGATCTGTATTTGGGATAATGCTTGGGGAATAATCTCGTCGTATTCCCATAAGTTCAGTCAAGGGCTTCATTCTATGGAGAGTCCAAGCAGAAGAGAGGAACCATTGCACATTGCATCCTATAAAAGCATGCTATTTCCAATGTTTCCACATATTTTCCAGGACACAATGGACCCTGCTCCCACACGCAGAGTTTGGGGGCAGGGCTCTGATTCCCCTGTTGCTCTGTGCTCCCCCGGCTCTGCACACCATGAGACCTCCAGCCCCAGCTCTGCAAGGGGGTCAAGTTATGTGTTTGAGCCTAGATTCCTTGTAAAAACTTGAGCAAACCACAGCTGATCTCCCTCACCCTGCCAGACAAGTGGTCTGGAATGAGGATGACCGTGTTGTCATCGTTGAACTGCGTCCTGCTCCAGATTTGTTGGAATATCACATGCCCGAGCACCAAGGGAAAGCCCTTGGCGTTGCTTCTGCAAAGAGCACTGGACTTGAATAGTCTCGTCTGAGCATTTTTGGCTTGGGACAGACAGCGTTTGCAGTTGCATATAAATGGAGAGAGCCTAATTAAGAGCTAACGAACGTGTGTGAGTGCAAGCCCTGCATGCTGGGGGGTAAGGAGGCTCTGCTTCCACCTCTTGGTGAAGAGGGAGAACAGCCATTGAGCTGCAGCACCCCAATGAGCAGAAGTGCTGGGGGAGACCCTGAACTGTCCTAGCTGATGCAGAGAAAGCAAAAAGGTAGCAAAAAGGAGCACACCACTGCTGGGACAGGGGGCTGTCATTCCAGAGAAGCTTTCATCAGTCGTCTGGAAAATGCCAGTGTAATGTCCTGCTCCCTGTGGGTGGAGAAGTTTTGGGGGTGCGTTGAGAATGTTGTGTCAGAAGCTGCTGGCAAAATCTTTGAGAAGGAAGGGACCAGTAAAGAGCTGCAGAGCTTGCGATGGAGCAAAGCTGAACTCTGGCGCATGTCTGTGTGTGAATCTGGAAGAGGAAGAACCTACTCGAGACCACTGAAGAGTCAGCACAGAGCAGACCTATGGCAGGACCGAAGGCCCCATTTGATGTCAAGGTTGTTCAGCTGTAACCTTGGGGCTCTCAGGCTGGCATTTGCCGTCATCCCTCTGGAAGGGCATTAGCAAACTGTAGAAGAGGGGGACATTTGCTTGTTGATGCAAGGAAACAGTGAATGCCCAGGTGCCTAGGCCAGAACGTAGTGTGGGAGCTACAGAGATCCATCAGGCAGCACAAGCCCTGCTCTGGCATTGGTGTTAGCATGGGGAACATCAGTTGTTCTCATAGAGTCTTCATATTGCATATGGATGGAGAAGCTATTAGAAGGAGGTGGTTGGCATCTATTGCAAGGATGCTTCTTTCCTGCTGCATCTTCTCTGATCCATGGAGCAGAGGCTCCACGATGAGCCTAAGTCTTTTTGAGACACTTAACAGTTGCAGTGCAAGAACAAAATTGTTTCCAGACTAACCATACATATCTGAGGTGCTATCTGGAACTTCCTAGGCAATCTCAAAAGAAAAAAAAAAACAGACGCACATAAAGATGCGAAGTGATATGAGTCCAGATTACGATCGAGCAAGGTGGTGAAACACATGTGCAATGATGAGAGAGTTACATTGACTTTTCTGGCTTCTGCATTTGAAAGTCACGCAGATAAAACCTTCCCTCTTCGAAGGAAACAACTGACTTGCAAAAGTCCTCCTTTTTACCAAGTAAAGCTGCTATAGCAAAATCCTGCAGTGCAATGCTCAGGTTTGTATCTACTGTGTGGTCACATATGTTGTTATCACCTAAAAAGTCATGGGTGGTTCCAGAGCGACCCTTGAACTGGGAATTACAGTAAATTGTGTTCCTGAATTTAGAGCAATATAGCAAAGATGCTTCAAGATAAATCTTTTACTGGGTAACAGCTTGGTTATTGTCTGCATATGGAACATACTAAAGACCCTATCTCAAATCACAACCAGGCTGCAAAACAGAAATTAAGTTTGTGCCTTGACAAAAAAAAAAAAAAAAAAAAAAAAAGGAAATAAGAGCTTGTGAGCCCTTTGCTTAGGATGTTAAGGATGTGGTGCTGAATTTGGTGAGTGATATATAATTACCACTCTGAGAAATAATGCAAAAGTTCTTCTGACAGCATCAGAAAATAAATAGAAGTCATGGGTGAAGGAACACCAAGTATTTTGTGATTTATAATCTGAGTTCGGGGATAACATTGTGGTGGTTTCCCAGGTTTTAAATCTGGTGGGATCGATAGCACTTGCAGAGCATAGCGAAGCCGGAGGGACTAGGGAGGTGGGGTCAGAAGCTTGGGAACGAAGCTGGGAGCAGGGTCGCCAGTGAGAAGTGTTCGGGAACGCTGCGCTCTGATCAGCGGTGGTGGTCGGGGAGCCGTCACGACGTGCAAATCCCTCCAAGCGAGTGCTTTAACCACCAGGTCACGTTACCTTGCCAATCCCAATAAACTGAGGGTGACCGCAAGCCTCAAGAAGGGGGATCTCTGGCTGGGAGAAGGAGAGCGCCGCCTCCCCGCACAGTCAATAAACCAAAGGCGAAAAATCCAGATTCATTAGCAGGAATTTACGTCCATACATCCTTATCCCACAGAAAGGTTTGGGGCACCAAACTGCTGCTTATTCCTATGTGCTTTGATGGAAAGCTCCAGCTGGAATAAATCTACATTTTGCAGGGAAAAAGAAAAGCAAAAACATTTTGTTGTGGAAAAACCTCCCAAATTACCTGAAATGATGGATTTATTAAGAACATGAGTATATTAATTCCATGGGAGTGGGGATTCTTAATAAGCATGCAATGACTCACTGAGATGTGAGAGTTTATTGGTATGTCCAGACGGTTTTGAATATGTCCAGAGAAGGAGATGCCAC
Source organism: Tinamus guttatus (assembly GCF_059628265.1). NCBI lineage: Eukaryota > Metazoa > Chordata > Aves > Tinamiformes > Tinamidae > Tinamus > Tinamus guttatus. The sequence continues at coordinate 3,468,295 of NW_028288557.1, read as the reverse complement.
AACCTCTCCGGGAAACCTGTACCAGTCCAATTGAGAAAATATGTCTAATGTGAAAAAGTATCTCTGTTGCTGCAAAGTAAAGTATATTGCTAAGAAATTTTGGGGGAGCTGCCTATTTTCCTTTTTGAGTGGAGTATTGGGGATTTTCAGAGTTTGCTTAGAATGCAGCTGGGTGGTGGTAGAAGGATCTGGCTTTGGCTTTGGTCCCAGGTGAAATCAGCTTTGAGCCACCAGCTCTACTGAAAAACCCTTTTTACTTGGTATGTTTGTGTATCCTGAAAAATCCTGAAACCTGCTCCTGTTATCTATATGTGAATGCAACAGAGAGAGACCTATTCTGATATGCCTAACTGCTGTCAAAACTCTTCCAAGTCTAGGATTTAACTTGTACATCTAGATCATTCTAGGCTTGCTTCTACAGGAACAACTTTAGGTCTGCAGGGGCCTTACTTCAAGCTTGCCCCATTCCGAGTTGCCTGCATCTCTTTCTGGAGAACCAGAAGAGCTTCAGAAGAACTGATGGAGATTTCTGTAATCAGCAATATGTTTTTGTCCTATTTCAGAGGTGCAGTTCTCCCATCCTCCTGCCCGCATGTGAGCAATAGGTGAATGAATCCAAGAAATGCTGAAACGGTGCACAGCCAGCATCAAATGCACTTTTAAGTCACTACTGGTTATCACCAGCCCAAACATTTAAGCGTGCTTGAACCTTGTGTGTGCTGCAACAGAAGAGTTGAAGTTCAAGACAACTTTGTTGGAATGAATTGAACTCAATGTCCTCATCACCAAGCTCTTGCTGGACAATCTGCGCATGCAAGTGAAAAATGCAAGTAATGAATATGCCATGAAAGCTCGAGTGCCTCTGTGTCCTGGGGCAAAAGCTCTGGAGATCTCAGGGGTTCAAGTAGTCCTACACTTCTTGAAATCTAAAATTTGCATCTGCCTTCAGTGGCTTGGACTTAATATAAGCAACCGCTTTGGCGTGTTACGCTGAGACTCTGTATCTGGATGGTGTTGCAATGTCCTTTGGGCTATGGGAGAAGACAGCGCTTGAAATATGCGTGTTTGAGCAAGTTCTGCGCAGCTTGCCTTTGCTGTAGCCCGACTTCCTTTCTTGCATGTAGTCAGAGATTTGCAGGCTCTAATAACATGGCAGCTCACCAACTTGGCATATAGAAAGGAGAAGGGTGCGTCCTTGTTGCAGTTACATAAAAATGTCAAAGTGTGTGGAGAGCAAATGAAGGTAGCATGAAGACCCAGTTTATTTTCTTTCTTTCCAAGTGTATTGTGTTTCTTGCTGCTCAGAACATTTTCATAATTAGAAACATGTGGTGAAAAATTCTGGGTTATCAGTAGAGAGTTGAGATCTGAACTCAGGTCTAGTCTGGTCTACTTATTCCCATGGCTGTCAGGTGGGTAAAGCTTCTTGTAGCACAATTTCTTGCCATTTCAACACAATGAATAGACATAGAATTATGACCAGACGAGCACTGGTAAAAGTGATTTCCTTCCAACATTTCCTCTGATGGACACAACACTGAGACTTCCGCTCTTGTGATTGGGTTCACAGAGTGTGCCAAGGAGCTGGTACCTAATCCAGGACCAGTACTGCTAGCCATGTGATGGAGTGGCTAACTAACCTGCTGCAGCATCCCAAGCTATTACAGCATGGAATCGTCTTTGTCTTCCAGCTTTACCAACATGTGCAGGATTGTGTTTCAGAGCCGTTCCCCATAGTCATGTGGAGCAGACGCTTCCTTCTGACAGCGAGGAGGATTGAGACTAATGTAACTACTGGTTTTCAGGAGTGCAGGCTTTAAAACAAATCATCAGAAGTTGCAAAACTTGTTGTAAAGCTGAGAGTTCATGTTCTACTTGTCCAACCATAAAACCGGAGAGCACTTCAGCATCATTGTTACGGCCCTCTTCCCCGGGAGGAAAATGCTTTTGGCCTGCTGGGAATGGCAAACAATGTTGGCAAAATGAAAGTCAACAAGGCTAAAATCAAAATGCTTGTACTTATAATTGCTTTTAGCACGGTCCCTGGAAGGCTCCCGTAACAGATGCGGGGCCCTACAGGGTTAGGTGCTATGCAGAAGCGGAACAGACTGCGATCCCAGTCCCCAAAGGGTTCGAGCTACATCGAATAGCCAGATGACATCAACATGCTTAGAGACCATGTTACACACATATTATTTTTAATTGGCCATCATTTTTAGCCTTTTTTTTTTCAATTGCAAATTAAATCTCTTCCACCCTGTCAACGGCTCATGGATGACCACTGCAGAAGGTTCTCTTTTGTGAGACAAAAAGGCTACAGAAATAATAGAAGCAAATGTCTGCAGCTGAAGAAGTTTGGCTCAGACTTGAAGTGTTTGCTTTGGGCGGGATCCAGGCCCTGCTGAGGTCTGCAGGAGTTCTGCTCTGGGCCTCGGCGGGGCCAGGCTTTCACCCTTGGAGATCATGTCCTGAGGAAGAATTTAGTCTAAAATAATTTTCAGAACTTGTATAGTTTGACTCAAAACCAAGAATTTTTTAAGACGGAGTAGCTTTGTGTTTCTGATTGACTCACATGGCTCCCTTCAGCATCTTCCATCAGCGAGCTCCAGAAGAAGGGAGAAGGCTAACCACACTCACCAGTGCAACCCAGCGTGCATAGCCAGCAGGTTGAGGGGAGCGTTTCTTCCCCTCAGCCTTGGTGACACAGACCCTGGGCCTTGCTCTTGGCCAGCAAGTGCAAGAGAAGCATGCCCATCCTGCAGCGAGTCCAATGCAAGACCATGGCAGTGGTGGAGCTGAGATGAGAAAGTGAAGGTGTATCCAGCTGCATCTTCCACTGCCCAGCGGGGTTACAGAGATGATGGGGCCAGACTCTACGCAGAGGGGCACAGCTTAAGCAGCAGACAAGCTGTAACATAAGACATGCCAACTGGACCTCAGGAACCAGCCCTTCCCCATGCGAGTGGTGCTTACTGGGACAGGTCCTCAAGCAGTGGGGGATCTCTCTCCTTGAGGATGACCCAGACTCACCTGGACACATCCCTGAGCAACCTGTTGTAGCAGTGACATTGGCATTGATAGTCCTCCTCAAACAGAAGACATCCAGGGGTCCCTTCAGCTTAATGCTGTGATAAATGCAGCAAACTCCTGTGCACACCAGCCTGGAGGGCTTCGCCTTTGGGGAGGTCCTTCCACCCCTTCTGCTCCTGCACTTGTTCAGATCTGAGCTGTCAGCATCAGGAAGAGGAAAAAAAGAAATAGTAAAAAGCATCTTAATTTCTCCTGCATTTTCATGCTCTTTTCCTGTTTCAGGTTATTCTGCCCCAGGTCTATTTTTTTCCTTTGGTTCCTGGATTCAGTGACTATAACAGAAAGGCTATGAAGCATCGAGAGCCATTTAACTTTCTGCTGAGAGCTGTGTTATCTAAAAGGTCAGGGGGAAGGAGCAGAAAAATAAGAGCAAATTTGTGAAAATATGCTTTTATTTTTGAAAAAATAATTTATTTGGGATAGGAGACATATATTTTTATATATGTATATATGTGTGTGTATATATATATATATTTTCTTTGATTTAAAATAAAGCAGTGGGAGGTCCTGCTGTGCCACAGGCTGTCCAGCTAAAAAAAAAAAGAAGATGGACCATCTGGAAGCTTGTGCAGAATGAGGCTGCCAGTGCCGTTTGACACATTAAGCGCATCCTTCAGATACATGTTTGAACACTCATCCATCCACTGGCTTTTCTTTCTGGAGTTCAGTTAGTGGGAATATCTCAGAGCATGCTGCTTAACTTGATAGTGCCAGGCACTTTCTGCCTACTGAGTTAGAGACCCAAAATGCATCCTCTTTAGAAGCGACTTACCTCCTTGTGCTATGTTTAGTGCCAAAACCATCTCCGTGGAGAGCAGAGGGTGAATAGAAGAGTTTTTTCCTCTCTCTTTATCTATTTTTTTTAATTTATTTATTTGTTTCCCTGGCCGGTTTCCTCCGTAACCAGGACAGCACTTTGCATAGCTGGTTTCACTGTTTTGCTGGGTGCCAGCTGAGCTTCCTTCCTTGCACTGATAGATGAGCTCGGCCTTGCACTCTTCCCTAGGCCTTGCTGTGAGCAAACCTGAATTTTTGTTGGAAATTCTCATATCACAAGCCAAGCTGACTCTATCTCCTACAAGAAGCTCTTGATAGTCTATGCAGCCTCCATCGGGAGATGCCTTTTGTATCTTTTCTTTGGCAAGGCTATTTGAAAGCTGGTGCAGTTTTCTGCAAAGGACTAGTGGAGGCAATTTTCCTCATCTCAATGTGGCCCATGTAGGAAGAGATGAAGGACCAAAGGGCATGGCAATGTCGTGGACGTTCGTGCCGCTAACTTCTGTCGCCTTCATCAGCCATATGTACAGCTGCGTTCTTTTTATAGTGCTGCATATGGCACTATCATAATTGAATTTTTTCACAATAATTGATATGACCTGTGTCATTCTGTTCACTTTAGCAGAGCTAATTCTAACAGATTGAGATTAGGACTAAAAACACGGTCTGGTTAGCAGAGGACCCATAAAGAGCCTGACTTCAATGATGATGCACAATCTGTCTCACCCGATTAAGTTCATACTATTTATATGCAGCAAATGGTCAAGGCTGGTATTGGTTTTGCTTCCATTTATATCTTCCCAAAACTACACTATGTGAGGAGGACACGTGGTGGAGGCCTTCTGAGATAGATCGTCTTAGTTCTCACATCCTGGGGCCTTCTGGTCTGTCACTGCCTCTGGCCAAGGGAGCGTTATTCCCTTCATCAAGGTCAGCAGGCCTAGGGCTCTGCGGTTTATGACTACATTTGGGTTGTAATAACACGATGGGAAACATGCACGCAAGAGATGAGCTCTGTAACATCCAAACCCTGCAAAGTGGGATGTGAAAGCAGTATCATGCAGTGATACCATGCATAGGGCATCATGCAGATAACATCATGCAGCGGCCTACCCCCGGAGGAAAAGTTTGGAAGGGTGAGTTAAGTCTGGTCTTATATTTACAGAAAAGTCACACTTTGGTGTTCTCTGAATCTTGCCTTGTTGAAACTGAAATGCGATTTTTTGCTGTAGTGTCTCAAACCAAGAAAAGATGGTGACAAAGTGTGGACAGCCAAGTCCATCAGAAATGATCCTTCAAGATTAGGAAGCTGCAAAAAGGAGCTGCAGCTACTTTCTCCTGCTGAACTATCAGCTGCAGCTGAGAATCTAGAATAGACTTTATTTTTGGCAAGAGGGAAAAAAGTAAATCTCCTTTGATACTGTGCAAAAAAAAAATGAAAGTAAAAGTTGAGCCCTGTGCCTTGGGCAAGGATCTCTTCTGTTGGGTAGCAGCAGCATGTTAGAGCTGAAATCCACTCTCTTTGATCACTGGTGGAAAAAAGAAAAAAAGACATTAAAGGGATTTATTGTGAAATAATGGATTTGATCCTCGGTAATCCTTTCTTTGGGATTAAACTTGGAATATTATTTTTATGATCGCTGGAATTAGTCTATGCTGGCATAGCACAGCAAAGCATGTGAGTTTAACTGCAGGAAGAGCCCAGGCTGCGTGAACTACTTGCATGGAACAAAACGGCTGATGAATTTACAGTTCTCTTTCTGATTGCGCAAGAGCTACAGACAAGCACGGAAACAGCGGAAACAAAATAATAAAATTAATGGAACAAAAAAAGGACCCCGGAACCTCATTTCTTCATAGCTGCAAGCTCATCCGAGGTTGGCTGAGAACATTGGCTGGAGCTTCTGTTTTGTTTTGGTTTTTATTTCTGCACTGGTGAAGTACAAGTTGTATCTGCTTCGGATGGTATGACTAAGGACCCAGGACTTTAAAATGTCTGTGCAAGCTTGCTTTGTGCAGAAACTTGCATCTCCTCACAACGCCTTCCGGAGAGATTTGGCAGCCCTGAAGTTCTCTGCCCAAACAGTGCCCCGACACACAAGCTCTAGGTCTCTCAGTTTGCAGCTAACTTGGCCGGATCGCTGTCGAGAAGCTTTCCTGAGCAGCTTGTTTATAGGCGTAGTGAAACAAAATAGGTACAAAATGTGCCGAGGATACACGGTATGTAACTTTGAGGTCCCAAATCTTTTGCAGAGAGCTACTCCAAGGAACTTATCTGGGTTTCCCTGCCAAATTCTAGCTTTCTGCACTGGAGGTGGGGCTACAGATGACTTCGAAAGGAGGGGGGAAAGATCTTCCATTTTATGCTTCGGATGGATGGCTGATGCTTTTTTTTTTTTTTAAAGAAACAAAAGCTGCAGGATAGAGAGCAAGCTATGGAAAGGGGGAAAAAAAATCTCTGTTGCGAATCCCATTGCTGTTTTTGCTGTTGGACTAATATCTTCATTTCTGGATATGGAGGTCACATGTGCAGCCTTGGTCAGAATCCCAGGTTCTCCCTGACCTTGGGAACTGCTGCCTTACAGGGACATAGGAAATGAGCCCTAGAAACCCAGCGTGCCCTCTGGGGCCATGTCCATCTGATACTACCCCAGCTGCTTTTCCAGGATCCTGGCAGTCCTCTCCAGTGGTTGCATTGCTTTGGGAGAGACTTCCATTGCTAGGAGCCAGTCCTTTGGGATTCTGGAGCCTTGCACTATCCAAGTTAACTCTAAAACATCCCGAGCTCTTCCAACATGTCAGTTATGCTCTTTGGGTAGCAAGGTCCTAAGCTCTTCACATGGAAGCTCAGAGCCCTTTTGTGAAATTGGGCACAGTCATGCCATGTAATCTCCTAGGAGGCAGCTAGTGGCTGCATGCTATTTTCTAAAGGTAATATGTTCCTTCTGTGAGGCAAAAGTGTTAATCTTTCCGATTTTTGGCTTACTTTTCCTCGCAGCAACGTGTATCGAAGGGTTACAAGTGGTGCACGAGGAGTTTGGAATAAGTCCTGCTTGGCCGATAGTCAAAAGCTTTTCTTGAGTACACTGTGTCTGATTATTGCTGCTGACAGCCCTGTACACTGTGTACAGCAGACACCACTCCAGTAAAGCGCCGTTAGATGCCACCTGGCAAAATCACTGCGCTTCAAAGCCTGGCGCGTGCACTGCTGCCTTGAAGTCCTTAAGAAATGGCAGCAGGAATGACGCTGCTTGTGTGGCTTCCTGCTCTGGGGTGTATGGGTCCATGTGCGTGTCTTTCCTGTGGTTCAGATGAAACTGCTAGCTTTTGGTACCCCTGATGGGAACATCTCATGGGACCTCCTCACCCTCCTTAAGAGCATTTCTGAGGCTTCAGATTTCCACCGGGCTTTCATCTGATGGAGCTTCCTTCTGTTTGAGCCCTGTTGGGCAATGCTACCCGTGCTTCTCACTTCACTAACACAAAATTCACCTCTGGAATATTTCCTGGCCTTTCCTCTTCCCATGTGCCCTCTTTCACCCTGCCTCCCACGCAAGCCCTTTGACAGAGCGCACCCTCAGCAGCTCTGTGGACAACGCAAAACTAGGAGGAGTGGCTGAGATGCTGAGAATAGCAGAGCTTTGGTCCGGAGGGACCTTGAGAAACTTGGGGATTGGGCCAACAGAAACTTCCTGAAGTTCAGCAGAGAGATGTGGAATGGGGTGGAATAACCCCATGCACAGATACAGCCTGGAAACCAACTGGCCAAGCAGCTCTCCTGAAAAAGACCTTGGGGTTATAGTAGACGCTGTGTTGAATATGACCCAATGTTGTCCCTCACTGCAGAGAAAGCAAACCACATCCTGGGCTATGTTAAGAGCATCATGGAGAGCAGATTGAAAGAAGATATTTTTTTCTCCTCTCTTCAATGCTAAGAAGTCACGTCTGGATAATGTGTCTAGTCTTGGGCATCCTTGTGAGGGAAAATCTAAGAAAAGAAAAATCTAAGAGCAGCTTGCAGCAGCTTGAAGGGCATTTACAAGATGGTGGAGCCATCTCCTCAATAGTGCCAGGCAATATAAAGGGCCAAGGTATGGCTCAAGGTTTGAGACACTAAGAGAAACTTCCTCATTAAACCAAGGGAAAAAGAAAAAAAAGGTGTGATGACATCTGGAACAGTTGCCAGCTGAGGAGCTGCTAAGCCATCTTGTATTTCTCCTGGAAAATCCAAAAAAGATGCCTGGAAAAAAATAGAACATATGTTCACTGGTTCTCACAGCACAAGAGATACTCCAAAGCAGCTAGCAAGTGGTGAGTTCAGCACCGAGAGAGGACCGAGCTGGTGCTCAGAGTAAACCTGTGGAACTCTCTGCCAGAGGATGCCAGAGGTGTGACAGATTTACATGGACTTAAAAAGAGACAAGATGAAGCTGTGGAAGAAAGATCTGCTAGGAATATTCTGACGGAAAAGAAGTCTGCATAGAAAGCTTTTCTTGGAGAAGAGCTGTTTTGGAGAACTGCCTTCAGGATCTATCCCACTGTTGCTAAATCTCCTGGAAGTTGAACTCTAACTTGGTGGCTATGGATGGGATTTGTTCTTGGTCTTCTTTTGGCTCTATAGAGAACAGCTTGGCCCTTGAGTCTGTAGGAACCCTCATTGCCTTTTCTCTTGTGGTTCTGTATTCTTTAATCCTACAGCCTTTTGTGCTTTCCCCTCTAGGAAAAATGAATGCAAAATTCCCTACTGCTCTTGCACAAAAGAACTGCTTCCAAACCTGAGCAAGCAATGCCACTTAAATTAGCCTGATCAGATGAAAGCTTTGGGGTGAAATCCCAGTTTGGCTGCAGCCAACAAGAGAAATGCGTGTTTTGCTCACAGGTCTTGGTTGGAGGTCCCAGAGAAAGTGTTGGTTGCTTTCTTGCCCATCCAACCCTTACTTTTGGTAATGGGAAGGTGGTTTCTAAAGGTAAACATAACTTATTTATCTATGTAGTGAGTTCTTGTTTGCAAAGAAGAAAAGGAGTGAGAGGAAAAAGTGAACCACAGCTACTGCCTTTCAAATGTCTGTTATCAAATATTTGGAAGTTTGGAGACTGAAAGTAAGGACTGGAGCCTAATGTTTTCATTAGCAACCACAGCTTGACAGACCAAAGTTACGTGCAAAGAATTCAGTAACTCACTCAGCAGCAGTGTAAACCTCCCCTCATGAGCTTGGCTGTATTTTATCTGCAATATTATGCAAAACATACAGATTTTTTCTGCTTTACTTTTTTTTTTTTTTTTTTAAGAATTGCGTCCTTTGAACCAAAATTCCTTACCATCAGAGTGCTGAAGTTTGGGAATTCTGGTGAAGCCTGATGAGTTAGCAGCATTAGGGATTTATGCCAATGTAGGTCGCATCTGTAATGAAGGGTCTGCAGCTCATGGTTTGGGATTTCTGGGATAAAGACCACACAGCAATTATCAGCTCCCAGGGAAGTCATTTGTTATTGGGAAACAAATCAATTGTGTTGAATCCAGCTTAGGCAATATTAATAGAGGAAAAGCACACTCACAGCTGTTGGGGAGAATCATATGGTGGCTCTTCAGATTATTTTGTGGGGAAACTTCCCAAGCTGGCATCCCACTTTTTTATCATGTGTTTTTCCAGCAAGTTGGTGTCTGACTCTACTCTAGATTTAAAGTTAGAGTTTAGTCAAGTCTACTCTAGATTTAGAGTTATAACTTTGTGGTATGATAGGTGTGAGGTACAGCCTGTCGTGACCTTTATGTGGAGCAAAAGGATGCTGAATTAGATGTTTGTTTGCAAATATGAATAACTCTTCACTTGTAGTTTCTGAGTATCTGGGAGGAACTTAGCCTAGGTCCTGTTCTGTCAAGAGAGAAAAAAAATATATACTTATGGTAAGAGCCCTTGTTTGTCCCTTAAAATATCATTTTGTACTGTTTCTCCATTTAAATAAGACCTGAGTAGGGAGCTCTTTTTTATAGTAGGTAATGAATGTGCAGCTGGTGAGAGCAAGCAGAGGTGGAACTCTTCAAGTTCACTTTTAAAATCAGGTTTCTAGTTGTAAGCACACATAAGAGCAAATATATGAAAGACTGAGAAAAAACAGGTCAGACTTGAGTATTGAATGATATAGGAATAAAAAAAAAAGGCCATAGAAAATCTGGAAAAATTGGATATGATTCTGGGAAAATCCATTCTGCTGTTGAAAAGCTCAGCAAAGACTCCCAAGTGCACTATTTTTTTCTCTCTCTCTCTCTCTCTCTTTTTTTTTTCTTAAACATAAGGGCATTTCTCTTGTTTTATTTCAAGGCTTTGTATTGTAAAAGAAACAAAAATCAGTTTTGCTTTTGTGCTTGGTAGTGGATGCGGCAAAGTCTGCGCAAGTGAAACATAGTCTGTAACTGTAATGTAAAAGCCACTGGAAAACAGGGGTATCAAAACCTTCAAATCATGTATCCAGCCATTTTATCAACTATTAATGCTTATAATAGCAAAGAGAAGCATTAAATACATTTCTTTCTCCTTCTCCTATTAGGAAGTCTCCACTAGGTGAGAATCTACTTTGTCCCAAGATTTTGCCACGATTATTTCTAGCTGAAGACCTGTTAGACCACAGAGAGCAACCTCAAAGATGTTTGGAATGGGGAGACACTGACTGTTCGGAAGATTTTTGAGATGAGACTCTTCATGTCATGATTTAAGAGGAGCTTGGTGACCTCCCAGGCTTTCTTTATAGCATTGTGGCAATACTGCTGAAGAGCTCAGGATGTTCCTACTCCACCTCCCAGTCACAGCAGGAGTCACCAGCACTGGATAGGGCAGCCATGGCTTTGCCCAGCCAGGCCCTGAAACTCCCTAGCATGGAGATCCTTCATCTCTCTGGTGACCTGTCCAAGGGCCGCTTCCCTTCTGGGGACATCTCCTCTGTCCCTGCCTGTCCCACAATTCGAGATTGCTTGCAGACCCTCCCAGCCTCTCCATGGACAGACACAACAGCCCCACCTTCTCTTGGATCAGGTGCTCCAGGCCAACCAGCTTGGTAGATTATCCTCATCCACCTTCCCGCTACCTCCATTGCTGCTTCATGTGCTCAGTGGGGACTCACTTTGTGAAAAGACATTTCGTTATGCCTGCACCTACTAGTTTTGGACATACCAGCACAAAGACATCCATGAGGATGTCACCGAAGTACACAGGTCTTTGATCACTTGATGTTCTTGGATGTGAATGAGAATTTCCCCCGCCAGCAACAAAACTGGTATTCCCCAAGCACTGCATGCAGCTTAGAAGAACTTTAGTGATATCTTAGAGATCTTTAACAAACTGTGGGCTTTGTAGGCTCCTCATTGCAATCACGCACATCTCTCAGTGTTGTTTCAGCAATGCCTCCTGCACCAGATGTGATCATCTCTCAGACTGGCATCTTCTTTGTGCGTGCCTGAGTCTTGGTGTCTACCAGACACACTAAAATGTGGTTAACTGCAAGGAAACTCATTGTTTTCTCACTTTTACCTTTTTTCATAGGTAGGATTTCAAACGATTCAAGATGGTTGTGGTTTCTGCCTAAGTGACGTCTAAACTAATGTTGTTGTGGAGAAAGACAGTGTATTTTGAAACCAGCTAAGTCTCATCTATCTTCTGATTTGTGGTTCTTGGAAACCCCTTTTGATCATTCCCCTCACCCTGCCTAACAGACACAGCATTAACTGTTTAACAATTAACAATAATTGCTGCACCGTCTTTCTACCCTGCTTCTCCCTCTGTCTGTTTTAAGCATACCCAGCTTCAGTTTATCTCAACAAGTGGATCACTCAGCCTTCAGCAGATATCTTTTCATTGTGGGAACTCCCTGCATGGAGGAGTGATTTTCATCTGCTTTTCTTCTGAAGTTCCAAGATGGTCTGAAGTGGTCATGTACATGCACTTGACTGGACTGTAGATACTGCCTCTTTCCTGCCCAGGAGTTTAAAAACAAACCCCGAATGCCTCAGATACAATTGACAGTTGAATATGAGCTCTTCTAGGGCCTCATCAAAATTGAGGCCCACAGGCTGCCAATGCCTGGGGAACAGCTTGACGTGCAAGGGCAGTGACAGTGTCTGACCTTCCTTTGGGCTGTGGGTTTGTCCCTGCATCATGCCCTGTGTGTGGTTTATAGTTGACACTGACATCTCTCAACTCTTTCCACCATCCCTCTTTGAAGAGCAGGGAAGAAGCTTTCCCAGCAGATGAGGTGGAGGGATATCAGGAGGAGGGAATCAACTCGGGAAAGAAGCTGTTTTTTTGGTTTCAGAGAAATGAAAATATCCATTCTTCTTCCTCCATCAATCTTTTCTAGGTAAGGATTCCTCTTCCTCCTCTCTTTGTGTGTGTGGACTCTGGTATATGAAAGCTGATCCTTTCTACCTTCCTGAAATTTCCCCATAGCATGTTTGTAAGCTGGACTGTATATAGTCATCAATAGCTATCCCTGAACTCAAGGGAAGACCACATAGACTCTCCTGTCCATCATCCAGTGGATATTTGTCATCCAGCTTGGGGAATTGCACATCATGACAGTGGGTCACTTTTGGAGTTCAGCCATATATGTAAATCCAAGGATGAAGGATTGCCTGTCTAGCGCTTCTCCAGTGTGGGTATGGCAAAAGTTTTGAAGCTAGCTCAAGCTCTCAAAAAATGTCTAGATGCCAGAGGTTTGCCAAGAGATTAGAAGAAATCAGTAAGACCAAACTTTGAGAGACCTTTTTTGCGTGAAGGGTTGGTTCATTGCTTCCTCACAGTAACTGTGAGGAGGACATGGGAATATGGACCTTTGGAGATGGATGTGCTTGTGCTACTGTGGATAGCCCCTTGCAGTGCACTCCTCCTCAGAAGGTGAAAGAGACAACACTGCCTGTTGTGGTTTTATCTCTTGCAAAATACTTGGAGCTGAAGTCTGGAGAAAGACTTCTTTTGTTTCCAAAGAAATCTTGAGCTTTCGCTTTTATTTCTACTCACACTTGTTTGGCTCTCCGGGTTTCTCCAACACAAGAAGAACTCTTGGCTTGGGCCAAATGCAGAGGCTACTGCTTGCTCAGAGAGAGAGGAGGAGAAAAATAGGAGTGTTGTTCTAGGAAAAATAACATTTCAACACCACTAATAGGCATCTATTGTTTTCCGTATCAAAGTTCTAGTTCGAATTTCACTAGATCCAGAGCAAAGAAAATACTATGAGCTGAATGCAGCCACTTTGCTTTCTTTCCATTCTTTTTTTTTTTTTTTTCCATTGCAAATTGGAGTGCTGAGGTTCTCGGAGAGGCTGAAAAGAGTGCTGAATTTCCATGAGCATAGAGGGTACCAGCATCTGGACAGAGTTATGACAAAAAGAAACTATACGTAGTGTTTTTGGTTACAAAGAATCTCAATTTCATTACCATATGTGCATTTACAAAGCCTATAAGAGAGAAAAAAAGAAGGCTAAGCTTTTCATTCAAAGTGAATGACAGAAGAAAAAAAAAAAAAGCGCAACAGCTGGAAGCATATCGCCAATGTCAATGTTAGTTCTGCTGGCTGGAGCAAGGCTTGCCACATTGGGCACATGGACACATGCCAAGACCACTATGTTACATCTCAGATTCTAACTAAACTAGAAATCATAGAAAAATTATTTTGGTGTCAGGAGAAAAGAAAAAATATCTTCTGAAGCTGGTGTGTGGATGAGTGGATATTACCTTTCCCTTTCAACTCAGGGTAGGAGAAAATCCCAGAGGTTTGAGAGTCTAGGTAAATCGTCTTGTTGAGGCCACTGAGACTTTGCCTGCAAAAGGCAGAATGTTTGTGCTGTGCTGTCAAGTTTCGTAGACATCTTGGAGCCTGTCTGGACTCTGTCTTCCTGAGGGCACTGATTTTCTCAGTGTACCTCTCTGCCGAGTGGCCCCTGTGTGCCTCACTAAGTTGGACAAAAGTCCAGGGTATCTGTGGAGCTTTGACTGGGGTGATCACTGTGGGTAAATATATGGTAAGTCTTGACCAGTCAACCTCCTGACTGCAGAACAGGTCACACTGGCCCAGCTAGCAAGAACCAGTTCCCCTCTTCCATTATTTTCAGCCTCTTCTTACTGCATGCACTGAAAGTGAGATGTCATTGAAGTTTTACCTCTGGCACATTTGGTCTTGTTTAAAGACTGTAGTTCTAGGCTTGCCTGCAGAACCAAGACTATCCTGTTCCTTCACGCTTGGAAGAGGTCCACTTGCCTACTTTTCTAGACTATTCTCTGAATTTTGGCCAGATTGCACAGCTGAGTGGCTGAAATATTCTGTTTTCAGTAGATCTGGTTTCTTCTATAGAAACATCCAAAAAAGACCTCTTGGAAATCAAGTGTGTGAGCCCGCCCGCACCGATCTGCCCTAATCTCTGCCATCTTCCAGAGCATAGATGCTACATCTAAAGGGAATATAGAAAGGCAAAACAATCTCTGTCAAGAAGACTACATGTTCAAACCAAATGCACTCTATTTTCTCACATTTTATGGCAAATGGGAGGCTGCTCTCAGTGAGGTGGAGGCCACAACCAGCTCTTTGAGGACCTGTGAGAGAAACTGCATCTGAATTTACTAATTTCGAGGTGTTGTATTCTTAATAGATCTTATTTAAAATTTTCTATAATAAACAGCAGAAGATGGAAAGCATTTCTTCTTTCTCACAAACCATTACCAGTAGGTGTTTTATGCTGTAAAATGTGGGAACCTGAAGAGTGCACAGCAAGTCTTGAGTTTTGTTTCCATTACTCATTGTTTTAGTTAGTCATTTTTCTTGCTTAAATGGAGCAATCTTCTGCTTAATTTTGCATGCTGGATCTAATTTCTTTCTGTAGCCTGCTGGCTTTGGAAGCAAGGCCGGAGCTTGCTGATCTAGTGAGCCCTGACTTTTAATTTCGCTGCCCCTGATCACACAAAGTAATTCTCAAACATGCCTACGTCATGACCTCAATTTAGATAATCAGTTTGATGAGAGAAATGGTTTTCATGGATAGAAACATGCAGCTACAGGGTGACTCTGCCCCTTCCAGCCCCATTAGTGCAGGAACAGAGCAAACGGCAATGTGCAAAACACTGTAGGCAGACAGAAGTGTGGTGTACCCATCTAAAACAAGCAGCTGATCAATTGCAAACGTCTAATGAATAATTGTACGACAGGAGTGGAAATGTTCATCACTTGGTAAGTACCTTCCTCTGAAGAGCAGCAGAAGGACAGATTACCTGTCAAGGGGGTTTGGGCATTGAAACCAGCTGTTACTCTGTACGGAGGTGGTCTCTGAATTCCTGCATTCAATATTCAAATGTTGTTGGTCTGATTCTGTTTTCATTTTGTGCAAAAAGCTTATTAAAATCCCAAACAGTTATGTGTAGGAGGCCAAAGCACTGCGCTGTGTAAATCTGCAGGGCTCAAAAGAAGTCAACAGTTTTATGTCAAGACATTCGTGGCAGAAAGTTTTCTATGTCTCCTTGCCTTGTTGACATGTATTTGTCACATATTGTACCACTCTCTAGTTGAGTTTATCATGAAATAATGGCCACATGAGATAGCATCAAGACTGAAATTGTTATTAAGTTTTTTGTGTTTCAAAAGCTCAGAGTAGCCCTTAAGGTCCAGCATAATTAAAACAGCAATGAAGTCTAGCTGAAGAATAACTTTCTTTTTTTCTGCAAATTTCCTCAAAAATAGAAATCACTTTATTTACACTCCTTTGCAATTCTCCTAGAAATAGTCCTTGGGAAAGAAATAGAAGGACGCAAAGTTTGAGTCAATGAACTAATTTTTTGCTGCTTGCAGAAGACATATTGTGGTGAGGACTTTCTGATGCAGTTTCCATCCATGGTAATCTGGATGGAAACCCACAGTTCGACACAAGTAAAAGACTGTTTGGGACAGATATCAGATGAGAGATTTTCAAGCCCACATATTTTTTCTCCCTTAGTAAATTGTGCCAGTGCTTTCTAAGCAGAGCCATGGCGTGGCTTCATGGGGACAGACTGAGCACCCAACATCTTCAGTTGAGCGGGAGCATCCACCCATCCATTCCCACAGGCACGGTGTGTAGTAATGCAGCACTCAAAGACAGCGTCCCAAGAATGTCTGGAGTGTTATATCATGAAAATATAGGAAGGCTTTTTCTTTTCTTCTTCTTTTTTTTAATAATCAACAAACAAACAAAACCAACCAAAAAACAGTACTGGAAGCAGCAGAGAATTAGCAAGTAGTGTGAGAAGTAAAGCCAGTAAGTTCACATTAATCCACCTTTAAACATCTTGGAAACATCTTCCTTTTAAACTGTAACCTTCAAACTCTTTGCTGTCTGATGGGGTCTCAAAAAAGTAGTAAAACGTAAAAGCTCTAAATGCACACAATGTCTCTTCTGGCTAGCTGTGAAACCTCTGAAATAGGTCAAAACCTTCTAGGCTGTAAATGACAAATACAGAGATTTTTTGAAAATTATTCCAAATATGAATTGAATAAAATTTTAAAATTAAAAAATTTTTCATTTATTAATTTGTTAAAAAAAAAAGCTCTGCCTTGTCATGGTTAGTTGCAACAGGTCATGTTGCTGCTGTGAGCTAATGATTCCTGAAAGTGTAGTCAAACCTCAGCTGGACATGCCATGACATCTTGTTGGGCACCCTGGACACCATGGCCTAGAGAACAGAATGTTGGGCTCAAAAATCAGAGCGTGACATTGACTGATTTCCCAAAAGCAGAGCCTTAGCTTTTTTGGGTTTTTCTTTTGACCCAGCCATCACCTCACAGTCATAGTGAGGCGTACTCATTTTCAGATGCCTCTTCTCTCCTGGGTTGGGTTCCTGGTGCCAAATTTCAGGGAAGTTGGTGGTCCACAGGCAGCATGCTCCATCACCTTGATGTGTAAGAGGGGAACTGGGTACATTTGGCTCCCTGAAGTGTTCTGGCCGGCCCAAGGTCCCTGTTTTGTGGTATTAAACCTGCAACTAGTCTTTATCCAAGGTAAAAGAGGCATAGAAACCATCCTCAACTATGGTGTCAGTGGAAGGAGGTGACAGAGAGAAATGTTTAGCAGCTTCTTGCCATTTGCCAGAATGCTAACACAATCCATATGTTCCTACATGAAAAAGCAACAGTGTCTTATGGAAACCAGCTGTCCTTCAATGGGGAACAGCCCTGGCACTTTTACGTTGTTATGCATTTTTAAAGTGGGGTGTAAGGTTAATTAAGAAATCCTTGTAACGGCTCTTTGAAGTACAAACAGCCGACTGAATCCTTCCTTTTTGTCCAGCTGTACAAGCCCCTGAGGCAAGACAGGTGGGACTGGAGGCAGGGTTTTATGGCCAGGGAAAGAGGATGTCACAAAATGGATGGGAGCCCCACCAAGAGGAACATGGTTTCTTGAGCTGGAGCGCATGGCTGGCCACTGTCCTGGTGAAGGAGTTAGCTGAGTCCTTGCTGAAACTGCTGGTGATATCAAGAAGTCCTGGAACCTCAAAAATTCGAGTTGAGTCCGACTTGAGTAGGTATTCCCATGTTGCTTTTTCTTTTGCTTGGATTTTAGAAATGTATCTTTGTGAAAATGTCTTGATTACACAAAAAGCAGTGGCTAATAAATAAAAAAGCATCAGAATTTCAGTTTCCATTTGCTGAACTTCAGCATATTCCCAGGCAAACTTCCAAAAAAAACACAATAATAGAGTGGTTAAACGCATACGCTATACAACGAATGCTTTACTGTCCAACATTGGATACTAGCATGTATCCACTTCAGCCTACTAGCTATAAAATACAGGCCTAATCTCCCTGGATTGAGGTTGTCTCAGTTATTTTAGTCCTAGCAGGTTTATAGCTTTCTGAGGAATTGAGGCCAAACTGCTTCTGATGTAAAACAGAAGGTATCCTGCACCAATGAGGATATTTATCCTATTTGCATTTAGCTCCCTAACTCGAGTATAATTCTATCTTGCTGCCTCTGGGAAAAGGATAACCAAATTATTTCTTTGTTGTTGCAGATTTTAGGAGCTCCAGGCTTGTTCTTTAGTCTTTAAGTAATGTTTGAAAGACCACTTGAGATGCTCGTCATGAGCGTCCTGTTGCTGGTTTCTACTTGCAGCCATGGAAAGACCACACTGTGTCCAGGGAAGCCAGGAGCCCTAAGGTTGTGGTGTAGAACCACCCTGATTGCTGCAGGTCATATGAACACCTTGCTTGAACGTTTCACCTCAATTTCCTGGTGAAGCTGATTTAGGGACTCCTCTGCCTCTGGCAAAACTAGGCACTTACAGATCTCTCTGCTATCCATGTGATCTATCCATATGGTGATGTTAAGCATCAAGCTATTGAGGGGGGTCCCATAGCATTGCTTCAGGAAGCCAGAGCTTTTCATGAAGGACTTATGGTTTGGCTGTACGTGGTCTCTTCCAGTATAAAAATTAGAGCATATCATATAAAGTTATTATCTCTTGAAGGTAGATTCAGAAGACACAAGATGACTGTTCCTCACAGGACACGTAGTTCACTTGCAGGGCTCTTTGTCACTTAGTGTTAGATATGTGGCAAGTGTTCATGGGTATAAGGGGTGGCAGAATGACTTCACGGAGAAAGGTTGCTAAACACTTCCCAAATGACCTAACTCCAGCAAATCCCTGCCCAACAACCGACCAGAAGCCATGAGACTATTCAGGTGAAATTTCTCTATGTATTATTCTTATAAGGTGTTGGGCCACAGCCCAAGACAGGATCCTGGGCTTAGTGGCTTTGAACCCACACAGCTATTTTCAGGTTCTCCTGACACAGGAAATCAAAGAGACATTCCCTTGCGAAGACGGCTGTAATGAGCAAGGCATCATGCATGAGTGATTTCTGCTTTACGTCCCGATTCAAGTTAAACACGTAGTGGTGGAGCTAGAGTTGAGAATTTGGCGCATGGAAAAAACATATATATTTCTGTGAAAGAGTAGAAACGCATTGTTTCTGAAGACTTGTGGTATTAGATCTCTGAGTAAAAGAATGACTAGATATCTAAGGTGTAATCATTCGTGACAGAACCAGTAAGCATTATTGATGAGATAGAAACCACACGTACCAAAATGCTGAATAAGCCAAGAAATGCATCTAATTTACAATACATTTGCAGAATATTTGCCAATAAAAGAAAGGGTCTGAGTTTTCAGAGTGACTTACTGAGACTTGGCTTAGCTTCAGGGGTGAGGGTTTCAGAATTACTCACATACCCCATAGAAAGGACTCGGAAGTCACGTAACGCTACTGAAGGCAGCTGCAGCCCTTTCCCCTTTTGAACCTGCAGAGATGCTTGTGCAGATGACTTGGAAATGAGACCTTGCCACTCTTATTTTTTTTTTTTTCCAAACTCAATTAGTTTCATTCCAGTTTTGTGATGACCCTTATTTTGGAACTATTGGTTTGCTCAGGGCTAGTGCTGATGAAGTCTCAGGAAAACAAATCTCTGCACTTCACTCTAAAGAGGCAAGTGGGCTTTAATTATTGATGATATAGTTCTCTTTGTCATTATCTAAGCATCGCAAAAAGCCACAAAGAATTTTCCATAATACCAGAGCCTCCCTTTTTTAAATCCAGCTCATAAAAAGAGGGAGGAGGCTTTGGTGGGGAGTGTCGGGGGCCTGGGGTACAGGCTGGAGAAGAGGGGACACAGTAGGGGAGGAATGGAACAAAATTGTTTTCTCCAGGGCAATATTGTCCCAGTGTCTAAAAAATACGACCCTCTTTTGTCTTGTCTGTCTCTACAGATGCTTCTCCTTCCCTGCCTCTAGTTTCTTCCCAAGGAAGAGGGATGGAAAATGAGGACACGAATTTCTTGCTGGGAGATGGGAACTGAGCTGCTGCCAGCAATCCAAGTGAATTTTCAGTTCCCTGGCTAGTGTCAACAATTGCGGCTGGAAACTTCAGCTGCTTTGGACAACCTTGCTGCAGAGGAATCCAGTTGCTGATGACTAACCAGGCATAAATCCGAGAGTATTAGAAACACCTCTTGAACCTTGCACTCAAAGGCAACATAGGAGTTTCTATTTAGCACTGCATTTTGGCAGGGTGAGGACATGTCAAATCAGAGAGACCAGCTCTCGGTTGTTCCTGAGGAGCCAAGTCATGGCATTGAAACATCATTGAAGAGATACAGCTCCAGTGGGGCAAAGTAATGAAAAATTGCTAAGTTTAAATTGCTCTAATTACAAAGATTCTTTTTCACCATCGTGATTTTAGTTTGTCTTTCCCTTATATACCCATCTAGCCATGACTTTTACACTCTTGGGATACTTGTCCTAGTTGGATGTTAGCTTTCTGTGATCTAAAACACTTGCGACATGAAGGTTTGGAAGACAAAAATATTTGCTATTGTGACAAAGGCAATTATTTTTAAAGCCCCCAAGCATTCTTTTTGCAAGAGGTGTCGCTGAGCTAGCCTCAGTCTTTCAGGAAGATACTCAGGGGGATCTAGTTCAATGCAGATGAGTTTTCGAGGTGACTATGGCTATGGAGTCACTAGAGGCTTCTTGGCCAAGTCAAATTCTGCTTCTGGGGCTGCAGACTGAGTCCCACGGTGTGTCATAGTGATTTTCACAGGTCTGGTGCTTCTCTCCTGCAACAGGGTGTTGTAATGGTAGTACAAGAAAGTACATCAGCTGGCTTAAGCATAAACAGAGGTAAAATTGAAATAAAAGGCTGTGGGGTGGGTTAAGCATGCTATCATCAAGGTCTGGCTGTGGCTGTGGGTTGTATCTTTCACATGGCTTCTACCACTCAACTTAGGCTTAGGCTGGACAAGGTAGCTAGATGCTCACACAGACCTTGCCTTACCCTCCGCCTGGTTTGAAGGATGCTTCAGAAGGGGAGAAGATTGACCACTTCCCTGTCTGCAAAGCAGCCAGAGGCTGCTCTTTGAGTGAAGACAAGGAATAGCAACAGCGGTATCTTGACACCGCCCTCCTTCCTGCACTCCAGTGACTTTGGGAGATATTCTGACTTGCTGTCCCTACCCCACACCTTTCTGTTGCTATCTTTGTGCTACTACGGTGCCCCAGTGTCCAGCTCACAGCTGCTGTTTGAGCTGTCCTTATGTCTTTACGTCCTCCTAGCCATCTGGCCACAGCTTTCCAGGCTGAGTCGAGGTGGGGTGAGGTTCCTCTTCACTGAAGGTTGCTCTTTGTCAGCCTTGGAGCCATGGGGAAGAGAGGGTCTTTCAAGGAGCTGTTGGGCTGTGCCTCACATAGGACTACTGGAGATATCCTCCCTCAACCTCGTGCTCTCTGCTGGGGGAGGCTCAATGCTATTTTTTTCTCTAGTTTTTAAGTATATGGCCTCTTACATTTGCTCTGTGGAGTCTCTTTGGCCAAACAAGTATTCTTATTAATACAAACTGTAAACAGATACTGAGTTTTGTGCACAGGCTAAGGTCTGATTATTTGACCTTTAGTTTCAATTGACAACGACAAAGTAAACAATTTCTGTAGCAACTCAATGCTAATTTCAGCCAGGAATAAACAAGAACATGAAATACACACAGTGAGCTCTAAGCTATTAAAACAAAGACCTAAAGCCATCGAAACTGGCAGCCATAGAAAAAATGTTGATGCCAAGAGAGCAATGATTCTCTATTGCAAAATGCAGGTCTCTGCTCATCTTGCAGGCAGCGAAGAGTTTGATTAGAGTGAATCTGCCCAATGATTATAGGCTTGAATTACTAAAAAAAAAGCTAAAGGAAACTTGAAACACGCTTCTCACCTGTTGCCTGTCAGGGTTTCAGATGAGCCCAGGAACCAGCAAGTCCTTTTAGGAGCATAGATAGGGAGTGAACTTTCTGGGAAGCCCATGTAGGTACCTTGTGGGTATTACATATTTGGGTATCCAGATCTGAAAACACAGACAGTCCACAGCCACTCTTACTGGTCCTGAGGTTGTTGCCTACAAGCTCTTTAGGCAGTTGGGATTAAGGTAACACTGCTATGTGCATATAATCAACTTGGTTATCCTCCTGCCCAGCCCAACTTGTAGTGATGCAGATCTGTGCAACAATATTGTCCTCAGGAAAGCATGTCCTTGCTAGATGAAAGTGAGTCTACACATGCCAAATTAGATAAGCATTCAGTGTGACTGAAGGCTAACCCTCAACTAAAGTGAGTGGATCATTTAAATTTAAATCTTAAAACTGAAAAGTCTAAGATCTGGATTCTGAAGGTTGTGTGTTTTCTATATTTCAAAACTTAATTAGGCTGCACATGTAGGTAACTTTGCAAACTCACAGGCCAAATCATCAGGTGGCAAATATATCTATAAGACAAAGAAAACACCTTCTGCAAAACCTGCAAAGTCAGATCTCAGCCAGTATGAGAAATCTTCCAGGCTTCATGTACTTCTCAAAAGTTAACTTAGGTTCTTCCTGACTGGTGAAAAACTGATGATCTTGAAAGGAAGGTTATTGGACTTAACTAGTACCCGGAGTAAATGATGGCACCTGCCTTTGACAGGTGTAATTTTGACCTCTAATAAAAATTAACATTTGGGACCATGACACACTGGGAGAAATGATCTGTGGTTGAATTAGTTATAACAGGATGAAAAAAGGAAAGGAAGTGCTTGTTATAGAGACAATATTGCATCTTGTTTCAGAATTAGCTCTGCTCTGGGTAGTAGGTTGGACTAGAGACCTCCAGAGTCCTCTAGGATTAAGTTATCAGAGGATTATGATAATTTGATATGATTTTTGGGATGATGCATGTCTTTTGCCTCCTGCTTTGTGTTGGCCCACAGAAGCCTCTGGACCCAGCATCTGCTCTCTGCCGCTTTGTGCGGTCACACATTAGAGTCTAGGGAATTTGAGGCTCCAGCTATTGCCAATTTTGTAACTGGCTTTTGTGAAGTGTCACATGCCTGCTGGAGAATTTATGGGCAAGAGCTGTCTCTGGAGGTTTTACTGAAGAAATCCTAGTGCTAAGTTCAGATCTTTCAGTAGATGAATGCGAAGCACCCACTAAAACACCAAGCAAACAACGATCATTGTGTTAGCCACTTATGGACGTCTGTTTTTTTTTTTTTTTTTTTTTGATCTAATGTGGCACTTCCCAGTTAATAGTTTGATTCTGTGCCATGGGACTTGTTTAACTTTCTGCCATCCCAAGACAATGTTTGCAACGCTTTACAGTTTTGCTATAATGAACAGATGCTTCTGAATCAGAAGAAAGGTGTGCAGGAGATGGAGCTCAGAAGCCCAGAGGTTATCTGACAGTATTACCCATGGAGAACCCATTTGGTATGAACCGTCATTATTTAAAATAACCGGTCTTCAAAGGCTGTATGCTGGTCAGAGGTTGAAGCGGGGTGAACAAGAAGTCAGTTGGTTCTACTCTCCAGATTTGGAACAACCTCTCCAGACATTGAGACACAGACAGTCCCTAGCGGGAATATGTTCAGGGCACCACAGTACAAGGTCGGTCTGCAGGTTCTCTCATGTGGTTCTCTCATTCACTTCTCCCTTGACAGAAACAAATGGTGCTCTGGTGTCTGCTACACCCATTTGCCTGGATCTTGAGACTCAATGGCTGTGACGCTAGTTGGGTCAAAGAAGTCCTGTGATCTTTGTGAGCTATCCAAAAAACCAAACAAATAAACAAACAAAACCAAACAAACAAACCCCTCAGTTTAGTTGAGTCAAAGGGGTCGATTTCCACTTATGGCATCAGAATGAAAGACTCCCCATGCTATTACTCTTCTCAGGATGACATAATTAATATTGTCTCTTCAAGAATCGCAGTAAAACCTGAACTAATTCATTGTCCAGCTGAACACGCACCTCTTTCAGAGTTAATGTCCTGATTAATTTATTCCATATTTTTATTTCAACTTCCTTTTCAAATTGTGAGAGACCCTTTCGGACATGCAAGGCAGCATACTGGCCCAATGCAAGCAGTCACTGATGTGTCATGGGTAGTGAGAAAGAAAAAAACTCCAAACAACAAAGTGGAGGCATGCAATGTAAAGAAATCAAAAAAAAAATGACACTATCACATCCGGAGTGTGTTCACAGCATGGGGTGCAGATCACAGAAACAGGATTGGGGTCCCTGCCTTGCTTTTCTCCCTTTGGGTCAAGCAGAGGTGGTGTTAGTACAGTTTGGTTTTGGGGTATTGTTCAGGACTGATCATGAATTTTCCAATGGAAGCTTTTTTCATTACCTCCCTCCTCCCCCCCCCCTTTTTTTTGAAATTGAAACAATTTTTGAAAGGATAAAGTGTCTACAGATCTTCAGTTTGGAGGAGCAGGTGGCTTCACAGCCAGCTTGGGAGGGGGGTTTCCACCAAAATCCTCAAACTCCCCAACATCCTCAGGGATCGCAGCAGGAGAGAGGGATTCCAAAGGCTGTGAGTACCTTGCAGTTCATGGCAGGGGTGCCAGGCCCTCCAGATCTTCACCCAAGAGCCTATTGGGAAGTGCTATGGCTCTGTGATGCTAATGTCCCAGGTGCATGGGAACCTGGAGGTGGTGGAACCCTGGTCTCCGGTGTCAGAAGCAGGTGATGATGTGTGTGGCCCAACTCGTGAACCTGAAGGAACCAGTGATCTAAAAGGCCAGGGAACCAGCTGGCATGGCGTATGGAAAGCAAGGTCTCAACTGCTCTAGGGTGAGCAGCCTGGCAAGAGTCCCATCTGTGGCAGACAGCAGCTCTGAGGAACCCCGCAGTGCCTGTTTCACACCCTGTTTCTGGATTTCAGGATATCTGCTCTGGGCTGGAGGGAAAAAAAAGGCCATTAATTACAAAAAAAAAAAAAAACAGTGGTTTTGGCTTTTTGCTTGTCTCGGGGCTTCTCCCTTGCTGGAGGAAAATGCACTTATTTATATTCAGTCTGAACTCCCTGGACTGCGATCGAGAGCTGTTGCTGCCCCTTGCTATGTCGCCTGTTGCTGCCGAGAAGTGTTTGTCCACATAGATTCCCTCTGTCCCTGTCTGTCCTGCAATGAAATGTTGCTTGCATGCTTCCCATGGCCAGACCCAACAAGCCCAGCTCCCAACCATCTCCTCTTGGGTTGGGTACCCCAGCCATGGTGGGGCCTCACCAGGATCTCCTAGTCCCTCCAGAGTTGCAGGGGGCAAATCTGGATGGTGCAACCTCCCTAGTGATGAGTAGAGCGAAAAAACATCCTCTTGCTCTGCTGGCCAAGTTCTGCAGCTTCTCTTCTTGTTGACTTCATTAACATACAGCATCATATAGCTTTCATGTATTCTATGATATGCGAGGTCAGATACTGCTACCATGGCAAAGGTGGATGTGAAGGCCAGTCTTCATCATGGAAGCCTTCAAATCAGTCACTATGTGTCTTTTCACACACTCCCTGTACTAGTTTTCTGGCTATATGCATATCAAAAGACTGTAATTATTTGAGGTCTCAGTCAATTTTGGGCTCCAAAGGTCTCTGCTCTTCTTTTCTCATCTTTCCATGCAACTTCTGTTCTCCTGTTTAATATGTCTCATGCCTTCCCTTTAAACACAGCTCCGTGATTACATGCAAAGCAGGGAATCATAGAATCATAGAATACTTAAGGTTGGACGGGACCTTTAGAGAGTTCAGCCTCTAGGGTCACCTAGAGCACGTGGCCCAGGTCTGCATCCAAGCAGGCTTTGAAGATCTCCAGACAAGGAGACTCCACAACCTCCCTGGGCAGCCTGTTCCAGTGTTCTGTCACCCTCTCTGGTAAGAATTTTTTCCTTAAGTTCCTGTGGAACTTTTGGTGCTTCAGTCTGTGGCCATTTCCTCTAGTTCTGTTGGTGGCCACCACTGAAAAGAGGCCAGCACCATCCTCCTCACTGCCTCCCTTGAGGTACTTGTAGACACTGCTCAGGTCCCCTCTCAGCCTTCTCTTCTCCAGGCTCAACAGGCCCAGCTCCCTCAGCCTCTCCTCACAGGGCAGATGTTCCAGGCCCCTGATCATCCTCGTAGCCCTGCGCTGGACTCTCTCCAGCAGCTCCACATCCCTCTTATACTGTGGAGCCCAGAACTGGACACAATACTCCAGATGCGGCCTCACCAGGGCTGAGTAGAGGGGCAGGATCACCTCCCTCAACCTGCTGGAGATGCTCTTCTTAATGCACCCCAGCATGCCATTGGCCTACAACTAGTCCAAAAGAAACCTCAAACCCCAAAGAACCCACAACTGAACTGAATGCCTGTGAAGCCTGCACCAAAAAAAAAAAAAAAAAAAAAAAAAGGAAAAAACAGCCCCAATTTTGGTACAATGATTACTATTAGCAAAGGCTGTTATGTGTGTATCCATTCCTGTCTAAGCTGGAGATGACTAATCATCGGACAATTCAGTGCCTGATATAATCCAAGAGTTACGGTAGCCGCCTGTGCCACGCTGACCTTTTGGGAGCTGCAAACTGGCTGGCTCTCCCGTCCCTCCCCCACAGGCTGGAACAGCTGTAAACATCCCCGTAATAATGAGGCAATTGTAATATTCTGCTTATTTTCCATGAAGAACCAGCCCAGTGGAGACTTAGGTGGCCTGAGGGGGCTGGATGAGGAAAGCCCGTCTATTCCTTCCTCGCATGACCCCGTCTCTGCTCACTTGGACACTAGTAGACCACCAGTCCCTATTGCACGCAGAAGAAATAGGCACAGAAGCATAAAGTCATTTCTTGGACACTTCCTGTGGGTCTCCAGTCCAACTCCAGCTCATAGCGGGGCCAACATTACAGCTATGGCAGGTTGCACAGGGCTCTGTCCAGGTTAGGCTGGATGATCTCCAAGGATGGTCATCACAGGTGGGTGCCACGCGCATGGAGAAGGACTGTTTGCTTAGTTTCATCTAGGATTTCCCATGCTGCAGTTTTAGCTGAGGCTTTTGCTGTGTCCCTCAGAGCAGAGACCATCCTCATGGTCTGTGCAATCCCTTTATCTAGAGGAAAACAGCAATTATATTCCCGCTTAGCCTCTACCAGCTCTTTCCCTCACTGATATTTCCCCTGGGGGCAAGAGTGAATGGTGGGGAGGAGAAGAGGACAGGAAGTCACTGACGCCTGTGGTTAGATTTCAGTTTGAACGCAGCCCAGAAAGGAGCACCAAATATTAGTAAACAGTTAAGGAAACATTTCCGTGTTTGGTGATGACTCCACTTCTCCATGGCAGCAAGATGCAGAGGTTTTTCCACTAGAGAAAAAGACCCTCTGGGTCACTTGGCTTCAAAGGGAGCAGCTCAGGGAGGCTCAGCACCTCATCCTGGATGCCAGGGTCCTCCTGCGAGCTGACGTCAGCCTGGGATTCGTGCCTGGATTCCAGCGCCTACACATGTGGTTGGATGCCGCTGCTGGGCTGCCCTCACCTAATCTGCTGCTATGGTCCTACGCAGTCACAGATGGTCCTACAGGGACTGTTTGTTGTAGATTTTTCTGTAGCTCCTGGGCTGGGATGGCAAGTAGCTTATTAATTTTTTCTTTGGATTGGAGATGTGGAACCAGATGGTGGGTGAGTGGCAGAATATGGATTCAAACCCCTTCAGATCCTGACCTTCAAATTCAGGTCTTTCCCACTGAGGGTACATGCTACAACTCCCAGCACATTGTGTGGAGCCGAGTCCCATGAGAAGAGTATGTATACTTTCGAGCAAGAGCAGTGGACTACACAAACCTGCTGGCAGGTGCAAGATGACTGTAACAGTCCAGGATGAAGAGGAAAGGATCGGGATAGCTGGCCATTTTTGCTCTTCAAAGAAGATTAGGAAACGGCATTCTTGCCCTGTGTGAAAGAGGGAGGTATTGATAGCAGTGTGCTCTTCAAAGCAATAGAAGGAGGAGAATTGAGCCATATCGGTTCAAGGGGAAGCCAGAAAACCGCCTTAGAAAAAAAAAGGCCCATAGATTAGTCAAATACTGAAACAAGTATCCAAATAGTTTCACTGCTCCTAGACATCCTTGGCTTAAGCTGGGGAGTCCTTTTGGTAGGAACACAAGCCACGTATCTTGCTATAATGGGGGGAAATATAATGGTCAGAGGACCGACTAAACTGATTCTTTTGGGAACAGTGAAACATGCTGTATACCTGCTTTCTTCACTGGCTTACACTCAATGAGGTCAAATTTAGGTCTTTGGATGAGAACTCGAGGGTCTTGTACCCTTTCTGCCTTCTTCTCAAAGGAGGTATCGTCTTGTTTGCTGTGCAACACCTCCCACAGTGTTAATGGATGCTGATGTGACTGGTGGTGCTGCCAGCATCAAGAAGGGCAAAGGAAAGTGCAATGGTCAAATTGCTCTTGCTGAGGTTTCTGAAGTGAAAATGAGGTCTAGGACAACCCATTCGTAGAACAAGACACAAAGAGTGTCCTGCTTGTTCCAGGTAGTGACTCTAAACGACACCTCTAAATGTGAAGAAGGAGGAGAAGGAATGAGGATTTGTTGATTTTTCATGTTAAAGTTTGTGAGATGGCACACGAAATCATATGATCTAATGTTCTTGCTGGCTTGGAAACTGTTCATCTCACCTGTAGGCTTAGCAGAGCTAACTTTATTTCAACATGGAACCAGACTGAGTGG
This sequence comes from Tinamus guttatus, assembly GCF_059628265.1. Lineage (NCBI taxonomy): Eukaryota > Metazoa > Chordata > Aves > Tinamiformes > Tinamidae > Tinamus > Tinamus guttatus. The sequence goes on along the minus strand of NW_028288557.1, from coordinate 3,439,865 downwards.
TGTGTATAGCACCTGATATAATGACAGGACTTGGTTTTGGTCAGAGAACTGCCATTCAAGGCAAAATGCATGTTTGGGTGCACTCTGGATCACTGCTCATCTCCAGGCTGGTGTGACTACGTGTTCTCTGTGTGCCCATCAGATCATTATTATGCAAATAAATGAAACAAACCATAATACGTGGGTGAAAATACATCAGACAAATACATTATCAATTGATTTTTTTTTGGCTTTATTTCCTCTCCTTCCAGCTCTTTATCAGGTGGGAGAAGAGAATTAGACTTGAGAATTAGAACCTACTGGAGCACAAAGGAAAGGGGCTCTGCACAGTTGCTATCCCCTGCAAACTCATCGTGTGGTTGCTCTGCTTGCTTCACGATTGGCTCCGAGAGCCTTCATTCACAAAGTACTGGAGCCCCTATGGCTGTGGAGCCGTAACAGCATTTGCCATTTCCAATGGATATGAGCTCCTGGAGTATACTTTTACTTTCTTGGTCTCTTTGGCTTTTGAAGCTAATAGCTCTGCCTATTCATCAATGAAGAGAGTGAGAATGAAGGCAAAAATCCTGGAGGAGACTGCGTAGTGGAGAGTGTATGCAGGACCAGTTCTCTTGATCTTCCCTTAAACATACTACTTTGCTTTAGGGTTAGGTCAAACAGTGGCTTCATACTATCACAGATATTTGTCCTTTTTGAAGACTTGAGTGACATTGACTTTCTTCCAATCCTTAGGCACCTCTCTTAGTCTCTATGTCCTTTCCAAGACAATGGAGAGTGGCCTAGCAATGAGGTCTGCCAGGTCCCTTAGCCCTTGTAGGTGCATCCCATCAGATCCTATGGGCTTGTGGATGTCAAGTTCTCCTAAATGATCTCTAACCCAATGCTAAGGAAAAGTCTTCCTTTCTTAAGAAATTGCCCCAGACAAATACCACATTTCTCCAGTGACCCTAAGGGGGTACGCAGGTAAGGTCTCGCTGGTGCTCGCTGTTTTGGAGATCATGAATCATCACAGAATCACACAGAATCACAGAGTGGTTGAGGTTTGAAGGGACTTCTAGAGATAATCTAGTCCAACCCACCCTGCTCCAGCAGGGACACCTAGAGCACGTGGCACAGGGTGGCATCCAGGCGGATTTGGAAGATCTGTCTATTGAGTCAAACACATTGGCCCTCTGGTCATGACACTATTAATAGTAGTAATTACACCATTGCTAATACTACTACTAATAATAGTAATATTAATAGCAATAATAGTAGCGCACTTTTAGTAATAGCAGCTTTGTGGTTGTTGTACATATGCTCTGGACTGGAGAACGGATTTCAGTTTCAGCCACCCCAGTGCTGGATAACATAAGGAATATAATGCATCACCTTAGTTCTGCCCACACCAGCTCCTGAGACATGTAGGTGAAATACTTTAAGCTGATATACATGAGATCAATAGGCCGGAAGGATTTTTCTTTTCCTTTTGCAACCTTCCCTCCATCCCTACGTGCATCCCTTTCCTGGCTTCATAGCCGAATGTATAAGACCAGTGGTACTATCAAAGCTGCCTAAAATAACTATCAAGCCATGTATCCATTTTGGGATCTACGGTCTCCAGTGAGATGCTCTCACAAAAATCAGCTTTGGCTTTTGCATTTGAAATCCCCTTCCCATATCCCGGTGCTACTTTTTGGAACATTGCTGGTTTATAAACTTCCGGAGATCTAGGCACAGCAAAACGCAGAGATGCAACTGCATTCCCCACATAAAACTCCTTTGTACACCCCTTTTCTCAAAGGCTCTTATCTCAAGGGATTCTTTTACCAAATGACCTGTAGCTCCTCTTCACCATGCGCTAAGGATAGGCCAAGGCATCCTCTGGCCATTTGCCTCTTTCTTTGGGTGCCAATGTCTTTTGTTTTTCTAACCACCAATAAAGAGAGAATCTGGCAGTTTTATTTCAGCAGCCTGTCCAGCCATCTGTCAACATGACTGCTACCGAGGAGGGATTAGATGGACAGCTGAATAAAAGAAATAAAAGGAAAGAGCCCCCCACCCCCCGTCGGGGTTTGGGTTTGCAACCCTGTGCATTGGGCTGGGTGTTCCAAGGTTGTGTGAGCTTCACAAGCTCCCATGCTGGCCGTGGAGCAGGGCAAGACTGAAGACAACCCTGCAAACTCCAGGAGATGCCTCCTGGAGTTAGAGCGGTGGATGCAAATAGCATCACAGCACCCCCTCAGGGGTGGGTACGGCGTAGACAGTGTCGCTCCTGTTGCGGAAATACTGGCTGGAGTTGGGCCAGGGTCCTCCATCGGGGTGCTGGTTCAGCTCTGCAAGAGGCCAGTCCTTCAGTCACCTGCAGCTTTGAAGGAGGAAAGCCTACACGTAACGGTGATTTTATGCTGCATTAAAAATCAGTTGTGAGTAAAAATAGGCAGAATTTATTTCTACGACAGTGATGTCCTTATGGGGAGTGATGGGTGCTTGATGGGACGTATTTCCTTGCACTGTGTCCCACTGAGGGTTTCATGCTGTGATCCTGGGTCTGACAGAGATGAGGAAGATTTCACACATGTGGCAGGCTCAGACCCCAAATTTTCCTTCTGTTGTGCTTTGTTATGCTATGAAAAGCCAGTAGATTTCCCTAGCCCCAAATACACTCCGATTCAGATGCTCCTTGCTAGTTGCATTTGGCCTTCGAGTGCATGTTCAGAGCTGTTGCTGCTAGGCACTAGGAAATGAAAATATTCCCTGGGATCCTGAGCAGCATTCATCCCCAGGATCATGGGATCTGGAAATGTGCAAATCTGGCGTCTTGAGGGGAGTCTGCAGGACTGGTCTTATCGCAAATCGCTTATAATCAACTTGGAGTGTGTAGGGAAAAGTCCTGCAGTGAGGCAAAGCTATCCTCGCCTCCCGGTAGGCTCACGGCAAAACACGAGCAAGGATTTGAAGGAAGCTGGAAAACACAGTGCCCACAAGGAAGGGAGTGAGCCCAGGGGTTGTTCCCTATAGACAGCGCGCGAGCGATGGCTTCTGGCCACCGGCTCCCAGCCCTCCTGGTGCCATTCCCTGCGCAGCCTCTCGGCACATCTGCGGCACAACGGGGAAGTTAATGCACAGATTTAAGGGGCTTTGCTGATAATGGACTGCAGATTAGTCAAACATTCACTTTTTTTTTTTTTTTTTTGCAAAGCTCCTCTCCCGTTCGCAGTCACCCAGCGAAAGTAATAAGTTTGCTGGTGCTTTTTTTAATGAGGTTTATAAATAGTTTCTAGCCATCCCTTCTGCCTGTCAGGCTAAAATACAGCTAGTAAAAATATGCTAAGGCATGGATGGAGCCTGAATCTTTCGCTAGTAATGGTCAACTGGGAATAAGTGTTACTTCTCCATAGCAGATGTGTAGCTCAAAGTTCACCATAAGTGCATTCACATCAAGAGCACAGCGTGTATTGTTCTGCAAGAAGACTAAGCTCAGCCTTCAAGAAACTATGGAACAACTAATTTCATTATTCACAGAAAAAAAGTAAAGGAACAAGTCAGAGCTAAAATTAACCCTCTGATCGCTTTCCTAGGAGAAGTTTCTTGAATGCCCTTGAGTTTTAGATGCATATTTTGCTCACTCATACTTGCAGGCGCATGCAGAAAATTGGTGTGTGCCGTACAGTGTTAGGGCTCTGTTTTTTCTCACCAGTACATGATTTAAATATCACATTGCTTCAAAAATTACTAGTTGTACTGATCCAGGATGGAGCAGCCCAGAGCGATGCCCTCTGTGTTTGCCTTGTATCGATGAACAGGGCTTGGGATTTTCATCTGCAAAAAAATGACCTCCAGGGAAAATCAGCTGCATTTTAATGCATGTATACATTTTAATTACCCATCAAGAAACTAATCTTTGTCCTACTGACCAAATTAAGAAATAGTATCCCATGGGAAAACGTCTTCCAGGTATTTTTAGGTAGATTCGAGCAAAGGATCCTCACAGAAACGCAAGACGTAACAAGTAACCGTTAACAAAACAACTTTAAATGGTGGCTCTTTGCCTATGCGGTAGCTGACCCCAGCTGAATGCAGGTCTATAAGACCAAAACTGGACAAACAGCCTTGTACTTAAAACCCAATGAGTCTTGGAAATGTTTTCCTCGCTCCTCCAGCCCGATGTCCCTCCAGCAGTATGACGAGTGCTGCCCATCAGATAAACCTGCTGCCAAGTCACATAACACGGTGTCCCACCTTCCTGTCGCATGCCGAACCTGTGCGAGCTGCTGCTGAACACGCATGACGCACATCGCACGATGCCGGGGAAAGGCAAGAGCGCGCTCCCCTCTCTGCAACACTCATCTTAGTGGGACCAGGTCTTCCAGCCCTTTGACTTCTCTTCTCTACCTGGCACCTCTCCTTTGGCGAGTCTGTCTTGGAGAGTCTGAACAGTGTACAGTAAGGATCTCAAAGCTGTTAAAAAAAAGGGTAAGCCTTCCCCTCCCAATTAGGCTGATCCTTTTAAGAGCCCAACACATGGACAAATGAGGGGACGACAATTGTGAAATATCCTCAGCAGAGGATGTAGTTCTTGATGGAAGTGAAGTGTTTCTGGGCAGTTGTGAGCAGTGAGGGGATCTCCATCCTCAGGGATTACTCAGACTCCCCTGGGCATGGCCTTGAGCAACCTGCTGTGGGCCAGGGTTGGACCAGATGCCTCCACCTGGTCTTCCTCCTAGGTTCTGCACAAAAAGTGACCCTGACCCACTGGGGCCTTTGTACAAAGAGACCCAGTAAGGAGGGCTCCAGTTTTGCTTTTCTTCTCCACTGTGCCTGTGGAGCAACCTGTTGATGCCTGGAGTAACCACGGCTGGCACAGGAACAGAGGGTCCACAACAGCAGCAAATTGTGTCCTCTTCTGTTTATGACCGCACATCTTTGTTACTTGGCTGGAGCATGGATTATTCCTGAAATTCTCCTTGATAGGTCCAACTTCTCCACCCACAACTCAGGTGCTCACTCAGTGTGGTTCCTCCCTGTAAATTTAGCACCAAAAATGCAGGAGATATTTTCACACCTAAACAGACTTCAAAAAGTTAGAAATATGGATATGTCAAGACTGTCTCCTATGTCAGTCCCCTGTGGCAGGGACTGCCTATGTCCCCTGGGTCCACAGGGATGCATTTGCATGGAGGAGTTAGGTGGAAGTCTTCTGCCTAGTCTCAACTTTTCCGTGGTAAGGACAAGGAATATGTCACCCGCTAGAGGCTTCCTTTATTCTCAGAAGGAAAACTTGGAAATTCTGAGAGATCTGGGAAGAGGAAAAAACTCCCAAGGAAAAACCTTCTGTCTCCTGGCTGAAGCCCTGAACCGTGAGCAGCACATTCCTGGAGATACACCACTCTCCTGGGGAAGACCTGTTTCCTGATGGCCAGCAAGGATTTCCAGTGTTGCCATTTGAGCCAGTGCTTGCCCTGTGAACAGCGTTTGGCCCCATCACCTCTGTAACCGCTTTGAGCAGTGGAAGATGCCTTGGCCTCGGGCCCCGCCATTGCCATGGTCCTGGAAAGCTCCTCTATAGGGGGAGGAGGCTCATCTTATCCTAGGCCCTTTTCCATGTGGAAATTATCTCAGACACAAGAAGCCTTTTTGCTTCTAATTCTGCCCTTGCCAACTTCACATAGGAATACCAGCGCAGCTGCTTTTTCATGCTGACAGGTCATCACATCTTTTCTTTTTTCCAGCAACTTTTGCAGGTTGTGGGGATGCAAAATCCTGGTCTGCAAAATCCCAGTCCCCTTGGCTGGGAATACATGGGCCACTGCTGGTGACCAGATGGAAAATAACCCAGCCTTGCTTCCAAGAAGCTAGGGGTTAGTGGCTGTCATCTACTCATGATTTGATTGCTGGAATAAGCTGAGATGTCCATCTGTACGCAAGGAACAGCGTGGTGGAGGGAGGCAGTGCTTCTTCCATGGCACCTTTCCAGCGTGAATCCCTACTCCATGGTGTTCTTAGCATGAAGAGATGCCATAAAACTTTTGCAGAGCAGATCTGAAAGGTGAGCTGCGCTGCTGAGCTCATTAATATCTTGTGCAAGACCTCTCCAGCCGTCTACGACGGAAAAAGATGAAGTGTCAGATTCTCTGCTTCAGGTTCCTTCTTTAGCGTCTCAGTGACCTGAACACATACCCTGTCTGCAATGAATGCACTCACCAAATGGCCTGCACATGTCGAAAATTGCTGGCCTCTGTGGCACAGGAAGAGGCCTTGGATGAGTTACCCATGCTGGAGCAAAAATATTTTCAAGACAGTTGAGGGGGGGAAAAAAGAGCTTTCTGTCCTATATATAAGGGGATTCTGTCACTTGCCCACCAACAGCAAGCAACTCTGCCTGGTTTCCATGGCGTTCCCCAGCCAGTTTCATAACTCCATGATGCTTTCGAAACGCTGCAGCGGGGCCACGTAAGTGACATGCGAAGCAGTTCCTAAAGATACAGCTGTAGTGCAGACCGTGCAGCAGCACAGCCTGCTCTGCACTGCATTTCTCCAGCTGCAGGCAGCTGATGTCATCTCTGCTCTCAGCCCCCCACCATTTTTACTATTTTTGTTGTTTTCATGATTTCCGGAAAGTTTTTCTGTCTTTTTTTTTTCTTTTCTTTTCTTTTTTTCCAGCAGCAGAGCATGAAAGGTCCATGGATTTCTGGGCTTTTTGCAGGGCTTCTGGGAGGCTTTTTCATGCCATCTATTTTTGCTCTCTCTCTGTTGGATAGTAACAGAACCAAGCTCTCTTCTTCAGGCACTATAGGGGAAAACCAGAGAGAAGCCACTTCATGGCCTTCAAATGGCCACTTCATGGCAGGAAACCAACTCATGCTCTCTGAGTAAAGACTCCTGCAGATCCCACAGATCTGCAAATGCATGGTTGGATCTCCTATCTGCTTTTCACCACCTCTTTCCCCTGCTGACCAGGCCACGAGGAGGGATGCAGCGAGGCAGGAAGGATGCTGGAGATGCCTTTCAGGTGCTGATCATGTTATCTTGCCAATGCTGAGGTTGGTGTCAGGTTGGATTTGTCTCAAACTGGGACAGCAGGTCCTCGAGAGGCGAGTTGGTGAATGGCACCCGTGCCTATTGCTATAGCAGGGAAAGGCGAGAAGCAGAGCACAGGGGCAACTCGAGGGCGAGAGCTGACCTATAATCTGCACCCTCCTCATGAGCATCTGTCACACACACGGAGGTTAATTCCCTGTGAGGAGTCTGTGGAGCTGCAAAGGAACAGAGGCCAGATGGGTCACTTTCGTTTGCTGTTTCGCTTCCCGTTACCAGTGCACGGTGCTGGGGGTGCAAATATAACAGGACATTTTATCTGGAAAAATAGTTAGAAATCGTATCTAGCCACGTGATGATGTCTGGGAAACGTGTTCATCTTCCTAGCACAGGGTTAGTGATAATACTTGGCTAACGTGCAGCAGAGGCTGCCTGTGCTCTGCAAATACCAGTTCAGCAAGACTTTGTCACACCTGAAAGGGCCAGGAGATCAGCTTAAAATACGTATTAGAGGCATTATTCATAAGTGTTCCAAATCAGCTATGTTTGCAGCCCACAGTCCCATGCTGTTCTCCAAACTTTCCCTTTGAACAAATAAAAAGCATGGTTTGTACAGTCTAGATGTGTTAAGAGAGCAGATCCAAAGCAGAGAAGGCTGGTAGTCTACACTTTGGACCAGCATATCTCCACTACCTCACTGTAAAGAGCAATAGTTATATACAGCCAGGAGTTTTGGATACACACTATAGATAGATAGATAGATAGATAGATAGATAGATAGATAGATAGATATCTACAGGAAGATAGCACGAGTGTATCAGTGATTTGTGATGGGAAAGGGCCACATGAGTGTTCACCGCTAGTCCAAGGGCTGACACACATGAAGCTGCGCTGACCAACAGGCTCCCCTGTGTTCTGCCTTGCTGCATCTCGCCAGGGCTTTGGGTGCTAGGCAGGGACTGATAAGAGCTGTCTGGGCTGCTGAAGGACAGATGCTGGGTCCTGTCTCGCCTATTGGCCTGTCCCCTCTCCTTCTGCTCTGGGCAATGAGAGCAGCTGTCTGGGAAGAGGCTGTGACCTATATTCCATCACTGAGCAGTGCTCTACTGGCCAGCACTCTTTTACTTATTTATTTATTTTTCCTGAGCTGGGCTGAAAAAGGCCCCTGCATAGCTCTGCGTGTCCTGCATGTGCATGGCTTCCACGCACCGGAGCAAGAGCACTCCACTTCGCACGGTGGAGGGAGTCTTCCCATGGAGACTCTATCTATAATACTGGAGAAGAAACAGGAGCAGAGCCAGCAGGTCGAGGGAAGGGATTACTCCCTGCTGCTTGACATCAGGGAGGCTACATCTGGATACTGCGACCCTTGGGGACCTCCGGGTAGAAGAGAGACATTTGTGGACTGCAGCAAGTGCAAGGGAGGGCTGCAGTGATGATGGGGCTGGAGGCTGCAAGGAGAGGTTGCAGGAGCTTGTGCATCTAGGAGGCAAGAAGATGAAGGGGGATGCAGTTGCATCTTCCATTGCCCAAAGCGGTTTCAGAGGCAACGGGGCCAGATTCTGCTCCGAAGAGCACAGCGAAAGAACTAGCCCTAGTGAAGCAGTCCTTCCCCAAGCAAGTTGTGCTGCCCGAGACAGGTGCCCGAGGGCTAGTGCATCTCCATGCTCAGGGATTGCCCAGACTCACCTGGACGTGGTCCCGAGCAACCTGCTGTAGCTGCAGTGTTGGCCTTGATGTGAGCAGGGCTTGGAGCAGAGACCTCCTACCCAGGGGTGCCTCCAGCCTGAGCCTGTCCAGGACTGTGCTAACCCAACTGCTGTGACTATTATTGTTTTGGCTTGAAAGAGCCTTTGTGTTTCTATACTTTTAATTATTATTATTATTTTTAACAAACTCAAATTACATAGCTTTTTTTTTTTAAAAAAAAAAAAAAAGTTCTCCTCACACGTGTACAGCTTGCAGCACCTCCGCTCCCACATATCTGAAGTGACTCACGCCGGCGGTGCCCACCAGTCCCGCTCCTCGCAAGAGGGTGTGTTGTGCTTTAAAGATCGCTGCCGTGCCCCATCTCCACAGAGGGGAGAGATCTGAGCAGGCGATAGTGCTGAGAAAGGAAGGATGTCTCAGCACCGGCGCAGGTGAGGGAGGAGGTGCCACTCCGCGCCGCAGGCCCCGTGCGCCGAGCAGATAACTTCGAGCCGAGCTGTGGTTCACCACAACGTGCTCATGATCAGCTGGGCGGTCGGGTGGCAGGGGTGACAGAGAAGAGGCTCGTTTTCCCACAGCCGCGGAGCACACACGCACGCGCTGTGCCTGCACCAGCTGCTGCTTTCGTGTTTCAGACCTTGGCTGGAAGGAAGCCACAGTTTTTTTGCTCAGCCTGGTGACTCCAGCTCTCAGAAGCAGGGCAGGAAAACGCTCCGTACAGGAAATCGAGAGGTGCTTCCCACCCGGCGACCATCCGGGATGCCTCAGAGCTCCCAGCCCAGCTGGTGCTAAGGCATCTTCGCTGCCGCATCTCTGCTGGCGGTGGGAGCAAGAGGGTCTGCCCGCCTGCCCTAGCTGGCACCCAGCTGGGTGAGTCACCAGCGCGAGCAGGGCTGGGACTCCTTGTGTCTCTCTGCCTGAGGCTGCCGGCTGGCTGGGAACACACGCGTCTCCTTTGGAGCCCGGGCGCTCCAGGACCATGCCCAAAACACCTGGGTTTAGCGTTGTTTAACTCTTTTCCTGCAGTGGGGAAGAACTGGAGGCTTTCTGAGGGACTCCATAGGCCACAGCAGCACAGTCTCCATGAGAGCAGCAACTGCATTTACCAGCAATCTGCCCCGTACTCCCTTCTATGAACATAAAATCTCCAGTTTGGCAAGAACTTCCCCATCAGGAACTTCTCACCTGTTTCCATTTATTTTCTTCCAGATGAGGAGCTTTGCTCAGATCACTCTGAAAAGAAAGCTGAGACTGGTGAACCTAAGGTAGCCTCGTCTTGGGTTGCCATTGGAGGTGCCATGTCTCTGGTCCTGCACAGTATGTTCTCATGGTCCATCTTCACAGAGGTGCCTCTCCCTCTGCTTTTTGATATGGCTGCTTGCCTGGGTTGTAAAGCTGTTCCTTGCACTGTGACTTGGCTGTGCTTTAAAATACCGCTGCTGTATCATCACCAGCTGATCTCCAAGGTGTAACCTAAATGCGAGAATTAAGCGAAATCCCAACAAGGCTAATAGACAGCCTGTGCAGCCCTACAACAGGCAGGACGGCAGCAGAAGGCTCCGGTATTTCAGGGTCTCAGCTCTGCTGTGCAAAGCAGCTTATGAACAGCACATCAGAGCCAGAGCGTGGATTAGAGGCAAAACCGGCTCTCGCCTCTCAGAAATCTCCACACAGCAGCTCAAAGCGCTCACTCAACAGCTCAGGAAATTCCCTCGTCTCTCAGAGAGCGTTTGGACTCCTAATCCCAGCTTCAGCCTGTTACCAACTCCACGGCTCGTTATTGCAGCTTGAAGGCCTGCCAAGTTTATTACATTGAATTCTGGAGCACAGAGCAACCAAGCATGGACCAACAAATCCTTCGGTTGGGAGAAAGGCCTGTCCAACCTCCCACGCAAGGCAGGGCTCACTGAGCTGAGGTTGTGAGTGGTGATCCAGCACAACTGTACAACCTGGGAGGTGTGGAGTCAGGTTCTCCTTTGCATTTCTCAAACAGGAACTCGTCTGTCATCATTACTTGTGGTTTTGGTGCTACTGTTCAGTGATGCGTGTTTTCAAGATGATACTGGACTGTACCAGTGCAAAGTTTTTACCCTGATGATGGAGAAATAGGTGTTAAATGGAAGAGTGGGGTGGGGGAAATGTGGGTTTGCTGCTGAGTGGGGCGGCAAAGGACATGGAAAACAGGTGAGGTACTGCATGCCTTCCTCAACTCAGTCTTTAAATCTCAGAAATCTCAGGCCCCAGAGACGAGGGGTAAAGTCTGCAGAAAGGAACACTTTTCCTTGGAGATATCCAAAAGCCATCTGGAAGAAACAAAGTGTCATAGGAAGGCAAAGCACTCTGGTGGAAGCCCATCAAAGCCTGTCTTCAAAAAGAACATGCTTGAAGAGAGCTCATCGTTCCACTGCAGATCTACATCTCCAAAAAGGGCAGATCTACTTATCTCGTATCCCACCGGTGGCAGAAATATCTCCCTTCCCAAGGGAGGGGAGATATTGGAGTAGATAGCACTAATGATACCAATTTCAGTTGAAAGAGGCAGGCTCAAGGGAGAAAATGTTCAGCTCTACGCCTCATCTGGAACAAGGATCCACACCCATGTCGTCACCTGAGGACTCTTTGGTTAGAAGAAATGTTATTCATTGGGCAGCAGTCCAAATGAATATGTCATTTAGGAATGCTTTGTGCCCTCACGATATGTCTCCCCCTGCCCCTAAAGGACCCTGGATTTCCAAACTACTAAGGCAATTATGGTTTATTTCAGGACATGAATCATCTTGCTACAAGGCTACCTGATCTTGTCCTCTCAGGAACAATAACTCTTCCAAACAGAGAAAAAGCTTTCACAAAAAGCAGCCTATTGCACCCACCTGCATGCTTAGCCTGTAAATTCTTATGTCCCCCAAACCTGCTCTTTCTGCACTGCTCAACTCAGACATCTTGACGCACATGTCCTTGTGGCAATTGATTCTTCTCCACTGACTCGACTACATCTGCATTAGCCGGGTCCTTGAAGCGCGAGAGACCAGGTCGTGGCACGTGTTGAGAAGCAGTGGCCAATTGCATTTGCCTCCTCCCATATGAAGACCTGTGCCGGATTCTCTACTGTCTGCTGGCTCCAGTGGCCATGTCCCAGTGACATGAGGATCTACATGGAGAAATCCCAGGATTTGCTCAGAAGATTTCTGTTGACAGATTCTACCAACCCCTGCTGCTATCACTCATCATTCTGCTGTTTGGCTGGTATGTAAAATCTTTCCTGGAAGAAAATACATCCGATGCAAGCCTTTGGTGGAAGAGCAGTTAATGAGAAAGAATTGCTGCTAGATAGATGTCTCAAGGTAGTTATATGTTAGGAGATCAACAAAATGTAAAAAGCTGTGATTGCACTTGATGCAGGGCAGGAGGTCAGGAGTCAGTCCTGCTGAAATGATATTCAATGAGTAGAAGTTAATATAGTTGTGAATTAAAAGCCTTTAAGCATCTTTGCTTGTGACAAGGAAGACACTAATGTAGACACTCAAGAGCCAAAATGCTTTAATTTAATATAACATATCTGGGTGTTAGCTATAGCTTGTGGCATATAGGACACAAGACACAGCAATCACCCTTGTCGCAGAACAAGGAGATCTGGGTTTTAATTGATGTATCTGCCAGTTAATCAAAAATTACGTCTATCTGGGCAAACACTTATGAAATCAGCCACGCGAGTTTGAACATGGATGGGCTGAAGCCCCTGGGATCTATCCATAGACAAAATGGAGAAAAGGGAGCTTGGTAACCAGAGATGTGACCCCAACCTGTCCTCCCCCTCCAGGACATCTTTACCAGACAGGCTCCCATCAGCGCAAGTTTAACTGATAAAAAGTAGGACACTGACAACTAAGCAAAGATATAATTTCCTACTGAAGTCTTATTACAGGATTTACAGTTGCTTCCAATTATTGAATTTTAGTTAACATTTTTCTTCATTTGACTGCTGCAGCTAATAATTCTTCTCTTGCTTATTGACTAAGATATACTATAAAGGAAATATGAATAGTAGTTCTTGTTTAAATCAGTCTGGAAGGAAGCTGTAGGAAAGAGGCATTTTGAAATGGGGAATGAGGGGAAAAATCAGCCTTTGAGAGTCATCATGACTTAAGTTTGATCAAGATTCTGGCCTCAAAATCTCTAAATCTGTGCTTTCTTCATTATCAGATATATTGAGATCTAAAGCCAACCAAAGCTGTAAGACTTCTGGAAGGATGGGGTCAGAGGCCTTTACTCTTATTTGAATGTCATTTGTGGTATTCAAGTCTTCTGCTGATTGACAGAAGAAAACTCTACCACAGTTGAAGCATCACTGCTCTTTGACATGGAAGGCTCCTATTTGCCAGGCTGTCAAAGGAGCAAGGCCCACCACCTTTTCCCATCCCTAGATGACAGGCAGTGAATGAAGCCAAAGGATTTGGGGTGGACCATCGCATTTAGTTTTAAACACAAGCACTTGAGAGAAAGAACAAAAAGTGAATAAAATCAGACAGCCTCATAAAATATCCTTCAAAGATAGTTTTAAATTGTACTTAAGCTCTGAAGTTTTTAGTGGCACTTAAAATACTGCACTAGAAATAGTCACATAAAGCGGTAAATGATGCCATTGGGTTACTGTGAATATCGCACATCAGAACTTTGTGAAATGCAGGGGCTTAGGAAGCAGCCTGAATCACATCTATTTAAAGGATACATGGCTAAAATTTTGTCTGCTGAAAATAAGGTTGTGTTATTTCCAGTGCTGTGCTACAGAGAGGTACTCAGAGGTGCTAAACATGCTACTGACAATTAAAAAGGAAGAGAAAATTAAAGTTAACTTTAGAATCCATATATGATTTCTTGGTTAATTTCTGACCAATTTAAAAACGGACTCCATAGAAATACAGTTTAGTAGCTTATAAATACCCTAAATTCTGAGTAGAGTTCCAAGGGTTTTGTGCTTCTTCAAGTCAGGCTGTTTTCCTTGATATCATTTTCACAGGCTGTAACAACATCAGCAGATCCAGCAAGACTCCTGGAGCTCAGTGGTTGTGACAACCATGGCACAGATGGAAGTGCCAAAGGCTGGACCTGGCCATCAGTATTTCTCATACGGACTTAGACTCACTATAACTAGTGGAGTCAGAACTGCTGATGTGACTGAAAGCTCTGGGCAAAGATCAAGGATTAAGTGTTTACTGGTCAGTAAATGGATGCGAACAATTGAAGAGGCAACTAGGGAGGGAACGGTGCTTTTTTAAGAAGCATCCAGTATCCCTCACAGCTTGTAATACTTGATGAAGTTAGTGAGTGCCATGAGTAAGAAGAAAGCTTTCAAAAAAGGTTTCTTTCCAGCAAAGTAACCACTCACTCCACAAATTATAGAAAATTCAATTCAGTTCAATTCCACCCCAGTAATTATTGTAATACCTCAATAGATCTTCCTTTATTCATTTTTGCAAAATAGAAGCCAGTGATGGTAACACTGAACTAGAATTGTAAAATTCATCATAATCCAGAGTATATGTAGCAGATGACACTGAAATTGCTATAAATGAGGCTTGATAGCTTCCGCAAGACTCAGGGCAGAATCTATACAGCCATCGAAGTTGGAATGAGTAAATCCATCACCCCCACAAATTAGGAGAGGTTGAGTATGAAGAATCATGTGCCCTGGAGAACTGGGTACAGCCTTTGTAACCTGAAAAAGAAAAGCATACAGGAAGAAGAAAAAGTAAGCATTTAGCTGAATTTCATGCCAGAAAAAAAACTGTTTCACTGACAGACATGCCTGCGTATGAAGCACCCTCCAACCCAGATCTTAGGTTCTAGCATTACTGATCAAAAGACCATAGTCAACTCTTTATCCATCAAGTTGAAATCATTAGAATATAATCGTCCTGCAGATGAAAAGTTAGAAACTTTCTAGTCCTACCCAGGTCTTATTCCCAGATGGTTTCTGTAGAAAGGAAGATAGTCCAGTCTTACATAATTTGAGTCCAGGGTTTTGAAGACAGATGACCTCTGATTGGCAAAAGTGAACTTGCATGAGCTCTTAGATACTTCCCTGAGAAGCAGAATTGCACACGCTAGAGGGCAGAGACAAAATAAAAGCCCCTAATAGAGTCAACACTTCAGGTTTCCAAAGATATCTGTGATACCAGAAACACCAATTTGGTATTAATGATACTGAGCAATATCACAGAAACTTTGGCAGATCAACAGACATGTTCTCTGCTTCCATTACATATAGGCTACAGTGAATAGCCTCTTCAGTGCCATGTTTCAAGTACACAAGTGTTTTTTCCCTCACTCTGACAGGTCTGAGGTCCTCCCTTGGCAGGTGCAGTTCATGACTTGGGATGCAACCCAAGAAGCACTGAATGAAAATGATTTCTCTGGTTTCACCCCTTTCCCCTACCATGTAATGTGTCAAAATTCAGCGTTCTATGTGCTAAACTCTGTGAAATGGGACTTGAAAATATACCAAATGCCAAGAAAGCTATTGCATCAAAGAAATATTTGTACCTTTTTTTAAAACTTTTGATGGTTACCTCAGACATTAAAATATTCATTCCACTCTTGGTCAAGATCATGACCCACAAAGCTCACGGCCTGACCTGTTATTAGCACACTCTAAGTAAACAGAAATCCTGAAGTGTTCAGCTACCCTCTTTCCATAGGTTTTGGCTTTATGTGCTCTCTTTCAAGTTGAACTAGCTGAGACCTTGCTCACCTTCATCATCTGAGAATACAGCTGTGGGAAACGTGTAAATATTTATAAAGCACTTCAATAAATGATGATTGAACCGTAGAAGGAAGACAAAGATATTTAATCCAAACAAATCAAGCCCTGTCTCTAAACTCATAAAAGTGGGCAGGGGAATCATGCACCAACACTACTGTGGTAGAAATCCTGCCAAGGGAGGGATCATAAACAGCTGAGCTGGTTCTTGTGGTCCTACAAGTGCCACCACTGCACTGCAACAGAAAAACCCACTGGCTTTTCATTTTACTCCTGGTCATACCCTTTGTACAACCCATCCTGTCTCCAGCCCTATCGCGTTGGCTTCCTTTTCTATTTGACCTGCAGAACAGTCTTTTAGACACTGCCAGAGATACAGTCAACACTTTCTATCTATAGATAGCATGTGGACAAGGCCTGGTTAAGGCTGCCTTGATGAATATTTGATTTCAATCTCCAAGTACGCACTGTATTCATTTTAAATATAATTTTCTTGGCTGCTGCCATGCCATTATTTGGCATTTCCAAGTACAGATCAGCTGTAAAACATCTACATTCATATTACTGACTATATTTTATATTACCAGCATGTTATCATCTTCTTTAAAGGAGGCAATCATCTGAAATGAATTTGTGACCAATTCTCCACCTTTTTTTAATAGAACAGTCTAGCAACTTTCTGTAAAACCTGGCAGAGATCTTGTTTCTCTGGCTCATTTTAGGTCAGCAGTTCATTTCTTCCTCATTTTTTTTTCAAATAGATTGAGGTCACTAGGCATAAAAGATGAAGAAAGGTTTAGTAGAATGAGGCAAGGATGCCCTTCATTCTTGAGTACCTTAAGCTTATTTTACACTCGCCGTACAAAAGTTTCTGATTTGTTCTCCTGATCCCAAGAGCAATACCTTCACACCTTGGCCTGCATCATTCTACCTCTTTGGCAATGAAGTGTGTACTACATAGTCAAGGTCTTTGTTCTGCGTACTGGTGACAAGCATTATGCTGTTCCTCTTTCCTATTCTTTTAACGATGTGGTCCAAAATACAGCCCAAATAACCCTTAGCTACAGGGCACAGCCTGTTGGATCTCCATCCTTGGAAGATTTCAGCTAGATAAAGGTGGAGCTCACAGAGTGTTGGCAATAGCTCTGCTTTGATCAAGTGGCTTGGACTAGACATCTGAAGAGGTCCCTTTCCACCAGTGTTTCTCTAATGCTGTGTTTTCCCAACCTCCCTTCCCCACATGTAAATCTCTGTCAAAGTGGCATGATAGGCTGGGAAGCTGCTGACTCTGGATGCTAATAGTGTCTTATCTTAATTAAAGCAGGGGATACAGAACCACAGCTGTGCTACTAAGTAGTGTCAGTAGAAGTTTGGAAGTCCTAATCCCTCATCCGCCACGGATAATTGTAATGTCTGCATTTTAATCCCGGGATTGTGTTTGGCCATAGGAAAGACGTTGCAGACGGATTTAATTAACAAGCAGGATAAATCCCGTCTAGAGGAGTCAGGGGAAAGATGCATCTATCTTATCAGTTCCCTTTGCTTCTGTGGCAACAGCTTATTGTAATTGAAAGTAAAGATGGCTTTAAGGGGAAGAGGGAGCTCTGTCCCAGATATTTAATTTAGCTAGTGATTATTTTATACGATGCCCACCTGGCCAAAGAAATCTCCTTATTGGGATCACTGATCTGACCTACACCAATTCCCCTGCAACCTAAAACTTAGCCACACTCATCGCTGAGTTAAAGACTGGTGATAATTCTTCCTCTGACAATGCCATAAAGCACAAGCAGCTGCTGAAATCAGTTATTTTATTTAGCAGCAGCAACGCAGGGAAGAGCGACAGGACAGGGAAGAGGGAAGAGGTGCAAATTGCACGGTGCTTTGGTGTTAGGGAAAATAACAGCATCATTTAGGAGTATTACGCATGAATGTATTTTTTTCAGTAGGGGAAATAGGACATATCCCGAATGATTTAGAGAGATTAAAAATGTGAAACAATTATGGAAAATTAAGTTCATTCCTATAGTCACTGTTCCAACTGCCTTTAAAAGACATATCGATAGGTGTAACTACAATAAATCTCACCTGGCCCTCAAGAGAAACTGATTTTGCTAGGATTCCAAAACTGTAACTGTTTGGTAGACTGCAAACGAGATGTTTTTTATTCGATAGTAAAAAATTAACTTCCTTGTCTTTTCCTTATCCATGTTTTCCCGGTGAAATAAATCAGAAAAGGATGTGCTTATATGTCACTTTTATCACGATGCTGAAACTATGTATAGTGCAAGGAAAGGGCATATTATTGCTAGCAGCAGTGAACAAAGCAGCCAGCTTTTATGTCAGAGCTCTGCGGTAGCAGCAGCACCCAGGGTGCATTAATTTGGTTAAAAAATATTCCTCACTGTTTTGGGAGCTGGTTAACTCAGTGTCTGCCCACGGATGGATCAAATTCTTAGGCTCCAGGCCACCTGCACCTCTCGTGCTCACTCGCAGTTTGAAGTAGAAAGGCGATACACAAGGCAGAAAAGAAGTTGGTATAAGAAAAGGAAGAATTAACAGTGACTGTTCTACCAGGGGATATCGTTACCAACAAAAAGAACCACCAAACTGAAAGAGAGGAATATATAAAACACCCCATCATTTTCATTTTCGAGGCATTTAAAACATGTCGAGATTATTTTTATACGACAACCAATTACAACTATTATGCATTGAGAAGTGATTTGCAAGCTATCAGTATCTAATTCATGGTAAAATAAACATTGTGCTAGCAAGACCCAGTTCTTAAATTGGATGCAGATCAATGGGTATGAGTAAACTTTACAAGCAGCCACCTACAATAACTTTTCCAGACTTCATAAAAGGAAAAAAATTTAAAGGGGACTGCTTTAAGTAAATATTTTGCATCAGCTTCCACATTCAATTTCACCAATGTAATTCAGCTTAAGAGGCTTTGGGTAAACATGTAGCTATACTCCAGTACTTTAGGAAATTGCCAATAATTTCCTCGGATTTTTAAGAAAACTCAGTAAAATATACACATTTTGCTATTATTAACCTTAGGTAGTTTACTTTAAAATATTTTTCACGTAACATACTGTTAAATTGAACTTGGCGAAATCAAATAACAACAATTGGTCTGTCTGAACACAAGCACTCTGCTACTCTGTGGTAGGGTGGGAATTTTGCTAATAATATCGCATACTTTCGGATGCAGAAGAGACACATTGAGTCATATTTTTAAATACCAACAAAAATCCCACTGAAGAACGTGGGATTTCCTTCCTTCCTGTATGCTGCTGCTGTTCCTACTTATAAGGGGCACTGCATAACTTACCGCTGAGCCAGGTCCTCCATCTACGAAGATTACAAGAAATGACCTTGCTGTAGTTGGCTGGTTTTGGATGTTGCTCATGGTTATATGGGTGAATGTATCATAGATATTGAATAACTCCCCCTTTTCTTCTATTTCTCTGAGGATAAAGACCACTGGGCTGTATGAGGGCCTGTTTCTTGTGAGACATCCTACATATTTGGGTGCCCATACACCATAGTGTTATCCAGGCAGTGTCTCTCAGCTGACCGATCCCATCCTGGATTACCTGGGAATATCTCCATTTCTGACATTTGACACTGGCTGCTTTAGGCAGAGATGGCACAAGGCTCTCCAGGTGACTGAGAATTAACTGCTGCACCTCTGCGGGATCCGAGTCCAGATGATCATGCCCAAATGTCACAGTGGTGTGAACAACGATGGATGGTCCAACTTCAGGAGTCTCTGAAAGCAAGAAGAGAAATGCCTTTAAAGGATCACTCATTAACATTTGCCTTCCTTTGATGCTGACACTTAGCCTGCGAATCAATAAGAAGAAAAGTGTAAGTATCTGCAGCACCACCCTTGCTCTTCCAGCTGGAAACAACATGAAGAATAACAACACTTAGGCATGGTGGTGCTGGGTTTACGGTTGGACTCTTGAAGGTCTTTTCCAACCATAATGATTCTATGATTCAATGGATACAAACTGCTTAAGAGAAGTCCAGTGAAGAAATCCAGGCTTTTTACATCATTTGTGATGGATTTCCTAATACAAGAACCCTAGATCCACATATATCTCCTACTGAGCCCTCAAGGCCCTCTGATAGCCTATAACAAGCAGCTGGCAAAAGTAGTACAGATGTGAGTATACTGCTGGACTACCCGTATGTGCAAACTAGCCAGCAGGCCATAGGGAGCCCATGCCTGTCGGGTCCATCCTACAGTCTTCCTGTCAGACACAGATTCCACAGAATTAGGAGCAAGCACATCTCATTGGAAGATGTTGTTGGAAGATCTTCCTTTCTCCAACAGGGCCAAAATCAGCAATAAGGTTTAAAAGGCAGCAGGGTGGCAATGAAGAAGAGGAGGGACAGGAGCACAGACAGATGGAAAGACAAAGAGTATGACTGCAAGTCCTCAGGATGGCAATGACTGGGATATGTGGCAAGTTATAGCTACGAAAGGGATCTGCTCACACACAATGCTGGGAAGAATTGAAGAAGAAAAACCATTCTGTAGTTTATCATCAGGGGTGGATTTTGTTATTTCTTACTCAGCTGTTGCTCTGAGTTGGGAATTTCCCCCTTTTCCCCTCTTTCAGATATTTGCACAGTCTCTACAGGAAGGAGGGCAGGCCTGGGTTCAGAAGAGCTAACCCCAGAAAACCCAACACAACACTGGAATTTTGGCAAACTGGCAAAACAGAACAACAGAAACAAAGAAAACTGTGTTGTAAGGATTTTTTTATTATTTTCCAGCCAGGTCTACATATAAAAATAATTAGTGCCCCTGCAATCACGGGCAAGTCAGAGAGGCACAGACACCATTGCCAAACCACAAGATCTTGCGTGCATGGTGCTTGAGGAGGAGAGGCTCTCCGAAGGCTAGGATGCATTCGGGAGGCTTGTTACCACTGGGAACAGCAAATCCCTGCTGCTTGCGGGAATCGATCGTGAAGGGCTAGGAGCTCGTGTTGCTGTCATGGACATCTGAAGGCCTTCCGAACCTGTCTGCGAACGCCAAATGGGAGCTCGGGCATTGCAGCAGATTTGCTTAAGTGCCTATATGAGCGCACAATTTATATGTGCGTGAAGAAGACGTGTGGCAAGGCTTCCAGCTGGGATTTCCTCCCCACCTCTTTCGCTTTCCTCCAACACACCCACTCGTGCTTCCGTACTGCGCCCCCTCCTTACGCTCTGCTCTCCTCCAGCTCCAGCTCTTCCTTCTGCCCTTGCTCCGCCAGGTCTGCAGCGGGTCACAGGAGTGGGGAGCCTGCTCGTGAGGACAGGGATGCTGAAAGCTCACCAGGAACCAGGAGGAAGGGACCAAGCTTGTGGCCAGCTGCACAGAGGAGCGGTGCTGCGGGACCCGTTAGCGCCCGGAGCTCGAGATGATTTGCACGGGGTGCAAAGAGCTTCATGTGTGTCAGTGCCCAGCGGGAAGCAGGGAGCGCTTCTGCCACCCAACAAGGTCTCACAAATAGTTTCCCAGACACATTCATCCTAGAGCCTTGTAGCCTGAGGGGCGTGAAGGAAGCATTCTTTCATGGACAAATGAAATACTGAGTTGTCATATTATCTCCAGCACCCTTAACCCAACAACTTCTGCAGCACAGACATATGGAAGGCCTGAACGTGAAGCGACCACAAGACAAAAATTATCACTGCAGTAAGGGACAAAAAAAAAAAAAAAAAGGTACCGTGAAAATCATGTGCTCGCTCTGTAATTTTGATTGGTCATATATTTGCCATCCAACAGCATTTACACACTTGAAATGCTAGATATGAAACCAATACTTCACCTTGTATGAAGAGGAGAGGGGAAGCAGAAGCAAAGGCAGGTTAGCTTGGTAATTCAGAACTTCTTCTTGCCCTGCAGCGTGGCTTTCTACAGCCCGAGAAACTCTTGGACATCTTAAAAACCTGCCTAGATGGAGTCAGACTCTGAGAGAAGAGCAGGAGGCAATGGGCACAAGATGCAATGCACAAAATCCCTTCCCCAGGGCATCCCCGGGGCAGGCCCCTGAGCAAAGAGGGTTCTCCATCCTTGGGCATTGCCCAGACTTGCAGGGACTCCGACCGGAGCAACCCGCTGTAGCTGCAACGTTGGCCCTGCTGGAGCTGGGCTCGGACCAGGGTGCCTCCAGTACCTCCAGCCTTAGTTGTTCTGCAATTGCCTCGTTCTGTTCTGTAGAGTCTTAAAATCTTGCCAGCAATATAATAAAATAACATGAGTGCATGAGGACAGGACGGCCAACAAGAAACGTTCACGAAATGTGCCTAAAATATGTGATTTTCGGGTTCACTGAGTTTCCGGTCCCAAGCCGCTATGAGGATCCAGCACATCTTTGTGTGGGTCTTTTCCCTTGGGACTGTTCAACTTTGAATGGACAGAAGGCATTTGCTGGAACAAGGGCATGACCTGGGTTCTGCTGCTTTTCAGCTGAGTGCCTGAACTCACCAAACTAGTAGTTAAATTAAGTGATTCCCTCTTGTTCCATTAACTAGAAATTTCCTCCTTTGGAACTGGAAGACCTTTTCTGACAAAAACGTTGTTTCAACTAGCACATTCCTAGAAAATTATTTTAGTTCCAACAAATGAACATTTTCTGACCAAAACAAATCCATAAAGAAAGAACTAGCTGAACCTTTTCTGACCAGTTCTGGAATTTATGTAACAAACTGGATAGAAATCTTTCCTTCTGTTGCATTGGTGAAGTATAGGGCTCCTCCAGCTGGACAACTCCTTCGAGAAGATGAATTCCAGGGCTCCGAAAGGCAACCAGAATCTCTTTCTCTGGTAAGTCTTCTGTCCTGATCACTCCAGAATGAACTAGTGAGGTACAATGGAAACTGAAAGTAAGCCTCCACCACGAGGGATGGACAGGGATGTCCACTTGACACGGATTTGGGATGGGAGCAAAGATCAGCCTTGTCTAGAAGCAGGGACATGGCGAAAGGAGGCACCTTCTTCCCTACACTCTGATGAACAGGAGACCTTGGCTCAGTTCTGGGTCTCAAGCAGTCATGGTTAGACTCACCATGTGGAGACTCCTCTCAGCCAACCCCAAGACTGATTTCATATGCTTGACATAGCTCTTTTCAATGCTGGAAACACTGGGAATACTATTGAGTCCCCTGTTCTTTTTTTTTTGGGGGGGGGGGAAACGATATTCCAAGTCTGACTTCTCTACACAGAGAATGTCATGGATAGAAGCCTGAGTGGGGAAGCCTCAGCGGCCATGAGTGTACACGGCATTTTGGCAAATTCTTGCGCATATAATTGGTCAAAAGGCTCCTTAAAAGATGTCTAAGTGTTTTAGTAAAATAAATATTCATGGCTTGCTGTGACTTGTTATAGCCAATGATTCTTGGACAAGACCTGCTCCTTTCAAACCTCTCATCTCTTCCATGGCGTGTACAAAACAAGTTTCAGGAAAACAGGCAGCTCGTTGAGTTTTTAATTCCCCCTTCAAACTACTCATAGCTTGGAGAGCTTCCAGAGGCCACTGAGTCACAGCCTTCCAGTATTGAAATATGCAGACTGCAAGGATCAAGTTTAGCCTCGAGCCCTCTTTCTTTCTTCTGCAAAAACACTGGCTTACAGAAGAGTTTAAAATAGATATTTCCCTGAAAGTAAAGGGGGAAATCTCAGCCTTGATACCTTACAACTCTTGCAATGGGTATGAATGACCAGTCTGTTGTCAGAGGAGCAAAACTGGCTTTTTTCTTGCCAAATCAAGCTGCAACAGCAGCCTGAAATGGGAAAAAAAAGGGCTACTGGCAGGGTTTCTCAGGAGATTTTCTTCGTGGCAAGATCCGAGCAGTCTAGGGCCATGCTAACAGATGACAAAAGAGCACGAGCAACACAGCAGGCCAGGCAACTCTCTGCAATCGGAGCGGTGACGATCCGAGGGTGAACACAAGCAACCAGAAAAGCTTTCGCCTGCTCCCAGCTCCTGTCTCCCGCTCTCATCCCAGCTGCACGGCACATTAATCCGCTCGGGGATGTTGTGGAGGGCGCGGGATGCCGGGTGGATCAGAGCTACGAGGAGGCCGTGGAGTTGGCCGCGGCTTCTCCCTGTTTGAGGAGCGGGTGGCCGCTTCGCACCGCAGTTGCTGCAGGATCCCGGGAGCAGCGAGCTGGTGCCGGGCTGTCTTTCCTGCTTCCAGCGCCTGCCGTGCCACGGCAGGAGCCAAGTCAGCTGAAAGGAATGTGTGCCTACCCCTCAGCCGCTCCAGGCTGCCCCTGCTAACGAAGGCTGGGAGCAACGCGGAGTTTTGCAACGGTTCTGTCGAGGCAGGAAGGGGAGTGCGGGACCCAATAGCTCACGGGCTGTATGGTGTTCTCCAGCTCCCTAAAGATTATGGAAGATGAGAAGAAAAAATGTAAAAAACTGAAAAGGAGAGTAAAAAAAACCTATCAGTTTCTTTTGCTTTAGTGTCAGTTTTCTATGCTTGGGTATTGATCTCTTTTGCTTTACTGTGTTGCACAAGACTGGCACAGGCAAATAGCGGATGAAAAGGCAAGAAAGAGAGGATAAATGTATTCTGTTAGAGTTTAATTTTACTTCCATGTAAACAGAAAAGGAATCTTTAGCATATTACCTCACCTGGGACAATGTCCTATCTCCAGCAGTAATGTTGGAGGGTGCTGAGCAGCAGTGGCAGCAGGGGCTGCACAGAGCCTGCAAATTCTGGAGCTGCTGGTGGGTAGTAATGGACAGAAAGGCAGTACCAGGGCCTGGTGTGGGACCCAGATTTAACAAGACCACCCTTCTTGGAATGCCACGGGGGCATCAACCTGGAGTGTCTCTGAGCAGCTTGCAGGTATGAGGAGAGCAGCGGAGAAGACGAACGATTCCCAGATTTTGGCTCACACGGTCAAAATATGAAGTCGTATCAGTGCCCTCCAGACAAGTCTTGTCTGCAAAGACCTCCTGGGAAACCCTAAGGCACTTGTGACCAAAGTCCAGCTGCTGCACTGTCCCTCGGATTAGCACCGTGTGTCCCTCTGAGCAAGACTGAAACCGCATCCATAAAAAAGGAAAAGGAAGAAATTGAAAAGAAAGGAGATTAAAAAAAAAGTAATTGAAGAATTGGGAATTGAAGAGTGAGGATTTAACTTAACATCTGGGATATGGAGAACACGGACCCAGATGGTTCTTGGAAGTGCAGAGAAGAAACAACAGAGTCCATGAGCACAGCTACAACAAAATAAATCCCCGTCAGACATAAGGAAACCAGCCTTAAGGTGCGTCCCTGGGCCCATAGTGGTGAGGGACACTCCAGCAGAAAAGGAAGGCCCTTAGCCTCTTAACATTTAAAGGCTGTCTTCACAGTCGTCATTCATCCACAGCTGGAGAAATCACTCAGGATACGTAGAGAAAAAGAAGGAAAGACTGCTGGCAGAGAGCATCTATTCAGAACCAACCCTGCTAGGAGCATTATCTTCTAGAAAAGGGATGGGGCTAACAAAAGATGTTTCAGAGATGAGCACAGCAGGAGGATGAAAGTCCAGTATCACCCGCACAGCCTAGTAAACCAGTGGTTTGTAGCTCAAGAACATCTGGAGCTAGAGAGGTCCCTCCTGTATCGGAGTAACATATTTAGTGCAGAATAATCTCAGAGATGGAACAACACGGTATGGTGGCTGAAGTTCCTCAGCAAAGCTGCTCATGCTAGAAGGTTAGCTGTCACTATTGCAAAGGTATAAAAAGGATTATGTCTCCAGGTACTGTATTCTGCAGAATGGTGACAATATGAACTGCCTGCGGTGCCGACTGTCGTGCCACAGAGACATTGCTCTGCGCTTGGAGACTCCCATATGATGCTGAGGATGTAAAGTCGGTTCCTGCAGTGGCCATGTCCTCCTTACCATCAGTCTCAGGGAAGGAAGGGGACAGGAAGATCAGAATGTTTCTGGGAAAAAAAAATAGCATAAACACCACAAGAAAACCAAACTACAGAAATTCCCAGAGAAATCCAACAGTGGATTACCCACCCGCAAATATTTTCTGCCTTGCAGAATTGCAAAAGCTACTTCTTTCTGGTAGCTCTATGCCAAACTAAGGGTACAGCATCCCTAAATTCAAAAGAAGAGATTTTACAGATTGAAGCGGGCAACTAGCCATGAACTCCAGGCTCCTCAGGGGTCTGAAAATGAATGTTTCTTTAACAGAAAGAATGACACCAGAGCCTACAAGTCGTAGGGTTCATTTGGCAAATGGTTGGTATCTGCATCTACTGTGTTCTATGAATATAGCGGATCAGTAAAAAATGTAGAAGGGAAGGAATTGGTGGGTAATGCAGGTTTCAAGGCTTCAGGAAGGGGGTGGATCGCAGTGCTCCTGTGGCTATTTTAATGGCAGGAGGTAACATGAGCAGAAGTCTTTTAGCCCTTCTGCACTGCCATGGATGCCAGCAGCAGAGTCTTGGCAAAGAAGGGGAGAATCTGTAACTTCCCCCGGCATCTTCAGAAAGCAGAAATCCAGTTAATTTGGATTTTTCCAAACAATAATATTTTTGGAGAGAAAAATCATGCTGGAAGGCCATTTGGGAGCGCCTCGTGCAGTTCCTAAGCTAAAAGGCTTTGAACCGAAAAGCCCTACACCACAACTGACATAATTGCTCTCAGTATCCACAGAGGCGCCAGGGATGGAGCATTCAGGGAGGCCCCGTCAGCCTCGTGCTTAGAAGTGGTTGTGCTGGTTTAGGACCGAGGCACATTTGCGGAGAGGCGGGAGGGAGCATGTGCCATATCCCCCGTCTCCCGGCTGTGCCCTGCGGCCTACGGGCCCTGCAAAGCCTGCGCTCCCCGCTGCCTCGCAGGAGAACAAGATCTACCCTGATAAAGGCACAAAAATAAGTCACCGAGACCCGCAGCTCAGCCTGAACACTCAGGAGGTACTTCCACATAAAAGCAAAGAGGACTGAAAAGTTACGCTGGTTCAGCTGAGTTGACCTTAAAACATTGTGAACAGTGAACATGGACAAAGCTTAAGAAAACGCCTGTTGCTGCCACAGAGGCTTGGTTGGACCCACTTTGCAGTTAATTTATTAGTATGTTCAGTAAATAACCACCAGAACATTGTCTGCCTCAGAATCAATGGATTTAGATAGGGAGGGTCCTGAGAAGGCCTCGGGTCCAACCTTCTGCTCCAAGCAGGGTCAATGTCAAATGTAGATCATATTCCTACCATTTCTGTGTCCAGCCGAATGGCTGGGAACTCCTCCAGTGTTGGCATGAATAACTTATTTCTCCTTCCTACGGGATCTACAAACCTCAAATTACAAAGCAGTCCACAGATGAGATCTGTACATAGATGGGATAGATGCATAAGAACGTTCCATAACGTTCCATAAGAACATTCTCTTCCGTCAGAGAGGAATCGTGTCAAATCTTTTTCTGCCCAACGATGCAAAACCTGGAGCCAGGACAGGCACTAGTAAAACAACAAGGTTTGGTTGCTTTCTGATCTTAATGATTTTTAACTCCCACTGGGGGGAAATGTGTTTTGTTATCCAAAATCCATTTTGATTCTGGATAATACAAGAGGAAGGGAAAGGACTTTATCACTGCCATGCCAAATAAACCATAAAAGCTAGACTGTAAAGAAAGAGCACTGAAATGCTTTTGGGTTGATTTGGAGAGCAGCAGAGGAGCTGGACACTACCAGGCATGGTATATCCTTGCTCCTTGGAAGGGATCAGCAGACTGATTCTCCCTGCTGGAAAAGAAGTCAATGTACAGACTTAATAAAACTATATCTAAAATTAAAAAAAAAAAAAAAGAACAGTGCCTTCCTTATGCCTGGAAAGATGAAAGAGAGAGGTGGAGATCTGCCTTCAAAATGTCACAGTGCTGTTTTGCAAAAGGATTAGAGGGCTTCCCAAGTTAGCCTTAAAAGTTCTCCTAGTTTCTAAGGTCTCTTAGGAATAAGAGATTTCTTGGGTCTCCCCGGAAAAGTGCTGTAATTTATCAGTTTCTGTTTGGAAGAGTCCGTGTAAAGAATGATGCTAAATCTTTTCTATAGAGCAACTGAGTATTTCTTTAGCCTTACAGATGATTCCTGAATAGCTTCCTGAAAAGAAAGCAGGGTAGATGAGAGACTATGAAGAAATAGGCCCTATAATAAGATGAAAACGTAAATAACTAACTCTTACATCTCCCTAAAAATCCCTATCTTGATACTGAGAAGATAAATGAATTGTCATACTTAGGAATTACAGTGACTCTGAAATCCTCTAAAATGAGTCTTCCTTTTAAATTTTATAATCTCACAATGCTTAAACAAGCGAAGGCAACTGAATCCTTTTTTTTTGTGTGTCATCTACCTTCAGTTCTCCAGGATGCACAGGGATGCAAAGACTGCGGTATTACAGGAATGAGGCTTGGAATAATTTATGCTGAAGAATTCCCACTGTCCCCCCAACCAGTTATAAATATTGATGGAGTGTTTAAGGCAGCCAATCGCACAAGTATTTAATATTCATACACACCACACAGGGAATTCAACGTACACTTCTTGTAGGTTCTTCCGTTACATAACGTTCAAGTGCATTACCTCTGTGGATGGCGGCCGGTTTTACAAACAGCAGTTGAGATCCTCAGCTCATGGAAAAAACCTGGCTTCTCTGAGACCTGCTAAGAGCTTATCATGCTCCAGATTACCTTGGTAATGGCAGTACCAGAGAAACAGCTCTTTTATTCTGCATAAATGGGGAAGAAGTGACCCAGAGTCATCACTAAGGAGCTGGTCTGTGTCATGATGAAGCCAGCATTCAAAAGTGCAGCAATTCCTGACACGCAGACCTGCCCCGCCAAACCCATCCGATGCATTCTGGGCTGCCCAGAAGTCCTGCCAGGGAACGCATGAGAAAGGATTTTCCAAGTGCCAGTGCCCCATCCCTTCCTGGACAGACTCAGCCTTGCATCAAGCAGGCTCGCCACCTCCTGCCCACTACAGCGAGGGCTCTTCCATGGCAGGAGACTATCCTCCTCCAGCAGCGTTAACAGAACCCAAGCTCAGAAAAGCGCCCATGGCTACCTATGCAAAACCTCATAGCAGAAACCCAGATTCAAGTTATTCAAAGCGTATTTATCTCTGTGGATGAAGTCATGTCTCATATTATGAGCCAGGAAGGTGGCTTGGTCACAAGGCTTGCTCTCCGTTAGATATGTCCAGAGGACATGTTGACGAGGGTTATGTTAAACGCAGAGGTTCTGACTTATTTAAGAACAAACATTACATTATAAATGTCATGAGACTGTTCTGCCCCCTTTGCTTAGTGTCTTGAGTCCCCTAAAACTAATGAGAATCAACATAAGGCATTCCTGAAAAACACCACAGAAAAGGAAATTTGAAAAGATCTCAGCCATTTCATACATGAGACTGGATGCTCAGCATAAATCTTGGTCTGGGCATTCCTGCTGCCTCTTTCTGTACACTTACATTTTCACTGCCACCATCATCTTCCTCAGATGAATCAAGATCAGTGAAGAATGGAAAAACAGGATACTGATGCAAGTGAATGGATCGTGGTCTTCAGGATCAGCAACCCCAAGACAACAGACGGTTCATTAAGAACACTGGGGTGCCGTGTTCCTCATTGCAATGTTCTGGAGGTCAGTAAGAAGCATGCGGAGAGAAAAGAAAAATGCAAAGCAGTTTTATACGTGCTAAGACAAATGTAAAGGAACTTGATAACAAAGCGTTTTGGCCACGGTAGTCTGAACGTGAGCAAATCTCACAGTAAGTCCAGTGTCTGTTCATTCCAGCACTGCTTTGTCCCGAGCAAAGTTCAAAGCTGCAAAGTGCAAGTTCCCCAGGTAAGACAGCACCGTCAGACGGCTGCCTGATCGCTTGCATTTCGTGAAGGGGACTTAGGTGAGATGAATCATATTAGCTGGATGGCTCCCAGCCTGATCCGACCTTCCAAAGGTATGCAATGTGCTCTTCTTGGAAAAAAAAAGTCACTCACATAAAGAGATCATTCCCATGATAGAAGGGAAATTTAAATAAGAAAGATATGTCAGCATCGATGTTTTGATCATCTCTAGGTATGTCCCAGCACAATACGCTTTGCATTTGGCTAAATTGATTTTGGAGACAACAAAGACACTGTATTTAGCTATTTGACAACATAGGGTCTATCCAGAATTCAAAATTAAGAAGAAAAAATATTAAAAAATACAATGATTCTTTTGTTATATTGCAGCTTGGATTTCAGCACACAATTTCCGGGAAAGTGATTGAAAAACCAAATGGAAATCTATCTTCTGAAGCACCTGGCTGGAGATACTCATTTCCCGTAAGAGGGAGGTATAACAGGACATTCTTGGGTGTCAGTGCCGATCACGCACCATGACCAACCTCCCTGTTCCCCCTGATGGGCCAGTCACACTCACTGCTCTCAGTGCTGCAGCTTGGAAGCCATACAAGCAGTCAAGTAAGGAGAAGATGGGTGAGTTTCACCCCTGGACTGAGTCCTCTGGTTCTGCAAGCTAGATACCAGGTGGCTGTGATAGGCAACACCAGTAGGCTATTAATCATCTGGTACTATTAAACCTAATGATGGTGAGATCATCCTAGATTCAGGAAAATCTCCAGCTGCACCTTGTCAGTACCAGGGAAACGATGCCGGAGGAAAAAATCACTCTGTATTTGGGTGTCCTTACACCCTTTTTTTTTTTTTTTTTTTAACATAGCCACCATAGACCTCTGTTGAAGAAGGCATATCAGGATAGATACATCTTGGTTTTGGTCTGCCCAGCCATTCTTTTCTTTTGCCTTCTCTTGTTTCGTCCTGACAAGCTAAATTCTTAGCACAAATGACAAAATTGGGCTTTAACTGTGGAGAGTTTATTCATCTTGACAGCTTTTCTGGAGGTACTTTAAGAACTACTGATGCCCAGGTGGCTTTGCTGCAAAGACAGGCATACGTGGAAGAGCTGATGTCAGCTGTGCTGTTGTTCCCTGACGGAGACACAGTGTCATCACCAAAGCAAGCCATGGCCTATGGGAGTAAACACAGAGGCCCACCTCCCAGCAATCCACCTGGGTTCGCTGAATGGAGAGAAATGGGTACTTCCAGGTGGAGTATTAGATGAATCATGTCAGGAAGTGCTGGGTTCTCCCTCCGGGTTGTAGAAGGTGCCTTGTG
Organism: Tinamus guttatus; assembly: GCF_059628265.1. Lineage (NCBI taxonomy): Eukaryota > Metazoa > Chordata > Aves > Tinamiformes > Tinamidae > Tinamus > Tinamus guttatus. The sequence continues at coordinate 3,409,177 of NW_028288557.1, read as the reverse complement.
GGTTGAACTCAGATGGAGAGGTCTATACTGGAGACATCTAAAGCGGAGACAATCACTGTGAAGTTCAACGAAGGAAAATGTAAGGTCGCGCACCTGAGAAGGAACAGCCCCATGTAAAAGTGTAGGCAGAGGTCAACAACCTACACCTGACCTGTGCAGGCTCACACAGCTCAACAGGACGGCAAGCAGCTCTGCAGACAAGGGCCTGGAGGTCGCAGCGGGTGACAAGTGGACTATAAATCACCAGTGTGCCCTTGCAACAGTGATGCAAACTGACTGCATACTGGGTGGCACCGGCTTCACCGGCATGCCAAGGGAAGTGACAGCCTCTGCATACTCCCTGCTCAGTATCTGTGAGACCACAGCTGGGGACTGTGTTCAGACTGGAGCCATCAAGACTGAGATGATGGGAGAAGGAGCATGGGGAGAAGCTACAGGAGCTGGGAATGTTCAGTTGGGAGAAAAGAAAGTGAATGGAGATCCAATTGCATCTTCCATTGTCAAAAGGGTTACAGAAATGATGGGGTCATACTTTCTTGGATGTATACAAAGGACAGATGAGGGGCAAAGACAGAGACAAAACAAGGGAAATTTTGATTAAGTGTTATGAACACTTTTTTCCCATGAAGGCGGTGAAACACTGGAAAAGGGCACGCGGAGAGGTGGTGGAATCTCAATTTTTGGAGCTATTCAAACAAGGACAGCATAGGACCCTAAGCAATGTGATTGAGTTTCATAGCTGGATCTAACTTTACATCTATCCCTACCTTGCCTGGGAGGTTTGGATCAGATCACCAGTGGTCCCTTCCAAACTAAATTATTTTGTGATTCTAAGCAGCAGAGTCAAACAACATAAAAAAAAACAATGTCCACAAGCCATACCTTGGTAAGTCCAAACTGGAGATGAGGAAACACTTCTTCAACTGGACAGGGCTGAGCCTTGGGATAAGTCCCCAGAGAGGTATGTCACTTGCATCCTAGTTTCCTTAAAAGTTGAGCCAGACAAGCAACAGTGGCCTTGACTTAGCACCAGTCCTGCTGTGAGTGGGAGTCGGAGACGGCACCTCCAGAGGTCCCATCCACGAGCACTGCTGTGATTCCTTGATGCTCCTCCACAATCGCTTATAACATTAAATTTCATGTTTATGGTGTAACAGAAGAAAGGCATATCCAACCTTATGGGTGTTTTCTAGCATGATCATGGTGTTTAGATGTTAAGGGTGATGGACACAGTTTGGAATGCATTGCCCAACAGGTACTGGCATAACTTGCTTTTATTAACAACCAACAGGAAACAATCAATCCTGGCAGAACAAGGGAGATTAGAAATAGAAGTATCCTAAACATCTGAACATGCTTCAGCAAAGTGAATTTGGTAATACATAACAGCTATCTCTTGTAAGAGGCAGTGTCCAATTATGAAAATACTTCCTTATGCAGCAGCAGTGAGTCACTGTGCTTCTTAGGTTGCCACAAAGGTGAGTAGGTTATTACCCCCCTCCACAGATGTGGTTAACAAGGTCATGATTGCAATGCTAGTAATAGAATTAGGAAGCATTTTTAGTCTAACCGAATCGATTAAACCGAAGTCCTAGTGGTTATCCTTGAGACATTCTACACCAACATACTTCCCAGACCTCCTGGCATATGCAATGCATTTAATAAACAAAACATACATTTGTTTTACTGCCATCGTCCAGAAAGAGATGAGAAGCGTCTGCCTTACGGGATGCTCTCCAAACTTTGCAAAGCAGCCGTACTACGTGCAGCCATTTCAAGGATTTTCCATGATTTTAAAAGCACACGAGCTAACTCAGAATGAGAATGAAGAGTCTCAGTTATATAACTCATTACTACTTCCAAGCATACTTAACGGAAAGAACGGGAGTTGTAAAATAATGGATGACGGGAGATGAATTGGCATGTGTATGAATTAAAGTTTAAACAAAGGAACTCAGGCTCTTTCTCAGAATAGCAACATTTTGATGTTTCAAATCCCCCGACACTGGTTTCATAAATGCAGTAACGTAAACCATGTGCTGGGTGGTGATTTTCTGAGGACCTTCCCGCTTTCATTGTGTATTTTATTACAAGCCAAATGTGACATTAAATGCTATCCGCTGTGGCTTGGAGTTAAATACTTGCTCTGTTCAGAATAGCAACACTCAATTAAACAGCATTTTTCATGATCTACACCCTCCATTGTCGCTGTGTTTAAGGGAAATAATGGGTGCACTGACCTACATTGCGCTTCTTGTTATCGATGGAGATGAAGCGGACGCAGGGATTATCGGCGATGTACCGCGCGCACCAGGGCACAGCAATCCGGGTACCGGCTTCGTAGAAAAGCCCCAGAGCGTAGCGGGAGGAATAGCGCACGGCTTCCAGCTGCTGCTTTTGCCTTTCATTAATTACTGGGGAGGGGAAAAAAAATAAAAAGAGAAATCAGACAATGCTTTTTCTCGCCGAATATAAAACGTGTGTGTCCTGCGGTTAAGCTGACTAACCTTTCCTGAAAATGACCTGAAAATTTTCAGATTTTAATAATAAGCCTAGTGCTTTCCTGTTTTTTTTTTTTTTTTCCTGAGACATTTCTTAACCAAGTGTTACGGTAGCTTTATGAAAAGTACGTCCTTCCAACACGCTCCCCCCTCATCAAGGCTCTGCTAGCTGCAAGGGATTCAAAACTTCCAAGACAGTGACTCTTTCTCAAAGTCTTTTCCATACTGTGCTCGGCGGGCAAATATTTTCTTGGGGAATTAAGAAGTTGGGGTTTGCCTCTAGCATACAGGGTAAATGATTTTATGCCCTGCTGAAGAAACAAATGACTTTTAACATATCAAATGAATGGATACAGGAAGTTCGAATCTCTGGGGAAGATACTCATATAAGTCCTTCCATTTTTTTTTGTCTTGCAATTCAACTGGATGAGAAGAGACGATTAAAAGACCCCATGGGAATGGCACTTCTGCTACTCCGATACTGAAATACCAGACTATTAGCAGGCTTGTGATCAAGAAGAAGAAAAAGAGGAGAATTTATGCTAATGGATTTTTAAAAAATGCAATAGCAAGGGGGACAACTTGAGAAACTCTCAGAAATGATAAGACCACACCAAAGTTTTACAGTGAAGCTCAGTTCCTTTAGCTGTAGGTGTTCTACGGTAGTTTAGGAACTTTCAGAGACACCCTGAATCCATTTTTTTCTCTGGTTAACTCTGCTATTGTCTAATTACTGTAAGATTTTTTTTTTTAGTCTTAATATTATGACCTTCATAAAAACCTGTGCAAAGTGTTTTAGTCCCACCGTGCACTTGATGCCACTTTATTTTATGCAAATAAAAATAAATCAGTCCCACAATTCCTGGAGTTAGGTATTACATCTGCATTAGCACTATCATCATCTACATCTCACAGTACTCAGCAAGAGAGAAACACAAAATAAAAAACCAGCCCCACCATGCACAGGGCCAAGCGTGAGCGTACTCAGCAGATGCAGGAAGGTTGTATTTGGCCCACCAAACCCATGCTGGGACAAGGAGATACGGACACATTGGAGACAGTCCAGTGAAGAGTCTCGCTCCACTGAAGCCGATCTCCATCCTCAGGGATTGCCCAGGCTCACCTGGACATGGCCCTGAGCACACTGCTGCAGCTGTGATGTTGGCCCCGCTGCGACCACGGGTTGGACACATTTCTACTCAAGGATGGCCACTTCCCAGCTGCGAGTTTGCTGGCCTGGATGGTAGTGAGCAGTCCTGCCCATCAACTTGACCCACACACAATATCAGATACTCTTAATCCAGCAGAACTGTCATCCTAGAGAGGCTTCACAAGTCTGAGATGGGATACCTTGTTTTGGGACTTGTGGTGCAAAGGAGGAGAGCCTAGGTAAGACCACGAAAACATCAAAGCGCCATGAAGTTCGACACACAGGGGACAACAGACAGGTGACAGAGCCTTCCTGAGCCCACCCTGATAGAGATAAGCACTGGTCTAAGTCGCAATCCCCACCACGCGGCGGCTGACCATTTCAGGTGAGCAAGTCTGCTCTACAGGTGTGGATGTCAAACTCACCATGACCAGTTCGAGTTGGCAGCAGTTCCATATGGACACAATCTACGTCCCTATTTGGTGTCATTTACAATGCTTAATAAATTAACCACAAGGCTACTCATGGGCATCTGCCTCAAGAGATCAAGATGCCTCCAAGGAAGTCATAGCAAAGTATGGTTCCTGTTTGTCATGCTGCCGGTCTGTGATTAAGAGGCAGGAACAGTGTGACACGGAGGTTGCGGGGCGCCTGCTGCTGCCTACAACGGCTGCTGCACTAAGAACCATCCTGTCTGTGGAAAGATGACCATGGACAACATGCTCCAGAGAAAAACAGGTTGGTGCAAGAGCTGCTCTTGCCACTTGACCTTGAGCACGTCCTAGCTGAGGTGCCGAGCGTGCCCACCTCACCTCAGAACATCAGATGTGTCACGGACCTCCCATATACGTGTGTCCTAGAGCAAAGGATACCATGGACGTCCTGCCCTGCGGGGATGTTCCCCAGTCTGTGCTTGATCCGGGGATGTTCCCCTGCCCGTGCTCGTGCCCTGACCAAGCTGTGGATTTAGCAGTAGGGCCGTTCATGCGCCGGCACCCAGGACCTGTTCGGGCAGCGCTCCCGGCTGCCTAGTCCGAATGGCGACAGTAGCACTGTCAGAGTCCCAATTCCTCCTGGCGGATCACAAGGGCACTGCCAGGGAATGGAGCAGTTGCAAAACACCCGCACACAACAGAGGGGATGGATCGAGGCCAGAAACCCCACTGATCTCACACTTCCCTCTCCCCCACCAGTACTGCATGACCTTGGGAAAACACGCTGCCTGGAGCACCACCAACTTAGGGGAGGGATCATATGATATAGTGGCTGCAAGGGCAGGACTGAACTTGATGGCCCAGCAAAGCCCTTCTTGTTTTTAGGCATGGAGCAAGCTACAAAAAGCCATTTAAACAAGACAAGGGCCAGAAGCGATTTCATCGAACTTTTCCATGGTTTTGATTGCATGCTTTCTTCTCAGTGCCTCTTTCCGCCTGTCCCCACACACCTCCACGCCCTCTCACCCTTTTCTCCGCATCTTTCTTTCCTTCCTTTTCCCTTTTCTATTCTTCATCTTTCTCATTATTGAATAGCCTCTCAAAGGGGTAATGCAAATGCAAACTCATGCAAATCTTGTGCCCTTGACGGCTCAGCATTCAACCTTTCCATCTGCCCAGGACGTACTTAGATGTCACTTCTTTCAGGTAAAATATACTGGGTTTCAAAAAGTCCATGGCCACCAGGTCCCTCTCTCATAGCTATGAAAACTGTCACAGTGTGTTATGTATTCCGGCTGTGCTCTTACAGAATATAACAGTGCTACAAATGAACTAATGACTATAAAGCTGCAATATCCCATCTTAAAGCACTATTCTTTGTCCAGGTTAGTTTGGCAACTTCTTTCCCTTTGGGGGAAAAACAAATCAACAAAGCCTCTTTCATCTCGAGAAGCAAATTCCCCTGGCAAAGTTCAGCGCGTCGAAAGTCTTTACACAGCCGAAATAAGTTTGAGATCCAAATCAACTGCCCCTGTCTAGGGGACTGCATGGCCCCGTGGAAGCTAAACTGTGTTCTGCCTTCTGCCTCTGGTCTGCAGCACATGCTGGTGCTGCAGATGACCTGAGCTGTGGATATAAACTTGCCTAGGGGTGGTTTGGCACCAGGACGTTGAATCTACTGAAGCAATTAGTAGATTCAACCTTCATGATGGAAGTATTGCCAAAGCTGAGCTGTCCAGTGGGCCCTGAGTACCCCGCTTAAGACTCGACCTCACTTTATGGATCCATCTTCACAAGTTTCAAGAGAGGTTGGGCTTATTAGGGATGCTCAACAATAATCTGCTCACCCCTGAAGAAGAACCATAGCTTGAAGGGAGTCTGTCCCAAGCCAGGAGATGGACTCAAAGGGCAGTGCTGTCACACTGACTGTTCTCCCTCTGCCCCACACATGAGAAGATGATGGACCTCCTCAAACCCATGAATCCTCTTCCCTCTCTCACTCTTGGGATGGTGCCTCCGGTGCCTTCATAATGTCAACTCAACAATAAACAACATATTAATGCAGGTGGATGATGTACATTTGCAAAGCAATTTGCTTAACCCTTACTTTGGATTTTTAGAATAATGTAGGCGGTTCACTGGACTCTAAACTGCTGCATAGTTACAAGCCAGAGGAAGTTCTTACGGCTTCAGAAGACAGGCAAAAAAGTGATGTCAGGTTTAGAAAGCTAGCAATGAAAAACATGAACTATACGCAACAACAGTGCTACGGGTTAAGAGTGATTTTTTCTCCCTCTGTTCCAGCCATTATAGGTTTTCAGCAGGGATAACAAGTTGATCTAAGGACACGAAGAGTGTCTTCATTTTGAATTTCCATACTTTTATTGGATTAAATGAAAAACAGACTGTTGTTTTAATGTGTATGAAACCACAAAATAGCCATTAATTTTTCCCATTCCAGCAAAAACGGTTAAGATGATTTTAATAACGTTTTTTTGGGGAAAAAAAAACAAAACAAAACAAACCCCAAAAAACCCTTACAGATCAAGGAATTGTCCAGTGCACAACAAACAGTCATAGCATTTTAAAGCAATGCCTAAAATCATGAAAGTCATATATATATTTTCCATTGAAAACGCCACTAATGCGAATGTCCTCTGGAGATTTCATCACATCAAAGCATGGGGTGTGTATACTTTACTTGCTGTTTCTCTAGACACTGACAGCAGAGTGGATTACGTATCTATAACACTCAATAAATACAGCAAAGGCCTTTTATCTGCTGTTGCAGTGATTTATTGTCACCTCGCTGCTTTGCTCGTGTGTTGTGGGAAGGAGAGGACCTAGAGATCCCACCAGGGCCAAGAGGAAGGAGGAGAGCCAAGGCGGCCGTTGGCAGGCAGGGAACATGGGCACGGGGCCATGCAGGAGGCCACGACCGAGCCCAACCTACCAGCTTCGAAGCCGGGGAAGCAAAATGAATCTGGCTGCTCCGATGGCCAAGCGCTGCCGAGGAAGAGCGAGGTATAATCCTGGAGATTTAGTCATCTGAGCAGCACATGAGGGGACTGCAGTGGGCACCCTTATCTGCAGAAGGGTCGCGCTGAAGAAGTTCTGAGCTGAAGAAGCTGGTAACAACCAAACCAACCATTCGGATCAGTCTAATAACCGAAGCAGAGGTTACTCATGACTTCACGGGGGGTTCACAGGTGTACTGCCGCAGGTCACGCTGCTGGGGACAAGGAGCAGCCACGGTCAGAGCGAATAAAAGGATGCCAAGATGTGAGATATGCTGAAGAAATTCTGGTTTCGGAAAGTTTAGCAATTCTTAATTCGATATTTCTAAAAGCCATTATCTCCTGACCAAGTCATCGCATGATTTCAGCACTCAGCTGGGATGCCTGTATCCACTTCTTGCATGTGCATAAGGATACGTGAGCAAATCTGGGTAGGCAATTGAAGATCCTGCTTTGAAAGACTTCCAGGGATGAATGGGAAAATACCATATTTGGAGGGTCCAGGTTTGTTTTGTGACACAGAGGACATTGCATCCCAATTTGGTGGGTTTCCTGATCCACGTGGACCTGTTCTTCGTGCTTTTTAAGGGCATTCCAAGCAAACACCTCTAACTTACCTGTAGTTGAGGGAACTAACACTTTCAGCTCAGCATAGCTGTCCTGCCAGGGCTGTGGCAAATCAGTAAAAATGAAAATATCCTCAAGGACACTGTGATTCCTGTGAAGGGATGAACCAGCCCCCAACAAGAATGACAAGAGGGAAACGGTGTTTCTACAGATACTCTCTATTCTCTGCTTGCATTTTAGCGAGCACATGTCTCAGCTGAAGTTTTTCCAGCAACTTATGAAATGTCTTAGTGCTCATTTCCACTTCAAAATATTTCCGAAGAAAATGTTGCCTTTACCTCAGGGAGGCTTGGTGGGAAGCGGAGCAGGAATGGTCAGAAAGATCTGCTGGGAGAACCCAGTCAGTTATCTTTTGTCACGGACTAGCTGTCCCCTGATCTTGGGGACCTTAGGCTTTTGAGAGGCATCCCAAATTTTGCAGCAAACGGGTTAGCTGGGAAGGGAAACAAACCTTTTGCATGCACAAGGCCCCCTGCAGTCCCCTAACACTCGGTGTGGCCTTTAGATAGGGCTCCTTCCACCCGCTTCCTATTTTCATTTCTGCGACCATGCACTATTCTCCCAACAACCCCACAACCAATGCTCTGCCCTAAAAACTTTTGCTCTTGCCTCAGGCTGCTTTGCTTAAGGTTTTATTCGCAGCCCCTCGCTTTCCAGGTTTGCTGGGAGCAAACCGGAGCAGGGCCGGGAGAGGCCAGCGGCGACACGGTGTTTTCCACACAGCCAAGCGATCGGCACCGCTCCGCAGGCCAGAAAGGAAGCCGCGCGGTTAAACGGTAACAAAGGTATTTTTAGCCCGGGCACGGTGCTAACAGACTTTAACGAGACGCTCGCCCAGCGCCGCACGCGGCTCAGAGGAGCACCGGCGATGCGGCTTGTTGGCACGGCTGGCAGGAGCCGCCGGGGACGGCAACGCTCCGGTCCCTGGCGCGGCCCGCGGGGATGGCAATGCCTCCCGGCCAGGGGGCTCGCACGGACGCTGCCCCGCCGCGAGGAGAAGCGGCCGCCGCGAGGTCCCCGGCGCGGCGCTGCCGAGGGCCGCGCGCTGCCGGCGCCGCTGGCCCGCCGCCCCCGCGCCAGCCGTTCCGAGACGCTGCTGTTCCTGCCGCGGCGCTTGCGTAGGAGGGAGCAGAGGTTATGAGAACGGCTTCATTTTTTAAATTCAGCTTCCGCATCAAACCACTTTGTATATAAATATATATATATATATATATTCTTAAAAAAAGCTGCAGAATGGTTAAATGCAGCCAAACCTCCACTTGCACTGCCATTACCACGGAGCACCGTCCACGCAGTTGCAATAGTTTTCATTTTCCTAATACGTGCAGCTCCTATTTGGATCATCCCGTTCTGAATATTGCACAAAGCTTATTCCTGCGTGCCTGCAGCGTCAAGACTCCGGAGAACAATTTCATATTATTTCAAATCGCCGCGGCCCCGACCAACTCGCTAGAGAGCTTTTTTTATCTCAAGTTTGTGGCGCACAAAAAAAACGCAGCGGGCGGGCTTAGAAATCCAAACGATTAAGTGGAGGGAAAAAAAAAAGCCGGAAAAAAGAAAAAGGTGCAAGTGAGTTTTAAATCAAGTTTCTAAAGACTTGGACTAAGCTGGAACACATGTCCATCACCTCCTATTGACAAGATGAGGAGTAATCCACACACGTTTAACTAAAACCCCCAGTGATTCCCATAAGAAACATTACACCGATTTCCTACAACACTGTGTCTTGCATTGGAATCAACTTTTGCTATAAACAGGGAAACGAAACCGCTATTTTTAGCACGGCCGAATCCCCCACACCAGCACTCCCAGAAGACAGGCAGGAGTCAGCAAAGGAGGGCCCAGGAGAGGGTCTGTCGGCCTGGGACGCAGGAGATGATCCCAGGCCTCCGTGGGAATGGCGCCAAGCTCTGTGCTCCCAGGCCGCCCCTCACACTCGCCGAGCGGCAACAAAAGGGCTGTGTCTCCCTGGGCCCATCCCTCCCTGCCCCTTGACACTGCTCCAAAGGCCAAGGTCAGGGCCCAGCTCCTCCGGACCAAACTGGAACAGATCCCAGAACTCGCATTTTTGTTGCAGGAGACTGGGTACAGAAGCACACTTCAAAATTAGCTTTGTTCCCTCTCCCTTTAAATGAATCCCTACAATACTTACACATTATGTTCAAATCACCCTATTCCCCCCAAATCCCAAAGCGCTAAATATTTTTTGCTGTTTTTCAATATAGAACTTGATTTTTAGACTTATCAAACTTCTGCTCTCCTCCTTTCCCCATTCAGCAGCTGATTCTTAACCTGCACCCTGCATTACGCCCACTTGAGAAGCTCGACGCTGTTGCCTTTGGTCCACCCGTGGCATCTCACTTGCGGGTGGGTTTAACGTGCACCTCGTCATGAGAGTCGCCCTTTTTGCATCCTCATGAGCAAAGGCTTTTATTAGGTTTTAGGCTCATTACTAGGCGGACTGGGCCGTGAGGGAAAAAGCTGAAGCGTTAGAAGCTGCTTCTGGAACCCATAATCCTTTCCATGGAGATGCCATTGGAAGCAAGGCGCGGAAGGAGGTTGTGCACCGCGTGCGCGTATGCCCGTATTGCAAACCTGTAGCACGGGCGATGTCCAAGCACAACGCATCAGCTCGTCCATCCTTGGATGAAAACCCCACTGTATTTTGGGGTATCAGGAGGGAAGAGTTGATTCCTCATAGAAGAAAATTCTTTTTCAAAATTAATGACAGCTTGACTTGAAAAATGTGGACCTCTGGCTAAGCTTCCACCCCGGGAAGAAGAGGCTATGACCTTTACAAACAAGGAAAACGAAAGGAGGAGGCAATAAAACGAAAGGGGGAGGCACTAACTGATTTTTCACACTCCAAACTTCTTATGTTTACATCACCACCCACCTTGGGGGCACATGGAAAATAGTCTTGTAACGGTTCAAATGCCTGGGTTTTGGATGGGGAATTTCTTCCAGATTTGCTTGGGAGGGACAGGAGACAAACACCTCTGTGGGGCCACCACGGGAGACTCACTCCTTCCTCTAATGAACCAAGATCCCCTGGGTTTTCCAGGAGATTTTGGATATAGTTATATGCTAGAGAGCATTTACCAAAAGTTTCAAGCCATTAACCAAAAAAACGACAAAATTAGATACATGTATGTAATATATATCATTTACACTTATATTACATACATGCACTCCAATTTCCACTTTGTAACTACTCAGAAATGGTTAAAGTGGCCAGGTTTGTTTTGGTTGATATCAAAATGATCAGAAGCTAAAGACATCCTTGAGAAAACCTGATTTTCTTGGAACATACATACGGATTTAAGACCTTATCACCCGGCAAAGAGATTCAGAAAAGTTTAGTCAAAAAAGATAAACAAACCATTTAATTTACAAATTAATCCAGATTAATCTCCATTGAGTTTCCACACCATTGCAGAGGGCCTGGAAGACCTCTCTTCCTACATCAAGTTTCAAAGTGCTACACAAGGTCAGTTCATTGTTAGGTGCCACAACATAAAAGCTCATTGTAAAATTTTAATCATAAAACATTTAGCAAATAACTTATGCTCCTAGTGCACTCTTGTTGATCTGAATAATAAAGGGGTAGGATTTACTTTCTCGAAGTATATGACACTGGTTGCTGAAATAGCATTAACAGCTTTTCAAGGCAACAGAGAAAGACGCTGGCTCGCTGCTCTGCTTGGACTCAAGCAGAACAAACAGAAATAAATAGAGTTAGACCCACCTGATGATTTTGCTTTCTGGGCTGTAGCTCCCCGCTGAATACGATGCAATACCCCAGTGGCAATTGGAGGCTTGTCCCCAAGATCTCAGTTCTAAGGAAGCCCCCTCAGAGCTTCCCTATTGCCAAAGCCAAGGAAACACCAACCAGTGGTAACGCAAGCTCACAGAATGGAAAAGCAGCTTTACAATAACGGACAACATAGATATTCCTGCTTAAATAAGCATGAGAGGAAACACTTTCTTGCATTAAGTACTGAGGAAGGAGTTAGCTGGCCACTGGAAATCACCATGTGAGACAAGAAAAACTAACTTAATTTTTCATTCTTTTTGAAGTTGGCATGCATGCTTAGTTTACTAGCAGGAGGAAATATCAGAAGAGTATATATGGTAGAGATGTGAACATCAGAAAGATGCAAGAACTGTGTTCCATCCTAGACAGGAATTCCCCTCTAAGAGGGAACTTTAGGGGATTTTTTCCCCCATCCAGCCCAGACTTGTTAGCAACTTCCAGGACTACCTCTATTTGCATTTTTCCTCTTTGGGAAGGGTGGCATCATGTCCTCCCTCTTCTACTCTCCACTGATTTCTTAATTCATGTTTAATATTTGGCTTTCTCCCACAGTTCCAGGGAGAAACGACCATACATTTTCATAGGTTGCCCCAGCTCTCGCTCAGATCTAGTCACGGTCATGACTGATTTCTTTCCTCACTTTACACCATACTCAGGTATGCTGGTCCTAAAACAGAGGTAATTATAGCGATCTTTTTCCTAATATTGTGGGAATTAATCAATCAGTCGTATCTGAAGATCAAATTCTTTCCAAAACAGTAAGCTTTATTAATGTTGTTCTACTTTGGCAAACAGCTCCCAAACATCAAGGTAAGAAGCATGGTCAAGACGTTGAAGGGTACTATGCTCTTCTCCTGTGATAATATAGACGTAGAGCTACAGTCAGTTATATAGCTGTAGCTTCCATATGTATTTTACTGGTCAGGAAAGACTGAGTTAAATGTTGGAGGATCTGTCTGCTGCTTTAATAATTTAAGAAATAATGGCAACTGGGTAATTAAATGACCTTAACACTTCTATAGGGCATTTCTGGACATCTGTTCTACAGTCACTTCTCAACATTAAGTTTTTTTTCATAACTCATCCTAAACTACCTCTTTCCTCTATTACTTACCATCATCAATTTCTATAATTTGCCACATAATTTAGCTTAAACGTTTCAGAGCCATTTCTCCTCAGCTTCTTAATTTGGCTTGAAGTTGCATACACATTTGATCATCCTTAGCTAGGTCACCTAACAGCTCTGCTAGCTACTAGTCCCTACTGCTCCATAAACCTGGATTTATTTCTGAGGATCACAGGGCGGCTGATACATCTCCTGGAAAAGAATGCTGAGTTTTATTGGACCCACAAAGGCACTGGCACAGATGCTCTGCTACCAAGGTGCTAGGAACGCCATGGCAAATCACACACAAATATTTGCAGGGAAAAAAAATGATATTCAGAGGAAGCCTGTGATTTCCTACTGTTGGGAGAAATCTTCTCATCATGAGCTTAAACACTGCATACATTTAAATGTAATTTAGACTCCCAAGGAGGCTTTCAAGGCAATGTTTTTGGAGGCAAACAAACGATGATAGGGGGCTGTGCTCATTTGCCACTAAAACAGACGAAGGGAGCTGGGCTTGTTTTGGCAAGGCAGTCACACACAAAGCAAGAGGTGGAAAGATGCAACAGGTTTCAGGAGCTAAGGCAGAAAGTGTGAATAACACTCAGACATGATGCAAAGATACTAACTTCTCACTTACCTTCCAAAAAATAAAAGGAAAAAAAAGATGATAAATATAATCCAGTATAAATTGGCATGTGTAAACACAGAGCCTGTACTACTTAGCACAATTAGCATGTTTGCTGGTTATCGACATTTTCCCTAATCATGTCTAAACATTTCCAGGCTTTTCATCACTCGAAATATTTTTAAAGAACAGCCAGTAAATGTACAATTCACCTGCCTGATTTATGGGTACTTTGAGGGGTTGGGGAGAAGGAAACAAAACCATAAAGTTTATCCATTCAAGAAGAAAATGAATTTTTTCCAAGGAGACAGTTTTATTATTTTAGGATGTATTACCTAGTGGGAAAAAGAACCCCTGTTCTAACATAAGGCTACATAATAGCGGAGTGTCAAAAAGAGGGTGAAATCACACTTTCCTACCCAAACATTTAGGCATTTGAATTCTTATGGCTGTATCTCAGTAACTGAAAGGGTAGCGGAGAGGAGAAAACATCCCTTCCGATGCGCTCCAGCATCACGGACAGCAGCTTAAGGGATGGAGGGGTGGGAAGGAGACAGAAGGGACCAATACTGGATCAATAAAGAAATGCCAGGGAGGGAGGGAAGTAAAAACACTAACGAGACTCGAAGCACAAGGCAGATGGGACGGGAGGAGGACAAGCAGCAACACAAGGCAACAGCACAGGAGGAAAGGAAAATGGAAAACGCAGTAACCTGCAAGGTAAAGAAAAAGAAAAGAGCTTGAGGAAAAATGAATTTTCAAAGAGAGAGAGAAGGATGAACCGGCAGAAACTTGACCTGAATATGGGAAATACAGAACTGAAGTCAGAATGAAAGCGCACAGATAAGATGAACAGATGCTTTTCGTGCACTTCTTGAGCATGCGACCTGTCTCCCTCCATGGAGAAGAGACGACAGGATGGATCCCTTTATGGGGTCGCAGGATACTTTATTTTCAGTGATGTGGTTTGTGATTTGAAGCTGCTAATGCTTCATGTCTGAAAGCCTCAGCTATATTCTGGTATCTCCACTGTGGCTACTGTGGTTTTGGTAGATACTGTTAATGGTAAAAGCATTTCTTTTTTATTTTCTCCTTCTTCTCTCCAGTGCTTTGCTTCAGATGCCAATTTGAGGGGCTGCTCCCTTTCTTCAGATCTAAACTTCAGCTGCATAAATAGGACATCTCTTTAGTTCCTGACATTTTCACACAAAAAATTAACAGATATTTGATGTTGCAACAAGGGACACAAAAGAAGAAAAAAGGGGGGGCGGGGAGGGGGCAAAGATGGTAGTTTCTCTTGTTTCTATGACTAATTTGGCTTAAAAAACATAACCTCTGCCTTTAAAATGTCTCACATAACTCAGACAAGTTCTGCTGGCCATTCCAGACTCAACGTTTAATGCGTGGTTGCCCATAAGGGCAGAAAACTAGATCTCCATCTCCGGACCCTGCTGCGGCTGTGAGCGCTGGCGTATCTGGCAAACACTGCTCTGCTTCCTAAACTCCAGGGCACCTCTGAACTCCGATCCCAAACGGGAAGAAGGTTTAAGGAGTTTGCAGGGGACGTCTATCACGTCAACCAGAGCGTTAGCGGATGAGCTGTCACCTTCTGGTTCAGGTTTACAACTGCTGATGGTCTTAACTTGTGGTGAAGTGCCGATACCACCGATTTCCAGTTTCCTAATATTTCTGAATAGATCAAATACGGAAACACTCTCCTTCCTCCAAACCAGACGATCCTCTGACTCTAGGAAACACTGGCAGAATTTAAGAAAACTCCATAATGATTTCCACTGGAACCAATGACAAGACTAACCTAGGGAACTATTTTTCTTCTCCTGATTAAAATACTACATGAATTGTGATTTACTCTTCATTTACTCTCCATTACTGAGGAAGCACTATTTGTGAGGCTCAAATACCAACATATAGGAGAGTTTCCACTCAACAGCGTTATAACAGCTGTCTCATGCAGATTTTTAATATATCTTGGCACACCGGGCAAATCACAGACATGTGGAAGAGTTGGAATATTGTGCCAACGGGACCAGAAAATGTGACTCAGGTAGGGGAAGAAAGGGAGATTGGCCTGGCATTGGTCCCAAGCACAGAGATGCAAAATCTGATGTCGAGCTCGCCTCGTGCAGAAGACAGAGCTAAGGACAACATCGAGTCCAGAATAGGTGGTCTTCTTGAGTAGATCTCACCTTTCTTCAGAGAGAGTGCCAATTTGGTTAATCAAAGTACGTACACAGAGGCAACCCACAGCTCTTCACACAGAATACAGCTTAGATGAAACACTTAAGAGAGAGTATCACACAGTACTGATATAGCAGGTATGAAATGGGCAGGAACTTGTTCGCTGATGGGTCTCAGAGCCAGGAGTGCGTTATCTCTAGCGACTGCCTGCAGAGACCAGTAAGATGCTTCCAAGTCTCTAAACAATTCCTGAAAAATTAATGGTTTCTGCAAAGTCAGAGTGAATTTCTCTCCCAGAGGGTTTCAGTGAAACCTAAGTATGCTGTGGTGTTGTCCTGGTTACAGGTCTTAATACAGAATGGTGATTACCTGCGACATGGCAAGGATGAGACATTTGATCTAATGATCTGCTTGATCGCTTGAAACTTTAAGCAATTTATTGGAGCTAGGCAAACTCCAACTGCACAAATGGCAACAAGTTTGAAACGGTTTTAGGCTTACTTGCCTAGCTATGCCCTGCTGCTCATCTGAGAAGGAAATGAGTTATGGGAGGATAGGCATTCAAACTGGGGCCTTCCTTCCCAAGGCTTCATTGATTCATGCACTGGTAGCACCCAAACCATGTTCTCGTAAGCAAAGGATATTCGGGGCCACAGGATTGCAGTCGAGTTTGCTGCATTGGCCTTGAAAGCTACGCTTCTAGAGAAGATCTCTGAGGAAATGGATGATATTCCCTCTCTTCCTCATCTTCCTGGATTAGTCCATGTGAGTTATGCAAGTCAAGATAAAAACATGTCTTCTCCATGTATAAAAAGTTATCTGGTATCTAAAAGTAGCAAGTGCACAGAGCTGGTAGAGTGGTGCTCTACTGTATTCCAGTGATTCTTATTGTTCAAGCAGGATCCAATCTAACAGCTGAAGCACAGTATTGAATTACTGATTAGATGGAAGGCCATACAAATAAAATACATTATTATTTAACAAAATAGGTGCTAGGAACAGCTATGAAACAGCCTCCCACTTAACAAAAGTAACTGCTTGGTTTCAGCGAATAATTCTTCTGAAGGAACGGGCAAGCCAAGCAAACTTCCCATTTTGGCAGGGACGTTTTTCCTAGTTAAAGAGAAATCTTCAGTTTTGTACAAACTTTGTGCACAAGTGGAGAAAAAGAGGGGAGAAAATATAATTTCAGGGAAAAAAAAAATCACGCATAAGACGTGTTGCCTACCTGGTAGGAAAAATGTGTCAGCAACAAGCGTCAGGCTGTGAGGAGAGCTCGTGAACAGCAATTGGCCTCAACCTGTTGTGACCCTCTCACTGACTTCAGTGTGACTGCTGCGAATTGCTGCAACCAGGTACCACAAGCAGATGGTTTCCCTGCTGTTGAGAAGCAAATTCACCCCTTGGAGCTTGATCGACAGGCTAAGGGGAACATGGGAACCCCAGAGTCGTCACGCGTTTGGGTTCAGAGAAGGGACGTCCGCGTCTGGTTGTGCATCAGGGCAGTCGCGCGCAAAGCCCTGGTAGCACTGCCATCTGCCGCAGGAGAGCTGAACGGCAGCACAAAGCACCGCTGAGACACAACGCAGCAGAAATTACCTCACATTTCCAAGCAGGAACGATCAGACGGAAAGATACTGAAGGCTTTGCTGCGGAGAGTTGCTTTATGCTGGCAACAGCTTCACTAAACTTGACCATCCCAAACTCCTGGGCCAGGCTTTGAAAAACAAGTGTGTTATCTGTTGCTTTCTGAATTTTTGAGCCCCAGAGCTCACACTTTCCCTCACTAGTTATACATGGTTCAAAATTACTTCTTCCAGGCACCATCAAAGAGGCTAAGAATTTCAGGTGACTCTATAACTCTGATTTAAAGATCAAATCAAGTAAAAAAATCCCTACCATATGCTGCAGAATAAAACTGAGACCACCGTAACCACAAGAATGCTACCATGGTCATGCAAAAACACTGCATGACCAGGCAATGAACAAACATGCAATCTGGATTGGAATAGCTGTCTGACGCTTCGAGTAGTCCAGGTTTTCCAGAGCATTACACCTCTGCTCTGGATCAACTCCTCAATGTTCAAATATCATCCACAACAAGCAGCTAAATTCTGTCCCATTAACAGCAAACAGCAGCAATGCTTCCCAATTTCCACTTTCCAACAGATAACTCAAAAGAGCAACCTTCTTTCGTGAGACTAAAACCCCAAGCAAACTCTGTGTATCTCAAGAAAACCTACTGATACCCTTGTTGAAAGCAATTACTAAAAGGAAACTCAATGGCAGTTCAGACCCTTCTACAAGAAACTAAGCCGTCTCCCACAAAAAGACACCTGGTCTTTTTGACGGTCTGGACCTTAGCAGATGGTCTGCACTGTTAGCTCATAGATAATGCACCTGCCTCAGTAAAACAGGTTATTCTCAATTTCCTACTCGTGCCTGTGGCTAAAACCAAAGGAGAGCACATGGGTGGCAATCACTTGTGACTGCGCTGCAGCTTGCCGCCGTATTCGTTTGCCTATCCGGACTTGTGCTGTTGTCATTTCTGGGATGGGAATTAAGGAGAATGGTTTCTCCTTTGAAATCTGTCCACCACGCAAGGTCCCAATCATCACACGAATACTAATAAAGATATTTCACGATTCAAACTATATCATGAGTAAAATGGGCAATTCACGGTTAAAAACCAGCCTAACACAGTCAAGGCTGGCTGCTTAAATCTGCATTGTTTATGAGCCGGAAATGTTGTATTTTTATGAAGAGAACTTAGCTACGTGAATGAAGAAAGGTTTTTTCTTTTTTTTTTTAATTTATTGTTTTGTAGCCATACAATACAATAAAAATAAATGTGATTTTTCGGTTAAGAAAAAACTTTCAGGTTGAAGCTTTCTTTGTCCGAGTCTCAGCCTGCAGCCAGTTTTGCAGTTGGGTAATAAACCCTCTTAAAACACGGTTTACGATGGAAATACTGTCCGAGGCTTAATTAAGGCAGGCGCCGCCGCAGCAGAGCTGCTTGCACAACCAACGGGCTCTGCAGAGAGCGTCGGGCGCTCGCTGACCCCGCCGTTCAGCGCTTTGATTTCCAACCTGCCCTTTCCAAGCAGCGGCGTCCGGAGAGTCATCGGGATGAGCTCACTGGTGCATCCTGCTGCACAGCACGGGGAGGGATCACAGAAAGGCAGACGTTAGGCCACTAGCTCATGGGTTTTGAAGCCACCACCAAGCCTATGTGGCCTACGAGAGAGCGAGGCATCAGTGCTGTCTGCTGGAATGAAAAGGGACCTTTAAACCAGACTTTCAGGTCTGAGGTTTAATTTGCGTTTGGCTGCCACATCGACGACAAAGAATTACGCTTCCATGCCAGCAGTATTTATGTCTTATTAAGCTTTAATGAAGGGTGAAATCTTGGCCTCGCTGACGTCGTAGGGAATTTTGCCAATGGCTTCAGCAGAGGCCGAATTTTGCCCAAAGTGCATTGAAGAATCACCTGGTCAGTTGAAAAAACAGCCTGGTGGGGCGATGCTTTGCGGTAGGGACTTAGGACCTGCTGACAAAATGGAACAAGATGGAAAGAGGCTGATAAACAAGAAAATCATATCTTTCTACCCCAGAACCCCGGTGTGTGCATGTACAATGAAGTCATTCTGCTTGGGACCGTGGGCTGAGTGCTTCAGCTTGCCTATCTGGAGCAGGACGGTTTCCAGAGAGCCTCCCCTCTTGCTCCTGCTGCCTTCATTTCGGCGTGTGCACCATGTGTCTAGGTTTAATCCCACAGTTCCTTAGCCCGAGGCAAAGAGGATTCTTTCCCAGTCAATTAGGCTAATTGCAAAAGGACTTGCCTGTCCCTAGGGAAACTGTGGGAAGAGGATGACACAGGATTTTCTTCTTTCTTTTTTCAAGACTACAGTATAGGCATGATCACCCCTCAGTTCCTGGGATTTGGCACCAGGGCATCAGCAAACATCCTGTTGCTCTCTCCCTCTCTCCCTCTCATGCATTTGGTCTTAGAACAAATGTTAGGAGGGTGCTGCACATCAGCAGCATTTGTGAGGAAGAAACATTTTGGGAGGAAGAAAATAGTGCTGAAGAGCAAGCCTTGATATTCCGGTGTATTCAGTGCAACACATGCAGAGTTGGGACATACAATGGGCCCTATTTAGGCATCTATGAGGACACGAGATTGAAAAACATCTCAAGGTCATGGTCTAGGCAGACCATCCCAAAGAAAGCCAAGGGATAAGTTGATCGCACTGCGATTCCATAAATGTGGGGAACAAACATTTCATAGAGAATTTTTCACTTTGGTAGACACAAATGTTAAGCAGATCTCTTGGCTTGCTTCATCTGGACTCATGATAAGCATGATAATTAGAATATTGACAGAAATAAATCATTCAAAGGAAGACTTCTTGCTCTTCCCCAAAGCTGAAAATGAAAAATCGGAACAAAACTGACTACCAAACCAAGTGTTGTTTGGCTCAGTCATCACTGAAGATGTTTATGCCAAGATCAGATATTTCTTCCTAGATCTGTCCCAATTAGAGCAGTCCTCTGGCCTCCAGGAGACAGTTTTATCTGGTCATCGTGGTCCTTTTGGGCTTTATAATCTGCAATCTAATTGTCAGTCACTGAACTGCAGTGTGATGAAGTCTTCTTTGTTCCACCCTTGCAAGTATCATGCGGTGCAGGATGTGGTCAATAAAAACACATAGCATGTATTTTTTAAGGCTGTCTGGGATGACATGGGGAGGAAAGAGTAGTTGTGGGCAGTTTAAATGACCGTACTATATATTTGATTCATGGCGCTCAATCTGATAACACAGTGAGAGGCACATAACAAGGATCAAACAATTAAGATTTACTGAGAAAACGTAGCAGTTCTGCTTGCTCAGAAGTAAAGATGGCTTATCCCCTCATCCAGACGCTAGATTTTTCTTTTTCTGTTACTCAGTTTCTTCCCAAAGGCTGGGAGCTAAATATTTATCTACTGTGTCGGGTTTGGTGATACCTTCTTTAAGAACGCACGTAATTGAATGCAGGTCTCACTCGCCCACTGACTAATTCCGATGAGTAAAATGGGGACAGAAGTGAATGACAGCAATGTCTAAGCATGTCTCCATGTTCAGCATTTAACTGAATACGGCTTGCTTCCGATCACCCTTCACTCACCGTGCATTTGCCAGAGTGCAAGTAGCCAAAGGGCTCTTCTATCTGCTGGTTGTAATTTCAATAACCTTCCCACTTGGTAGAAGTGGCCTTAGCTTCCAAAAGATTTGGTAGATTTCTAGAAAACACAACAATAACAAATCTACCTGATGGAAGAATGCATTTTGTTCTGCAACTTTTGATCAGGCAACACAGTCTTTCCCATAACATTAATGGACAAGAGACTCTTTCATCTTGCAGATTTCTTTGAAAAGGCTGCCTGCAGTAAGAAAGAAATTTAACAGATGATAGAAAAGTGAGTTCGGTGAAAACTGTAGATAGGGTGAAATGATCAACTTGATTTGTAAAAATGGATTTTAAAAAATGAGTATTTGCCATGTTTTTTCGCAGGGAAAAAAAAAAGTAAAAGAATATCTTAATAGCCTACTTAACAGTCTCAATAAAAGCAGTATGGAAATTTTTAATTCCAAATCTTTGACACCTCATTTCTATAAAAGTTCTCATTTTTCATTCTCCAGGCCTAAACGAAGGCGCTCCATCCCACTGTAAAAGCTGCTGTCGCCTACGTTTTCTCCGATAAGCAGATCTCTGTTTATTAAATATCAAGGAGCCAATTTTCATTCCACGAGAGCTGTCTGTGTAATTGCTTGAAGATTTTCTGGAAGGCAGCACTGCAGCGCTCTGGACAGACAGTCATTCTTTTAATCCGTTGCTGTCTGAACTTTATGAGCTTACGAGTGGGAGCTCCTTTAAAATGAACATGAAAGAGCGATACGCGCATAAAGAGCATATTCACAGCCAGACAAACAATAAATAGCTCAGTGAGGTCAGATTGCAATACTGCAGCAAAGACTTGTCTAGCCTGTGTGCACGTTATTTAAAAGTTCAAAAAGTCACATATATTTTTAACAAACCCCAAAACACACACAATGTCTTTTATTACTGTCGAGTTTTTTAGAGCAACGGCTTAGCACACTGGAATAATAATCCAAGGGGAAGCTTATGATATCTCACGTCTTTTTCTGCAGGAAGGATTTAAGTTCCATACAGCTCGGAAGCCCAGGCAACAATTCCCACTCTTTCATTATTCCTTCCGGGATTCCCGTAAATTATAAATGTCCTCCGCCATGACTACGAGAAACTAGAAACTTGCATTTTGCATTTTTCCATGGCTCTTCCACTAGTGTCAAAGCTCATGAGTCCTCCTCACATTAAATCACAAATTCCACCATTCTGAAGAATTACTAACCCCTCCAAAGCAAGAAGTGCAAATGTCGTTGTTTAACCACCTCAAAAACCCTGTCGAAAACAAATCCAGCCCGTTAAGTTAGGAAAGGAAGTCAAAACGTCAGCATCACCCTACCACATTTCCTCCAGAATATCGCATGGGGAGAGCGTGCGGACGGGAAAATGAAGCTGTGGACCCACAGGGTGTCTGCACCGCAGAAGCTCAAGCCTCAGCTCAGTCCCAGGTAACCTCTCCGTGTGTACAAGCGTAGACGTGGTGCTGCTGCCCCCAATTCCCTGGAACCCTGGCTTGGAAGGGAATTTTGGCTGCCAGGCTCTGGCATTTGGGAAAGGCCCTGGAGAGGAACCCCGCAGCAAGGCCAAGTGATGCTAAAATCCTGAACATCTTCGAAGGGGAAACATGGTGGGACACTGGGGGAGAGCTCATTTTCTGTCTTAAGCTTAACGGGATCCTTTCCCTTATATTTGTGCATCGAAAGGACTATGAAAGCACAGGACTGAAGGGTGTCATTTAACATGGGCCTGAAGCAAGGCAAAATGGAAGCAAAGGGGAAGCCAATTTGTCTCCAGTGCATGCCTTCATACCACCTCTGGGAACATGCTCCCAAGAGCTCTATGACTTGGGCACCTATTCAGCTTAACCAGTTCATCCTTCAATTCATCTTTCCTGGTTGATCAGAAGTCCTGAGATGGACAAGGTCTTCTAACCCTCAGCACACGGGAACATGGGGAACATCCTCCTAGTTGAGCAAAGCACAGCTGAACGAGGATATGGAGACAGCTCACAAACCACCAACGCAAAGAAAGAGAACAGCTCAGCAAAATTATTCAGAGACAAATCTGGCATTACTTCTCCACAAGACCTAGGATTACCTGGAGCAGCAGAGGAACCTCTAAAAAAACTCTGTTGCATCCTTCATTTTCACCTTCATGATTGAAATGACGTGGATCTTCATTCCCAAGCGGCAGTCCCCACTTACCTAAATCTACAAATGTCCTTACAAATCTAAATGTTGATTCTCTTGTTGCTTTTTCTTTAACTTTTAGCTCCAAGGCGATTCCCCTTGGAGCAGTACAGAACCAGCTCTAAAGCTCCCTTAGATATTGCGGCTTGTCCCTGTCAACGCCGGCCTTTCACCTCAGGGGCTCAAGGATCTCTCGCTGTCCTCCACAGCAGCCGTCTCGGCCTGACGGGCCTGCAAAAGCCTGTCACAACAAGTACAGCCTTCAGGAACCCCCAGGGCATTGAAATGCCCATCCGGGCAAGCTGCCAGCCTCACTGTCACCCTGAGGCAACAGCTCCGCCGCTTGCTTCCAATACCGGTGATGGACGCGTTTTTCTGTTTAACTGGTTTTAATGATCCTGCCCACCAAACACTTGCCCGTGCCCCCTTATTTTCAAGCTATATAGAATACCCACCTAGATCCTTTCTGTAATTCGACAAGATCTTTTTTTTTCTCCTGTTCCTGTGAGATACAGAAGTACTCAAGCACATTTAAAGAGCTGCAAATGACAGCGAAAACCTGGTTTTAAGTTTTTTATAAAAACTTGCACAGGACTGAAATTGGAGAAAAGAGTCAGTCTGCACCCTGATTTTTAAATTACCCTTTCACGTGGTGGATCTCTGGGGAAAAATTGCCAATATTTCGTACATTCGTTTCAATGTGCGTCACACTGATGAATACTTGGGAAAATCCTTTCATTTTAATGAGGGTGAATTTAAGATGGAGATTTCAAACTGACTCGACTGCAAAAAGCACAAAACCTGACCGCAACTTGGCATGTAACTCAGGCTACCTGAAACACCATGGGTTTCCCCAAACAGTCCTTTGCATGCTATCATCAACTGAAAATTAAGTTTGAGGCCTGCGTTTGCAGATACCATCGCTGCACCTCAGCTTTGGCACCAGCAAACCAAGGGTGCCAGCTGGCAATATTTCCTCTGGAAGATCAGGTACAACACAGAGATGTTTTAAGTTAGTGTAGAGTCGTGTACACGATGGAGGGAACAATAAGGCAATCCAAATTTCTCATTACTTGCCGAAACAGGCCCAGATTTCAAGGCAGCACAAATAAATCTGATGCTGATCTATGTACGGCAGTTTGCTCCTTCTGAAACGAAATCTGCATCCTGATGCGGTATTGTTTATCCAGCAATACTGGATTCATTCCAAAATTTCAGGCCGTCTGCTCCAAATTACCTAAGTTGAAGCTTGTTGTAATTGTGCTGGGTTTTACCCTGCAGCTGTGTCTCACTGACTTGTTTAAAAGAATGAAAACACAGCTCCAACTACAACGAAAGTCACTGGCGGGTCTCACCTTCAAAACAGTGAGCTCCACTCCCCATATCCGTCGTGCCAGTGCTATCCTGCTGAAGTTACTCGGTGCTACTCACTGTTACAAGGATGGATCTTCCTGCAGGACTTCATTTAAAACGGCCTGCAGGTGATAAGCAATAGTCAGCTAGTAGCTGTCTATTCTGCTTAACACAAAACCTCAAACACTGTCACCAAAACAGGTCATCTTGTTTAAAGGCAAAAGAGAACCAAAGCCATAGTTGAAAAGAAAATAGGTATTATCAGATCCCACGCTCATTAAGCAAAAGTCACGTTTAGCATGCTCCATTTCTGGCAAAAGAACCTAATTCATCAAAAAGTATTCAGGTTTTCCTCTTGCCATCTCCCCTCACCTGAGAAAAACAACACTGTACACATTAAAAACAAAACAAAACTAAACTAAAGCACCCTAGTGCAAATCCTAGTGCAAGGGGCTTAATTACTTTCTCCATGTCTTTCCACAGTCATCCAAGGCACCAAGAGAGAGACAGTTTACAGAAGGTGTATGCTCAGCTGGAGCAGCCCAGTTTTTCAAGAGTCATTCCTAATGCTCCGTTAATGTGGTTTTTCATGAGCCTAAACAGCTTTTCATCTCCGTTAGGGAGCTGCAAAACTCTTACCGAGGCTCGAGGAACATCTGAAGAGGTTGGGAGACACCAAGGGTGTCTGCATCCACGCTCACAAATACAGACTGCTAGAGCATTGCTCTGTTCCAGCGCTGTAAATGAACTGCCACATCAGCCATCTCCTCTTGACCCTAAACCCCTGCCTATCACTGCCTGGACACAAGCACTTGTACATAATGATCTATAAATCAAGAATAACTCAGAAAAAAAATAACCTGAAATGTGTCTTTTGCTCTAGTGTTGAAAAATATGCAATCTTCTATTAGGGTTGCACCTACGAAGAGCATGCAATGTGTTCCTCGTCATTCTGCAAATATTTAGCGGAAGTTGAAAGTCATCAAGGGAACGACTTCAAGTCTTGCAAAAGAAACTGTAAGCCTAATAAAACTGATGACTCACGATTCATAGCCTCTGTAAGTGAAACTGCTGCCATCAAAGTCGTTGCCAATGGTGAGCTGGCATGATAATTATGTCCATTTATTGTTAGCCAGCCAACTGGTTCCCAAAAATAGAATCAGCGGCGCAAGTTCTCATTAGAAGTGTCTATATTACCAGGGTTCCTATACGTGGAAGTTATTGATGAGAACTCAACAGAAGGTTTCCGTTCCACTGCAAACATTTCTGGTAAAATAAGCAATTCTGTCATATTCAGAGCATTAAAACTTCAGTCTAAAAACCAGCCTTCTATACTAAGACTTATTAGCTGCAACAGCTTTGTTCTCTGTCCAGAGCAGAAGATTTACAGTTGATTCTTTGGTGCCCATGAGAAGACATGTCGAGCTGCCATGCAACGAAAACATATCTCACAAACACTCATGACCATCATACCTTTATAAAGAGAAATAAATGCTATAAACTGTGCTCCTCATTTTTGAAGAATGAGACAGTGTAAACCTCAACAGGTCATGACCAAGTTATTGGTGTGCATCCATAAAATGCATCACAAGAGGATGAGCAAGATATATCACCAAGGTGTAACTTTGCCTTCTAGATGAGATATCTCCATCAGAATAGGAGGCAAGAACATCTGTTAAATCACCCAGGACTCAACCTGCAGACACCTGTATGCAAAGACCCACTTCATACGCAGACAGCAGACACCATAAAGGAAAAGGAAAACTTGAGATTTCCTAAAAGTACATGTTGCAGCAGCCACTGCAAACTCTAGCAATGTTCTTCACACATTAACCAGCCCTCAGTGAGTGTAAATAAATCTGATTTATTTCCCCTCTAAAGATCAGTGTTTTCTGTCATGTGAAATAATACCTTTGGAAACTTTATATTAAGTGATGTTCCTCAGTCGAGCCACAGAAAGCAGCACCTGCATCGTGTTTTTGCATATCAAAAATAAGGGGGTTGAATGCAATCACTCCCACCTAAAAGCAACCCTCACTGATTTTCCCCAGCAGAAGAAAAAAAAAAAACAAAGCAAGAACAGTATTTTTAGACCATGCAAAAAATACAAAGAACCGCTATAAACCACAAGGAAGTGTGGTTTGTGTGTAATACTATTAATCTGTCTTAACTGAACGATGCATTTTTTATTTTAATTTCAGTCTTCCGTCTCCCCTTTCTGTTTGCTGCTGAGGGTAGATAAGTGTTAGGGACACCGAGGCCTTTCACTCAACAGTGGATATTGTAATAGCAGGAGTCATAGCACAGACTGTGAAGGTAAAGTTAAAACACTGGTGCTGGAGACTGCATAAGAACTAGAAAGTAAAGTATGCAGCTATTTATCTCACTGTCCAAAGTCCTTGAGTATCTATCAGCATCTGTTTGTGTGCTTTGCACAAAGGCATGAAGAAAATCCCTGGTTCTCGAGGTAACTTCAGTCCGGTCCTCTCTTACCCAAAAGGATCTATTGTAATCCAAGGAAAAGCAACGAGAACTGCTCATACGCTAGGGAACCAGACAAAGACATAGTCCTTAAAACCCAGAGCTTGAAAGCCTCATGACCCAGCACCACCCTGAAGAAGAGAGAGAGCCTTCAAATACTTCAGGACACCCCCAGGTTGGAGGCACTGCTCATCTAAAGCATGAAGCAGCAGGACTGTGGTGTCTGTCCAACACGTGGCTACGTCCGAGAGGCCACACACCTGCAGCACTGGCCAACAGATGCGATAAATCCTTCACATCTAGTAGAAGCTTTTGGAAAAGGCACTGGATGTCAGTTAAGCATGGAAAAGGGACTAGGCAGCAAAAAATAACAAATAGCAGAACATCCAGAATCAACATGTTGGTTGAAACGAATTGAAATGGCAGTGGATGCCCTCCGACATGCGATGCCAAGAGCAGAAGAGGGAAGGGACATCCTTAACAAAAACTGCAGAGAGGAACACGAGGAGGTACTTGCAGACTCAGAGGAACAACGGGATAACTGTTTTAGCAACAACATCAGCTGCATCTGACTGCTCTTAATGCCCAAGTCTCTCAGCAGGGCACCTGGCAGCAGCCCAACGGGCCCCTTTGCCACCTACCTACCTGATTTTTGCATCAGAGGCTGACTTTGAACACAGGCAGATGCACTGCGATCAGTAAGTAAATATGAAGTTTACACTTCACCAATTATTTAAAAAAAAAAAAAAGGAAAAAAAAAAACCACCAAACATCATCAACTGACACTGCAGGAATTTTCATATAGAATCATACAGAAATTACTTTCTTATTCTGGTAAATATTCAGCACTAGAAAGGGTAAGTTTTCTTTTTAAGGAATTTTTCCAAAGCAGCTCCCAGCCATGTCATCTGTTTGTCCTGGTTTTGGCAGGTCTACTGAATTCGTTTTATATTTATTCTAAAGTGTCTTTTTAGGGAAGATTTTGAACTATTCCAGGGACGAGCGCTAAATCTCCTGAGGTATTTTAAATAAGGGTGTCACGGTGCCTTTGATCAGGGGGTGCTGACGGGTAAAAGTCGTGTCCTCTGCCTGCTGAACCCATCAAAGTGCAGAAGAAGCAGCCGCACTTCCAGACTCGTTAAACTTGAGTACAAATCTGCAAATTGTCCTGGAAGCCTCAATCCCATCTGCATATAAGGATGCAGCCTCCAGACTCTGCTTTAGCCACTTTTATTTCCCTAGGAAAATTTGTATTTTTTTCCTTCCCCATCTTCAACTCCATTTACTTATCCCCGTCCCGTTCTCGGCAGCTCTGCAAAACTCATTTCCTTCTTCAGAAAACACCGGTCTTCAAGTTTTGCCTTTCAAGTTGTCTTAGCAAAACAGGAGGCAATTGTGTCCTTCAACACTAGATGCATTTGAAGGATGCAAAGGAGGCAAAATCTAGCTGTGATAAAAGAAGCAACGGGAATTCAATCCCGAGCAGAAAGAGCTGAACAAACTTGGGATCCAACGTCTTCTTTCTTTGCCTGTGGCGCATGTTACTGTTTTTGCAGTAAATTTAGGTTTTCTTGATAACTGCCTTTCAGCATCTTCTTATATGTTCTTTAAAGCAGTACTAAGAAGGCACATAGCACTATATTTTTGTGCACTATATATGTGTGCACTATTTGTGCAACTATCTAGCATTAACTTCCAACTCCCTCTGTTTTTTCCAGATGCTCAATACGTTCTGCTGGTTTTAATAACCACAGTTTCTCATGATCACTACTCATTTCTTCTCCTTACTCCTGAGTTCAGAGATTCCACACTTATTTCCTCTTTCTTTTTTCTTTTTTTTTTCTTTTTTTTTTTTTTTTTTGTGGATAGTTCCTGAATTTTGAATTTCGCTAATAATGGTAATGGGGGGAGGAAAAAAGCCCTCAAAGAAGTATAGATTTCTCTTAGAGCTAAACACACAATATTTTAAAGCTGCAAGCAGTCACAAAATTTTAACATGAGCCTTTATAAACCTGCTCTTTCTAAACCAAGATTGGACTCTACAGCTTTTAAAAAGCAGAGCAGTTGCAGGTCCTCCTATCTCGCCGTCGTTTGGTCCAAGACCAAGATGACCCTCGCAGTGTCCTTTCTTTTCCCTTTCTTTCGCTTCCCTCCCTTTTCACAACACCAAAATTAAACACTTTTCTAAATCTACTGCAATTTTCATTGGCTTTGCTGCTTGACATTATCGCAATTTATTTTTATAATTATTCCAAATAATTCAAGTGGTATTTGCCCACAAAGGCTCCAGGCATACCATAACATACATGTTACACAGCCAGATCATGGATCAAACCCTGCTATTACAACAACAGTCTACTGGCTGCAAGCCAGCATCCCTCCAATAAGGTTTAACAAGTAGTCAGATGTAGTCCTAGGCAATCAAAAAGGGAATTACGCACCTCAAAAATAGCAATTTATTATTACTCATCACCTTGGGAGATAATATGCTTTGGACTCGTGAAAGCTAGCACTGTTTTCCACTTCCCTTTTTCAAAAAGCACTGTTTTATGTGAAGCAGGGCAAACCTGCAAACTGCTGACAGAACCGACGCAACCGCAAGGGAGAACTAGGATAACACAGCGTGGAGAGAACGCGGGCAGGGGCACGCATGTGAAGCCCTATTGCAACTCCAGCTTCAAACAAAAAAGGGATTTTGACTTCAAAGTCAAAACTGGAACCGGGAACAACGTGTACGAGCTTTGCCATGGCCCTGCAGCGTGACTCAGCGGAACAAAGGCTTTTGTCTCCGTTTGGAAACGGAGTTCGCAGCGCACAGGAAATGGCAAAAGCTGCTGTCTGGAACGCGACCGTCGTCGCATGGGTTTTCCGAGGGACGCAGAAAGGCCCTGGCTCTGTACGGACTCCAAATCACGGCCGTGTCCCACGCAAGCGGATGAGCCCAGGAATGAGATTCTAGTTTTCTTGTACGCAGGGAGCTACAGGCATGGGAAAAATGGAAAATGATGCGAGGAAAAAAAAAAAAAAGAAAGAGAAAAAGGAAGCCAGGAGTTGGTCACAGCTGAGAGCATTTGAATTTTCCCTTGTATTTAATGAATGTATAACTCCCTGCATTTACAAATTAAAATATAAAGAACACTCCAAGAATTACATAGGCACATTACTATGTCTATGCAACCCTTCCTGATCTACTGCTGTGTAACCATCGCCATAAAAATTGCCAGCAAGTTTAGCACCAACATCAATATCTGAAATGTTTGTACTTCCCTTTTTAGATCATATCTACCGCAGATGTGTTAAAGAAAGCTGAAAGCAGAACACTAACATCAAATATCTTTTTTTAAATAACCGATAAAAAAAAGAAAAAGGAGAACGTTTCAGCAGTTGCAATAAATGGTATTAATCACTTGGATACGATTAGGCCAGGAGACTGTAGTTTATTAATGTTTTTAAGCTAAATATCACATAGTGGAGGAAGCAAACAAGCTACTATGTTCCATTTAAGGGCAGGCAGTGTTTATCATTCCCCCATCTTAGTCTCCAAATATTCCACAGTCTGTTATTTTTCTGATGGAAATACGGCAATTTTCTATATACAGAAATCTCTCATGAATTACCTGCTGTTGGATAAAGAAGCAAACTTCCAGCTAAGAATTGTATGTGGTTTTTTTTACCATCTCAAGAGTAGTTTTCATTAGTGCAGTGACATAAATGCTTATCCTTAGTTTGATCAACTAAAATGAACCAATTCCATGTTTTTTTAACCTTAAAAATGTGAGTGCACATACTGAAGTTTTTGCTTGCTGGCAGAGGAAAGAAGTGGGAGCCTATTACATAAGTGAGCCCTGTCTACGAATGCCACAGTTGTGAAATATGTTTTAAATAAAACCATATGCTGTTGGATGAAACTCTTCTCCTCTTCTCTTTTGCCGGATGTTGAAGGACGTGTTGGGGCAGACTCCAATGTAGGAGTCTGCATACACGAGTGCATTAAGTTTTTGCTGAGAAACTGATAAATAACAGAACGATTTCTCTGTTGATGCAGGCTGAGGGCACAGGACTCCTCATGTTAACAAGAAATGTATGGTCTGATCTTCTCTCTCATTTTCTCACTAAAATCTTGTTGAACTGGCGTTAGCTGGTTCCCTATGGGAGACCTACCTGATGATCTAGTGTTTGGGATTTTCACGGCAGCTACATCGTGATGATGTGGGGGACTGATCAATCCAATGTGCTAATAAAAATAAGAGAATTAATAACAAATTTAAATCGGATAAAGAGCTCTGTAGTTTTACCTCTGAGTTAAAACATAACAGATACAAGTGTGGCCCTCCCTAGAAAAGTTCTGAAACAGAACAGTTTTGCTAATAGATTGTAATATTTTGCTAAATACGCCTCCAGCATGCAACAATATGACTTGCTTGTACTGAAACCATGTTCTTCTTTTCTCTTCCTTATTTTCTTTAAAGATACGTGCCTTGGTGACAAAGGAAGATTAAAGCAAAGCATGGTGAGGAAAGATACCTCATTTTTCTCCTGTATCATGACTTTTTTTTTAGTGATCTAAAGCCTACCAAAGGGGAAGTGCTGTAATTCCTCCCAGGGTTATAAAACTCTATATGATTTCCATTTCTGAGTTATGCAATATCTCTCCTGTGAACAGTTTTCTTTCCTTGATGGGTGTCAGATTGTGCACAGACACAAAGCTGACTGTGTCATCAAGGTATTTTTCTCCTACTTTTCTGTGTTTCACCTACTATTGACACTGTCTTTTGAGAAAGCAAAATATTCTAAACCATGCAGTTCTGCAACAACAGAGAAAAGAAATAGTACTAGGAAATATGGGCCTGATAAAGCCACAGCATTATTCAAGAGGAAACGTTCCTGGAGATTTAATACAAATATACTTAATAAGATGTTAAGCTTTCCTCGGAGCAAAAAATGGTGTTGGCAGACAAGTCACATTCACACTAAGGAGAAATCAGGTCCACGTTAGGGCAACAGTGGTTGTCAGAGTACACAGAATTCCAGAATGGTTGAGGTCGGAAGGGACCTCTGCAGATCATCCAGTCCAACCCCCTGCTCCAGCAGGGACACCCAGAGCACAGGGCGGCATCCAGGCGGGTTGGAAGATCTCCAGAGAAGGAGCCTCCACAGCCTCTCTGGGCAGCCTGTGCCAGGGCTCTGGCACCCTCACAGGAAAGAAGTTCTTCCTCACATGGACATGGAACGGCCTGGGTTTCAGCTTGTATCTGTTACTCCTTGTCCTGTCACTGGCCACCACGGAGAAGAGCCTGGCCCCATGCTCCCTACAATCCCACCCCCCTCAGGTACTTCTACATGTTGATCAGATCTCCTCTCAATCTTTTCTTCTCCAGACTAAACAGACCCAGCTCTCTCAGCCCTTCCTCATGCGATAGATGCTCCAGTCCCTTCACCATCTTCGTGGCCCTACGCTGGACCCTCTCTAGAAGCTCCATGTCCCTCTTGTCCTGGGGAGCCCAGAGCTGCCCTCGATGCTCCAGGTGCCTCCCCAGAGCTGAGCAGGGGGGCAGGATCCCCTCCCTCACCCAGATGGCACCGCTCCTCCTGCTGCAGCCAGGAGCCCATTGGGCTTCCTGGCCACGAGGGCATGTTACTGCCTCATGGGCAACTTGTTGTCAACCAGGACTCTCAAATCCCTCTCCTCAGAGCTGCTTTCCCGCAGGTCAACCCCTAATCTGTACCAGTGCCTGGGGTTATTCCTACCCAGGTGCAGGACCCTGCACTTGTCCTTGTTGAACCTCAGAAGGTTCCTCTCTGCCCAACTCTCCATCCTGTCCAGGTCTCTCTGAAGGGCAGTGCAGCCCTTGGGAATGTCGGCCACTCCTCCCAGTTTGGTGCCATCTGCAAACTTGCTGAGGGTGCCCTCTGTGCCCTCGTCCAAGTCCCTGATGAACAAGTTGAACAGCACCAGGCCCAGTCCTGACCCTTCTGGGACACCATTACTTTTCTACTAATTATATATATAATATATATATATATAATATATAGATAGATAGATAGATAATATATATATAGATAGATATATAATATATATATAGATAGATATTAAAGAAAACTTATTTTTGCTTAAAATTCAGATATATCTCAAATGTGATCACTAACAGAGAACAGATTTCAAAAGCTGGTATCTGGGGATGGAGGGCAGGATGCCTTCCAGGGGGCATTTGGACAGCCCCAGAGGTGTATAATTTATTACTTCACCTTTTTTCCATCCTACACATATTAGCTTCACCAGGGGGCTGTACAAGCCCGATGCAGACTCACGCTGACATAAAAGGTATCAACACTCGATGCATCGAGAAGTACTTGGGAAGCACCATGAGCTATAAAATACTAACAACACAGCAGATGAAAAAACGTCAAATCATTCATTTTTCCCCCATGCCACCAACCCATTAGTCTCTTAACGTTGAGATGCTCTTCAAGGATTTATTTTAAGATTCCAAGTCATACGATAAGCAGACGATAACCTCCTGTACAGACAAAGGGATATTACATTAAAAAAAATACTGTAAGCTACATGATTCGTTTTTTAAGTTTGAACAAGCACTTACTGCACAAATTATGTTGGCTCAAATGTAAATATGGGAAGGTACACTGAGGACCTGAGAGTTTCAGCTGAGTCAGCATTTCACTTTTACGATGATTCTTTGTAGTTACTAAAAATCAATCGCTCAAAACTCAAATTGGCTGCAACTTCCCTTGCTTGGGTGTTTCCTTGTTCCTGTTGGGCCTCTAGCACCATTCAAATCCGATCCTTCCCAACCAATCACCCCAAGAGCAAGCATTTAATTTATCCATTAACTAATCTATTTAATCTCTATTAATCATGATCTGCAAGGTCCAAATGACTACAGTCACCCACCTGGCTGCTGCTAATATGCTGCTAACCGGTGTTTCAAGTCCTCCTTCCATCAAGTTTTAAATAGGCAAAGATTTCTCATCTGCAGTGAGGTAATTCCTAGCATTAAAGATTAAAATTAGGGGAGATATGTCAATTAAATCAAGTGCAAAACTCCCCAAACCTTCGGAGATGTTTGAAATTTGCTGAATGCAACAGCTACAGCTAGTGCCAGCCATTGCGAATGAAATGCATTTAAACCAACCAACGAACCAGCAAATGCAAGACTTGACCTCCAGGCAAACCACTGCGTAAAATCAGCTCATCTGCACAAACCTCAGTCCCTGCTCCCTGTCATCTGACTTGGGAAGAAGTCAGGTGGCTGCTGATGGTCATCTGCTCGCTTTGGCTGAGGGCAGAAGAGACCGTCCTAGGATTGGAAGCCCTGGACCCGAGTTCCTTCCGAGGGGCCACGAGCTTTGCCCATTTCTTCAGGACAGCTCATGATGTTGCAAAGCCCTGGAAATAGCAAGAAACCTGAAGCGCGCAACGTCAAGAAGTCATTTTAAACAGATCTGATGGCAGATTTCTAAATATAGAGGGGGGGGGGGGGCGTTCCTACCTCCTCTTTCAAGTTTGCTCAGCTCTGGACTCAAGCGAGTCAGATCAGTTTGCTGATCCAAACAAACACAGGGCTTTGCTGTTGTGTTTCTTTTCCCCTATTGCGAGTTTTCAGTGAGTTGACCCAGCCCCTGCATTTAAAATTAGCAATGCACAACACAATACTTCTGCAAAATGCAAAATATCTCCACTGTTTATAATCTGTTGGCACAGGAAAAAGCGGACATCCGTGAGGGCAAAGTTATTCCTGAAGTTTCATTTAAAAAGCATACCACACCTTTCTGGAAATTGCGATGCCAAATGTGGAAAGCCAAGTGTGGTCTCAAAGCAAATTTTACAGTTGACTCAACGGAGCCAGAATATCACTAAGTTTAGAATGAATATTACTGATTGCTGCACTAGCTAAAAAGAAAAGTCCTAAAGCAAGAGATTAAACATCAGGACTATTTGCAAACCTGCGCCACAGTCTTTAAAAGTTTTCAATTCCATAAAAGTAATAGTTCAAATTATAGATTTTATATTAAAACCAAGAGGATTAAGTCCTCAGTGTACGCTCACCTGCATGTATTTCAGTGCAAACACATTTCCACTGCATTTTATCTCCCCTTTCCTGCGAAAACATAAAGAAAACTTCAAGCTAAGGAGAGATTTTAATCAAAGGGAGAAGTGAGATGCAGATTATCCCTGTTTCCCCAAAGCAACCATTAATAAATGTTACCTTCAGGGTCAAAAAAAAAAAAAAAAAAGAGCAAGTTTAATATAGATACCTTAACTAGGCTTACCAAGCATTAAGTTCTCAGGTCCAGAAACACAGAAAACACCAGCCCATTAAAGGCATGTCCCAAGAGAGAGAAATGAAGACGTTTCAGAACTGCTCAGTTTGTTCATGGTTTTTGGCAGGGAACTTTTTTTTTTTTCCCCTCTCTTATTTTAGGCTAATGGCAAAGAGCAGCCTTAGAAAAGACTTCTCTGGCTAAACATATAAGTACCAAACACAGCCTGCTGTTAGGAAAAACTGAAAACTATTGGTGTTTATTGTTCAGATAATCCAGTTTTAGAGCACTGATTTGTTCTGTTCCAAGTATGACCCATATTCCAACCCTGTCACTTTTATTATTTAGAAAAAACCCTAATGCACGTACACATGCACATCATCGAAGTTTAGAGGATCTGATGTTTTTGGGGTTCCAGCCTCCGCTCTGAAACGCGCTGCTGCAACGGCCTGGGGAGCCCAAATGAGCATTAAAAGGAAGTTTCAAACTGCTCATGTGCTTATTTGAACGCGCCAGGCAGCTCTCTGCTCTGCAGCACACGCTGCAGGGACGGAGAGGAGCGGATCCAGGCTCCGGTGGCTGCAAAGAGCCCGATCAGCCCTTGCTGCGTGTGTCAAGCCGGGATGGCAGGACTGCTGTGCACATCAGGAGCCATTTGGGCCTACACCACGGTAGTCCAACCGGTGCCATTCGCTGCCGGCCCGAGCTGCAGGTGCCCTGAAACTCCCCTGGGGCTGCGCAGGAAACCTAAGCAAACGTGAACCTGAGGTTCACGAGCACTTCTTCCCTCCTGGGGCTCCTCTCTGAGCCAGCGAACGGGGCCAGGGCGAGTGTCCGTGGCCACATGGTGACTGAACGTCACCCGACTGCTGCTGCTGAAAAACCTCCCCCGCTTCTCTCGCTGCGCTCCGGTATTTTTAACCCGTGTGGCCTCCCTTCGAGCACCATCTCTTGGCTTCTTCCGTTTTCTTCTGACAGCTGCCAAATATATATTAGCGGGAGGACTGAATTAAAACAACCCGTACACTTTCACCAAGATGGATCCTACCGCTTTCACAACCCCCAGCCCCTAGGAAGATGCCTCTGTTTCAAATAAGTGACCTGTTTTTTTAAAAAACACCACCCTGGTATCAACAGCTACGCTCACTCATAACTAGTAACTACTTGTGTTACCAGAAAGCACAAATATTTGTACTCTGACCTCAGCTGCTAGGGCCTGATAAGTCATTAACAGTTTGGTGTACGTGTTTACAATAGACATTTTAGGTATGTTAGGTAATGAGAGCAAATTCAAAGTCCGGATGAGACCTACTAAGTTTGTTTGGAAAAGGACCTAGAAAACTCAGAATGTATCATCATTCTACCAAAAAATAAATACATATGCAGAGAGTGTTCAGCAAGAACCTGGGACTCATGAAAACTCCAAGTTTCACTTTTTTATTCACATTTTAATGTCTCCTTAAGGAAATATATTCATCTTCTACTTGCATCCTCTCATCATCAGCAGCTTGTATTATTTATAAAGCATGTGGGACATTTACACAGATGGAAAAAAAAAATAGGTCAAACCTGAAACAAAAGCCAAGGCATTCATTTTCATTAGCAGATTATGATGCAAAACTGTGAATTTTAATTCCAAGTAATGAAAACATTGCTGCAAATTGTCTACCTTTCATTGCTATGTTACTAAATGTCTTGATAAAAACAAACCTGATAAATATGTTTGCCAAGCTACTTTGAAAATGCACCAAAAAAAAAGGATTACTTAGCGATCATAAGCAAACCCCTGTATACTTCTAGCAGACAACATGGCAGCCCATCATGTCCAAAACATTCACTAGATTAAGAATATTTGGAAAATGCAGTCCTTTAGTTTGCAAAGATTCTGCATTTAAAAGTCTATCCCTTTTTAGACAACAAACATTACAAAACTCACACTCATTTATTCGTGTTCCTTTTGCCTTCTGCATAACCACAGTAATCACTGCCAGGCAATACACAGCCAAACACAAACTAGTGCACTAAATTTACACGCAGCCCTTCATGTATAGATGTCTTAAAGATTATTTGATTGCTGCCACCTATTGTTGCTCTAAACACATTGCAAGCAGCTGAGCATTTTCCCCTTCTACCTCCACGCAATGCTAGTACAGAACCTCAAAGAATGCAAATGCTTGAAGAGGTACTAACTGGTCATACACCATATTTTAAGATAAAGAAGGATAGAATGCGAGGAAAAAATGAAGATATTGCAAAAAGACTTTTTTGGATAAATTTTGTTTGGTAATTCAACTGTAAACACAGTACACATCAATTTATTAATGGAAACCAAGCAAAACAAAGTTAGGAAAAGGGAACTGCATCAGATACCAGAATCAAAGAGGCATAGGAATGAGTATTTCACAGACCACCAATTCGACAAAAAATCCGGTTTAACCGATTTCAGACCTTACAGCTTCCCTCAGCATTCCTATTTCATGTCTGCTACTGCTGAATAATCAATTGGTAAATACATCTGGGCATAAGGGTTACAGAAGAAACGAATATAACAGTCTCTGGAAAGATCAGCCATGGGTAACTCACTGCCTTCCCTGTGCCCTTTCAGCTAAAAGTTATAAACTCTGGCCCATTCCAAAGAACACAAATCACCTGAGCAAACACAAGCTAATGGAACAGTTTTATATATTAAATGCAGACATACATATATATATACATATAGTGTGTGTATATGCATATGCACACATATATCTATCCATGAATCCGAGTTTTGCAATCCTTCAAGAGTTGAGATGGAAACTTTGCAACTGAACAGAAAATCTGGGATGCAGGGTAGGATACAGCTCCCTCACCGTTTCATCACGTTAATTCCCCGAGCATCATGCAAAGAATTTGGGGAGGTGAAAGGAGACTTCCCTCAAGTAGTCAGTGACTCCCCTTTTGCTAGTCCGCACTCTTAAAGCCAAAACACAAACCCAAGAACTAAGTCTGAAGGTAAAATTTTGGACTGTTTCAAATTTATAAACCCAAATTCACCGACTTTCTGCAACTTTAAACCTTTAAATATCTGTAAGTAAAGATATAGGCAAATATTTACAAGTCTAAGAACAGATTTGCCACTGGATGAAAAGGCACCTAAATTATGGTAACGTGTTGGCCAAGCCCTAGCACATAGCACCACACAGTCACACACACCAGTGACAAGAAACTCACACCATGCAACGTGTGGGATGCTCTTGCTGAAGCACTGCAAATTTAAGAGCCTAATTTTCAGGATGCATCTCTGAAAACATCAGCATAGGTGTCCAATCCGGCCACGTATTTATAAATATAATTTATACATATAAATATGGTGTTTATAAATAAATATGCAGCAACTTACAGCAATCATTAAAGGAACCACTGCTTAAAAATCAACCATTTGGACAGTTAAAAATTCCCAAGCATATCAGAAATACAGATGTGACAGAATAACCTCCAGTCGCAGCCAACAAAAGGGTCAGTTCTTTGAAGGGTTCATCGCTTCTGATCTGTCACTCCAACTCTCAACTCCAACCCAGGCCATTTCACACATTTAAATCAAGGCCCAGTTCTGACACTTGCTAATG
Organism: Tinamus guttatus; assembly: GCF_059628265.1. Taxonomy (NCBI): domain Eukaryota; kingdom Metazoa; phylum Chordata; class Aves; order Tinamiformes; family Tinamidae; genus Tinamus; species Tinamus guttatus. Next base: position 3,370,595 of record NW_028288557.1, on the reverse strand, counting down.
GATCAAAGCCTCCTCTGCTCCACACAGCTGCACTTACGCAGCACCGCTTATTGTGCAGTCTTTATGTCCACATTAGCACTAACAATCCTCCATCAAAATCCATTTAAAGCTTAATTTGGCTTTGAACCCACAGATTCAATTATAGCTAAGTGGCTAAAATGGGATCTGGCACAGGTCCTTTCTGTTCAGGCTCCAGCGCAGAGCAAAACTGAAGCATCTATTTGAGAGCACATGAGAAGGAGGCACAGCCTCAGCAGATGTGTGGGGTAGAAACACCAGCCACCAGGTGGCCACACTTTTAAAAAGGCTTAACCACACCATGAAGTTGCACCTTAAATCTCAAGAGAAGAGGATTTAAGAAACGCCCGTTCTCTGTCATCAAAACTCAGTTCTTCGATATACAGCCAATACAAGGCTGAGAAATAGAGATAAAATTGAGGTAGTCAGATCCCTTATAAGCCTAAAAGAATCTAAAATCTACCCCTTTCTTTAGGCTTCGAAAAATCTTCTTTTCATTCTCCCTTTCATCTCTTAACTAAAGAAACAGCAACAGGGAAGAAAAGAGCTCCAAAGTTAGGGAACTAAGAAAGAGTGGAAGAGAAAATTCCTTTCCAGGTCCCCTCAGATAGAAGTCAGTCCTGCACTTAAGAAAAATATCCAACAGTTAAATGGTGGCATTATATACCCACAAAGTCATATGATATGCAAGTCATCTCCCACTACCTCATCTACTGAAAGTTCATGGGAATTAAATGCATATTAAATTGAATTTATTTCAAAATTGTCATGTTTTAATATACTCGTGTAAACCAGAACTTCTTTTGAGGAAGCCAAGCAATATGCACGTATTCCCTTGAATCAGTCTATCTGCTCTGACACGTTTCACTTACTGCTTTTCAGAATTTATTCAATCCCTGAACACATCATTCCAGACACTACAGCTCTCGGAATGTAACATGGTGTTATCAGGATCCCACAGAGCAAGTATGTAAGTATACTGAAGTTAAATATTTTTGCCTTGCTGTATTATTGTCTGAATAAGTTTTCAGATTTGGTGATGAACACCAAGAAGGTAAAGCTATTTATCCCATTTAAACTGAGCAAGAGGTGGGAAAAAAAAAAAAAAAAAAAAACCAACTTTGATTAGGACAGTCCTGATACACACACTCATCTACTCAATAATAGTCAGTGGGAAGACCATTACTTACACATTATACTTACTTAAAGAAAGGCTAGATGAGCATACCAAACAATAAATAGCTGAGAAACCCCCTTCTTATGGGGTAAATATCTCTTCAGAGAATCAAGTTTAAAATAAGAGACTTTTCCTTATCATGATCAGACATTCATTTTCCTTTTGCTATCGTCAGATGTTGTCTGTGAGCTCAATGCCCTGCTGGACACCCATCTCTCTCTTTTTCTCCCCGTACTGTGACCCTGTGTCCCATGCTCTGCGTGTCCCTGCTGGAGCAGGGGGTTGGACTGGATGATCTCTAGAGGTCCCTGCCAACCTCAACCGTTCTGGGATTCTGTGACACTTTCTTCTCTTAAACAGCTTCTATTTACTAGGAAACACCTTCACATAGGGCCTGGGGGCTCACTCTACCCCTGCCTCTCCTACTGCTCTAACACACAGACAGTATACAAAGCAGACTCACATTTAGACACATTTCACACCCAAGATGCAGTAAGGAACAAGTGAGGTATTAGTCAGTTCTTCTTCTTTAGAGCACTAACAGAGCTGCTTTAACCCAGAGGCCAGACCAGAACTGGCTCAAATAGGTGAAACTCTCGCAGCAACTGCAACGCCTAAGATGCTGCCCCTAAGCCAGCAAACTTGTCCAGACCTGAACGCGCACCTCTCTTCTCTTGCAACTGCTTTTTCCAAAGATTCCACAACACCATCCACACATTTAGCCAGACAAATCACCAAAGGATAACTGAGATCTAATTGTATTTGGGGAATACAACCCACAGGGGGCAACCAGAAACAGCAAACAAGCTACTGCTCACCGCACAGCTGGAGGGTCTGAGCCGCTTTCATCTTAAAAAAACAAAGTCGAGTGATACTTTGCCATACCAGATGTTAAATTGTCATTTTAGGTGAAATACCTGCAGTTTTGAGGGATGAACTTACAGTTTACAATGTCACCTTGCAGCTGAAGAATTTGTGGAACGGGCATTGTGAGAATAACTATATCAAACAGTTCCGGTGACCCCGTGTTCCTGGAGACTTCCCATTTCCCATCTCGAAGACGGATTTGAGTTACGTGATGTTCAAAGAAGACATCCGCACCTGCTTCAAAAAAAGGGAAAGTTAAACACACGTGATAGTAAATTTGACAGAAAAAAAAAGGGCTTTCCCCTCAGTAATTGGAAGACAGCGATGTTTAACAAGTTATGCAGCTCAAATTTCTTCTTAATCATCTATGCAGAGTATAGTCCCATTCCTCCTGAATTACGACTGTCCTAGTTGTGTCAGATCTGACTTCCACACACTAATGCAACAACATAAACATAAGTTTGATCCTTGATCTTAGGCCATGGGCTTGTGCCTGCACTTTTATATGTCAGCAGTGCAGCTGAAGCCAGTGAAGAGCCTGCAGGACTCAGAAATCTGCACAGCTTACAGACGTGTTCACCCATTTAGGCAACCTCAAGGTATGCATAAATGACGAACTCAAATATCCTAATTGGAAATTTTAAATATGAAAAGCAGCTCCAGAACACCATCAAAACACAACTGACAACTCTCACTCCAGGCAACGGCATCTCAAAATTACCTGACTTTTTCAAGTAATACTTGACAACCGAGGAGCTGCCCTGGGGTGCCACGTAATTGCGAGTGCCTTCTTTCACCACCATGCCTTCGATGGGGGCCGTCAGGGGTTCCAGGACGCCATGAGACAGAAGCTCCTCATAAAAGCTACAACAGAGCAAAAAAACACAGATGAGTAAAATCCGTTGTGTGAAGATGCACAGTGGTGGCCATTTCTGATAGCTGAAGCCCAAACAGGGGTAACTCCTAAGTTTACAGCTTTTACCTGCGTTTACAGCTATCTTACCAGGGGCAGCTTTTTGTAAGCAACCAACCTGTCTATGTCTTCTGGAATACAGACGTGTTAGAAAGCAGCTTGTCTGAAAGGTTTCCCTTCAGCTGGGAATTTGGAAGGGTTAACGGTGGAAGAAGTATGAAGAAAAGGTATTTAAAGCTTTGAAGATTTGTACAAACGGACTCTCCTTCGCCGCGGGAGCACAGGACAGTTGCTGGATGTGGGTGTCCGAAACACACCTTTCACACAACACGGGGTTATCACAGGCACCCTGCGTCGCCTACAACTTACACCCTCGTTCCACCACTGCCCCCTCCGAGTCTACCGCAAACAACAGCGCGACACGAGCAAGTTCAAACAGGTCTCCGAGCAGCATAAACGTGATTTTCCTCCACTTCTGCGGCCAAGTGACACCTCTGCTGCGGGTGGAGATGTTACAGCCCCACAAAGCAAGGGACTAAATTAAAAAGAGTTCTCATTTGGCTCTGTATTCCCCTACCGGGGAGGGTGGATTGGCAAAGTGGATGCTTTTCCAACAGACCTGAAATGAATCCAAGGGGGGACTGGAGACACCGCCAGTTAAGGCGAAGGCTGTTTCACAGCTGGACCTGGCCAAAAATCGATCCGAACGCCAGCTGCGTGCAGCGTGAGGGGACAAAACACACCCCAGGGTGTCAGGCAGTGGCCGAGTGCTCCGCGATGGGGGCTGCTCCCAAGGGCGGCTGGGGACAGCGGGGAAGGGGGGATGGTGGGGAAGGGAAAGGAAGGGATGCAGGGTTGGGGAAGGAGGAGATGCAGGGGAAGGAGGGGACGCAGGGGAGGGGAAGGCGGCGCTCACCTGCGGCGCGGCGCGGCCGCTCGCCCCGTCTCCAGCGTGAAGTACTGCGCGCCCAGGTCGGCGGTGGCGCCCGCGCGGCGGCTCGTGCTCAGGCGTCCCCCTGCGCGACAGCCCCGCCGTGAGGCGCCCGCCCTCCCTCCCGGTGCGGCCCTCCCCGCGCCCCCCGCGCCGCGCCGCCCTCACCCGCGCCGCGGGCCTTGTCCCACACGGCGAGGCGGCCCCGCGGCGCCCGCAGCTCCGCGGCGCAGGCGCTGCCCGTCAGCCCGGCGCCCGCCACCAGCACCCGCGCCATGGCCGCCGCGGCCCGCCCGCGGGGCGGGCACCCGCCTCGGGCCGCCCTCCGCGGGGCGGGCGCGCGCACGGGCCGCGCGGAGGAGCGCGGGGACGGAGGCGACTGCCCGCAGCGGGTTGCTCGGGGTGGCGGGGAGCGCTGCGGCTCCCCGCTGCTTCCCCTGCTCGAGGGTCTCCCGCAGGGAAGAGGAGCTTGTGTGGCCCCGGGCGAGCGGGTGCAGAGCGAGCCCCGCCGGAGACCGGGTTTTCCCGCAGCTGCCAGGGGAATCGGGCTGATACGTTTATACAAACGGCTCTGCCGCTCGCGCCGGGGGAAGCCCTCCGCGAGGTGGGGCCCGCCGGTCGCCGGCTCCTCCGGTCCCCATACACCGAGCAGGAGACGTGGCGAGAGGCTGGTTTCCTCGCAAGGTCTCTGCGGGAGGTAGCAGGTGCGGTGATGGATCATAGGGATTCAGGATTATTCAGGTAGGGAGGGACCTCAGGAGGTCTCTAGTCCAACCTCCTGGTCTTCCTTCCCGGGGACAGAACTCAGTACTTCTACTTGCACAATTGCACAGGGTTCCCGTCTGCTCGTTCCTCCAGCCTGACCGGGTCCCTGTGGATGACAGCCCTCCCCTCAAGTGTATCTACTGGTAACCCTCCTCCCCACCACCAATTTGGTATCTTCTGCAAACCTGCCAAGAGTGCACTCCATCACCTCCTCTAGGTCATTGATAAAGATGTTAAATAGGACGTGTCCCAGGAGAGTCTCATGTAGTATTCCACTTCCTGGAATACTGCTGACTTCCTGGCTTCCAGGCAGAGTATGATCCATTAACCAGCCCTTTCTGAGCCTGACTGTCCAACCTGGACAGAAATACTGCTGCAAGATGCATGCTTTTTCTGGATACCATTTGGAAACATAATGAAGAGTTCACTCAGGACCAACCATCAGGATTGTCTAGAAGGGACCCCAGGAACTGCAATCTGACTGCAGAGTTAAATACTTAAAAAGAAAATGAGTGACACAAGCTTTCATAATCTGGGTGAGGAATGTAGGTGGCAGAGCTGGAAGTGGGCCTCGGAGACAGGGAAGAGTGCAGTGCACAGAAGGACACCACAAGATCAGTTGGAATGTATGCCATGACACCATGAGCTTTTAGGGATAAGGCCAAGGAAATGAAGGGTATGACATATGCCCTTTATTTGGGAGTGCAGCTCGAATATATGGAGCTCTGCCTAGGGGTGGACAATGGGCCGACTGAGAGTTTATGGGTAAGGATTAAGGAGAGGGAAAAAATGGGTGACATTGTTATGGATGCTTGTTATAGGCCACCTAATCAGGAAGAAGGCCGCCTTCTGGATAGAAGTAACGTTTAACCACCCTAGTATCTGTTGGAGAGACAATACAGCAGGGTACAAGCAAGCTAGGAGCTCCCTGGAGAACATCGATGACAGCTTCCTAAGAATCTAGTCCAGACCTGAAGTACTTACAAAAACAGAAGGACTGCTTGTGGATGTGAGGGTTGGGGGAATCTTGGCTACAGTGACTGTGTTGGAGTTCTGGATCCGGAGAGAAGGACGCAGGGCAAAAGGCAGGATCACAACTCTGGGCTTCAGAAGAGCAGGCTTCAGGGATCTGCTTGGAAAAATCACATAGAATATGGTCCTAGAGGGAAGGAGGCTCCAAGAAAGCTGGTTGATATTTAAGGATCACGTCCTCCAAGCTCAAAAACAGTCCATCCCAGTGAGAAGGATGTTGAGAAAAGGTGGCAGCAAACTCGCGCGGATGAGCAAGAAGCTCCTGGCAAAACTCAAATATAGGAAGGAAGTGTGCAGAAGGTGGAAACAAGGACAGGTAGCCTGGAAGAAATACAGAGGGCATTGCCCAAGCATGCAAGAATGGGGCTGTGGAGGCCAAGGTCCACTTGGAGCTGATGGACACAGAGTTCCTGCAGTGAGTCCAACAAAGGGCCGCTAAAATGATGAAGGGACCGGAGCATATCTTATATGAGAGAAGTCTGAGAGGGCTGGTATTGTTTAGCCTAAAGAAGAGAAGTCTCAGAGGGATCTTATCGCCGTAAATAAGTATCTGAAGAACAAGTATAAAGAAGACAGAGCCAGACTCTTCTGAGTGGTGGCCACTGACAGATCATAAGGCAATGGGCACCAGCTGAAGCACAGGATATCCCATCCCATCTGACTATGTAGAGAAAAACTGCTTTCTTCCTGTGAGGGTGACTGAGAACTGGAGCAGGTTGCCCAGTGAGGCTGCGGGTCTTCTTTCTTGGAGATACTGAAAGCTCCTCAGGCACAGTCCTGGGCAGCCTGCTCGAGGAGGTGGGTTGGACCAGGTGATCTCTAACGGTCCTTTCCAACCGCAACCGTCCTATGATTCTGTATGAACAGGCCTAAGGCTCCCCTTCAAGCTACATCCAGCTACCTCTTCTGACTTTATGATGGGATGGGCTGCTGGATGGAGGTACCAATATGTATTGACGTCTTCTTTTTAAGGTGGTTTAGATTCCAAAACTAAAGCCAACAGAGAGAAAAAAAGCCTGTAAAGATCATGGTCCATCATACTGAGAAAAAAAATGCAAAAGGGTCAAACATGGAATTGCTGGGAGTTAATAGAGCCGTTGAGATGACACATCAGTCACTGTTAATCAGGAAACCTTGATTAATAATCCATAATCAGCTATGTAATTAAAGCTGTGAAACACATATACTTGAAGATCGAATGTCTTGCCAAAACACCTCTGTCCCCAATATGCCTCAGTTGTTTTGTATCTGGCTGTTTTGTATCAGCTTTAAGTAACAGAAGCATAAATAGTGTTACCAAAGATCAAGAGATATACTAGACTACCAGCATGTAGTTATTTGCCTGCTGGAATCCTCCAACGCTTCCCCTAATTTCTGTGGGGCCTGACTGCTCACCTATTTTACCGTGTGGCTGTGGCTATAATTTAGATGCTGTAACTCTTGAACTGTCACCCTTCAACTAATTATGTGCCTCAGTAAACTTATATCCCTATCTTTTGAGGGGTGGTTCTTAGACTTCGTGGCGTTTTATCAAGTGTGGTATTTGAGCGAGGGAAGGGAGCACGCGGTGATTAGGAGTATGCATGGGATGTGATTGTTAGGATTCATCCATAGACCTTGACCTGCCAGGCCTTGGGGAGATCCCCAGAACATTCAACACACCCCAAAAATGGATCATGATAGTGAAAAAAAATGAGAGAGCACAAAGTGTGAGATGCATGATAAGTCATCTCTGCTATTTGATTGATTGAGTCGCAGCACTAGTCATCCAGGAGGGTTCTGGCACGGAGCCTGATCCGCCCTACTGATGATCAGCTTCCAGCACCATCAATTCCTGCCCGTCTCAGTGTGCTACCCAGCAAGAATTACTCGAGGGTGTGACAGACAGCTTCCAGAAAGGGACAACTGGCTCACTCCAGCACCCAGAGGTTTTCCATAAGCATGCCTGGAACTGTTTCGGATTTTGCAAGAAGGAACATCTTGATGTTAAGAAAGTGGGATCCCAAGATGCTGAGACCAGAGCGGGCTGAGGGGTGGTGGCATGTGTACAAGGCCTCTGCCTGGGCAAAGATGAAACTTTCTGGATGATGATTACAACAACATCCGCTGGGAGATGATGAATTACAGTTTCTAAGGCATCTTTTTGAGCCTAATGCTTCTCCGTCTTGCATTCCACAGTCAGGAGCTTAAGGGATTTCACTTTGACAGTTGTCATTGCAGAGCTGCCCCCTTCAACTTTCTCCCATCGTTAGCAGTTCCTAAACTACCCACAATTGAGGAAAACGTGCTCCTTTCCCCCTGCCAGCTTGGACGGTGGGCAACTGATGGGAAATATTTCTCCTATTATTTTTACCTGACTGGGCAGATGAAGGAGGCAGTTCCAGAGAACTGCTGGGACACAAAACAACCCAGTGCTTTGGCATACGTTTGACAACAGACTGATTTAAAGCTCCTTGGCAGCTAGTGGCAACTAAGAGACAGCACTTGCCCACTGAGGGTGTACACGTCTTGAAGGGGGAGCTCTGGCTTGGCCTCAAGGCAGATGTTGTTTAATAGACACTCCTTGGACAGAGGTTGGAGGTCCTGTTTACCCTTCCCGTGTGGGTTGTGGAGCAGTGGTGGAGATTTCGTGGAGCATCCTCAGGTTCTGTAAAAGTGAGAGTGACCATATCACTGACCATCCAAACTGTGAGATCTTAGTGAATTTGGATTTGTGAATATTTTCTCTTCTTGGCACAGCTAACTACATCCATACCCTGGGAAGAAGTAGCTGGGAGCCTACATCTTTCTCCTGAACACGTCCTATGAAAGCACTGGTTGGCATCTTGCTCAACATCCTGCCAGCTGTGCTTGCCCTCTGACACACTTTCTCTTCATGCACTCTGATAGCCAGCTGCTAGGTTAGAGCTGTGTATCCTTTGGAGGAATTAGGTGCTTAGAACATAGATGTGGCTAAGCTGAAGTCCTCTCTGTTCCCAGAACACGGCCAGACTGCTCAGGGCCACCAGAGATCCTGAATGGAGTTCCATTGCAACTGGTGTCTCCTAGAAGATCTGCTGAATTGCACAGCTGTACATTTGTCAGGAGGCCAGGCAATGTTTCCTTGCTAGAATTTATATGTAGAATTTATTCATGAAAATGAGATTTTTCAAAACTCATATATATATATATATATATATATATATATATATAAAATAATCAAATTATCTAAGTTGTGAAAGGTATGTATATAAAACACACATATGGTGGGTAGCAAGATCTCCTGGAGAGGAGCACTATAGTGTGGGAAATGCTCTGTGTACATGTGGTGAGCTTGCCATGTAGACTGCAAGGACAGTAAGAGTACTGCAAAAAAGAGCTGCATGAGTTGGGTCAAAACTCTTGGACATGCAACATATTTCTACTGCTGAACACCTAGCAAAAGTATGTGGCAGGGGCAGGAGGCACCGGGTGAGGGTGGGACATGATAACTCACTAATTAGGAACTGTGCAGTAGCAGCCTTGCTGAAAATGACCTGGGAGTGAGAGTGGATGCCAAGCTGAATTTGAGCCAACAATGTGCTCTGATTGCGAAGAGAGAGAACCAGATTCTGGGCTACGGGAGTAGGAGTGTGGCCAGCTGCTCTTAATTAGCTGTCACCCCCTTTATGCAGTGTGAGAGTGACCACACCTGGATAGTGGGTCCAGTTTGGTCTCCATGGTGTTGAGAGGCATGTGGAGACACCATCCAGGCCCCACGAAGGCTGCCAGGGTGGCAGTGTCCCTGCAGCAAGAAGCAGAGGGAGCGGAGTTGTTGGGTCTGACCAGGCAGGGGTTGAGAGGACTCTCACAGCAGTCTGTGACTTCTCAGAGGACAAAAAAATGATACAGTTAAGTGCTTCTTTTTGGTGGCAGATATGACAAGGGACAACTACCTTTTGCCAGAGAGAAGCGTATTCTCTATCTTCAGTTAGAGGATAGTCGGAGCGGTCAGTGTTTGATCAGTAGTCAGATACTCAGTCGGAGTAGTCAGTGGTTGACCACCCAAAGGCAGGGACAATCTGATTCAGTCCTGGGAAAAATTTTGCTCCTAGTGCAACACTGAAGTAGAGCCTTCTAGAGGTCGTTTCCCACCAGCATGAGGGAAATGTTGACCTTGTTTGAGCCCTAGATTATGTAATGAAGCTCAAGGGGCCTCACCTTCATCCTGGTCAGCCACCGCAGCCGTGATGCTTTAGGAAGGAGTGTAAATGACCTTTGAGAAAAATCACCTTGACCTGGGCATCTTGCAAGACCTTTGACAATGTCCTCACTCTTGCAAGTGCTATGGGAACTCTTAGGACTATGGCTTGCACCTTTCAGGGAGGACAATGCCTCTGGATGAGTATGAGCAAAAAAATCCCTAAACTTTCCTGGGATTATAGACTTCAGTTATCCATTTCCTGAGAAAATGAAAGACAATACATGCTTTACACATGAAACTCTGGCTTCTGTCCCTTAAAAGCAAGGTGCTTTTTACCCTCAAATCTCTAAAGAAAGCAACAAAGTTCTAGTATGGAAACATGGGACCAGATGTGCTCCTAAACTGCCAAATCCTGATGTGGACCTTGGGCATATCTTAGGTCCCTTCAAGGTTGACAGCTGGAACGTATCTTTCGCCATCATCTGTGCACTGGGATTTTCAGGGCAGAATAATCAGGAGCACAGGGCAGAAGACAGACACAGCCCTACCATGGATGAAGGAAAAGGATAAACCAGCACTGTCTGTGTGTTTAGGGTCTCTTAATGATTTCTTGTGAGGGTGTGAAGAAACAAGGATGCTTTCACATGGTGCCTGGAATTTAATCTCAAATTGACATTTAATAGTTTTCCCCAGTATTGCTTAGCAAAGTGGTGCATCATCATTTCTAAAACATAAGATCTGCCATTAAACTTGCTGTTTAATCAATTAACCATTTCTCTTGTACTAATTAAATAAGAGGGCCATCGAAATGTGAGGCTCGAAACTTTCTTCAAGGTTATCGGTTAAAAACACTTGGAGATCACCTGTAAACATCTGTCATCACCTGTAAGCATCCATCTTGACACTGCTTAAACTGAATTTGCCAGATCTGATAAACAAATTCCGGGCAGGAGAAGACCTTTCTAAAGTATGTTATTGCCTAATGATTTCTTTGTTTAATATCTCTGTGTTTACGTTTGGGCTTCTCCATTCTTGCTACTCCACCCTTGAGGCAGTTCAAATAGGGTTGTCTTCAGAGAGGTGAAGAGCGCCGTGCAGCACGTTGGCTAGAGGTGACAAACAGTGCCTTGCTGCTGCCTTGTGCCCCAACTTCCTCTCCTCCTGCCTCCGCGCGCTAGAGGTGGCTTTGGTACCGTGTTCGTCCATCAGAGGCATTGACGTTTCACTGTCTTCTATAGGAGCTACTCTGCCTCTCAGCTGGCCTGGTAGCCTTTGCCTTTTAAAGGTAAGCCTGGGAAAACTCCCTGTAGAGCTGGTTCTCTCCCTATTTGTGCCCATGGGTGTGAATGATATTTATGGCTCTGACCAAAGGAAAACAACTCCTAGCTGCCTTGGTTGGAGAAGACAGGAAGGAAATCTGATCTGCTGGGTCAGAACAGAGATTGGTCTAACCCGGTTTTCTGTGCCCAGTGTTGGTAAAAGAAGAGGTTATTCATGAGGAGCATGTGGGACTGGCCACTTTCTGCATCTGTCCATTTGTAGTCCCCCAGAACCCACAGCTGTTGTTAGCAGGGATGTCCCCATCCCTTAGTATCTATTTACATACCTGTTGTCCATAAATTTGTCTAAAACCCTTCTGACTTTGCAGTTCCCCTTTGCCTTCTCCACCTTCCACTTTCCACTGTAAAAAATCTACTTTTACCTATTTTAAGCCAATCACCTACCAGTGCTAAGTGACTCCTAGAGCTGCTAGGAGATACATTGCTCCTGTGTAAGGTGGCACAAGTAACGCATACATTTACACTTATGTATCTCCTTCAATGAATGGTATGTAATTAATTCGGTTGCTTTTCTAGGATCAAGGAAAAGGGTGGGCGTTTAGAGATTTTCTTTTCATTATCTTAATTCTATTTAGAGAACTCATGAAACATTGTTGGCTCATAATAAATAGAGCAGAATCAACCTGCTCTCCTCACTCTATCACCTGGCTAAACTAGGGCAGCTCTCTGAACAGGTGGTGCAAACAGCCTGGTGATGTTATAAAGCTCTCCCCGAAAGAGTAGCGACTCGATCACACATTCTCCTCTAGCGCAGTAGAAGTGGCGGGCACTGTATCATCATTTCACAAATACCCCCCTACATGCTTTGTGTATTGGTAAGAGAAAGTCTAGGTTAGGATCTGGATACAACAGGAAAGCAAGCTAAAAATATTTGGATTATGTAAAGGAGAGAGTGGTTTATCAGATATTGCGGCAGTTGTGTCATCACTAGCTCGTGCTTGCCCCAGGCTCAGTGGGACACACCGCTGGACAAGGATCGAAATTGGAAGTTCAGGCATGGAATAACAGAAGAATTCAGTGCTCAGAGCACCCTGGAGCTCTCTAGTCCAAGACCACCTTGCAGCAGAGCCGACACCAAGGCTACGTCCAGGCAAAGCTGTCCAACTCTGAGGATGGAGATTCCCTAGTGCTCAGGGACCTGTTCCAGGGATGCACCATCCACATGGAAAATGAATATTTTCTTAGGTCCAGCTGGATTTTCCCAGACTGTAGCTTCTGATGGTGTCTCTAGTGCTTTTTGCCGTGTCTCTCAGAGCAGAGTCCTTCCCAAACATTTCTGTAACCCCTTCAGGCTGTGGAAAATGCAGTTGGATCCCTCTTCACCTTCTCATCTCCTGGATGGACAAGCCCTGCTCCCACAGCCTCTCCTTGTATGCCCTGGCCTTCAGTCCCACCATGTCCCTTGCCCTGCGCTGGACATTTTCTCAATGGCTCCTTCACTGGGAAGACCCAAAGCAGTCCCTGTACTGAGGTGTGCCCAAGCTGGGCCTGCTTGCTGCTCTGCAGCCAGTGCAGCCCTGCATGTGGTTAGGCTTCATCCTGCAAAGGTGCAGCCCCAGAGCTTCTTTCTTTCTAATCTATCACTTTTTATCCATTCTACCCAGCTCGTACAGTTGTGTGGAGTTTTCCTTGGATTCCAGCAGCTAACCATGTCCCTAAATGCCTCATCTGCAGTGTTAAAGAAATGTGTAGATGAGGCACTTAGGGACATGATTTAGCAGTTACAGTGTTGAAGGGCTGACGGTTGGATTAGATGACCTTGAAGACCTTTTCCAACTATAATGATTCTATGATTCTCTGATCCTATTGATCAGGGATTTGTTCTTTGCATGGCAGACGGAGGCACAAGAGTGTTTTCAGGGTTTTGTCGTTGGAGCAGATCTATTTACACCAACACTAACAGAGAAAAGCGTGTGATGCTATTTTTCAACCCACACTGCATTCCTCAATGGCCTGTAAAGAACACGGTGGTGATTGCTTTGCCTATTATTCAGATTTCTGAAACTCTGTTCCACCCCACTGAAAATATTCTGCCTGGGATGTATTCCCTTACCCAGTACATATACATTAATGCTTGAAACAGTTATCAAAGCCACCAGGCTAAGTCTCAGTCCTGTCTGAGTTGTTTTCCTGCTCAGGTCTCTCCTTTAGCTGCTGTAAATCCCCAACTTATAAAGAAAGCACACTTTTCCTTTTCCTTTGCAGGAGCTTCTGGACCTCCTGAATTTTGATCGGTAAGCAGTGTTTCTTTCTGAATATCAAGCAGGCCCTCTAAGCAGCATGAACTCAGAATTTCGTAAGTACAGATAGAGCTTGAAGCTCTGTTGATTTTGATGGCTTTGCTGCAGTGGATGTGCCGTTCTAGGCAAACCCAGGATGTGGTGGCTGGCTTTATTTCTGATCTCCTTGGCCCACGGGATGGTATCTGAACATCAACTCTTTCGTCTTCCACTTGCTAAGAATCCAGAAGCACATATGAATATTGTAAGTATCGGGGCAGTGGCAGCAGCATTTCTCTGGGAAATAGCCAATGTAAATTACTGAAAGTTAAATACTAATTTTATGGATTACCTTGATGATTACCTTTATTAATAATACATCTATATTATTAAATATATATATTTATTTGTTTTTACTTCTTGCAGAGTGAAATGATTTCCTTCTGGGGTTATCCCAGTGAGGAGTATGACGTTATAACAGAAGATGGCTATATTCTTCAGATTAACAGAATTCCTCACGGGAGAGAAAATGCTGAAAACCAAGGTAAAGCTAATGTCTGTATTATACAGAAAACTACACCTTAAAGCATTGGCTTCTGCACAAGAAACCAGGGATTTGTGCAGGCTTTTCAAGATAAAAGGGATAGCTGTGGTTTTGGTATGTGCAAAGATTTTTTTTTTTTTATCAGAAAGAACTTAGAGGAAAGGATATTTCCCTGCAGTGACATGGCAGGGTTTTCTTCCCCCTGGGTGTGGGTGATGTCCTATGCACCCAGCAGGCTGCAATCCTGCCATCCATCCCACCCACTGATGCCCTCTACGCTCCTGGCACCATGCGTTTTTTCTGGGAGCTTGGCTGCTCTTGCCCAATCTTGCACCTGCACGGAAGATCAACAAAGCAGTTTCATCCTCCAGTGAAAACCTTGAGCAGCTTCCGCGGGGCCATGTGTGTCCTGTGGAAAATGACACTGAGGGGAAGCACAGACATCCTAGCACCTGAGGGGGGCCCTGGCCCTCAGTCCTTCCTGTGTTCACAAAAGCAGAAGGAAGGGAGGGGAAAAGTGAAAGACTGGGGAAATTGAAGGAGGCAGAGATTTGAGCAAAATTAGGAGGCTCTAGATTTGAACTGAGAAGTTCCATCTTACCACCTTACCTGTCCAGGCCCCTTCATGTTTGACACTGAGTTCTGCTAATGCTCCTGACAGAGCAACTTTGCCAAAAACACTCTGAAATGGAGACATCTCAAGTGCTGTCAGACTGCATTAAAGAGAGATCATCCTGATGCCTGTCTTTCAGGTCCAAAGCCCGTGGCGTTTCTGCAGCATGGTGTACTTTCAGAAGGAAGCGTATGGGTTACCAATTTGGCTAACAACAGCCTGGGCTTCATTCTGGCGGACGCCGGCTACGATGTTTGGATAGGAAACAGCAGAGGGAACACTTGGTGCAAACGGCATCTGACTCTCTCCCCGGTGCGAGAGGAGTTCTGGGCTTTCAGGTAAACAGTGATAGACTGAGGACCTAGCTCCTTTCGTGTTCAAAAATGGGTGCTGTCTTAGCTAGGTGAGAAATGAAGTGGGCTGAGTTAAAGCATATCCACTTATTTTAAGTGCACTATAAATAAACTTTTTCAGATGTGGTGAAAAAGCATGGCTACAGTCATCCTTGACAGATGCGAGTCAGACTGTTGTTGTCTCTGCCTGCAATTCCCCTATTCTCACCTGAAAATATTGTCCTGGTGGACCTTATTAGTTCTTTCAAAAAGCTATGCAGGAGGAAGGCAAGTGGCTTACACAAGGACTCTCTAGGAATGCACAGAAAATGTCTCAAAGATAGGAGCTTTCCTAACCATGCGCTTACCAAAGGACACACTAAGCAGCATGGAGAGATTTATGGGGTGGTTGTATCACCACACTGGGTTTTTGGAGGGATTTATTGATGATTGAGATTGAGATGTAGATATTGCATCTATCAGTAAGACAGCTAATATTCCTTTTGCAGCTTTGATGAAATGGCTAAATATGATCTCCCAGCAATGATAAGTTTTATTGAACAGAAAACCGGACAAAAGCAGCTGTATTACATTGGTCATTCACAAGGCACCACTATAGGTAAGTGGAGTGAGAAACAGCTTTCTGCAACATTATTTCTAATCCTTACCACTTAGGCCATATTGTTTTCTTTCCACTGTGCTGGAAACTGAACATGAATATCTCAACCTGCTGTCTTCACCTTGGCCAATGAACCAACCAAAATACAATTCCTTCAACCCACCCATACTTGTCTTGATTGGTAGCACATGCACTGCACTGTTGACAGAAATAGCAGAACAATTTCTATTATTTATCAAGCCTCAGTTTTGGCCAGTATAGACAGAATAATAGATAATTCCCAAAGTAAATAGATGTCACTTAATAACTCATTTTTGGAGTGACAGTCAGATGTGAGAGAGAAGTTCAGCCTGAAAATTGAATCTCAAGCCATCCGAAGCAGGAGGAGCACTTGCAAATTGGCTGGATCACTGCTCCCCCATGAATGTCAAGGCAAAGTTTTAGCAGGTTTACTCTTTTTGACTTACCTTATGACAACATAGGTGGTCTCCACATTCTCTGAGATTTTTAAGAGAGTTCTTACAAAAGTTAACTGTGTACCTGAGTGCCTTAAAAAAGTAAGATATTTTTCTCTCCTGTTTTATATTTTTTTGCTTTGTTTGTTTGTTTGTCTTTTTAGCTTTTGCTGCCTTTTCCACTATACCTGAACTGGCTCAGAAAATCAAATTGTACATTGCTTTAGCTCCTGCAGCCTCTATTAAGTTTGTTCGAAGTCCATTAAAAAAGCTTGCACTCTTTTCTGACTATGGGCTTAAGGTATGTTGGTCATAATGGATTCTATTTTGCTTAGCCGAGATTAATGAGATTTTTATAGGTATTCTGAAATGACTCACATAGCATGTTTCAGAGCATTTACATAGTTTTTGACCACAGATGCTTAGTGCTCTGTCTGTTTTTGTAATGAAGAGAATCACCCATTACAATTCAGATTTTTTCTGTGTTACCCTGAATTTAATATCCCAAATGTTACAGAAGAGCTAGGATCTAGAAAGCTAGTGGTATGGACAGATGTGCACACAGCAGGGTAGCAGAATGTTAAATAAAAATGATATGGAGAACCCTATTATTTAAAGTAAAAGTACAATGAATGTGGGTTGTCATGCATATAAATGTATGGAAAGAAAAACATTTTTACTGAACACCATAAAGGGCTACTTATGAGCAAGATGGATGTCTCAGTATGGAAGGAAGATAAAAGCTAGGAAGTGGTAGCCCTTTGAGGAAAAGCATGACCAATCTATGTATTTTATTGGTACCTCTGTTTGTAATCTTACAGGCAATGTTTGGCACCAAAGAATTTATGCCACACACTTCCCTTTCAGAACTGCTCCTCGGAAAATTATGTCCTTATTCAAAGACCTGTAGGAATTTCTTGTTTACACTCATCGGCTTTAACTGGAACAATGTAAATAGGGTATGTAGGACCAATTTACAGCAGGCCCTCGATATCTTTCCAAAATATGAAGTCTTGAGACGGGCTGCTCTGCTTTGCAGAGCGGAGTGAAGCCTGTTGAGAAAGGCCCTTGTTTCCTTTCAGAGCCGAGTAGATGTGTACGCGGCGCACGCCCCAGCAGGAACATCAGTGCAAAATCTCATCCACTGGATTCAGGTAAACTTTCTCAGCTAGTCTCCTGTCCAAAACAGTGTACAGAGGATTTTAATAGTCCTTTAGGGTTGACCTCTTGTATACATCTGCTGCAGCATATTATCAGCATCTGCTGCAGTGATATCTGTGTTGGTTCTGTGCTTTTCCCGTCATAAAATGCAGGGTAGCTTCTTTGGCCATCTTTAGGAAGTGTTGTTACTTAGATATTTTAGACCTCATTCTGTATATGTCCTAGGACAGACATGTGAGATGCATCTGAAAAATCTTCAGTGATGATCACCAATTTCACAAACCAATTGGCTGCGTCCCCAAAGAGTTATAGTCTAGACCATAATGCCAGGTTTGCCCTGAGAGCGTCACGTGCAAAAGTCCCTCTAAATTTAGCAAGCCAAAGACTTTCTCTCTGTGTACTCTGCCACCAGAAGGAAATGAGAAGGGACTGGACGTGTCCTAATCAAAATGGACTTAAGCGGTCTGTGACCACCATTTATTTTCTGGAAAAAACACAAACCTTTAAGAAATCCGCTTTATCCTTGCAAATATATCCTGAAGTCTGCCTTCATGTCAATCTCCCCGTTCATTTAAAAAAGATGGAAGGATTTCCTTCCAAACCTGAAGAAAATGCTAATGTTAACAAATAATTCAGGAGCCAACTTTTGCATACTTATTCCGACTAGGTCACTAAAATATTTCCCTGTGATTTTTGCTGTAGGGATTTCAGAGTGGTACACTGAAAGCTTTTGATGGGGGAAGCATCTATAACAATCTTCGCTATAGCCAGGTAAATTGCTTCAATTATGAGAATTGTGACTTTTTTTTCACTCACATGTTCTGTTCCCATCTGTCTGTGCTTGCCTAAGCCTGTTCTTATTCCCCTGAATTTATTGACCTCTCTTAACAAAGCACCCAATTTTGATATGCAAACAGTAAGTCAGAAGAACCTTGGCTTGAATCAACAGTGCTTTCTATTCTAAACTTTATAAGTATCTTCCAAATTGATAAAGTATTAGATATTTTCCACTTCTCCAGAATTTTCATTGGGCACCATAATCCAAAATACAAAAGCTATAATTACTGCGTGGCCAGTTTCTATCTGAAACTTGTAAAATGGAAGTCTTTGTCCTGGTTGTAAATTCTATCTGCTTTTGATGGAAATTGAGGCAGTAAACCCTTTTGGTACCCAGACCTGACATGGCAAGGTGAAAGATGAACAGTTAAATTTGCAGCTTTTGGGAGCCTAGGTAATTCTTGTTCAATGGCAAGAAGAGTATCAGAGCTATGTAAGTTATGTAACAGTGCAAAGCAGGAGATTTGGCTCTGAAAAATCACCTGATGACAAGACCTTGTGGTGCTGAGATAACCCAAACCTCCAGATATATCTCATTTCCAAAAACCTGCTTCCAAAGCTTTCCTCCTATTAAAAAGCTGAAAGAAAAGCTATTGCTTGTGTGAGGAATTATCACAGAATCACACCAGAGCAGGTTGCAAGGGACCTTTAGAGGTCTCCAATCCAACCTCCTGCTTGAAGCCAGGCTATTGCCAACATTGGATTAGGGTAAACATAATTTTGTCTGCTTATCAACTGACTTACAGAATAAGGACTAAAGTCTAGGTGCAGTCCTGAGGCTGTAAAAAAAAAAAGAAAAGAAAAGAAAAAGAAAGAAAGAAAGAAACAGGAGAGAGATGCATTTGGATTTGTCTTCCTGAAGACACTGTCCAGCTGTGCCTTAGGATGTCCCCTCCCAGTGCTGCAGCCTATTGTAGTGGAAGCCACCACTGCCAAGGTCAGTGTGACTTCTCCAGGCCCTTATCTTCTACTACATGCTGAATTAGATCCACTTAGAACAAGAACCAGAACTTCTAGCATGGAAGAAGCAGTTTACACCTGTTCTCTGGGCAAAATTGTAACACATGTAATGCGTCTGCATCTTTTAATACAAATTTCTCTCCTTTCTAAAAGAAAAGCTTTGCAGTAAATTTTGTTTAATTCGAAATTAATAACAATTGCTCCTTTTAGAACCTTTTTTCCCTTTGCAGCACAAACTTGTTCTCTTTTGTGAAACTTTATTTCCACCTCCTTTTTTTAGATGGCTCCACCGTTCTATGATGTGAAAAACATGAGTGTACCGACTGCCATCTGGAATGGAGGAGCTGACTGTCTGTGTGATCCTAGGGATGTTGCCCTTCTCCTTCCACAAATACCTAACCTTGTTTACCACAAGTTAATTCCTGAGTGGAACCATTTGGATTTCTTACTGCATCTCAATGTGACAGAGGTTTTATATAAAGAAATCATTGATGTGATGAAGAAGAATCCATAGACACACTGTTTGTGGACCGAGGATTTGATATGTTGACATGTCTTGTTAGATCAATATTATTTTAAGAATTTTAAAATTTGTGACTCTTTTGACCATCTGAATGTACTCGAATAAAAAGCTTTTATGTGGTTACCTTTAAAGTACTTGCAGATCCACTGAGACCACGCAGACTTAGAGACCTGGGTGTCTAAAACCAGCCCTAAGTCTGGATACTAGCAAAATTTATCAGGCCTAGGGAATTCCCTGTTCCTATTGGCTCACACTGCTATTCCTGGACTTGTCAAACTACCAGGATGGGTCAGAAAGAGATTTAATAAATCCAACAAACAAACAAACAAACAAAACAGCAATAATACATATGTGAAAAATACCCATACCTGCAATGCTAGTGTCTCCAAAATTGAATAAAAGTAATAGTTAATCCCATTTTGAATGTTATCTTTTTTTCCCAGAAGGATTGAGAAGTCAAAAATGAAGAATCTACAGAGAAGCAAATGATCAAATGCAACTATAAGAATTACACTCCAACAGTTGTATAATGCAAGATACAAAAGCTAGAGAATGCACAAAGTGCCTAAGTCTCAAGCTGTATCTGAGGTGCTCAAGTCATGCATTTTGAGCAGTTTATTTGCTGACTGAAGCACTTGGTTCAAATTCAATTTGTGCAGCACCAAGCAATGCCACAAATACCACACATGCATACAGTTAGTAACAGAGGGAAGAGGTGGGTTTAATTTCTGTGTTAAGTATAGTGATGACACTTTCTCCTGTTCCAAAAGATAGCAATTATCAATGCTTTAGATATAACTGGAGAGTGATGAGCAAGAGCAAACAGACCAGGAGGTGCCTCAGGTTATTCCAGTTCTTAAACAGGTCCATCTACTTTCTGCTTGTGAAGGAAGCCTTCTTATTCCATGGGATGCTCACTAGTTGTATCATGTTGAGTAGCTGTTGTTTAAAAATAGACACTTTTTCTTCTCTGCATGAAATAACTTTAATCTTTCAGTGTAGAGGCACATCCTTCAACCTGGTTAGCTGCCCAACATACAGGACCTGCTATGATGGGTCTTTGCATGTTTTGCCCTGAAAAGATCACAGAATCCCAGAGTGGTTGGGGTTGGAAAGGGCCTCTAGAGATCATCTAGTCCAAATCCCCTGCTCCAGCATGTGGCACAGGGTGGCATCCAGGTGGGTTTGAAGACTTCCAGAGAAGGAGACTCCACAGCCTCTCTGGGCAGCCTGTGCCAGGGCTCTGGCACCCTCACAGTAAAGAAGTTCTTCCTCACATGGAGGTGGAACTGCCTGGGGTTCAACCTGTACCCATTGCCCCTTATCCTGACACTGGCCACCACGGAGAAGAGTTTGGCCCCATCCACTTTACATTCTCCCCTCAGGTATTTGCACATATTGGAGAGATCCCTTCTCAAAGAGGAGAGAGAAGAGGGGCCATCATGGTGTGAACAGGACTTGTGAACTGCAACAGGCAGCCTGGATGTCTTGCATGGGACCAACTGAATTGCTGCTGCTGTTCAAAGTGGGAAACTCCACTTACTGCACCTATAATTGTAAAAAACTGCTGCAAAATGTAGTTCCAGGGAGGATGTGTTGCAATTTCTTGGCCTTTTTCTCCTTAGCATGAAGAAAAGCAATTATTTTATAACATCCTTACAACATTCTGCCAGTCAAACTCCCGAGATCCGTCAAGAAAACACAATAAATATGTTAACAATGTGTTTGTCAGAAGAGTAAGGATGATGAGAAATATTTTTTTAAACACCGAAAAAAAATTCAGGTAAAGAACAGTCTTTCTAAATGCTGTTGTGGGGGGGTTTCTTCTTTTTTTTTATAGTATTTGCTTGGTATGAGTGAATGATAGTAATCATCCATTGGGAGTCTGGGAGTCTCCAGTCCAGCCCCAGCTCATTGTAGGGCCAACATCACAGGCAGAGCAGGTTGCTCAAGGCCTCAGCAATCACTGAGGATGATGATCACCTCTGCCCCAGGGCTGCCCTACTCCAGTGGGGAAGGATTTTGTCCTTATGTCTTTATGACCTTTTCTCCATGGAGAACAAAGTCATCAGCAGAAACAAAAACCTAGGAAATGTTATGCATGGAGAAAGGTGTGCTTTAGTTATGGTTTCCTTGTACATCACAAGGCCCATGAATTGTAGTAGCTGATTTATGATTTAGCACTAATTTTCCGTGCTTTTCTCCAAAGCATTTTGCTTTTCCTAAAGCAAACATATTGGGATTTTGCTCATTCAAGTAGCCTGGAAGGTCTGCTGAGCAGTTCCGCTAATGCATGGTTTGAGAACTTCTCTATCTCCCAGTTTTCTCCTCTCTGTCCAAACTAGTAACTCGCCGCATAAATCTATAGGAAATTGTTGGAAGGACAACATATTCCAGGGTATTTTTACCTCCATCTCTGGATCAGGAGGAAAATTCTGCCCAGTGATTTAAAAACTAGCCATAGATTCATGGCAATTAGGACCCACGTGGGAAGAAATACGCCCTCGCCCTATTTTTTTAATTCTAAATAATTAAAGAGGTCAAAACATTATGTGGGCTGAAGGTCAAATTGAGCTCATGAGAGCATGGATAAAAGTTAGCTATTGGCCATTTGGGCTGGAAATTTCAGCTCCCACCCGAACTGGCAAGTCTTAGTAGGGGCTCTGTTGGAACAGGGGGCAAAAAAAAGACTCCAAGAGAGTTTTTGAGTGCAGCTCAGTGTGTTTTATACCCAAATAACATTTTGATGTGGCACGTGCTATAGCAGGAGCTGTGTCGGCTGGTCCTTGGCTCCTGTGTTTCCATAATTTGCTGCAGCAGACCAAAGCCGCATCAGAGGCATCATGATGTTTGAGAGGATGAGATTATGAATTGGGGTACTCCTTCCAACAGCTGGATACCAATCAAGAAAGGGCTGAATTGGAGCACAAAAGGCTCGGTCCTCTAAAGCTGAAGGGAAAGTGCCAGCTGCCATCTGTGATGCAAGATGCCACCACCAAGACCGCAAATGCCTTTGGAAAGGTGTCAAAGCCAGGAGCTGCAAACAGGGCTTTAATGGAGTATCTCCTGCTCGATTTTGCTGACAGCTGCATTAAAGGTGGGTGAAAAAGATCTTGGGTTTTTCTTTTTGTTGTTCCTGCTTCCTAATGGAGGCCAGAAGGCTTCAATTATGGAGCGTTTGAGCCTGTAGATATGATATAAGAGTCCTGCATTAAGCAAAAAGTTAGACTAGAGAAACTCCAGAGGACCCTTTCCACTCAGTTTCTCCTGCGATCCTTTGTTTCAGGGCTAGATGCAGTAATAGGGTAAATGCTATAGCACTTCACAATTCATTCTGTGTAAAAAATCCCCCTTTCAAAAGCAATGTAAAGTTCTGTTTAGAATTTTTTGAGTTCTTATCATCTTATCAAGGAGATAGATAAGATAAGTAAGAATTCATTTCACTTCAAAGAGGAACCAAGAGTGTATTATTTGAAGCTGAACTACTAATTACACATGCGATCAGTCCATATTAACCTTGGTTTAATTTGCACGCTGGTGGCAACCGCTTCCAAGTCTGCATACCAATTTATAACTTACTGTAACTGAACTTCTACTGGGCAATCTATTGACAGTTTAACTTTGATTAATGCTGCCTGAACTGACTTTTTTTTTTTGTCTCCTTAAAGAATGCAGAGGAAGAGTTTTTTGTTTGGTGCATCTTTATGAAAGCTGCACTTTGGCCTCTGCAAGATGGGGAGACTACAAACACCCTCTTGCTCTCCTGTATCTCCAGAAAGCTTCAGAGCAACCTGATGCTGTTGCATGCTGCCTAGGAGCAAAGGAAAGCCAGAGCTCAACAAGTGGGAAAGCAGAGGCCTCAGGTATTTTGGCAAAGCTCAAACTGAGAGACGGTGTGAAACCTTTCTGCGTGCTTGTTAACACTAGGGCATGCAGCTCTTCCTCTATTCCGTATTCATCATAACCAATTCCATATAGCCACTAAAATATAGACAAGGGTCAATTAATCTCACTCAGGACTGGATTCATTAAGAACAGGTAGACCGTACATAGAGATGAGCATGAGGAACAGGTGTCCAGGACACAACAAAGGGTTGGGACTGACTGGGGGATGTCTTCTTCTCTGTAGGAAGAGATGTCTTCTTCCCTACTCATCAACGTCCCCTTGCTCTGTTATGCTCTTGCCCCAAGCTCTGTTGCAGCTTTATCCAGAATCTTTCTTTCTGCCATCACTTTGAAGACTGCTACTAATTCACTGTCCTACGAATTCCTGCTCTATTTAATGTTACATAAGTGTTTGTTCAGAAGATGATTCAGGTTGTAATTTTATGCTGGGGAAAGAGCCATTAACTACTTAACTCCTCTAGGGCAATTGGAGTTAATGGCATGTGCTTCTCCTGTCTTAAATTTTCACACTTAAACCACTCAGAAGCTGAACAGGAATAGCAAGAAAAACTTGACAGGAAACAGTTTGATTGGAGAGGTGGATTCATGAGGTGACGAAGGGCTCAACCCCTTTCAGCTCCTTTAAAATACCTTATAGATAAAAATCAGCCATCGACTTAACTTGGAGTGGGAAGAAGGCTGTGGTGAGTACAATCTCCTCTCACTTTTGCAAATATTTTCTTGGAGGGATTTACTGTCACAAAATATTTGACTGGTCTTTTCCTAGTTATCTTGTGGTGTGAATGATGATATCTCACACCCCTTCTGCAGATACTTCCTCTGTTCAGAACAAGGATAGCTAAAGTGAAGACTTGCTCCTTGAAGTAAGCAGGTCAGGGACAGCAGCACCAGGCATTTTCCTGCCATCTCCTCCGTGTGCCTCTCAGCTTCCCCTGGCTTGGCTGCATGCTTTCCAGGTGAGGGCGGCAGACCAGGAGACAGGAGACTCAGGGATCCCACATGCTTCCTGCACTTCATATGCCCACCATGGGGAGAGCATCAGTCCTGGACACCAGCACACCTTGCCCTTTGGCACAGCAAAACATGCCAGGCTAAAACACCTGCAGCGCTTTGCAGCATCGCGTGGTGGAGGCACTGCCATCAGGCCTTGAAATCAGTGAAGTCTGTTAGTGCATTGAGTGTGTTGACCACCCCGGGCAGGAGCAGGAACGGGAGAGGGAGGCTGCAGGGAGGTGCCTACAAGCATGTCCTCCTCTCACCAGCTCGGTGCTCCTCTCTCCATGTCCACCACGGTTCACGGCCTTCTCTCCACCAGGCAGCTCAACCTGCTCACCATGACCCATGTCCCTGGGCTGTGTTTCAGGGACGCAGGATGTGGCTATGCCTCGTGGCCCTGCGTTTGATCCTGGGAGTGAGCGATGCTGTCGTGCTTGAAAGAAGAAGCCATGAGAACCCGGAGCAGTTCATGAACATTGTAAGTTCCTTGGTGTGAACCCAGCTCTGCGTCATAGTATAGTTCAACTGAGACATGATGATCTGTTGTTCATGCTGGGCTTTCAGTGGTTTGTGTGAGGATGAAGGATGTTAGTGTAAAGTCCTCTCCTGTGTGACCTCAACTTCTACCACAAGTGCATTGCCTCAGGCATCTCCACTGACCTATGAGATGACACCACAGTTTTTTTGCTGAGTGTCATATCACTATGAACAAATTCTTTGGTTCAGAAGGGCTTTTCCCAAATGTTTTTAGGTGTCCTTTGGATCATCAGATCATATTTTACATTTCAGGCCATTCCATGTATAGGAGAGATGGTTACAGGGACAAAGGGGAAATCTGAGCGTTCTTTTTGACACAGTATTTCTGCTTATCACTTACTCTTCACATTCCTTCCTGACCTCATCAATATGTACTTCAGTAGGCTACCAGCTATTTCACCTCTGACATGCCCTAGCTTTGTCATATTTCCTCAGTGATGTACAAGTAAGTACAGCAACACACTTATTTCTAATTAGTTGTATTAATGTACATTGTATTCATGTAATGGGTGTTATGCTGGAGTGGGGGATTTCCTGTCCAGCTGGGCTCTCAGCATAGCCAAGAAATGCAATGACAGCACTTGAGCTTTGCCATCTCCAGCATTAACTTAACTTCCCATGTGAATCCTATTTGGGGGAAGAGCTGCTGAGAGTTCAAGTCAAACACCTGCCTCCTTCTCCAGTGTTTTATCTCTGCTTGCAGACTCAGATAATCCGTTTTCATGGATATCATAGCGAGGAGCACCAAGTCCTGACAGAGGATGGCTATTTCCTCAGCATGAACCGAATTCCTTATGGCAGAGAGGATGCTGCAAACAGAGGTGGGGCACATTTCTCCCTCTGATGAGTCAGAGGATGGAGTTAGGAGATGAAGGGGAAGAAGGTAAAGCAAGGAACATTGCTATTCTGGAAACTACTCTTAATGGCCTGAATTATAATAAAATTCCATGCAGTGTTGTGCTGTCAGCCTTCCTCTCGACATCACAAGAAATACCTTTCCAGAAAGATCAATGTGACTAGAATCCGGTCTGGGGAAGGACATAGAGAAGGAGAGAAGTCGCTTCTTCTGGGAATCCCAAACACTTGCTGAGTAGTGTGAGCTGCTGGTGTGAGGTAGCCCACAGGATGCAGGAACTGATGAGCACTTTTAGTTGAGTGCTGGGCAGTGCCAGGGTGGGGCAATGCCAAGGACTGGACCACATTGTATGTGAAAGAAGTGGTTGTCTTGCTCCTTCCTTGGAGTATACCTTTATCACTGGCTCCCAGATTTCAAAATAGCTCAGGAAATGCACGAAGAAACCTAGGAAGTTGGCTCTGCCTTAAGACAGATCAGGAAATACAAATTGTTTTGAAATGAAGGAGAAGGAGGAGACCCTACTTCTCTTCCTCAAGAATTTTGATGTATCATATATGAATACTCTTCCCACCTAGGTGAGGGGAAAAGATAGCTCTTTCCCACCTCGCAGGAATTCTTATTAAACAAACGTCTTCTATTTATTTTTCCAGGACTAAGGTTACCTGTGTTGCTCCAGCACTGCTTCCTTTCAGATGGTAGTGGTTGGGTTTCCAATTTCCCCGATACCAGCCTGGGCTTCATCCTCGCAGATGCAGGATATGATGTTTGGATAGGGAACAACAGGGGGAACAGCTGGTCCCGCAGACACCTGAACCTTTCGACTGACCAAGAGGAATTTTGGGATTTCAGGTAAGGCAGCTCATGAGATGAAATGTTGGGGGATGCTGACCTCTCAAGGCTGCCCGTGTGTCCTCACAAGGGTCCATGTGGCCAGGGTGGGCAAGTCTTTGTGTTCCAAGGAGGTAGGTGCTGGCTCCAGAAGAGCCCTCACTCATTGGCCATGCCAATGGACACCGGGCACTTTGCCTACAAGGCAAAACGGAGAGCAATCGCTGCACTTGGTGGCCTGGACGATGCTCTGGGGAGTGAGAGCCCCAGGAGAGAAGGACAGAGGTAGGCGATGGGAGAAATTCTGCTAAGCAGAGTCACATCTTGTGGGTGTGACCTGCAGCCATGAGGCAGCCTGTGGTGGCCACATGTGTGGAGGATGCCACTGCTCTGCACAAAGGGCAGGAAGTAGGCACCACAATCAGCTTCTCTCCTTGCTTTCCAGTTTCCACGAGATGGCCATATATGACCTCCCAGCAATGATAAACTTCATTCTGCAGAAGACTGGGCAGCAGAAACTCTACTACATCGGCCATGCTCAGGGCAGTGCTCTTGGTGAGTGAGAAGGAGGATCAGGGCTCTGCTTGGGAGCAATGTGCTAGGATGCCAGGAGGGAAGGGACAGCTCTGCCTACAGTGCTCCTCAGGGACTTGATGTCCAGGGTGAAGTGGAGACTGGTCAGGGCAGAGACTTTTCCAAGACTGTGCTCAGTTGTGCTGGCCCAAAGAACCACATTCTCCACCTGATGGTCTTTCTGCACTGTGCAGGGTGGCATTTCAAATGTCTTGCCCAGTGTAGTCCTTAGCTGTGCAGAAACTGTGTAGTTTCCTTTTCAGGCACTGTCTCCTGAGCACGATGGAAAGATGGGTGAGGAGCAGGGGTTTGGAGGTACTTGGATTCATGCAGTAATTTCTGGAAGGACTTGTGTGATGTCTTGTCATTTTTTCAGGTTTCATAGCATTTTCAGCTGTGCCACAGATGGCTGAGAAAATCAAAATGTTCTTTGCTTTGGGTCCTCTCTACACTTTTCGTCGTGCTAAAGGTCCCGTGCTAAGTATTCTTTATCTTCCTGAGAAACTTTTGAAGGTATGTATTATATTCGGGTTTTCTCTTTCTATTTAATTCTGCAGTTAAAACTTGATGACATAAATCATAAGCAGTTGGTTATGCTGCTGCAGCAAAAGTCTCTTGGAGCTCTTGCCCCACAGCTCTACATCCACATGGCAGGAAATGGTGTAATAGAACTGGTTATCCCCCGGGAATGCCACCAGCTGGAATGGGGAATTCCACTTCCCCATTCTCATTCCCTATGACAATCTGTCTTGTCACAGGAAATCTTATCAGGAAGGTTTTTGGAAAAGAGAGTAGTATAGAAACAAGATCTTTGTGGGAAGCTCATATTCCAAGAAAATGGAATGTGGGAGAATGTGGGAAGCTCATATTCTTAATTTTGCTCCTATTCCAGACACTGACGCAGGGAAAAATGCTTGTCTTGGAGTTGAGTTTTTCCTTGTTCGCACCTTTGGAAAACAGTGGCTAATTCATGAGCACATGTGGATCTTCTTCAGAAGACACAGGGAAAAACACACTGATCTTCCCCAAATGACTCTTCCCTCAGCACCCTAGTCTGCCACAGACAGATGTCTTCTCTGGGCTGCAACAGTCCGGCCACAGAGTGGTCAGGGACTGACCTGCAGTGTCTTATGTTGTTGCAGGTGATATTTGGCACAAAAGAGGGAGGTTTACTGGGAAGAACGCAGAGAGCTGTGCTTGCCAAGGCCTGCAGCTGTCAACTGCTCCACGTACTCTGTGCAGATGGACTTTTCCTCGTGGGTGGATTTGACAAGAAGAACTTGAATGCAGTAAGGACGTTACTCTTTGATTTAGGGTGACCAAATACTACATGTCGTAATGTGATGATATGGCAGAAATGTTGTACGTGTCTGAGTTACTTAGCAGTAATGCTGTCATGGGACAGGGGCACTGAGGATGAAAACAGTGAAGAAGGAGATAGGAGATTATGTTTTCTTTCAGATCCCTATTATTTTTATTGGCAGTTCAAAACAAATCGTAAGTGAAAAGGTCTTACCTGAAAGGTTGTGCAAACTAATTTTGAAGGGTTATTTTGCTCTCAGGGGATAATATTGAAAAACAAAGAACCATTCTGAGGGCTCTTCACTGTACTGTGTTGTTTTAGAATTGAAGAACTCCCTGCACAAAGAATATAGCTCTGAGAGTCTTGTATAGTGAACATTCACAGGGCTATCCATATGTTGGCAACTCAAAGAGCCATCAGCTGTGAAGCTAACAGAGATCCTGATGGCTTGTGACAAAGACACTCATTATCTCTATAGCTATTTTTGAGTGTTTTCTTTCATTTGCATTTTCTTGAAGTGGGCATCAGTGGAA
Organism: Tinamus guttatus; assembly: GCF_059628265.1. Taxonomy (NCBI): domain Eukaryota; kingdom Metazoa; phylum Chordata; class Aves; order Tinamiformes; family Tinamidae; genus Tinamus; species Tinamus guttatus. The sequence goes on along the minus strand of NW_028288557.1, from coordinate 3,341,595 downwards.
GGCAAGGGAATTCACATACTAACAACAAAACACTGATGGGATAAGATCTTTGCTTTGCTGTTGACATTAGTCTTTATTGGCTAAAGAGAAATGGAAAATTTTGCTTCCTATCACCCAAAGGTGCCCTAATGTATTAATGTCTGTAACTGATAGGCCACAAGGTCAATGGGGCAGCACAAAGCAGAAGGTGCATAATTAATTTTCCTGTCCTTTGGTACTTCCCCCAAGGTTCACTGCATCCAGCACTTGGACAGCCTAGAAGAAGCCAGCAAGTAACAGGCTGAATGATAATCAAGCGCTTTTGACTGCAGCAGTAAACAAGTGCTAATTCCTTTCTTAAGTAAAGCTTTTTTTTTTTTTTCCTATTTTTACTTTTTGCAGAGCCGAACAGATGTGTATATATCACACTTCCCAGACTACACATCCGCCAAAAATATTATCCACTGGAGTCAGGTAGGAACTCTTCTATTTGTCGTGCCTGATAATCTTGTGATTATTCCTGGATAAGTTGGTCCCTCAGGTAGCTCCATTCACTGTGTGGACAGGGAAGGTGGCAAAAGGGGTGAAATGCCCCCTTTTCCAAGGGTTCCTTCCAAGCCTACAGACATCTTGGACGTCAGCCCAATTTTCCACTCTACACATTGGCCTGTTCAGATGTACCGTCTCTGAGACTCACTTGCCTGGCCAGTTCCCTTCTTTCCCTTAGCCTCCCCAAGGCACATGCTGGTCCTTTGGATGGATACCTCTTGGCCAGACTATCCTTTGCAAGCAAGGTGACCCTCGAGGGCTACAGACACCTCTGTCTCTCAGAAGAGGCTCCTTGAGTAGTGGAAGCCAAGACCTGGGGGATGTGCAAACCATGCTAATCTCCCAGGGCAGGAAGGGGACATGAACATGTGAGAGGCCTCTGGAAAAGGGTGAGGGGCAAATAAATGTGTGACTGCTAGTGCAAGAATGCATGAAAATCCATTGCCAATCATAAAACAAATCAGAGTGAGGGAAAAGGCCCATATTTTCAGCTGAATTTGTCCAATGTACACCTCCTTTCACCTCCACGATGAAGACAGTCTAACTTGTTAAGGAAAGAACACATCAGTAAGACCATAATTTGGAAGTAATGGTTGGTAATAAGCCAGGAGCATGATTCTAGACTGACAGAAGTTAAGTCAAGTCCACATGGATAAATCCTCCTTGCATCATCCCTTCCTTGAGAGAATAAGGTCATCAAGTTGATTTAAATTCTAGTCTAGAACCAGAAGGGTCTGAATGGTCATGGCGGGTGGCTTGAGAGTGGGAGATAGAATGCACTTCACCTTTCCTGCTGATTAGAAATTGCTCAGGTCCATCGTCCATCACCTCCACAACCAGCAGGTCAGCTATTGCCAGACATGGTCATGCTGCCATTGCGACCTCTGATGAGCTGTGCAGAACTGGCCGTTCAGAAAAGACCTAATAGGACTAATTTCCCCATAGACACCCAAGAGATAGGCGCCGACAGACACCAGGCCACCCTCATGGCGTTAATTCTTTGCCTATGTTTTGCAGACTGCCAAGACAGGGGAGTTCAAGCAGTTTGACTACGGGGAGAAGAACCAGGAGAAATACCACCAGGTGGGCTGGGGACTTGTCTGGGTGAATGAGGTAGTGAAGATGGGAGAAGAGGGCAGATTGGGATGAAGGCACGCTATGCATTATGCACCTGCGAATTCAGCATACTTGTTCTCTCAGTGGCTGGATTATCCATCAGGGGACAGGTGTTCAACTCTCCATTTTAGCTTGCTCCTCCCAATGGCACCTTGTTGGATGTTTGTCTGTCCCTGCTGAAAGAGTCCCAAGGGGATCTTGCAGGACTCACATGCCACATGTCACTTGCTCAGGTTTCTAAAGATATGTCCCAGGATGTGAATACTTTGTGGTGGCTTCCCCAGCTATCCTGAGAGAGGAAGAGGCTTTCAGCAGTTCTCATGACACCAGATGATACTTTATTATTTTTTTCTTTCTTTTTTTTTTCTCCCCAGCCCTCACCTCCTTTTTACAGGATAGAAGACATGACTGTGCCAACAGCCGTGTGGAGTGGTGGGCAGGATTGGTTTGCTCGCACTGCAGAGACGAAACGCTTGCTCCCTCGCATTCGTAACCTCATACACCATGAGCACTTCCCTGACTGGAACCACTGGGATCATATCTGGGGTCTAGATGCCCCTCAGCGCCTCTACAGGAAGATTGTTGATCTGATGCAGAAAAGTCAATGAAACCTCCATGTTTTGCTTTGTGACGAAGGAGCCACTCATTCCCACATGCTAGGTCCAACTGTTTTTTACAAATGGTTTTTCTTAGGACTATCGCTCTGCTTTTTTTCTATTTTTCTTACTGAACTTCTATTGGGCAATCTATTGAGAGATTAACTTTGATTAATGCTGCCTGAACTGACTTTTTTTTTTCCCCATTAAAGAATGTAGATAGAGATTTTTTCGTTTGGTGCCCCTTTATGAATACTGAGCTGAGCTCTGCGGATTGGGAATTAGCTTCTCTTTTCTTTGGACTGCAGGTGCTTAGAATTTCTGGAGGTTGGGCTTCTTTAACTCTGTATGTTTGGAAACGAACATCTAAGGAGGAAAAAATGTTACCTTTTTTCACTGTATTTCTGTGCTACTGTTGGCACAATTAAAACCCTGTTCTATTTTTTTTTTAAAAAAGCAAATTTTAGATTAGTACCTCTGAAACTTTCCACACTTTGCATCACTGTAGGCATCTTTTTCTATGTACAGAGACTTGCAAGGAAAATCATGGACAATTTTGCATGCAAACAATTATTTTACTTACTGGCTAGCACATGCAACAAATAGATGGGACGGACATAGCATTAACTTCAAGCACAAATATGTTTGCCACACCCGATACAGGCACTGATGAGTCTCTCTCCTGCCCAGGCAATTATCAGTTGGGTGCATATACTGTGGCCTATGTTGTTCCAGGGAACAGACTGATCCTTGCTCTTCCTGAGTCACTGTTTTTAGCCTCTCCATCTTTTTCATGGTGTCTTCATGATGGGATTTTTCTCCTGAGTATTCAATTGGCTAATGAGAAGCCGTAAATACGTCTAACGCGTGGAGGTCCCCCTGAACAGCAGCACAGACCCAGCCACTCCTTCCAGTTCCTCCTTGTCCACTCCTCTAGCCCTCATCAGTTTGTTTACAAGTGTGTAATGGAAGACAGTCTTGAAAGCCTTGCTGTAGTCAACATACGCAATATCCAAAGCTTTACCCTCACCCACTGAGCCAGTCATGTCATCGTAGAGGACTAACAGGTAGCTTAAGGATGTCTTCCCCTTCGTGAATCCACTTTGACTTCTCCTGATCACCTCTTTGTCCTTCACATGTCTGGGAATAGTATCCAGGATGTGCTGCTCCATTGCCTTCCCAGGCCTCGAGGTGAGGCTAACTGGCTAACTGTAGTTCCCTGGATGCTCCTTCTTGCCTTCTTAGAAGACTGGAGTGACATTTGCTTTCTTGCGGTCTGCAGGAAACTCTCCTGATAGCCATGATAAGTGAGAGTGACTTCCCAATGACATTGTGCAACCCCTCAACACCTGTGGTGCACCCCACCAGGTCCCATAGGCAGAAGAAGAAGCCTGAAGATCTCCCTGCAAGTTCTGGAGTAGAGACCCAAGGAGGACTTCTTTATGCTAAATCTCCTCCTCATTTAAAAACACTATTTGTTAGTTCCTATCCCTATCAGTTTCAACATGGCCAGCTTTTCGCCGCTCATTCCTAATGCTCTTGTGCTTGACTTTCCAAATACACACTCATCTTCTCTTGCAGATCTAAATTTCTCTGTATATGAGCTGTTCATTTTTCACTCCTATGCTGATCTCACAAATCAGTGAGAACTAATATCCCCTTTTCACCCCCACAAAATCATTGCTGAACATATTGAGAAGGCTGTGAGAATCCCAGGAGCGGTAAGTACCTTCTCTAGGCACAGAGACCTCCTTGGGAATTACTGTGATGTTCAGCAGCAAGATAGTTCTGGTCCAAGTAATGGTCCCCATTGAATGTAGGGTTCTTTTACATTTTTTTTAATCCTCAAATGATCGTTTATTAATTTATTTATTTTCTGTGTGAATAACCTCAGATTTTTCTAGGGACACAGTGAGACTGTGCATAGGTCACCATAAGGACGACAGTCACTGGGGAAGCCCATGTCTCAGAGCACGCTCCAAGACCAGTTTCCCACCATGGTCTTCTCCATCTGAGAGTGGGAGCAGTGAGCTGCTCTTTCGCCTCTGCAAGATGGCGAGACTATTTCGCCGTAGGGGCATCTCACATCTTGTGTTGCCATCACTGATGATTCTACAAACACCCTCTTGCTCTCCTGTATCTCCAGAAAGCTTCAGGGCAACCTGATGCTGTTGCATGCTGCCTAGGAGCAAAGGAAAGCCAGAGCTCAACAAGTGGGAAAGCAAAGGCCTCAGTTATTTTGGCAAAGTTCAAACTGAGAGATGGCGTGAAACAGTTTTGCGTGCTTGTTAACACCAGGGCATGCAGCTCTTCCTCTATTCCGTATTCAACATAACCAATTCCATATAGCCACTAAAATATAGACAAGGGTCAATTAATTCCCCTCAGGACTGGATTCATTAAGAGCAGGTAGACTGTGCATAGAGATGAGCATGAGGAACAGGTGTCCAGGACACAACAAAGGGTTGGGACTGACTGGGGGATGTCTTCTTCTCTGTAGGAAGAGATGTCTTCTTCCCTACTCATCAACATCCCCTTGCTCTGTTATGCTCTTGCCCCAAGCTCTGTCGCAGCTTTATCCAGAATCTTTCTTTCTGCCATCACTTTGAAGATTGCTACTAATTCACTGTCCTACGAATTCCTGCTCTATTTAATGTTACATAAGTGTTTGTTCAGAAGATGATTCAGGTTGTAATTTTATGCTGGGGAAAGAGCCATTAACTACTTAACTCCTCTAGGGCAATTGGAATTAATGGCATGTGCGTCTCCTGTCTTAAATTTTCACACTTAAACCGCTGAGAAGCTGAACGGGAATAGCAAGAAAAACTTGACAGGAAACAGTTTGATTGGAGAGGTGGATTCATGAGGTGACGAAGGGCTCAACCCCTTTCAGCTCCTTTAAAATACCTTATAGATAAAAATCAGCCATCGAATTAACTTGGAGTGAGAAGAAGGCTGTGGTGAGTACAATCTCCTCTCATTTTTGCAAATATTTTCTTGGAGGGATTTACTGTCACAAAATATTTGACTGGTCTTTTCCTAGTTATCTTGTGGTGTGAATGATGATATCTCACACCCCTTCTGCAGATACTTCCTCTGTTCAGAACAAGGATAGCTAAAGTGAAGACTTGCTCCTTGAAGTAAGCAGGTCAGGGACAGCAGCACCAGGCATTTTCCTGCCATCTCCTCCGTGTGCCTCTCAGCTCCCCTGGCTTGGCTGCATGCTTTCCAGGTGAGGGCAGCAGACCAGGAGACAGGAGACTCAGGGATCCCACATGCTTCCTGCACTTCATATGCCCACCATGGGGAGAGCATCAGTCCTGGACACCAGCACACCCTGCCCTTTGGCAGAGCAAAACATGCCAGGCTAAAACACCTGCAGCGCTTTGCAGCATCGCATGGTGGAGGCACTGCCATCAGGCCTTGAAATCAGTGAAGTCTGTTAGTGCATTGAGTGTGTTGATCACCCCGGGCAGGAGCAGGAATGGGAGAGGGAGTTTGCAGGGAGGTGCCTACAAGCATGTCCTCCTCTCACCAGCTCGGTGCTCCTCTCTCCGTGTCCACCACAGCTCACGTCCTTCTCTCCACCAGGTAGCTCAACCTGCTCACCATGACCCATGTCCCTGGGCTGTGTTTCAGGGACGCAGGATGTGGCTGTGCCTTGTGGCCCTGTGTTTGGTCCTGGGAGTGAGCGATGCTGTCGTGCTTGAAAGAAGGAGCCATGAGAACCCGGAGCAGTTCATGAACATTGTAAGTTCCTTGGTGTGAACCCAGCTCTGCATCATAGTATAGTTCAACTGAGACACGAAGATCTGTTGTTCATGCTGGGCTTTCAGTGGTTTGTGTGAGGATGAAGGATGTTAGTGTAAAGTCCTCTCCTGTGTGGCCCCAAGGCCTACCACAAGTGCATTGCCTCAGGCATCTCCACTGCTGAGGCTTCCTTGGAGAGGGAGGACGTGGCCTCCATAGGCTTCCCTGACACTCTGTGCAAATGTGATCTGGAGCCTGGTCTCGCTTTGCCAGTGACAGACCATTGTGTGCTAGTGCACATCTCATGAGGTGTCCCGTAGACATTGGGAGCTCATGGCCCACTCAGGGATCTGTTCTATGAGACAACACCACATTTATTTTGCTGGCTGTCATAAAACATGAACAAAGTGTTTCACTTCAGAAGGGCTTTTCCTAAATGAGAATGGTTTTAGGTGTCCTTTGGCTCATCAGAATATATTTTACGTTTCAGGCCATTCCATGTTTAGGAGAGATAGTTATACGGACAAGGGGAAATCTGAGCATTCTTTTTCACACAGTATTTCTGCTTATCGCTTACTCTTCACGTTCCTTCCTGGCCTCATCAATATGTACTTCAGTAGGCTACCAGCTATTTCACCTCTGACATGTCTTAGCTTTTCCTCAGTGATGTACAAATAAGTACAGCAACATACTTATTTCTAATTAGTTGTATTAATGTACATTGTATTCATGTAATGGCTGTTATGCTGGAGTGGGGGATTTCCTGTCCAGCTGGGCTCTCAGCATAGCCAAGAAATGCAACGACAGCACTTGAGCTTTGCCATCTCCAGCATTAACTTAACTTCCCATGTGAATCCTATTTGGGGGAAGAGCTGCTGAGAGTTCAAGTCAAACACCTGCCTCCTTCTCCAGTGTTTTATTTCTGCTTGCAGACTCAGATAATCCATTTTCATGGATATCATAGCGAGGAGCACCAAGTCCTGACAGAGGATGGCTATTTCCTCAGCATGAACCGAATTCCTTACGGCAGAGAGGATGCTGCAAACAGAGGTGGGGCACATTTCTCCCTCTGATGAGTCAGAGGATGGAGTTAGGGGATGAAGGGGAAGAAGGTAAAGCAAGGAACATTGCTATTCTGGAAACTACTCTTAATGGCCTGAATTATAATAAAATTCCATGCAGTGTTGTGCTGTCAGCCTTCCTCTCGACATCACAAGAAATACCTTTCCAGAAAGATCAATGTAACTAGAATCCGGTCTGGGGAAGGACATAGAGAAGGAGAGAAGTCGCTTCTTCTGGGAATCCCAAACACTTGCTGAGTAGTGTGAGCTGCTGGTGTGAGGTAGCCCACAGGATGCAGGAACTGATGAGCACTTTTAGTTGAGTGCTGGGCAGTGCCAGGGTGGGGCAATGCCACAGGACTGAACCGCACTGTCTGTGAAGGAAGTGGTTGTCTTGCTCCTTCCTTGGAGTATACCTTTGTCTCTGGCTCCCAGATATCAAAATAGCTCAGGAAATGCACGAAGAAACCTAGAAAGTTTCCTCTGCCTTAAGACAGATCAGGAAATACAAATTGTTTTGAAATGAAGGAGAAGCAGGACATGTTACTTCTCTTCCTCAAGATTTTTGATGTATCTCATATGAATACTATTCTCGCCTAGGTGGGAGGAAAAGATAGCTCTTTCCCACCTTGCAGGAGTCCTTATTGAACAAATGTCTTCCATTTATTTGTCTAGGACTAAGGTTACCTGTGTTGCTCCAGCACGGCTTGCTTTTAGATGGTAGCAGTTGGGTTTCCAATTTTCACGATACCAGCCTGGGCTTCATCCTCGCAGATGCAGGATATGATGTTTGGTTAGGGAACAACAGGGGGAACAGCTGGTCCCGCAGACACCTGAACCTTTCGACTGACCAAGAGGAATTTTGGGATTTCAGGTAAGGCAGCTCATGAGATCAAAGGTTGGGGGATGCTGACCTCTCAAGGCTGCCCGTGTGTCCTCACAAAGGTCCATGTGGCCAGGGTGGGCAAGTCTTTGTGTTCCAAGGAGGTAGGTGCTGGCTCCAGAAGAGCCCTCACTCATTGGCCATGCCAATGGACACCGGGCACTTTGCCTACAAGGCAAAACGGAGAGCAATCGCTGCACTTGGTGGCCTGGACGATGCTCTGGGGAGTGAGAGCCCCAGGAGAGAAGGACAGAGGTAGGTGATGGGAGAGTCTCTGCTAAGCAGAGTGGCATCTTGTGGGTGTGACCTGCAGCCATGAGGCAGCCTGTGGTGGCCACATGTGTGGAGGATGCCACTGCTCTGCACAAAGGGCAGGAAGTAGGCACCACAGTCAGCTTCTCTCCTTGCTTTCCAGTTTCCACGAGATGGCCATATATGACCTCCCAGCAATGATAAACTTCATTCTGCAGAAGACTGGGCAGCAGAAACTCTACTACATCGGCCATGCTCAGGGCAGTGCTCTTGGTGAGTGAGAAGGAGGATCAGGGCTCTGCTCGGGAGCAATGTGCTAGGATGCCAGGAGGGAAGGGACAGCTCTGCCTACAGTGCTCCTCAGGGACTTGATGTCCAGGGTGAAGTGGAGACTGGTCAGGGCAGAGACTTTCCAAGACTGCTCAGTTGTGCTGGCCCAAAGAACCACATTCTCCACCTGATGGTCTTTCTGCACTGTGCAGGGTGGCATTTCAAATGTCTTGCCCAGTGTAGTCCTTAGCTGTGCAGAAACTGTGCAGTTTCCTTTTCAGGCACTGTCTCCTGAGCACGATGGAAAGATGGGTGAGGAGCAGGGGTTTGGAGGTACTTGGATTCATGCAGTAATTTCTGGAAGGACTTGTGTGATGTCTTGTCATTTTTTCAGGTTTCATAGCATTTTCAGCTGTGCCACAGATGGCTGAGAAAATTAAAATGTTCTTTGCTTTGGGTCCTGCCTACACTTTACGTAATACTAAAGGTCCCGTGCTAAGTATTCTTTATCTTCCTGAGAAACTATTGAAGGTATGTATTATATTCGGGTTTTCTCTTTCTATTTAATTCTGCAGTTAAAACTTGATAACATAAATCATAAGCAGTTGGTTATCCTGCTGCAGCAAAAGTCTCTTGGAGCTCTTGCCCCACAGCTCTACATCCACATGGCAGGAAATGGTGTAATAGAACTGGTTATCCCCCGGGAATGCCACCAGCTGGAATGGGGAATTCCACTTCCCCATTCTCATTCCCTATGACAATCTGTCTTGTCACAGGAAATCTTATCAGGAAGGTTTTTGGAAAAGAGAGTAGTATGGAAACAAGATCTTTGTGGGAAGCTCATATTCCAAGAAAATGGAATGTGGGAGAATGTGGGAAGCTCATATTCTTAACTTTGCTCCTATTCCAGACACCCACGCAGGGAAAAATGCTTGTCTTGGAGTTGAGTTTTTCCTTGTTCGCACCTTTGGAAAACAGTGGCTAATTCATGAGCACATGTGGATCTTCTTCAGAAGACACAGGGAAAAACACACTGATCTTCCCCAAATGACTCTTCCCTCAGCACCCTAGTCTGCCACAGACAGATGTCTTCTCTGGGCTGCAACAGTCCGGCCACAGAGTGGTCAGGGACTGACCTGCAGTGTCTTATGTTGTTGCAGGTGATATTTGGCACAAAAGAGGGAGGTTTACTGGGAAGAACGCAGAGAGCTGCGTTTGCCAAGGCCTGCAGCTGTCAACTGCTCCACGTACTCTGTGCAGATGGACTTTTCCTCGTGGGTGGATTTGACAAGAAGAACTTGAATGCAGTAAGGACGTTACTCTTTGATTTAGGGTGACCAAATACTACATGTCGTAATGTGATGATATGGCAGAAATGTTGTACGTGTCTGAGTTACTTGGCAGTAATGCTGTCATGGGACAGGGGCACTGAGGATGAAAACAGTGAAGAAGGAGATAGGAGATTATGTTTTCTTTCAGATCCCTATTATTTTTATTGGCAGCTCAAAACAAATCATAAGTGAAAAGGTCTTACCTGAAAGGTTGTGCAAACTAATTTTGAAGGGTTATTTTGCTCTCAGGGGATAATATTGAAAAACAAAGAACCATTCTGAGGGCTCTTCACTGTACTGTGTTGTTTTAGATCTGAAGAACTCCCTGCACAAAGAATATAGCTCTGAGAGTCTTGTATAGTGAACATTCACAGGGCTATCCATATGTTGGCAACTCAAAGAGCCATCAGCTGTGAAGCTAACAGAGATCTTGATGGCTTGTGACAAAGACACTCATTATCTCTATAGCTATTTTTGAGTGTTTTCTTTCATTTGCATTTTCTTGAAGTGGGCATCAGTGGAAGGCAAGGGAATTCACATACTGACAACAAAACACTGATGGGATAAGATCTTTGCTTTGCTGTTGACATTAGTCTTTATTGGCTAAAGAAAAATGGAAATTTTTGCTTCCTATCACCCAAAGGTGCCCTAATGTATTAATGTCTGTAACTGATAGGCCACAAGGTCAATGGGGCAGCACAAAGCAGAAGGTGCATAATTAATTTTCCTGTCCTTTGGTACTTTCCCCAAGGTTCACTGCATCCAGTATTTGGACAGCCTAGAAGAAGCCAGCAAGTAACAGGCTGAATGATAATCAAACGCTTTTGACTGCAGCAGTAAACAAGTGCTAATTCCTTTCTTAAGCTTTTTTTTTTTTCCTATTTTTACTTTTTGCAGAGCCGAACAGATGTGTATATATCACACTTCCCAGACTACACATCCGCCAAAAATATTATCCACTGGAGTCAGGTAGGAACTCTCCTATTTGTCGTGCCTGATAATCCTGTGATTATTCCTGGATAAGTTGGTCCCTCAGGTAGCTCCATTCACTGTGTGGACAGGGAAGGTGGCAAAAGGGGTGAAATGCACCTTTTCCAAGGGTTCCTTCCAAGCCTACAGACATCTTGGACGTCAGCCCAATTTTCCACTCTACACATTGGCCTGTTCAGATGTACCGTCTCTGAGACTCACTTGCCTGGCCAGTTCCCTTCTTTCCTTTGGCCTCCCCAAGGCACATGCTGGTCCTTTGGATGGATACCTCTTGGCCAGACTATCCTTTGCAAGCAAGGTGACCCTCGAGGGCTACAGACACCTCTGTCTCTCAGAAGAGGCTCCTTGAGTAGTGGAAGCCAAGACCTGGGGGATGTGCAAACCATGCTAATCTCCCAGGGCAGGAAGGGGACATGAACATGTGAGAGGCCTCTGGAAAAGGGTGAGGGGCAAATAAATGTGTGACTGCTAGTGCAAGAATGCATGAAAATCCATTGCCAATCATAAAACAAATCAGAGTGAGGGAAAAGGCCCATATTTTCAGCTGAATTTGTCCAATGTACACCTCCTTTCACCTCCACGATGAAGACAGTATAACTTGTTAAGGAAAGAACACATCAGTAAGACCGTAATTTGGAAGTAATGGTTGGTAATAAGCCAGGAGCATGATCCTAGACTGACAGAAGTTAAGTCAAGTCCACATGGATAAATCCTCCTTGCATCATCCCTTTCTTGAGAGAATAAGGTCATCAAGTTGATTTAAATTCTAGTCTAGAACCAGAAGGGTCTGAATGGTCATGGCGGATGGCTTGAGAGTGGGAGATAGAATGCACTTCACCTTTCCTGCTGATTAGAAATTGCTCAGGTCCATCGTCCATCACCTCCACAACCAGCAGGTCAGCTATTGCCAGACATGATCATGCTGCCATTGCGACCTCTGATGAGCTGTGCAGAACTGGCCGTTCAGAAAAGACCTAATAGGACTAATTTCCCCATAGACACCCAAGAGATAGGCGCCGACAGGCACCAGGCCACCCTCATGGCGTTAATTCTTTGCCTATGTTTTGCAGACTGCCAAGACAGGGGAGTTCAAGCAGTTTGACTACGGGGAGAAGAACCAGGAGAAATACCACCAGGTGGGCTGGGGACTTGTCTGGGTGAATGAGGTAGTGAAGATGGGAGAAGAGGGCAGATTGGGATGAAGGCACGCTATGCATTATGCACCTGCGAATTCAGCATACTTGTTCTCTCAGTGGCTGGATTATCCATCAGGGGACAGGTGTTCAACTCTCCATTTTAGCTTGCTCCTCCCAATGGCACCTTGTTGGATGTTTGTCTGTCCCTGCTGAAAGAGTCCCAAGGGGATCTTGCAGGACTCACATGCCACATGTCACTTGCTCAGGTTTCTAAAGATATGTCCCAGGATGTGAATACTTTGTGGTGGCTTCCCCAGCTATCCTGAGAGAGGAAGAGGCTTTCAGCAGTTCTCATGACACCAGATGATACTTTATTATTTTTTTTCTTTCTTTTTTTTTTCTCCCCAGCCCTCACCTCCTTTTTACAGGATAGAAGACATGACTGTGCCAACAGCCGTGTGGAGTGGTGGGCAGGATTGGTTTGCTCGCACTGCAGAGACGAAACGCTTGCTCCCTCGCATTCGTAACCTCATACACCATGAGCACTTCCCTGACTGGAACCACTGGGATCATATCTGGGGTCTAGATGCCCCTCAGCGCCTCTACAGGAAGATTGTTGATCTGATGCAGAAAAGTCAATGAAACCTCCATGTTTTGCTTTGTGATGAAGGAGCCACTCATTCCCACATGCTAGGTCCAACTGTTTTTTACAAATGGTTTTTCTTAGGACTATCGCTCTGCTTTTTTTCTTTTTTTCTTACTGAACTTCTATTGGGCAATCTATTGAGAGATTAACTTTGATTAATGCTGCCTGAACTGACTTTTTTTTTTTTTTCCCCATTAAAGAATGTAGATAGAGATTTTTTCGTTTGGTGCCCCTTTATGAATACTGAGCTGAGCTCTCTGGATTGGGAATTAGCAGTAAGAAGAATGTTTTAAAGAGTTCCATGACGTGGCCAATGGCGGTGGTGGTGGCAAAGGATGTTTTGAAATCAGCTTTCCAGTCTCACAGGCTGCTTGAGTGGTTTACATTTTGGTCATTATTTAAGTATATGATGCTATGCATATCTTCTTTCTATTGACAAGAAATTTTCTTCTCTATGTCCAATAAAAAGGGATTGAGAAGTTTTACATTTATCTCATTTATGCTTAATTCTCTGCATAGGATCAGAAGTCTTCTTCTCTTTGGACTGCAGGTGCTTAGAATTTCTGGAGGTTGGGCTTCTTTAACTCTGTATGTTTGGAAACGAACATCTAAGAAGGAAAAAATGTTACCTTTTTTCACTGTATTTCTGTGCTACTGTTGGCACAATTAAAACCCTGTTCTATTTTTTTTTTAAAAAAAGCAAATTTTAGATTAGTACCTCTGAAACTTTCCACACTTTGCATCACTGTAGGCATCTTTTTCTATGTACAGTGACTTGCAAGGAAAATCATGGACAATTTTGCATGCAAACAATTATTTTACTTACTGGCTAGCACATGCAACAAATAGATGGGACGAACATAGCATTAACTTCAAGCACAAATATGTTCGCCACACCCGATACAGGCACTGATGAGTCTCTCTCCTGCCCAGGTAATTATCAGTTGGGTGCATATACTGTGGCCTGTGTTGTTCCAGGGAACAGACTGATCCTTGCTCTTCCTGAGTCACTGTTTTTAGCCTCTCCATCTTTTTCATGGTGTCTTCATGATGGGATTTTTCTCCTGAGTATTCAAGTGGCTAATGAGAAGCCGTAAATACGTCTAACGCGTGGAGGTCCCCCTGAATAGCAGCACAGACCCAGCCACTCCTTCCAGTTTCTCCTTGTCCACTTCTTTAGCCCTCATCAGTTTGTTTACAAGTGTGTAATGGAAGACAGTCTTGAAAACCTTGCTGTAGTCAACATACGCAATATCCAAAGCTTTACCCTCACCCACTGAGCCAGTCATGTCATCGTAGAGGACTAACAGGTAGCTTAAGGATGTCTTCCCCTTCATGAATCCACTTTGACTTCTCCTGATCACCTCTTTGTCCTTCACATGTCTGGGAATAGTATCCAGGATGTGCTGCTCCATTGCCTTCCCAGGCCTCGAGGTGAGGCTAACTGGCTAACTGTAGTTCCCTGGATGCTCCTTCTTGCCTTCTTAGAAGACTGGAGTGACATTTGCTTTCTTGCAGTCTGCAGGAAACTCTCCTGATAGCCATGATAAGTGAGAGTGACTTCCCAATGACATTGTGCAACCCCTCAACACCTGTGGTGCACCCCACCAGGTCCCATAGGCAGAAGAAGAAGCCTGAAGATCTCCCTGCAAGTTCTGGAGTAGAGACCCAAGGAGGACTTCTTTATGCTAAATCTCCTCCTCATTTAAAAACACTATTTGTTAGTTCCTATCCCTATCAGTTTCAACATGGCCAGCTTTTCACCCCTCATTCCTAATGCTCTTGCGCTTGACTTTCCAAATACACACTCATCTTCTCTTGCAGATCTAAATTTCTCTGTATATGAGAGCTGTTCATTTTTCACTCCTATGCTGATCTCACAAATCAGTGAGAACTAATATCCCCTTTTCACCCCCACGAAATCATTGCTGAACGTATTGAGAAAGCTGCGAGAATCCCAGGAGTGGTAAGTACCTTCTCTAGGCACAGAGACCTCCTTGGGAATTACTGTGATGTTCAGCAGCAAGATAGTTCTGGTCCAAGTGATGGTCCCCCTTGAATGTAGGGTTCTTTTACATCTTTTTTAATCCTCTAATGATCGTTTATTAATTTATTTATTTTCTGTGTGAATAACCTCAGATTTTTCTAAGGACACAGTGAGACTGTGCATAGGTCACCATAAGGACGACAGTCACTGGGGAAGCCCATGTCTCAGAGCACGCTCCAAGACCAGTTTCCCACCATGGTCTTCTCCATCTGAGAGTGGGAGCAGTGAGCTGCTCTTTCGCCTCTGCAAGATGGCGAGACTATTTCGCCGTAGGGGCATCTCACATCTTGTGTTGCCATCACTGATGATTCTACAAACACCCTCTTGCTCTCCTGTATCTCCAGAAAGCTTCAGAGCAACCTGATGCTGTTGCATGCTGCCTAGGAGCAAAGGAAAGTCAGAGCTCAACAAGTGGGAAAGCAAAGGCCTCAGTTATTTTGGCAAAGCTCAAACTGAGAGATGGTGTGAAACAGTTTTGCGTGCTTGTTAACACCAGGGCATGCAGCTCTTCCTCTATTCCGTATTCAACATAACCAATTCCATATAGGCACTAAAATATAGACAAGGGTCAATTAATCCCCCTCAGGACTGGATTCATTAAGAGCAGGTAGACTGTGCATAGAGATGAGCATGAGGAACAGGTGTCCAGGACACAACAAAGGGTTGGGACTGACTGGGGGATGTCTTCTTCTCTGTAGGAAGAGATGTCTTCTTCCCTACTCATCAACATCCCCTTGCTCTGTTATGCTCTTGCCCCAAGCTCTGTCGCAGCTTTATCCAGAATCTTTCTTTCTGCCATCACTTTGAAGATTGCTACTAATTCACTGTCCTACGAATTCCTGCTCTATTTAATGTTACATAAGTGTTTGTTCAGAAGATGATTCAGGTTGTAATTTTATGCTGGGGAAAGAGCCATTAACTACTTAACTCCTCTAGGGCAAATGTAGTTAACGGCATGTGCTTCTCCTGTCTTCATTTTTTACACTTAAACTGCTGAGAAGCTGAACAGGAATAGCAAGAAAAACTTGACAGGAAACAGTTTGATTGGAGAGGTGGATTCATGAGGTGACGAAGGGCTCAACCCCTTTCAACTCCATTAAAATACCTTACAGGTAAAATTCAACCATCAACTTAACTTGGAGTGGGAAGAAGGCTGTGGTGAGTACAATCTCCTCTCACTTTTGCAAATATTTTCTTGGAGGGATTTACTGTCACAAAATATTTGACTGGTCTTTTCCTAGTTATCTTGTGGTGTGAATGATGATATCTCACACCCCTTCTGCAGATACTTCCTCTGTTCAGAACAAGGATAGCTAAAGTGAAGACTTGCTCCTTGAAGTAAGCAGGTCAGGGACAGCAGCACCAGGCATTTTCCTGCCATCTCCTCCGTGTGCCTCTCAGCTTCCCCTGGCTTGGCTGCATGCTTTCCAGGTGAGGGCAGCAGACCAGGAGACAGGAGACTCAGGGATCCCACATGCTTCCTGCACTTCATATGCCCACCATGGGGAGAGCATCAGTCCTGGATACCAGCACACCTCGCCTGGTTTTCCCTCTCACATTGCCCGGAGGTGGGACACTGCTGCCAAGCCACCCTTTGGCAGAGCAAAACATCCCAGGCTAAAACACCTGCAGCGCTTTGCAGCATCGCGTGGTGGAGGCACTGCCATCAGGCCTTGAAATCAGTGAAGTCTGTTAGTGCATTGAGTGTGTTGACCACCCCGGGCAGGAGCAGGAACGGGAGAGGGAGGCTGCAGGGAGGTGCCTACAAGCATGTCCTCCTCTCACCAGCTCGGTGCTCCTCTCTCCGTGCCCACCACGGTTCACGGCCTTCTCTCCACCAGGCAGCTCAACCTGCTCACCGTGACCCGTGTCCCCGGGCTGTGTTTCAGGGACGCAGGATGTGGCTGTGCCTCGTGGCCCTGTGTTTGATCCTGGGAGTGAGCGATGCTGTCGTGCTTGAAAGAAGGAGCCATGAGAACCCGGAGCAGTTCATGAACATTGTAAGTTCCTTGGTGTGAACCCAGCTCTGCATCATAGTATAGTTCAACTGAGACACAAAGATCTATTGTTCATGCTGGGCTTTCAGTGGTTTGTGTGAGGATGAAGGATGTTAGTGTAAAGTCCTCTCCTGTGTGACCTCAACTTCTACCACAAGTGCATTGCCTCAGGCACCTCCACTGACCTATGAGATGACACCATTTTTTTTGCTGACTATCCTAAGACTTTATGAACAAAGATTTTTACTTCAGAATGGCTTTTCCTAAATGAGGATGTTTTTAGGTGTCCTTTGGCTCATCAGAATATATTTTATGTTTCAGGCCATTCCATGTTTAGGAGAGATATTTATTGGGACAAGGGGGAAATCTGAGCATTCTTTTTCACAGAATATTTCTGCTTATCGCTTACTCTTCACGTTCCTTCCTGGCCTCATCAATATGTACTTCAGTAGGCTACCAGCTATTTCACCTCTGACATGCCCTAGCTTTGTCATATTTCCTCAGTGATGTACAAATAAGTATAGCAACATACATATTTCTAATTAGTTGTATTAATGTACGTTGTGTTCATGTAATGGTGTGGGGTATTTTCTGTCCAGCTGGGGTCTCAGCACAGCCAAGAAATGCAATGACAGCACTTGAGCTTTGCCATCTCCAGCATTAATTTAACTTCCCATGTGAATCCTATTTGGAGCAAGAGCTGCTGGGAGTTCAAGTCAAACACCTGCCTCCTCCTCCAGTGTTTTATTTCTGCTTGCAGACTCAGATAATCCGTTTTCATGGATATCATAGCGAGGAGCACCAAGTCCTGACAGAGGATGGCTATTTCCTCAGCATGAACCGAATTCCTTATGGCAGAGAGGATGCTGCAAACAGAGGTGGGGCATCCGGTCTGGGGGAGGACATAGAGAAGGAGAGAAGTCGCTGCTTCTGGGAATCCCAAACACTTGCCGAGTAGTGTGAGTTGCTGGTGTGAGGTAGCCCACAGGATGCAGGAACTGATGAGCACTTTTAGTTGAGTGCTGGGCAGTGCCAGGGTGGGGCAATGCCACAGGACTGAACCGCACTGTCTGTGAAGGAAGTGGTTGTCTTGCTCCTTCCTTGGAGCATACCTTTGTCTCTGGCTCCCAGATTTCAAAACAGCTCAGGAAATGCACGAAGAAACCTAGAAAGTTTCCTCTGCCTTAAGACAGATCAGGAAATGCAAATTATTTTGAAATGAAGGAGAAGGAAGAGACGCTACTTCTCTTCCTCAAGATTTTTGATGTATCTCATATAAATACTCTTCCCGCCTAGGTGAGGGGAAAAGATAGCTCTTTCCCATCTCACAGGAGTTCTTATTGAACAAATGTTTTCTATTTATTTTTCCAGGACCGAGGTTACCTGTGTTGCTCCAGCACGGCTTGTTTTTAGATGGTAGCAGTTGGGTTTCCAATTTCCCCGATACCAGCCTGGGCTTCATCCTCGCAGATGCAGGATATGATGTTTGGCTAGGGAACAACAGAGGGAACAGCTGGTCCCGCAGACACCTGAACCTTTCGACTGACCAAGAGGAATTTTGGGATTTCAGGTAAGGCAGCTCATGAGATGAAATGTTGGGGGATGCTGGCCTCTCAAGGCTGCCCGTGTGTCCTCACAAGGGTCCATGTGGCCAGGGTGGGCAAGTCTTTGTGTTCCAAGGAGGTAGGTGCTGGCTCCAGAAGAGCCCTCACTCATTGGCCATGCCAATGGACACCGGGCACTTTGCCTACAAGGCAAAACGGAGAGCAATCGCTGCACTTGGTGGCCTGGACGATGCTCTGGGGAGTGAGAGCCCCAGGAGAGAAGGACAGAGGTAGGCGATGGGAGAGTCTCTGCTAAGCAGAGTGGCATCTTGTGGGTGTGACCTGCAGCCATGAGGCAGCCTGTGGTGGCCACATGTGTGGAGGATGCCACTGCTCTGCACAAAGGGCAGGAAGTAGGCACCACAGTCAGCTTCTCTCCTTGCTTTCCAGTTTCCACGAGATGGCCATATATGACCTCCCAGCAATGATAAACTTCATTCTGCAGAAGACTGGGCAGCAGAAACTCTACTACATCAGCCATTCTCAGGGCAGTGCTCTTGGTGAGTGAGAAGGAGAATAAGGACACTGCTTGGGAGCAATGTGCTAGGATGCCAGGAGGGAAGGGACAGCTCTGCCTACAGTGCTCCTCAGGGACTTGATGTCCAGGGTGAAGTGGAGACTGGTCAGGGCAGAGACTTTTCCAAGACTGTGCTCAGTTGTGCTGGCCCAAAGAACCACATTCTCCACCTGATGGTCTTTCTGCACAGGGTGGCATTTCAAATATCTTGCCCAATGTAGTCCTTAGCTGTGCAGAAACTGTGTAGTTTCCTTTTCAGGCACTGTCTCCTGAGCACGATGGAAAGATGGGTAAGGAGCAGGGGTTTGGAGGTGCTTGGACTCATGCAGTAATTTCTGGAAGGACTTGTGTGATGTCTTGTCATTTTTTTCAGGTTTTGTAGCATTTTCAGCTGTGCCACAGATGGCTGAAAAATTTAAAATGTTCTTTGTTTTGGGTCCTGCCTACACTTTACATAATGCTAAAGGTCCCATACTAAGTCTTTTCTATCTTCCTGAGAAATTATTGAAGGTATGTATTATGTCCTGGTTTTCTCATTCTATTTAATTATGTAGTTAAAAAAATGATAACATAAATCATAAACAGTTGGTTATGCTGCTGCAGCAAAACTCTCTTGGAGCTCTTACATCACAGCTCTAGATCCTTGTGAAAGGAAAATATGTAAAATAACTGGTTATCCCCCAGGAGTTCCACTAGTTGTGTTCTACTTTTCCATTCCCGCTTCTCGGAGATAATGAAGGGGTTCAGCTGGATCACCGGATGGAAGCTGGATGTAGGGGGAGATACAGTGCCAGATAAGAAGAAAAAGGAAGCAGTTCCTTCTATATTCCCATTGGAGAGGGGGAATCACTATCACAGGAAGATTAGTTTGGAAGGGGTTTCTGGGGATCATCTAGTCCAACACCCCTGCTCTCCCTGCATCTACTTAGGTAGTCATTCCATCATGGAAGGCTATCAAGTTGATTAAGCATGATTTCCCCATGGAGAATCCGTGCTGACCATCCCTGATAACTCTCTTTTCTTTCCCATACTCAGAAATAACATCCAAGATGAGCTGCTCCATCACCTTTCCAGGGATGGAGGTGGGGCTGACTGGCCTGTAGTTCCCTAGGTCCTACTCTTGCCCTTTTCAAGGACAAGAGTGATAGTAGGTGGAGGGAAAAAACGCAATCAACATCAAACTTCTGTCTCATGGTAAAAGGCCAGGCTTTGAAAGGAGGGAAAAAAAAAAAAAGAAAGATAGAGGGGATCAAAGGAATAATGAATCTCTCAGGAAGACAGCTTCTTGTCACAGGCACCCTAATCTGGAAGGTTTTTGGAAAAGAGAGTAGTATGGAAACAAGATCATTGTGGGAAGCGTGTGCTTCTTACCTTGCTCCTATTCCAGACACCCACGCAGGGAAAAATGCATATCTCAGAGTTGAATTTTTCCTTGTTCGCACCTTTGGAAAACAGTGGCTAATTCATGAGCACATGTGGATCTTCTTCAGAAGACACAGGGAAAAACACACTGATCTTCCCCAAATGACTCTTCCCTCAGCACCCTAGTCTGCCACAGACAGATGTCTTCTCTGGGATGCATTAGTCCTGGCCCCAGAGTGGTCAGGGACTGACCTGCAGTGTCTTATGTTGTTGCAGGTGATATTTGGCACAAAAGAGGGAGGTTTCCTGGGAAGAAAGCAGAGAGCTGCGCTTGCCAAGACCTGCAGCTGTCAACTGCTCAACAAACTCTGTGCAGAGGGACTTTTCCTCATGGGTGGATTTGACAAGAAGAACTTGAATGCAGTAGGGACGTTATTCTTTCGTATGGGGTGACCAAATACTGCATGTCGTAATGTCATGTTATGGCACAAATGTTGTACGTGTCTGAGTTACTTGTCAGTAATGCTACCATGGGACAGGGGCACTGAGGATGAAAACAGTGAAGAAGGAGATAGGAGATTATGTTTTCTTTCAGATCCCTATTATTTTTATTGGCAGCTCAAAACAAATCATAAGTGAAAAGGTCTTACCTGAAAGGTTGTGCAAACTAATTTTGAAGGGTTATTTTGCTCTCAGGGGATAATATTGAAAAACAAAGAACCATTCTGAGGGCTCCTCACTGTACTGTGTTGTTTTAGAATTGAAGAACTCCCTGCACGAAGAATATAGCTCTGAGAGTCTTGTATAGTGAACATTCACAGGGCTATCCATATGTTGGCAACTCAAAGAGCTGTGAAGCTCACGGAGATCTTGATGGCTTGTGACAAAGATGCTCATTATCTCTATAGCTATTTTTGAGTGTTTTCTTTCATTTGCATTTTCTTGAAGTGGGCATCAGTGGAAGGCAAGGGTATTTACATACTAACAACAAAATATTGATGGGATAAGATCTTTGCTTTGCTGTTGACATTAGTCTTTATTGTCTAAAGAAAAATGGAAAATTTTGCTTCCTATCACCCAAAGGTGTCCTAATGTATTAATGTCTGTAACTGATAGGCCACAAGGTCAATGGGGCAGCACAAAGCAGAAGGTGCATAATTAATTTTCCTGTCCTTTGGTACTTTCCCCAAGGTTCACTGCATCCAGCATTTGGACAGCCTAGAAGAAGCCAGCAAGTAACAGGCTGAATGATAATCAAGCGCTTTTGACTGCAGCAGTAAACAAGTGCTAATTCCTTTCTTAAGTAACGCTTTCTTTTTCTATTTTTACTTTTTGGAGAGCCGAACAGATGTGTATATATCACACTTCCCAGACTACACATCCGCCAAAAATATTATCCACTGGAGTCAGGTAGGAACTCTCCTGTTTGTTGTGCCTGATAATCCTGTGATTATTCCTGGATAAGTTGGTCCCTCAGGTAGCTCCATTCACTGTGTGGACAGGGAAGGTGGCAAAAGGGGTGAAATGCACCTTTTCCAAGGGTTCCTTCCAAGCCTACAGACATCTTGGACGTCAGCCCGATTTTCCACTCTACACATTGGCCTGTTCAGATGTACCGTCTCTGAGACTCACTTGCCTGGCCAGTTCCCTTCTTTCCTTTGGCCTCCCCAAGGCACATGCTGGTCCTTTGGATGGATACCTCTTGGCCAGACTATCCTTTGCAAGCAAGGTGACCCTCGAGGGCTACAGACACCTCTGTCTCTCAGAAGAGGCTCCTTGAGTAGTGGAAGCCAAGACCTGGGGGATGTGCAAACCATGCTAATCTCCCAGGGCAGGAAGGGGACATGAACATGTGAGAGGCCTCTGGAAAAGGGTGAGGGGCAAATAAATGTGTGACTGCTAGTGCAAGAATGCATGAAAATCCATTGCCAATCATAAAACAAATCAGAGTGAGGGAAAAGGCCCATATTTTCAGCTGAATTTGTCCAATGTACACCTCCTTTCACCTCCATGATGAAGACAGTATAACTTGTTAAGGAAAGAACACATCAGTAAGACCGTAATTTGGAAGTAATGGTTGGTAATAAGCCAGGAGCATGATTCTAGACTGACAGAAGTTAAGTCAAGTCCACATGGATAAATCCTCCTTGCATCATCCCTTCCTTGAGAGAATAAGGTCATCAAGTTGATTTAAATTCTAGTCTAGAACCAGAAGGGTCTGAATGGTCATGGTGGGTGGCTTGAGAGTGGGAGATAGAATGCACTTCACCTTTCCTGCTGATTAGAAACTGCTCAGGTCCATCGTCCATCACCTCCACAACCAGCAGGTCAGCTATTGCCAGACATGATCATGCTGCCATTGCGACCTCTGATGAGCTGTGCAGAACTGGCCGTTCAGAAAAGACCTAATAGGACTAATTTCCCCATAGACACCCAAGAGATAGGCGCCGACAGGCACCAGGCCACCCTCATGGCGTTAATTCTTTGCCTATGTTTTGCAGACTGCCAAGACAGGGGAGTTCAAGCAGTTTGACTACGGGGAGAAGAACCAGGAGAAATACCACCAGGTGGGCTGGGGACTTGTCTGGGTGAATGAGGTAGTGAAGATGGGAGAAGAGGGCAGATTGGGATGAAGGCACGCTATGCATTATGCACCTGCGAATTCAGCATACTTGTTCTCTCAGTGGCTAGATCGTCCATCAGAGGACAGCTGTTCTACTCTCCATTTTGGCTTGCTCCTCCCAATGGCACCTTGTTGGATGTTTGTCTGTCCCTGCTGAAAGAGTCCCAAGGGGATCTTGCAGGACTCACATGCCATGTGTCACTTGCTCAGGTTTCTAAAGATATGTCCCAGGATGTGAATACTCTGTGGTGGCTTCCCCAGCTATCCTGAGAGAGGAAGAGGCTTTCAGCAGCTCTCATGACACCAGATAATACTTCATTATTTTTCTTTTTTCTTTTTTTTTTTTTCGCAGCCCTCACCTCCTTTTTACAGGATAGAAGACATGACTGTGCCAACAGCCGTGTGGAGTGGTGGGCAGGATTGGGCTACCCCTACTTCGGAGACGAAACGCTTGCTCCCTCGCATTCGTAACCTCATACACCATGAGCACTTCCCTGACTGGAACCACTGGGATCATATCTGGGGTCTAGATGCCCCTCAGCGCCTCTACAGGAAGATTGTTGATCTGATGCAGAAAAGTCAATGAAACCTCCATGTTTTGCTCTGTGATGAAGGAGCCACTCATTCCCATCCCCGTGGGACAGCTGGTTTTGTCTGAGGACTATCACTCTGCTTTTTTTCTTCCCTTGAGCCTCTCCTACCAGTCTGGCCTTGTGTATTTAAAACTTTTAATATTTGTCTGTCGCTCCTGTTTTATCTATCTTGCTTCTTCCTGGTGTGCAGTGATTTCTTTTTTTATGGGGAGGAAGGGGCATTTTTCAATAGCTTATGCATTACCACCACGGTCTGACCCTTTCCATCCGTCCTTGGTAGGCACCACTACAGTTGCACTTACACCCCATTACTGCAGGCTAGGTGGCTGCAATTGCTTCCCGGACACCCATCTCTTGATATTACAAGCACCTTTCCAGGCACTCATCTCACATCTAACCCTCTGGGACATTGGAAGTGGCAGACAGGGCACTTTCAAAGTGCACTGAGTATTTGGTGCCAGTATATGAATCTTCTCTCTCTCCTTTTCCACTGGTATACCCCGGCCTCGATACCCCATCCTTGCAGAGGCATTGGCCACTCAGCGTGATGTCCTGCAGAGTTCCTGTTCAAGGCCAATGACTGCTCAGCCAGTTGTGGCCATGTGCAGTCTATTTTCCCTGCCAGAAATTCATTAATGCTGGCAAGGAAGAGACAGGGAGAACATGACTTCCTTTTTTTTTTTTTAGTTTTTTGTATACAATTTTCATCAGTCGATGGCATATTGGTTCTTCAGCAATGTTAAATCCATAACGGGGTTACTTCGGGTTTAGTGGAAAGCTGCAGGGGATGAGGTTAAGAAGACACTTCCCCTGTAACCAGCTTAGGTCCTGTGGCCTCATTTCAGAAGGTTTAGGCAGGTGCTCCAAACTGACAGACCCTTGCCCTGAGCCCACACAGCAGTTCCTACCACTGCAAGCCCCTTCCCTGCGTTAGGCACAGCATACCACCCACAGACTAAAGGATCCCAAGGAGATGGGACAGGGAAGTAGGAGGCCAGATGAGGGCTGGCAATGCACGTCTTCTCCAGCTCCTGCAAAACCTGAGCTTGCCTTGAAATGATGCTCCTGGTTGCACCTGGATACAGAAAAGTGCTTGGTACTTAAGTTGTGAATCAACCTGAAAGCCTCCTGCTCCTACCAGAGTCCTTCCTGTGAGAGGCAAAGCACTGCCCTCTCCTGGGAAGTGAACACCGTGGCTGCCCCCAGGCTGTAGGAAGGGAGCAGGAAATGCGAGCAGCACATCATCAGGGCCACCACATGGGAACACAAATGGTATTAATGGCATATCTAAGAGGCCTAAAAGCTGCTGCCATGGAGGATCTGAAAGGGAGGAAAAGGGACATAAAGTGGTGCTCACTTCTGGACCATGAGTGAGCAGCTTTATTGTAACTCAGGTCCTATCAAGTCACCAGGTGATGGCGTCTGAGGGCCCCAGGGTTCAGATGGATGGGGCTAAGGGCTCCAGGGTGCACCCAGAGGGAAAGCTTGTCCCCTGCTCCTCACAGCCCCAAGGCATACATCCCTGTAGAGGATGGACAGGCACATCTACAGCAATCTCTAGAAGTTAGGTCAGGATGAAGGGAAGGTCGCCTTGCATGGGTTGGTATTTCCACGTGCTTCCCTGTCCAGTCTCCAGGGTCCTGGGGCTCTCAGTTTGGTAATGTGTCCTTGAAATCACCAAAACTTTTGGGTATCCCTTGCTCTGAACCCAATAAAATGGCAGTGCAACATCAGCTAAAATCTGGCGAAACTGAGATGCCCGTTTCTTCCCTCTGTGAAAAGAAATTGTCTCTTCAGCCCCCGCCTATTTCTTCCACACAGCGAAAACTTAGCAGCAAGCTGTCCAGCAAGACAGAAGATGACACTTGCTTTCCTAATCTTTAAGGTATTTGAACAACTCCAGGTCTCTTGTCCAACTCTCTGCTCACTTCAGGGCCAGCTTTGCAGCGACTGAAGGTTGCTGAAGGACCAGACCATAAATGAGGACTTCTTAGAGCTTCTCAGCACATAATGCTCATATTTTGTGCTGCTGTAAGAAGAGCAGAACTGCATACTTCCCTGCACATGAAGCTTCAAACTCCTTTTCTCTGTAGAACTAGAAATTCTCTTGCAGCAGAAGACAGTTTTGGATCAGAAATACTGGAGCAAATTAAGGCTTCTATGCAGGTTCCTGATCATTAGAGATAAGAGAAATCTTCTTGCTCAGATTAGAAACATGTCCTGCCCCTCTGCAGAACTTGGCTTCTAAGTGAAACCTGAGTCCACCACGTGGGAGCCTGGAGAATGAACACTTGTTCACATCCCATGACGACTAATAGTGTGGAAATTTGGGGATAACTTACCAGGGCACTGGAATGAATGCAAAGAGAACATGTCTAACCCAGCCAAAGCAGCATAAACACATTCAGTGGCGTTACAGCTAGTAATATGAATTGTGGAAGGGCTGATCCCAAGCAGAGCTGGTATTTCCCCATCCTTCCAGCAGAGAGGGCTCCATGACCACAGTGCTTCTGTCCTTGGGTTCAGTGCTTCTGAGCTCCTCCACACTATGTCAAACACGGCCAAAGAAGAACCGGTTCACAGAGGGGAAGACCATGTTCTGTTGCTCTCCATCAGTTGTCTCACCTGCAGCCACAGAGGGTCGTGCTCTGGACGTAAAGGCAACAAGCCTGCTGGGGTCCGATAGAGTTCTATGTGACTACACCTCGTACTCGAGGGGAGGTGCACAACTTTTTTAAAAGTTCAGAAACACAACCTTGAGGATCCAGGAGGTTCTTTCATCTCTCGAGCGCTTTCACAGCACCCTCTGCTGCCCAGACTTTCCCTTTTTCTTTCAAGGGAGCAGTGCACCACGCACAATATAGCATGTCAGATGTCCATGCTTATACAACCAGAGAGTAGCTCACTGAAGACCAAGTTACACAGAGCAATTAGGAAAGACGACCAGCAATTAAAATCTGAGTCCGGCCCCTGCATTACCACATCTCTCGCTTTCTCTATGTAGCTATGCCACAAGAACCCCAGGAAAGAGAGCAGCTCACACCTCCCCATGGATTATCCTGTGCTCTTGGATAACCTCCCAAGTAGGTGTGGAATCATAGGTCCTTTTCATGGCATTCCAGGATTTGTAGTGAGTCTGCTTGGTTGCCTTCTCTCTCCAAACCGCTGTGACCCCTCCATCTCTCCACTCACTTCTGGTGTGATGCCTTTGCAGGAAGTCCCCCTGAGAGCAGTGGGCTTTGTGAAAGTTGCCGTTTTGTTATGTAAGTTGATTTTTACTAAAACAAACAGAAACTGGCATTAGGGATTTCCTCTAGCATCTTATATCTTGAAAAGAAAAAAAAAACTCATTCAAAAAAAATTTTAAAGGGCAACAAAAACTGAGGGAAAAGAGAAAAACTCAAAAAAGGAAACTCAGAAAAAAATAAAAATTCAGAAATTTAAAATTCCACAAAGCTCTACTTCAGAATTCTGAAAAGTCCAGAATTTCCCCTTTCCCCCACAACTATCATGTGGGTTAATGCTCAGCAATATCTTCAGACTTTTATTTGACCTCCAAGTGTCTGAAAAGTAGAAGAACAGTTTTTTATTCACTTTTGGTGGCTCTTGCTTACTGTTTTACAACTAGACAGAAACAGTGTCCTCAAGAACTATCTGCAAATAAAATCTATATGTTGGAAACATTTTCACTTGCAATGCACTCAGATCAATTCTGCTGGATCTAATGATAAGAGGAAAAAAATATGAAAGCAAAAAAAATCCATAAAAACATATTAAATAACTTCAGTTTTAGGCTGAGAATTCTTAATTTTTTCCTAATATTTTTGATTTTTCCGTTGTCTTTCCTTCTTTCCTTTTTTTAGGTAGACACAAGAAATGTTTTAGTTCTACAATGACAAATATGGCCAGTGGGATAAATATGGTAAAACATTTTTAGGAGAATGAAGGGAAAGGAAAAAAATCAAAATATCAACAAGTGAGTAAATACTGTGAGGAAGATGGGGAAGACCCATGCAGGGAACATTTTGGGATATACTCTCCCAGTTACGGCAGCTGTAAGAAAAGGTTCATCCTAGAAGCATCTCCTTTACTAAATTTTTCTCGTGTGGGAACTGCTGTGGAACTGAATTTCAGTGCTGCTATTTGAGTCATCTTACTTCAGCTTCTGCACAGAGAGTTGGCTGGATGCAAGACCAAGTCATGGTGCCTGCTTCGCCTCATTTGTGCAGTTCCCATGCCCTTTATTGGGAACCCACGGTGTTTTGTGGATCACTCAAGATAGTGGAGTCCCACCAGCGCGCTTTGCCAGAGACCTAGTCCTACTGGTAATGTCTTGTGAGGAAGATTAAGCTCAGATGGGAGGCTAGAGCCTCTGCAGGTTGCCTATCAGTGATCTTGGCAGCTGGAGAGATTGCAGATCTGAGCTATAGGCTGATGGTGTTAATCATTCGCCTGACGTCAGGGAGTCAAGTCCTCTGATT
This sequence comes from Tinamus guttatus, assembly GCF_059628265.1. Taxonomy (NCBI): domain Eukaryota; kingdom Metazoa; phylum Chordata; class Aves; order Tinamiformes; family Tinamidae; genus Tinamus; species Tinamus guttatus. The sequence continues at coordinate 3,313,812 of NW_028288557.1, read as the reverse complement.
CCAGGAATGAGATGCTAAGCTGGTACTGCTAGATCCATAGCTCACACTATGGAAATGTAATTTTTCACCCTTGTTCTTCTCAGTTAATACTCAGAGAAGAGCAAAGATCTTTGTTTGAAGATCTGTAGACATCTATTCATAAACCGGGCTAAAAAACCATAGGTCAGGTTCTTCCCCAATGAAAATGCATTTTAATTGTCCCATATTAATTTCTGTCAGTTGGAAATGAAGGAACTTCATTTTTAAGCCCGGAAGTGTGAATTGTGTGCTGTGGTACTGAGACCAACACGGCCTCCAAAGCAACTCCTTAGATATCAGGTGATATCAGAGACATATCAAATGCCATGGAGCCCCGTTCACTGCAGGATGCTGACAAAAACTAGCAGTATAAAACTCTCCTACAACCCTCTGAGTGACTGGGGATACAGCCACAGCCCAGATGTTCCATGAACTACAAGCTGCAGCATGCACAGTTCTTATTTCAACTGATGACAGATAAGCTCCCACAGCAAAAATGCTGATGCTTCAGGAGATCTGATTATGGATGTTTTTATTGGCTTCATGGTTAATATTCAGTGTGGTAGTTCATTGCAAACTGTGAAAAAGGGGGAGGTGGTTTCTGCTCTTGCCATATTTGATCCTGTTTTTCCACCTTCCCTCTTCTCCCTCCCGGGCAAGAGTCAGGCTCAGGTCTGAGTCACTCCTCAGGAGAAGGTGAGCCAGGATTGAGCCAGGCCTTCACTCTGCCTCAAATTAGTCTTTAGTAAAGACCAGTTCTTCTAGCTTTGAATCCAATAAGTCTTATTTAGGCTTTCCAAAGAATGTATGTTTGCTTTTTTAGCTAATATTGCTTGGCCACATCTGTCAGGTGTCAACATCAGGAATTAAGATAGGAACCAGACCAAAGTGTGAACTGTGCTTCTTCAGCAAAACACTCATTTGCTGGGACTTGCAAGCACGTGGGCATGTTGCAAAGAGCCAAGAGGCACCTTGGAAGGTAACGCTGCAGAAATTACACCCACAGTCTGTGCTCACTGCTTGCCCACCTCAAAGTAGAGCGCTCTACAGCCACTGGGCACGGGGGACAAGCGCTTGGCCAGAAACATTGCCCACTGGAGAGGGATGAAGTCCAAAGCAGAGCTACGGGACACCCCAAAATTGCCTAATAGGGGCTGTATATGGCATACAAATACCTGAAAATAGTTGGCTAGATGGAGGCAATTGAAAGATTGTGCATAGCCACCCAGCAGAAGTAACCTCTTGCTGTAGTCCAGCCAGCAAGAAACCAGCAAGGAAAGACAGAAATCTCCCCCTGAAACTGCACCCTATGGCTGGTGAAAGCAAAACCCAGTTTTGTCTCATTTCTTCCATCCCCTGGGGATGGATTTATTTTTATTTTTTATTTTTCTTGAAGAAGGCTCCAACAGTCGTTTTGGGGAACATTAAGGGAGAGGTTTTCCTTTTCCAGACCACTTGTTAGTTTCACACTGAAAAGCAAGAGAATAGCAAGGCAGATTTCCTGCACGAGCCCATTGGAGTGATTCAGCCAGGCTGTGGGACCACCGGCCCTGCTCAGCACCATGCCTCAGTGCACCAGCCTCAGTGCACGTCGAAGGCAATCAAGATGCAGTGCAGTGTCAGCCCACACTCTGATGCATCAGAGAGAAATACACTTTTTTTTCTGATTCTCGGCTGTTCTATAGCACCACAATAAATTTTTGCAAGGGAGCTTAGGTAGGGCAGGTGTCTCCTTTCAGAGCAGGTTCCAGCCCCCAGGTAAATTACAGGTTAGCAAGATAATGGATTAGAGGGAGTGGCAATTGGTGACACTCCCCAGTATGTGGAGCAGCAGGAGTAATAGCCCAATGCGTGATAGGAGCGAGTGGCAAGTTTGGGCAGCGGGGACTGTGCTCTGCTCCCTCCTGCTTCAAGGATCGTGTGAAGGAAAGGACCTGCACCCCTTCTGTGTCTGCAACTGAACTGCAACGGGTAATCGCCTCCTCCTTTTTGCACCAACGCTGTGCGTGAATTGCCTTTGTACGGGCTGCCTGCAGACTGGCAGCCCCTGGGGGTACTAGGATAGAGCTGTAGGTGGTTTGAAAAGTCCCAGAGATGCGATGGCGAGATGTCTTCAGAGAATCATCTGTCGGAAGGAAAGTTGTCGCTGCTCTCAGGAGGGGTGGGAATGTTTGGCAGTCAGGAAATGTGCTGCTACTTCAAGAGGGTTTAACATGTTGCAACTCTTAAAAGATCAGGAGCTTTAAACAAGGCAGTTCGCTGAGCTGAGTGGGACTTGTGTTTGGAACACCACGAAGGGATTATTCTTCCAGGTTGGCTGATATGAGAAACAGATCACAGCAAGCAAGGATCGTCCCTGGTTTTGCATGCTATTCTTGCAACATTGCACTATACAGAAAAAAAAAGAAAAGAAAAAAAATGCTTTTTTTCTCTTTCTATCTCATCCTGCATTGCTAAGACTCAATATCTTAGGAGAAGTGAGACCAAAGTCTTCAGGGGCCCATTGGCTGCAGGAACACTGCCCTGAGAGCAGACTACCGCATACAACTTCTGCCCTGCTGTGTCTCCCATCTCTTCCTTGGTGTCCCAGTGACACAGGTGCTCCTTAGGAGTGCCACAAGAATGAGCTCTCATCCCCCTTTCCATGGGAAAGGAGAGCACTGTGCTGCAAGGATGCCAGCCTTCCTTGGCAATCATGGGGCATATAACAAGGGGCAATGACCACAGGTTGCGGCTCCAGGGGTTCAAGCTGGATGTGAGGAAACATTTTCCACTCCCGAGGGGGACCAACTCTGGGATAGTCACCAGGAAGCAGGGGGATCTCCATCTTTGGAGGGTTTGGGCCTTGGCTGGGCCAAACCATGGCCACCCTGGTCCCAGCACTGGTGACTCCTTCTGTACTTGGGGAGTTGGGCAGGGAGTCCCTGAGATCCCATCCACCAGTGCTGGGATGACTATATGATCCTCCACGCATGCACTCCAGGAACAGCAGAGGGAGCAGGTGTCCTTCTCCCTGGCTATGAAACCACCTCCCACAGCGAGGAAAGCTAATTCCTCAAACAGAAAGAGTGGAGAAAATTAGGGTCAGCTAGGAAAACACAGAAACACTTAGAGTCTTCCTTTCAGCCACCAGGAGGATATTTTGGAAAGAGGTTGTTGCAAGCCACCTGCACAGTCTTCAAGCCATTGGCACCTGACTTTGGCCACAGCTTCATGTGCAGACTAGCACAGACCCATGGACTTGGCTCCTCTCCAACGACCAGAATGATGATAATAGGATGTCGTGGTAGGGCCTTGCTGAAACAAACCCTTCTCAGGAAAAACAGCAGGTCTCCTGGGACAGATACCTGCTTTGGTTTGCAAAAATAGCTCAGAGGCATTCAGAAGTCGCTGCAATATTATTTTCAGTGATTGTGCATTATTTAATTTCTTATTAAGAACAAAAACCTAAACATCTCAATGACGATACTGGGATGATTTACCTCAGACTCAGCCTGCTAACAGTTTAGCCAAATAATCCATTCTTCTGACTATCTTAGCTATCACTTTAAATGAACAGACTATAACCATATCCTCGGAGATCAAATGTGCGCAAGTTGGTGGAGTGCAGGTGTCCTGATGCATGTATTGGTGAAGTTATTGGTATGGGTGTGTATGTGTACATGCACATAAACTATTTTTTCTGAATATGATGGAGAATACATTGTTAAAATGTAATGGAGCCTGGCACTTTATAAAATGAGCAATTAGAAAAAATGCAAAATTTCAATTTTAAAATTATTGCACTGGTCATGCGATCAGGGTAACATATTAATAAAAGCGTGGTGCATGTCAAATGCAATACATGTAATCCCTGGCTTCTGTGTTAGTAAAGTCAATGCCTATGGATGCTCACCCTGTTAACATGTTTTGCAGAGACCCATGATGTGGCTGTTAGTCACCATTGCTTATTTAATGTGCGGTAATGAAAAGTTAGAAGGACTGATTGGAAAGACAGAGGCAAGCCCCGAGGCATTCATGGATGTGGTAAGCTGCGTTTTCTCTCCATTCCTTTGTTGCTGTGTGATCCTCTCATCCATCCCAAAAAGTTCAAAGCTTGGGCACACAAGTCATTTATGTGGCTATATTATATATCAGTATATCAATATTAGCCTTCTTTTTGACCAGCCTGGCCAAAACTCGTGGTCTCCATACATTCATCTTTACCAAGGATGGCTGTGGCTTGGCCCAGCTGAACACTGAAAGCCCGCAGGATGGAGATGCCCAGTGACTTATCCAACTCTTTTTATTTTCCTCCCTTCAGGGTGACATTGTTCGCTACCATGGGTACCCCTACGAGGAACACGAGGTTATGACGGATGATGGCTATTATCTTATCATGCAAAGAATTCCTCATGGCAAAGGCAACTTGACAAGTGCAGCTACTTCCCATGTGGCAGAGTCACAAGGCTCCAGCATGTTCTGCCCCAGTAAGCACTAGAAGAAAATCTGCTTGGTCCCAGAGCCCAGAAAGCTTTTGCTTGGCACGGACTGGCCATTGGCAAGACTGCCTTTTCAGGGGATTCAGAGATCCTGAATCTCCCAACAAGGATCCTGGGGGAGGCTGGGGGAGGCATCCTTCCCTGTTGGATTAGCCCCGGAGTCAGAAGAAATGCATATACCCACCATACCAGCTTTGTTGTTCTAACAGGATATTCTTTACAAGAGGAAAAAGATAGGGGGAGTGACCATGGAGAAATCTCACCCCAAATTTTATACCCATCCAAAGACAACTAAACTCATGGCCTAAGAGCCTATGCGTTTGTAAGGAATTCCTTATGGTGGAGCGGCTAAGAACCATTTATTGGTAAAAATAAAATGCCTACCAAATTGAATGTTATTTCACCATTTCTGCTACTTCTGACTCTTGAATGGAACCACTATTTCAAAGTGGAGAGGGTAATGCATACTTGGCAAGACCTCACTCTTCTGTGAAATGTGAAATATGCATGTGATCAGCAAGTGTAATAGTTCAGACTTCTGTTTAGGACACCTTTTTGTCTTCAGCTCTCCAGGGTGAAAATGTAATTATTAAGCTGAGGTCTAAGAAACAACAAAACAGAGAGAACAAAGGAAAGGCAGGAAAAAATGACTTTGAATCCAACTTTTTAATGCTGCAACCATTCCTTGCAGCTCAAATGTATGGATTCAGATATCTTTAGGACGACCCTACTGTAACTTTGAGCATGAGTCTCAAGGGGACCTTTCCAACCTAAATCTTTCTCTACTCTCTCTTCCAGTCCACTAACCAGTAAACCACTCCTAACTAACTAGAAACCAATGACATGTTGGGGGTTTGGGGCTTTTGTAGAAAAGGTCCAAACTTTATCCTGAGGTCCTGGGGTTTGCCCATATGTTCTGAAGTGGGCAGAAGTGGGTGGAAGAGCTGTTCTTGACTGCTCTGGGATTTGTATCTCTTTCAAAGGAGCAGGAGGGTGTTTGTTATGCCATGAAAGAAACATATATAAAGGAAGGGAGCCTAGATTGTGCTGTCTTTTCAACATCTCTTGGTCAGACCCAAGAGTAGCTGGGCTGGAAAAGTAGCACGAGGAAAGCAGTTTCCACACAGAAGGCACACTTGTTCAAAGAGACAGGGGCGCAGCTTCTTTCTTGTGAGCATGAGTCACCATGCTGCATCAAGTTTGAAGCCCCGCTTTATTTATCAGCTCCAGGATATAATTTTTCTCTGCTCTGGGATTACCAAACAGCCTACTCTCTCACCAAAAACAAAACACATTTTGGAAAAAGTAGGCTGTGTAGTGCAAATGAACCCGGGTAGGGTGCTGCCAAGATGATATCTGAAGTGTGAGTGTTCAGTTGTTTTAGTTGGGAGACAAAATGATCCATTTCTTCTTTCTTCAGCTCCAAAGCCTGCAGTGCTCCTACAGCATGGCCTGGTGTTGGAGGGAAGCAACTGGGTTACTAACTTGCCCAACAGCAGCCTCGGCTTCATCCTCGCAGATGCTGGCTATGATGTCTGGATAGGAAACAGCAGAGGGAACAGTTGGTCAAGAAAGCACAAAGACTTTGCTTTTTACCAGGAGGAATATTCAGCTTACAGGTATTTTCAAGAAAGTTGCAGGAATGCTGGCAAATATACCTGTTTTTTTCATAAGATTGTAAGTTCATAGGCTGGAGTCCCACTGACGGAGCTCTGGGACCTACCAGTGGGCATGTGTTTGCACAACTATGACAAGATATGCATCTATGTGCTAACGCCCCAGATATTATTTTCCTAATGCAACTGGGAACAACAGGGATAATTTTACCTTTTTCTGCATACAGAATAGAGATTCATGTTCAAACGGTGCTCATTCAGCCTCCGCAAGTCCTGCAGGTGACAGGAGCAAATGGTACTTCACTGTGCAAACACAGAAATCTTCTAAGACAAAGAGCAAATCCATTTTGCAAACCAGAGGGGTGAAGCACAGATCAACAGTCAAGCTGTTGGGAAGGCTCAGCAACACAATTTGCATGTAGCTCCTGGTCTCTCAGCATCCACGGCCAGCAACGCTGATGTTTTTATGTGCTCACCTTCCTTGCAGTTTCCATGAAATGGCTATGTACGACCTTCCAGCAACAATCAACTACATTCTGCAGAAAACTGGACAGGAACAATTATATTATGTGGCTTACTCTCAAGGCACCACCACAGGTATTTATGTGGAGACCAGGGCACTGACAGAGTTACGTGAGCTGTGCACCTCATGAAAGGTGGGTATTTTTCCCGAAAGCATAGCGGGTGGAGATAAACTGCAGCACATCGTAACTATGAGGGGAAAAGAGCAGGCAAAAATCCTCATTTGTATTACCAGGGCAATTTTGACAAGGACAATGTAAAAGTAATTGCAGCATTTTTTTCTGATATAATCCATCATGGGAGCTGCAGCTGGAGAGAATTATCAAGGTGGGAACTGAGATGAGCTTCAGGTCACATCGCCGACGAGCTGTAGCTGGCAAAGTATGACAGCCTCCAGGGGTACTTCTAGCCAGCACATACATCTAGGAGTCAGTAACTCCTGCAGAAACAACAGGGCAAGGTCTGACTCCTTCCCACTCTTGCAGGTTTCATTGCATTTTCTTCCATTCCTGAACTGGATCGCAAAATCAAGATGTTCTTTGCATTGGCTCCCATTACAACAAACTCAAATATGAAGTCACCCTTGGTGAAAGTGCTAGACCTTCCTGAGGCACTGATTAAGGTATGTCTTCCTCACACATTCCCTGGCTCTGCTCCTCTTTTGGTACGAAGTCAGGCAGGAAAGGTCCTGGAGGTTATCAGTGAAGGCGAACGAAGAACGTCATTACCCTTTATTGCCAGCAATCTCTTTTGGGAAGAAGAAAGCAGAAGGGTCTGAAAGCCTCAACTGGCAGCCAGTTCTTGAGTTAGCGCTTCAGAAAAATCTCAGCAGGAAGAAAAGGTTTGCAGAAGCTGATGAGACAAATGGACTAAGGCAGGAATGTGAAAGTCTCAGCACCTGAGATGCACAGTATTTATATGTTACTTCCTTTTCTTTGCCCTCTGTATTCCCATTCCCTTTGTTTCGAGTTCATTTGTTCTGAAAAGGTTACATTTGTACCTATAGTCTCAAGACTATGATGCATTAAACCATGTGAAACCTCTTGCTGTCCAGCTCTGGCCAAAGAGCTATTTCCAGATATTAATTCTGGATCCTTCAACTTTTAGGAGAAATCATCCTCTTTCAGGGTCCTGATCATTTCTGAAAATTCAGAAAAGACAGAATTATGATGCATGGCAAAACTATGGGAGGGCACACAGCAACATTCAGGGATGAGCAAAGAACTGAGAAACACCTGGACACTAAATAAGAGTATGAGTCCATTCAAAAAGAGGAGAGGACCTGCCAGTCTTGCCTGCAAGCCAACTCTCATGCTCATGTAGAAGGCATGGGAGTGTGTGTATTCAGGGCTCATGTCTGTGTTACACCATGCAGACATGCAGCAAAGGCAGGTGCAGGGTGAGTTTGGGTGGTCTGAGACGTCCCCTGAGACAGAGTTGCAGCCACATGATACCAGGACTTAGGTTCTTGTCTAGGGAAGCCATCTCCAGAGATTTGTTCTCTCTTTGAGGGACCTCTTTTGAGTGCTGTGAAAGTTATATGGCCTTCACTGATAAAGTGACATTGAATTTCACAGCTCATTTTAGGACGCACAGTGGTCTTCGATAATGGTGAGATATTGCAGCAGGTGATTTCTCGACTGTGTGGCTATTCAATCTTCAAGAGCTTTTGTTCCTTGGTCCTTTACTTGCCTGGTGGGTTTACCAACAGCTTAAATGTGGTATGTACATTCCAGATTCCTTCTTAAGCAACCTCGTTTTGCACTGCTTAAATACGATGTGGATGTGTAGTTAACTTCAAAAAAGGAATAAGTATCCTTTTTGCATTCACTTTTGAAACCGATTTCTAGACTGTATTCTCCTGATCTTTCACATCTTTCATTCTGGCAAAAAAAAAAAAAGGCATAAATGCTTGATCTTAGGGCTGGGATCTTTTGCATTGATCCCATAGTGATGTGAAGAGGGAAGACTTAAGCACAGGCAAGCCATGAGTTCACTTAACTTGTTGTCCGGCTAAAGTGTATGATGTAGAAGAGGAGAAAGCAGGAATTAATTCATTATTTCTGGGACCTCGGTGGTTTCTTTTTCACTAAGCAGGTCATTAGTTCACAGATGTTTTAATAACAAAATGGGTTATTATGAAATGAGCTCCCCTGCAAGAGACAGCCAAGAGAGATAGGCCCTCAGGTTCTTCAGACTACGATTCTTTAAAAAACGTTTAACCACCAATATAAGCCTTTCCCTGTGCTCCACTTCACTGAGCATAGAGTCATAGAATAATTCAGGATGGAGGCACCCCTGAGTGGGGGGCTCCGGTCCAACCCCAACTCAAGCAGGGCCAAGATAGCAGCTAAATAAGGTCACACAGGGCTATGTCCAGACAGTCTGAGAAATCCACAAGCACAGAGCTGCCCCACCATTTGAGGCCTGTTTTGGATGGCATGAACCATATAGGAAAGGAATATCAAGGGCTGGAGCCTCTGAGGGAAGCTTCTGCAAGTAAAAGTGGTGTCAGATTCATTGAGACCAAACAACAACTTGGCCAAGCCTGGGTCCAGGCAGAGCTGGGCCACTGTTTTTGAAGAAAAGAGTCAATGTTGTTATTTAGTCTTCCAAGAATGGAAGAATATCCCAAGAATGGGATATGTTAGCAACAATGTATGAGCAGTCACCATATGCTGCACGTTGTCTTTGCAAAATGACCCTGAGCTCAAAATACCAAGTTCTCTTTTGATCTGAAAAAACATTATTTTCTACTGTCATGACCCAGTACCTCATGAGAATTGCTGGGCTTACTGAAGGGAGCTCTGTGGCACCCTTTATGCTGCTGTCTGCAAAGTGTCTTCAAATGGAGTGAGGCTGAGTGATGCCTTCGCAGAGCCAAGGTGAAATAGTTTGCATGGATAAAAGATCCAGCCAGCTTTTGTGGGTGAAACAGCCATTTTTTAGCTATTGAGCTGGATCAAATTTATTTCAAACAGTACTCTCCTCCAAGCAGAGAATAAATCTCTCCAATGTGTGTTTGCAGAGCCGCATAGATGTCTATCTGGCCCACTACCCGGATTCAACATCCCTGAAAAACATGCTACATTGGCGCCAGGTAATATATCCTGCTGCAGAATAAGATAATGTGCAACCAAGGCCCATATTGTCTCTGCTGCTGAGATATTTAAGTATTTCAATACTTAAGTATAATTCCTGCACTGCCATCCCTACACAGTTAGATTAGACAGAACGAGTAAATCTGACATGAAATGGTGGTGCAGATGCAGCTCTTTTGACCATGGCATTCAGCAAAAGATGAGCCAGAGTTTTTTGAGCTGGTAGATGCTGAAGCTTGAAGCAAATGACTGAATATAAACCAACATAAGAGACATAAGAGTCAGGCTGAGAGCCAATAGAGTCATCATCAATAGGCACTGAGTGAGATAGCTAATCATTGAAAACATACATTGATTCATTTGTGTGATGAATCAACATTGATTCTGTTGTAGAAATTGACAATAACAGTCAATGAAAATTTCCCCAGAGGCCTGAACTGCCTCTTCTTTGAAGCTAGGTCTTGTTTGCACTCTAGATACCACCTCGGGTGGTGGACAGACCTCAGCCTCCTGGCCATCTCCAACCACGCAGCTCTGACAGCCAGCAGCAAACTCCCTGCTGGCCCCAGAGCCCAGGCTCCAGCTGCCCAGCCTGGACCATGAGAAGGAAAGGAGATGGTTACACCAGAGGTGCCAGGTCTCCCACTCTATTACAGTGCAGGGACCCACATGTGACAGCTAGACGAAGGACAAGCTGGCTGCCTGCAGTAGTGCAGTCCACCCAACGACAGATGGGAATTTGATTCCTGTAGACATCATCATTGGAAAAAACTCTCTACTGATTGACAGTAACATATTTTTTCCTGAAAAAACTCCTTCTCCTAAACCCCAGAGGAATATGAAATCTGGCATTCTGTCTACATTTGAAATGTCCCATCTGCTGTTTTGAAAAAAAAAAAAACAGTCATAAAACATTGCTCAGTCATAAAACATTGCTATCCAATTAGTCTGTCAATTATTACTTTTTTATGAGAAATATATCTAAGACATATATAATGTCTATATTTTATATAGACATTAATATAATATTATAAATATTATATAATATCTAAGGAAATATAATGTCTAAGGCATCAGCTAGTACTCTAAATTTGTTCTTTTTATTTTTTTTTTCTCTTAATGGAATAGATTAAAAGATCAGAAATTGCTTTTCATTCAGATCTTTCAAAATATGTAAGCATAAAGCAGTTGTCCGCCTTTTCTCATCTGCTTTTATCATTTGTAAGAATTCCCTGTTGTATCTAGAAAATAAACGTATCTCTCTCTATTTTCCAGCTCTATCTAACAGGGGAATTCAAATATTATGATTACGGAAAGGACAACATGCTCCATTATAACCAGGTAAGAGAAAACTGTTTATTTGTCAGTTTTAGGAGAAAATGACAGTGAAAATATTCCAAGGACTCAGACTGGCTAGGCTGGGATTTTGGAAATGACCTTCCTTAGTCGAATTTATACCTTTCTTACAAAGAAGAGCTCTATGATGTTTTCCAGTGCTGATTTTTTGGCTCTCTGATGAAAACTGTGGAAGTCCAAGGCATAGTTGGGATCTCCAGTGACATTCTGTATGTTGTTTCTTTGGATAGACAAGAAATTCCAGTAGCAATCCAGCGATGCAGTATTTGTGTGTGTGTTTGTGTTTTAGACTTGCAGAGGACTTTATAGCCTTTCCCTTTTCAAGCTATCTTATTTGTCTTCCAGACATCTCCTCCGTTTTATGAGCTGGAAAATATGAAAGCACCTCTTGCTGCATGGTATGGTGGCAAGGACTGGATTTCAGCTCCTGAAGATGTTAATATAACATTACCACGCATAACCAATGTGGCATACAAAAAGTATATCCCTGAATTTGTCCACTTTGATTTCCTCTGGGGTGAGAAGGCGTATGAAGAAGTATATGGAGAAATTCTTGAACTGATGGAGGAGAACCTCTAGAGTTGGAATAGTAGCAGTAACTGTTGAGTTCTCGTTTCTCTTCAGGGCTTCATTTTTTGTTTTGTTTTGTTTTAAAATAGTGAGAAAAAAAAAGAGGGGGAAAAAGGTTCATTAATCTGTTACACTTTGTTTGTATTTATATTACTTTGGCAACTAGATTAACCAGCTCAAACCACTGATTGGGAAATCATACAGGCTTTGAATTAAATAGGCAGGGGTGCCTGTGAAAGTTTGGCATGACCCTTTGTCCCTGAATTTCCCAGGAACCTCACACATGTGGGTGTCCATGGACAAGTGATTTCAGTGGAATTGGGTACCTGGTCGCTGTGGTTGGGCTCTGGCCGCCCTGTGCTTCAGTTTCCAGCTGCCAAATGGAGATGATAGCTCAGTTCCATCCTGGATGCTGTGGTTCAATGAGAATAGGTATGCTCAGCCAAGACCACATGGTGCTCTGAATGATGTCCTGCCAGTGTAGCTTTACCCGTTGTCTTGTGACTCTTCTATATCAAGAAATGCAAGAATCTGAAGTTTCTTATTTTCATTTGTGGTTTGAAGTAGCTAGAGACTTTCTATCCGTTATAAATGAGAAGAGCAGGCGTTTTTCAATGGGAACTGTACACTTCGCTAATGCATGCAACATCTTTTCTCTAAATGTGTGTTGACACACATAATACTTGCTCATACACACATGTTTTTCAGTAGGTTCTACTAAGAAGCATCGTTTTGCATCATTTTAAGAATATTCCCAAGGCACAAACCTATTGCTGACTTTCAGGAAAAGCTTTTGTTTTGTATATCCGTGAGAGAGAAGAGTTTGGTGGAAGCCAGGAAGAAGTCTATTTTCAGCTTTTGGGCTATGCTTCATAGTAATATTTTGACCAGGAGAGGAATTATGAATTTACCTATTTGCATATCTGCATTTTAAAAATATGTCCAGGAGCAGGGCAAAGGATAAGGCCTGCTTTCCACAACGTACAAATAAAGATAAAGTAAAACAAGATCTGCTGACCTCTGTCTGCCTATAATGCCTTAAACCTCTTGAGAAATGTGGTGATTTTCAGCACAGATCTTTAGCTGTTTGTCCAACACTCTACACATTGCACTGAATGGCAAATGCTCATTGGTGGCAAATGCCCACCAAAATGGTTCTGTTGTTTCTGAGAACAAGGCTGAACGAAAATGTATTGTGCTGCAGTATATTAAATAAAACTCTGATGTTGCTCGCTGGAGAAACTTCAAGTTTTGGAGCTGTGACTAGAAGTTGGTCCCAGCAACCTTTGTGGCAGGATGTTGATTTCAGCCCAGGTTGGGCCAAACTGCACAAACCAAGTTTCACACATGGCTGGTGTAGACTGGCTCAAATTTGAGAGAATTTCCCTTTGTTCAGGATCTCAAGTGATCCCCAGTGTAGTAGCCATGGTGCCCCTCATCTCATGGTGTAACCAACGGCCCTCATCCCATGCTCAGTGAGGAAGAGATCCAACCTGGAGGGCAGGCTGGAAGGTGAGGAAGGTAATCAAGCTTAACATAGCTGTTCTGAAAACCAAGTTGAGGGTCTTCACAACAGCCTGCATCATCCAAGTGTTTGGAGATAGAGGGGGGAGCTTTTGAGACACATCCATATTGGGAGGACAGAAATAAGCAGTGTTTGAGTTAAAGGAAACCACTGAGGACGACATGTTGTAAAAGGCCCTCTTTTCCTTACAGCAAGCATCAACCAAAGAAGAAAATCAGCCTGGGTTAGGTAATCATTGGGCATATAATTTAGGCTATAGGTTAGGTTTGATCTACCTGGAAATAGGGTGATTATGTACCTGACTTGGTATCTTTGCAATGACTTATTTTTCCATATGATTAACTACTTAATGCCACACTCACACAACAACAACATTCCTCCAGCATTGTATTACCTCCATGCTATGAGTGTCAATGCACATGGCAAGAAGACCCTCATATCTTTGCAAATAAACATCTGTAGCCTTGCAAAACTTTTCCCCAACAGGCTTCAGAAAGCCTGTATGAATTCTTTTTTTTTTTTTTTAATGAGAAGTACTAACTTTTTACCTTCTGAAAGTTTATAAGAAAAACAGTGTTTCCATTATTTTCTTCCCCTTCAACAGCAGTGATTTGTATGTGACATTAAGCCACCAAGTCAGTTGTTGTATAGTTACATAATGCCACGTCCACAACTCACGCAAGTCTAAGACCTGTAAACAATTTAGGATCTTCACTAAGGAAGATTTAAGAGGACTTAAGCGGGCTAAGCATAAAACCTGAAGCCTTGCATGCAGCTCTTGACACTCCTAGGATTGATGCATCTTCCATGAGGCACCTCTCTGCAGGAGGTAGATGCTTACCTTTATCCTTCTGCATCTTCTGGGAGAGATTAAGGTGACTATATTCGTACTGTTCTGCTTCCCCAACCCTTGGATCAACAAGCAAGGTGCTGCTGGTCCCCTAAAGGATCCAGGCTAGGAGATGGCCTCTTGCAAGAACTAGAGTCCTTCATGGTCTAAAGCCTGTCACTTTTGGACCTGAGCTTTCTCTTGGTAGAACAAGGATGCCAGAGTTGATGTCTACCCCCCGGGGGGTCTGGAGCCAAGGAAACTTTCCATGCTGGCACAGCCTCTCCCACTGCCACCACAAGGGAGCAGGGCAGGCTGGGACAGCCCCGGGCCAAGAATCAGTCTTGTCAGTGGGGCTGAAGGTGGGCCAAGGCTGGGCTGGGACATCAGCCTGCATATCAGGGTCTGAATCACCTCCATTTGCCACCCTTAGACCTCATAGCCCAGCATTCAGACCTCCACCATCGCCATGGATGTTTTCATGGCAGAGCAATTCTTTCTTTATGTTCTCCACCCATCAACCTTCATATCCACACATGGGTGCAGGGTATTGCTCATTCAGCCACTTACTTAACTTTCTGTTGATGTGCACATGCAAAACAATTCATAATCTGCTTGCCTGTGGTGTACAAGGCAAGAAGGGCTGAAAAGTGCCATATCCCATTCAAAATACAGCAATTGCATTATATTTGCTGGACAAAAACATAGCACACGCACGAAAAGCCTGTTTTTATGAAGCAAACAGGCTTACAGGGCTCTCTCTGCCCAGAAGATGTGGTGAGCATCTCTTCTGCGTTGTCTTTGCTGTATGGGGACTGTGCAAAGGGAATGAATAAAATAAAATTACATTCTTTAAGTAACCCTGAGATTGCTTTAGCATCTGCTTTAAGCAACTGACTGGCGTATATTATTATTTACAATCTGATTTGTGCTAGGGTTAATCTAGGATAAGGTTTCACTGAGTTACATCAGATGATACACTGCCTTTTTTTTAAATCTGTAACAGTAAGTATGATGAAAGTTTCCAACACCCTGGCATTACTGAGTAAATCCCAAATTTTACTGAATTAGTGACATGTAGGTCTCTTATTTTAGTAACTACGATAATCTCTGTGCTAGTTCCTATATTATTTCCTAATCCTCTTTCAAGAAAATAAATGGAGAGGAAGGGAAGGACCAAGAAAAATACAACTACACATTTGATTAATATTAGCATTTACTTACAGAGAAAGCTTGCTGAAGCTGGCCCAGGACTGTTCATGAACAGAGAAAACCATTTTTTTTTTCGAAAAAACCCTAAAAACCTGTTGTGGAAACTAATTTTTTGATAAATTTCATAGGACAAGCACAAGAAGCTCAGGGTTGTTGTCCTGGCACTATCTGAATGAAGACCCAGGAGAAGGAATAGCTGAAACAAACCATTGGTCACCACCTCTCACTTACTTCACAATCAGCATATTAGGAAATATTTATAATTTCCTCGGCTCAGTTTTACTACTGTGTATAAAATGATTATGTGAATAAATCTAGCAAGGTGATGTAATAATTCACCCTTTCACCAAGCTTGACTATGCAACTTTGCCATGGGTAAATTCCTACTAACTGCGTAATCAGAGATGCTGGAGATATCCCAGCCAGGTTGAGGGGCTTTAAACTAGGAGAGGTGCAACCAGTTCAGCACAAGTTTCTTTATCAGGTTCTTTACTTGGGCAAGTCTCCCTCAGGTTACTGCGAAGAAAATTGTATTTGGCTGGCAGGGATTACACAAGAGTTGATAATCCCTTATTGCTGATATCAGGATGATATTCTCTTTCCCTAGTCAGGCTGCGAAGATCACATCAGGGCTAGTTAAGCAACTTCCTAGCTGTGACCTTCTTACCCTTTGGCTTGGGCAGAAGATAGAAGTTAACTTCTGTAACCCAGTGCATGTTGTCTAGAGACTTGCATATGCATGGAAGCAACAGAAAAAATAACACCAGAGCAAGAGATATAAGATGGTAGTCACAGCCAAGGTCTTGATTAATAGCAATCAAACTGGTAAGCGCTGAGGAACGTGTTGCTTGTGCCATGATGCCCCATGACTCATCAGCAGAGACCTGAACCTAATAAAAGGAGGACAGCCATGGAAATGCAGCAAATTTCATGAGCTGCTTCTTGTCCTGTTACCACCACAGGACCAATGTTTCCTAAGATTTGTGAAGGGTGAAGTCAAAAAAAACAACAATAACATCACAACAACGTTTGATCCCTAAGGGATCTTAGGGACCTGTCTGAGAACAACTTTGTCATTTCAATCGAGACGAATCCAGAAGATGTACTGAGGACTGTCAGTAGCTGGCATCCTTCATCTGCCATGTGACCCTGGTCAGTCCACTTGGATACGCACATTTCGGTGCCTCTGACAAAGCATGCACGCACGTGTTGATGGATAGGGTCTATTTGCTTAAAAAGCTAAATAAATTATCTTCCCCTTTCTAACCAGTCTTGATTTTTTGCAATAGTTCCCACAACAGTACTGTAGAATCATGCTATAAGTGTGGTTATGTAGTTTAGTTTTTCAGGCACATAGGATAGTCTCTCTAATATTTAGTTACGTGCCGTGATGGGATACTGACCTTGTAGGTTAACACTAGTGCTTATTTGCAATTCTGTCCAATGTACATTCGCAGAAGTATCACAGTAGTACTGCTCTTCCCCCTTAACTTACATCCGTGGGTCTGAATGTCCATTTAAACTAAGCAAGCCTCTAACATTAATTTCTTCTTTTGAATAAACTGCACAAGAAGGTAAAATGTTAGGTGGTCTCGTCAGTGGTTTCACTGGCTCTTACCACCAATATAAGCACTGGTGCTATTTGTCACACTAAGCTCTGTGCTGACATATTGCTATATGAAATGCATGAAAATATGAAAGCCCGGGGTCTAAGGATGCTGAAGAAAACTCAGATGCCTTTCCAAACTCTTAAACTACTACCCAGCAAAGGTGGAAGATCACAAACCTCACAGCTGCTGAAGAAATAGCCGACCATACGGGGAAAGTATATTCTGAAGTGCTGAAGAGGCTTCCATAGTGCCTGCTTTGGAAACATTCCTGGGACTAAATTCAGATAACTGGTAAAAAAATGCAGGCTCTTGTCTGACTGCTTCAAAGACAGTCATGTGAAAGAAGCCACTTCTGCAGATGGAACCACTGCAGGAAACTAGACTCACTAATAGTTTGAGAAGTGCTTTGAACGGGCAATCCTGGATTTGAATTCCCATGGTTGAATGCACATCTAGAAACCTTTCTCTGCATCCTGCTCTTTAGAGATGCTGGATATCTAGCAGTCTCTATGATGACATTTATGCATATATCAGAGATTCGTTTTGAGGATACAGTGACAAGCCAACTCCACCCTGTCTTCATCTCCTATATTTTGGTGGTGGTCTGCACTTGGACCACAGTGTGACACGGTGCTGATGGCCAGAGATGAGCAGTGGTTGGTACCACCCGTAGCTGATGGGTTACACATCTGCCATTATGAAGAACTTGGAAGAGGGATACAAGGCAGATCATTTAGCTGAGAAACAGTGAACTGAAGACTGTAATTGTTTCCAGGTCCACTGAAGGAGGATGTAGTAGATTATGCACTTACTTAGGGATATGGTTTAGCAGGTACAGTGTTGAAAGGCTTATGGTTGGACTCTATTATCTTGAAGGTCTTTTCCAACCATAATGATTCTATGATTCTGAGACTTATTGCAGTTAGAGACCACTTAGGAGTGGTCTATCTCTACAATGTTGAGAGGAACTGGATGGTGCACAGAATACCGTTTTTTTCATCCACAGGACATTTTTTCAGTTCTTTTAAGATGGGCAGAGGAATTGCTCTTCTTTAGAAAGAAACAGGTGAAGTCCATCTTAGCTTGTTTCGAGTGGGTAGAGACAAAAATAAACTAATGAAGCCTCACCCACCATAGGAAAGGTAGAGCCCACGCGTGTTGTCCCTGTGTGCTGATGGTTGCGGCACTCATAGCAGATTACAGCTTGGAGAATGCAAGGTGCAACATCCGTGTTTTGTAGAAGTCAGAGAGCTGAGTGTGTTTCATAACTCACATACCGTGCACATTGACTATAGCTGATATGAGCCTCTGAAATCCACCTAGCCCGTGTATGTGCAGGAAATGTTTAATCAAGCAGTGGATCAGATAGCCATAAGCTTAGCCAGGTCTTTGGGGTGGTCCCCAAAGAGCTGCAGAAAGGCAGTGCTTACCACATCATGTGATGGAGATGGACAACAAGCATATTTGCTCCAGGCAGTATATGCAACTTCAGCAAAACAGAGGCACCAGATGAACTCTGCTCTGCAAAGCAGTGTCAGGATGTCTTGTAAAGCTGGCAGAGAATCAGTTCTCTCTGGCCGTTCTTCAGGGACTCAGAGTTGGCTGTGAGAGCAGGCCTAGTCCGTTCCTTGCCACAAGAGTCCTCTCAATGGGCATTTCGAAGGTCTCTGGGAGTTAAGAAATGACCCTTTAGAAACCAAAGGTTTTGGCTACAGTTATCCTGAGCTTAAGGTGCTGCTCCATAGCTGAAATTCCTGATGGCAGCAGCACTCTGGCTGCTTTCTGAAGCACAATCCTATGCCAGCATGAAAGTCATTGCCACAAGGTGAAGCAGAGGAAGTCACCAAAGATAAGACCAACCAATGTGCACCTCGTTTAATTGGAGGGCTCATGCTGTGGTCTGGCATGTCACCAACATTCCAGGGCCCTGACACAACATACTCTTTTTAACACCGGTGTTAATAGAGCCACTGTCATTCATGCCACTGGCCGGATCAGATACGACATTGGGCTCCATCTGGTAACGTATTCTCTACCTCCTCATCTCATTTTGCATTGGAGTTGCAATGCAAAAGGCATTGGTTGCTATTTTCTCGCAATTTGCTTCTTCTTAACATTGTAGAGTGAGTTACTGTGAGCACTGGGATTATTTCCTTGGACAGAAGGGGTACCTTGTGGTATGGGAGAGCAAATAGAAAGAGGGAGAAGAAAGACAACCATCTAGCTGCTGAAAAAAAAATGCAGCTAGCTCAGCTGAGCAGAACTTAAGCAAACTTCTAAGCTAAGCATTATAAATCACATAATAATAATATATGAATTGTGCTTTAAGAATAGATCTGTGCTCAGGACAGGAAGATCCGACACGATGAAAAGCTTTCTGATGTTTTCTGGATATATTTATTTAATAGACTGCCTTCCTACAAGTCTCCATGAGATTCAATACATAGGATGCTTGTGTGAATTGTGGTTTACGATTGCAATAGTTAAGCCATAAAAAAAAGTAAAAGTATGGACAAAACCATAACCGCTCCAACCTAAATGTTTTGCATGCATAGTTCAAATATTTACTTATCACTCATGTATTATTATGACCTGTTGAAAAGCAGTTCTGCAGAGAGGGATTTGGGAGTCCTCGTTGACAACAACTTAACAATGAGGCAGCAATGTGCCTTCGTGGCCGAGAACGCAAATGGGCTCCTGCATCAGGAGGAGCGTTGCCGGCTGGTCAAGGGAGGGGATCCTGCTGCTCTGCTCAGCTCTGGGGAGGCTGCAGCTGGAGTACTGGGTGCAGTTCTGGGCTCCCCAGGACAAGGAGGACATTGAGCTTCTAGAGAGGGTCCAGTGTAGATCCATGAAGATGGTGGAGGGACTGGAGCAGCCATCGTATGAGGAAAGACTGAGTGAGCTGGGCCTGTTTAGGGTCTCTTTAGAAGAGAAGGCTGAGAGGATGATCGAGGGACTGAAACATTTATCATATCATAGAACCATAGAATCATAGAATCATTAAGGCTGGAAGGGACCTCCAGAGAACATCTAGTGCAACCCCCCTGCACACGCAGGGTCACCTAGAGCATGTGGCACAGGACTGCGTCCAAGCCGGTTTTGAAGATCTGCAGAGAAGGAGACTCCACAACCTCTCTTGGCAATCTGTTCCAGTGCTGAATCACCCTCACTGTTAAGAAATTTTTCCTTAAGTTCCTAATGAACTTTTGGTGCTTCCGTTTGTGGCCATTACCTCTAGTTCTGTCAGTGGCCACCATTGAAAAGAGACCAGCACCATCCTCCTCACTCCCTCCCTTGAGGTACCTATAGACACTGCTCAGGTCCCCTCTCAGCCTTCTCTTCTCCAGGCTGAACAGGCCCAGCTCACTCAGCCTCTCCTCATAGGGCAGATGTTCCAGGCCCCTGACCATCCTTGTGGCTCTGCGCTGGACTCTCTCCAGCAGCTCCACATCCCTCTTGTACTGTGGAGCCCAGAACTGGACACAATACTCCAGATGTGGCCTCACCAGGGCTGAGTAGAGGGGCAGGATCCCCTCCCTCGACCTGCTGGAGATGCTCTTCTTAACGCACCCCAGGATCCCATTGGCCTTCTTGGCCACGAGGGCACACTGCTGCCTCATGGTCAACTTGTTGACAACCACGACGCACAGGTCCTTCTCTGCAGAGCTGCTCTCCAGAAGGTCAGTCCCCAGCCTGTACTGGTGTTATTCCTCCCCAGGTGCAGGACCTTGCACTTGGCCTTGTTGAATTTCATAATTTCACAACTTTCCTGTGAGGGTGACAGAGCCCTGGAACAGGCTGCCCAGAGAAGCTGTGGAGTGTCTTTCTCTGGAGATCTTCCAAACCCGCCTGGATGCCACCCCGTACCCCGTGGTCTGGGCATCCCTGCTGGAGCAGGGAAGTTGGACTAGATGATCTCTAGAGGTCCCTTCCAACCTCAACCATTTTATGATTCTGTGACGATTCTAACATACTGTTGTTATGTATATATGACATTTAACCTACTGACATTTTCCATCATTTTTCATTCTGGTATTACCAAGCTGTTTGTCTTCATTTTATCAATAAAATTATAAAAATGAGTCTTGCATAGTACCAGATCCAGTATGTATGGAGGATTAAAGAGAGCCTTGCATGGATTTGGGAACTCCTTCCCACCTCCAGCTTACATTTATGGTGTTTGGATACAAAGGAACTTACGCCTGCATGAGCAATAGGGGATGGGCATTCATAACAACGCTCTTAACAAACACACTGTTGCACTTAGGTGTGACATGTGGATGTTTATTGCAATCCTGCTTTTGATACGAGCACCTGTGAACTCCAAGGATATCATCGGGAAGGAAAAGGAAGTAAATCCAGAGACATTCATGAATACTGTAAGTCTGGAGAAGTTCACTTTCCCGCTAAGTCTGAAAATGTGCAGGTGTGTAGCTGGGGAGAGAGTGTGGCAAAAGAAGGTATGAGGCTTGAGTTACTGTGGTCATCACCAGGTGTGCTGGTTTTGTTGAGCCGTATAACGTTGTATTGTCTCCACCCCTTCATTAACCAGTCCTGCTTCCTGAACGACTCTTCTTCCTCCCAGCAACATCAAGTGTAATTATAAGCAGATCAGCCAGAGGAGGAACTAATCCCATGAGTATATTCGATCAGACATCTTCCTTGAGGGTACAAGATTTTGAATGTTCTTCTCCTGGTTCAAACAGTTTGTCATTTTTCTCTAACCCTTGATAAGGCAGGATCTCAGCCAGGAATTATGAACCCCAAAAGCTATCCTATAAAGAACAAGTGAAGATAGTGCTTTACAAAGCACAAGTGCACAATCACAACCAAGCTGGTGGCACCCTGTTTGGGGGTCTCCAGCCTGACCCCAGCTCACAGCAGGGCCAACGTCGTAGCTACAGCAGGTTGCTTGGAGCTGTGTAAGGTGTCTCAGAAGGTCTTAAAAGTCTCTGACAATGTATTGAGATGGACTGAGGAGTTTGGCATAAAATTGCCAACATGGCTCTCTCCTGCCAACCACATGAAAAAACAGGCATAACTATGTGTTGGTAGGATCACATCTCAATTTCACCAGGTTGGACTTTCCCAATCAGTTGAATTTTAACCATTAATAAAGTTTAGGTGGAATAGCAGGAGTCCTGCCAAATCCTATAGAGCTTCTCTTACTGCCGTGAGAGGCTCTTCCAGTCAGCCCAGCTCTGCTATTTACATAAACTTGTGATCTTATCTGCTCTGCAATCTGGCTCTAAGCAAGACATAACATATTTTGCTACGAATATCAGATGCCAGTAACCTCTCTGTTTTCAATCTTCATTTTTGGAAATGTTTTCCAGAATGTATATTCATTGGCCATGTCACAGCTGAGTCCCGCTACCATCTCGCCCCTTGCCCAGTTCAGTCCTGTTTAAGTAGCTGCTCACTGGCATGAATTCGAGAGTGCATGTGTCATTTTCCCTTGTAGTCTGCATTGCTTGAGCTTTATTTTTCCTGAGATACTTCTGTTTCATGCAAGCCATTTGAAAAGACATGCCAGCTGATAGGAACGCACTCCAAATCAAACAAAACATCTTAGCTATGAAAGTTTTCCCAACTTCGGTTTTCTTCTCTCAGAGTCAAATGATCTGCTACCAAGGGTACCCGTGCGAGGAATATGAAGTTCTGACTCGTGATGGTTATTACTTGGCACTGAGCAGAATCCTTCATGGGAGAGAAGATCCTAGGAACAAAGGTACGACTGTATCGGACAAGCAAGCCAGCAAAAAGAAATGGCATATCAAGCCACCGCCTGGAATCCAAGGGAAAGGATTAACTTTATGAGGTCAGGGGGACTTTTCGTGCTAAAGCAAAAATCCCAGACCCGTGGAACTTCTGTGATTTACAGTCAAGGCTTTTTCAGCCACCATAGGAAAATGTGCTTGCAACACAGGAACTGTCTTTGACAAGAAGCAATGACTTGGTTTTGAGGCTGTTAAGGTACAAAAAATCTGAAGAGAGATCCTTGTGGGGTTATTTTGTTTGTTTGTTTGCTTGCTTGCTTTTCCATAAATCCGTGGCAGTTGCATTTTAACTGTTTCAGGGACCAGGCTGAGCTTTTGAGGTTTCTCATGGTTGTCATGACCAGATGGGCCTTGCCCACCAGCCTGAGACAACTAGAGGAACAACCACAAGGCAACTACAGCAAAGGTTTCTTAATCTCTCTGGTTTAATCCTTTCTCTCCAGATTTTCTCTTCAACAGCAGATATTGAGATATAGAAAGGTATTGTACATTCTCCCATAGTAACACTGAGGTTTTGTAGAGGCATGAGTATAACAGAGAAAACTGGTTTAATGAAATATGCTGTTTCTTTTGCATCCAGGCCCCAAGCCAGCTGTGTTTCTTCAGCACGGATTTCTTGTAGAAAGCAGCAACTGGGTGGAAAATCTGGCTAAAAACAGCCTCGGCTTCATCCTAGCAGACTCTGGCTATGACGTCTGGCTAGGAAACAATCGTGGGACCACCAACTCCCGGAGACACAAGCACCTTTCAGTTGACCAGGAAGAATTCTGGGATTTCAGGTAGAATAAGGATTACAAAAGCCAGCAAATTTTTCTGCCTCTCGCTAACCTCTAGACAGAGGCGGGTACCTCCAGGCAGGCAAGTCAGTGTAGCTAATTCCCCCACTGTGGCCTCCTCCAAAACTCCCCGCAGAGGAGCACGCGCAGATGTTGGAGGTACCGGCGCAGACTTGCCTTGTGACAGCGCTAGCATCTCCGAGCAAGCGCCCAGCCCTGCCAGGAGCGCAGAGCGCTGCTGCCTGTGTATGGAGACACTGCAGGACCCTGCAAGGACTTCCCAGGCCAAACCTTCCAGCAAGGTCCCCGCAAGCAGTGATGCAAGATCCACATGTCCCACATCTTGCCTAACCCAGCCATGTGCCACACAAACCACGTCCCCCAGAAGGGGCAGGGTGGCTCAGGTAGTGAACAGAGTGTGCCTGGCCCTGGTGCCCCCATGTCACCAGTTCAAGGAGGCAAGGGATGTGGTTTTAAACTGCCACTGCCTATCCAGAGCTGATCACAAGCACGACCCTCCTTTTCCCAGGCAAATAAATATGCTTGAAGTAGAAAGGTTAGCAAAATAGGTGCACTGTGAAATACAGAGATGACTAGAAATGTGGACGAGCAGCTGTAGCACATGGTCAGTTCAGCTCGTTTTAGTGCAAGATTGTGATTCACCACATCATGCCAAAAACTAATAAGCAGGAACTAGCTCTCCAACCCCTTCTGAGAAATAGCATCTTCTAGAAGCAGACATGACTTTGGTACCCTGATAGGAGCCAGCTCTGGGTTTTCAGAGTTCGCTGTATTGAAACCGTACTGGGGTATTGCACTGCTAGTCATGGTCTGCACAATTTATCAGCAGCTGAACAGTGTTAAGAGGAGAACTAAGGCATTTCAAGGAGGGTCAAGGCCATTGCAGAAAGAATATCCTTGCATGCTTTTTAGTTCCACCAAGTACAAGGTTCCCTGTGGTAATAAGAATTTTCCTTTGGAAAATTAGCCTCAGATATTAAGCCCATTAATGCAAATCAGTCAAAATTCGCAGCTTTTGGTCTTACAGTGTTACCATGTAACTAATGCACTGTTACTGTATTTCAGTTTCCATGAAATGGCTATGCATGACCTCCCAGCAATGATCAACTTTGTTCTGTGGAAGACTGGACAGAAGCAAATATATTACATCGGCCATTCCCAGGGCTCCTCTATAGGTGTGTTAGGAAGAACTGAGTATCATCTTTCTCTTTTCAGCATGGGAGACTTGGCCCTTTTTGAGGTCCTTTTACAAGGACAACCTTGAAAACTTGCATTTTGGAATTTGAAAGCAGACGTGTAGAACATGCCTATCTTTGCAGGCCATTGAACCTGCACCCTAAGACAACATCCCGGGTGTGTCTTGCAGTGAGAAGTCCCACTGCAGTCAGGGTTTCCATAAGAAATCTGTGTGGACCAACATGTTCCTGAAGAATAGAAAAGTTCTTGGTGGCTTCTGATCAGCTCCACTTCTAGTAAGCTCCTAGTTCCCAATAGGTCATTTTACTATACTTCAGCCTAGAAAACTTAACTGCCAGTGCTCCACAACAAAAGGAAAGGAGTTTTGCGTTGAAGGTCACAGTTTTTACTTTCACATGAAACACAGGCTATTTGTTTTCACTAGCCAGGCCAGCGTATTTATAAGACAACCTTTAGGTTCACTCTATCCATTAGTAGTAAGTAATGGAAGATGACAGTGCTGTTCTCTTCATCTCGATAACGTGGCAGGTGTTGGTGACAGTCATTAAAGCATTTTATCAGCCACATCTAACTATAAAAGTAAAGAGGTTGCCCCACTTTAAATATCTCCTACACTGACATTAAACAGAAGGGAGGGAAGAGACACACATCCCAGATTTCTAATTCAAAGCTCTAGATGAACATGTAGATTAAGCATCTGAACAGAGATTAACAAGTCACAGGTTGCTTTTCTGTTAAATTTGCTCTTCTCTTTTCTCAGCATTCATAGCATTTTCGTCCATGCCAGAACTGGCTCAGAAAATCAGGATATTTTTTGCTCTTGCTCCTGTAACAGTAATTAAGCACGCCAAAAGTCCTGTCACAAAAATACCATTCCTCCTTGACAGCCAGTGCAGGACACTTAAGGTATGAGATTGCGCTATATTCTGCTCCACTGAACACATCAATGTTAGAAAAGATATTGTACCCAGCCACGACCCCTGAGCTAGTTGATTTATTAGGTACAAATTCAGGTGCAGGAATGTTACTGCATGGTCACTTCATTGAAATTATGTCTTCCTGCTCTCTCTGGTCTTTTCATGTTTTGAAAACTGTTCTTGGGGGGTACTTAAGAGATTCTTGGCCAGACCACCTTGCAATGCTCAGTTCTACTGCGTATAAAATTGTTGGTCTCAGTGAAAAATGAAACCAAAGCTTGGCAGATGCAGTAGAAAGAAGAGGTGCCCGAACATTCATTTTTCTAGTGTGTATTCAGTGAGCACATCAGCATGGCATGAGTAGTGCATCCCTGAGCGAGTTGTACACATCTCACCAAGGGCAGGAGCATAAATGGGAAGCTGGTTGCACTGCCATGGGTATCCTGGGAAGTATGTCTCTTCACTGCATAGTTCATGGGACAACTCCTGAGGGCGTAAGCACATCTCTAGCCAACCATGGGTGAAGGAAAGTCAATGGAAAGTTAGGCTGCAGGAAAGGGAATACAAGATGCTAATTTTGCCCTTCGTTTTTACAGTTTTTTCTTGGCAAAACAGATGCCTCCTTGAGAATAAAAAAGTTGCAGAAAATGCTACCTGAACTGTGCCGCCACTCATTCTTTCACAAGTTCTGCGCTAGCCTGTTTTTCCTTGTGGGTGGCTGCAATGAGAAGAATTTCAATATGGTATGTATGCGTGCACATTTTCCTCTGCTGCCTTCAAGTGTGGGCTGGGAGGAAGCCGTAGCATCCGGCATTCAGCAGCCAAGAATGTCCAGCACCACTATCTGAATTATCAGCTGGCTGCCTCTGTGCAATGTGCTCTAGGTCACCCTGTTTGTGTGTGGGGTTGGACAAGATGATCTCTTAAGACACCTTCCAATCTTAATGCTTCCGTGATTCTTAGTATTTCTACATTTGAGCTATCTGTCATCAAGAGACCAGGAGCATCCCCCAAGAGTATCACAGAGTATCTGATGTGCAGAGCCACTATTGCCTGCTTATAGCTCCTAAGCAGAGTCTAGAGAACCGTGGATAGTCCTAAGGTCCTGCACACAGCTACTGTGCTAAGACATGGTTCCCACAGCTCAGCTCCAGCTACAGTCTCCAGGGACCTGTTACAGCACCAAGCCCAGGTTTAGTAGAAATTCATTCACATGGTTACTTGATGTCCTTTTTCAACCGAGAGGAGGTGACCAGCTTCCAAAGGCCACTTGATTTCAGGGAGGTGATCTGCACTCAAAGGTGGGGAGCCAAGTTCTGCTGACCTGCCAGGAGCTGTCTTCCACCTGTGGAGGAAGGGAGACTTTGAT
Organism: Tinamus guttatus; assembly: GCF_059628265.1. Classification (NCBI taxonomy): domain Eukaryota; kingdom Metazoa; phylum Chordata; class Aves; order Tinamiformes; family Tinamidae; genus Tinamus; species Tinamus guttatus. Next base: position 3,286,909 of record NW_028288557.1, on the reverse strand, counting down.
GAAGATTTATGATTGATGATCAAGATGATAGAGTTTACTCATGGACTGTTTCCTTCCTTCTCCAGACCCATGTCAGAGCAACTGATTTTTATCAGAAGTTCTACTTCAGAAGCCAATCTAATTCTCTGAATGTTGTGACTTAGCACTTCTTGGTCTGGAAAATATATCTTCTGTGAACAGGCTTTCTCCTGTCCCTCTTCCAGCAAAAGCAATGATATTGAATATGTTTCCTTGCAGAGCCGATTGGATGTGTATACAGCCCACTTTCCTGATGGGACATCTGTTAAAAATATGATACACTGGGCTCAGGTGGGTTCCCTGAACTATGTAAATGCATATGCTTCTCCCCCTGGCTGGTCTCTCCACTAACAGTCTTATGTGTTCAGAATAGATGTGGAAGGTGAACCCAGACATGACCTCGAGCAATCTGCTGGAAATCAAATGGTTGCTCTGTAGAAAAGGCAGGAAATCTGTATTTAGCATTTGTGGGGAGGTGGTATTAGACCTGAAACAGCTCATTCAAACACCCTCTCTGTGATATGGTCCCTCAAGGAGGCTTTGAAACCCCAGGCCCACCTGTGAGTGACACTCACCAGTCTTGCTGTGTGTCTAACTTGAGATCTATCTTCTCTTCGTAGGGGGTTAAATCAGGAAGCTTCAGAGCTTTCGACTACGGCAGTGGCAACCAAGCCATGTACCACCAGGTAGGGGGCCAAGTAAGAGGCCAGAGAAGCAATTCTGGTTTCCAGAGAAGGGAGATGGGAACACTACGCAGGTGGAGGGCCTAGGAGAAAACCTGTGGCCTCTGCATTCACCTCATGAACAGTCTCCCTCTGAAACCATGTCTAGGCCTACCCAAAGTCCCATCATGCATGTTGAAGGGCCTAGTTGGCTCGTAAGGGTTGGTGGCAAACGTGGTTTCTCAGGGATGACCATGCCTCTCCAGGAGACACCTCCCCCCTACAAGATTGAGGAGATGCCTGTGCCGACTGCAGTGTGGTCAGGGGGCGAGGACTGGTTAGCCGACTGGAGGGATGTCAGCCTTCTCCTGCCCCGCATCGCCAACCTTGTTTACTACAGGAACATCGCTGACTGGAACCATTGGGATTTCATCTGGGGCATGGATGCTCCTAAGCGCCTCTACCACGAAATTATTGAGCTGATGGAATTGTTCTAGTAAAAAAAAAACAGCTCCTAGGCTTAGTGTGGAACAGGCCACTGCTGGAAGATGCTGGTGGCCTGAGCCCTTTCCCACCTCCCAGGGAACCCTGCTGGGGACAGCACAAGGAGCTGTGAGAAGTGCCCCTTCCCCCGGTCTGTCTACTTAGCACCTTCCTCATGCTAGTCTGAAACACTTGTCCCAGTGCTTCCTGCTTATCCTTCATCCTTGAGGATCTGCCCCTTCTTTCCTGAGAGTTTCTCGTAGACTACACTCAAGATATGACCCTCTTAATGGCCCAGGGAGGCCCCACTGAGTCTGAGATCAGTGGGGCAAGGACAAATCTCAGGGAACATGGCCCAATAGACACCAGGAAGGCTCTCACTAATGTCAGTTGGCCCTTGGGGACTGTTGGGGACAGAGATGGGGACATCAGCAACCCTTTCATCTCCTCACAGACAAGGGCTCAAAACCTCACAGGGCTTCTGAAGTCCCCCAAGATGCCCCTAGAACCACAGCCCTTCTTGGGTCATCTCATGCGGTATGAGCAACTGCCAGGGGAACTCCTAGCAAGGCCAGTGACAGCATCTTAGCTAGCTCTGCTCCCGAGCCTAGTGTCTGTCTGCACTCTTTAATCCTGGGGCTTAAGGACAGATCCCTCGGGATGACGCAGTGAGACAGTGTGGAAGCGCTGGGGAATTCCCTCTGTTAAGCGGGAGCGGACAACTCCAGCAGATGTCAGACGGACATCGCTTGTGCCTCAGGGCTGCCATGACGCTGCTCTGCGGGTGGGCTTGCTTTCCTGCTGTTATGCACCGCCTCCATTCACGCGCCCGTCCTGCTGCTTACTGGAAAATGACAGTGGCAGGAAAAAAAACCCTCTCACCAAAGAAATGTTTGAAGGGGATTTTTCTTGCATGGGATGAACTTTTCTGTGGTTTGAGGGGTGTGGGAAACTATGGGCCTGGAGGGATTGGCCAGGGCGCGTGTTTAGAGCCAACACGGGGAAAAGGTCTGCTCAGCAGACAGATGGTGCTGGCCCCAGATGGAACCCAACAGAGGAGCAAACATGAGCGTGGAGATTGTGCTGATGAGCAGGGACCTCTCTGCTCCCACATTCCCTGCAAAGCAGGACCCTCCCTGCCCTGCTATACGGACCACAGCCAGTCGGAAAAGTCTTTGACAGATCATTACATGGAGCCTGTTTGATTCGCAGACTCCTTTGAGCTCCTTGTCCCTGTGTGACTTGTGGCCCTGGGTTCTGGTGGGCAGAGAACCTCCTTCTCCCGCTGCAGGTGCACAGGGCGGCCACTGCTGCTCTTGCAGGGTCTCCAGCCACAGGCAAGGCACCTGCACGGCTGCAATCCCGTGAGCTTGCAGGAGCAGGGGGTGGCCTCCTTCCTGCCATCTGGTGGCCGGATGTACTACGTGGAGACCTAGTGCCAGCCCCAAGGGCCAGCGACCCTGTCAGTCTCAACACCCCAGGCTGGCCCAGAGCCACTGCAGGAGAAGAAGGCAGCTGTGGGAGGTGAGGGGCTGATCCTGGTTGGGATTTCCTCCCAGCGGGCTATGCTGCTCCTTTGGCAAAGACAGAGCGCTGCCGTGCACCCGAAGCAGCACGCGCGTGCTGGGAGAAACGTCGCCTCCTGTCAGCACAGCGCCCCGCAGGGGAGGGAGCGCACGGGGCCATCGCCTCCCACATCCTGCAGGAAGCTAAACTCATCGCACAATGGCTTTTCCTTCCCTATTAATATTTTCCAGCCAAGGGGAGGCATTAGGTTGTAGGAGGAGAGGAAAAGCAGTGGCAGAAGGCCCTGAAGACCAAGTGCTCTGTGGGTCAAATGGACCTGGAGGTGCCCTGTGTGCAGGGCATTTAGCTGGGCTCTGCTTCGGCTTTGATTTCAGGGCCTCAGCTTGGCTAGGGGAAGTTCTAATCCCGGCATATCCACGTTGATGTGGCGGGTCATGCCTGGAGTAGCTAGCTGGGGGCATGGCTGGACCCAAAACCTGAGCGATCCTCAGGGTCTGCAGCACCGGGGACGCACAACAGGCCCTGCTCTGGAGGAGGCAGCTTGAGAAAGGATTTGCTGGCTGCTGAGACCTGCAGTGGAGCTCCACACACCATGCTCCTTCCCCACGGACTTGCCACGCAGCCTGGGACAGGGAGGGCTTTGTGAGGCCCTGATGCACCCCTACCCCAGGCCAGCCTGCATTGGTCCTGCTTGCAAACGTGTATGAGGGTGGTTGGAGTCAGAGGTTTGGCCCTGGGCCAGCGGGGAAGCTGAAGGATTGCACGTGGGCTTGGCTGCATCCCAGCACATTTCCTGCCCACCTGCATCCTCTGTTTACTCCGGGACTTGGGGCCTGGCAGGGTGCCCTTGGCCTTAGTTGGCCTCAAGGCGGAGAGAGGAAGCCCAAGAGGAGCAAGCCCTCCCTGCCCTTGTTCGCTTGAAGTGCCGCCCCATGAGAGCTGGACTTTCATGCCCGAGAGTCCACTTCACCCTCCCCACATCTGAGCACTCACAGCTCCGTCCTCAACCCGAGCAAGCTACAAAGATGCCAACACAGACGTCTCTGCCCCAGCGCTTTACCCGCTCCCCACCACTGCTGGGTGTGCTGGGGTGACCTGGAGGCACCAGGGACACGTGCCAAGGGAGCCCCAGCAGGCACAACCCTCCCCAGTAGAAATGAGCACTGGTAAGGAGCCACTGGGGAGCCTCTGTCCTGCAGAGCTTTATTCATGTCCATCACAACTCATAAATCACAGGCAAGCACGGGCGCTGGGGCCGGCCTGGCCAGCCTCTGATGGCAGAGCCGTGCAGGGCTACCCGCCTGCGGGACCGCTGCCAGCGACATGGCCTCTCTGCAGGAATAGACAGGGGGACAGCAGCGAACGGCCCGGGGGCTGCGTGCGGCTCTGACTCGGGGGCTGGCTGTGCGGGATGAGCTGCAGTGCTTCTCGTCTGCTGCTTGGGGCCCGCCGGCCCGTAGAGCCATGCCAGTGGGTCCGCAGCGCTGGGGAGCCCCGCGGCGCACTGCCGCCCGCTGAGCCGGGCTGCACTGTCCTGCAGCGAGGTGGCGGCGGGCTGGCTCCGGTCACTGATCCGGCTCGCGCTCCCTCTGGCCCGGCCACGGGCGCCTCGGCAGGGGCACGGGGGCTCGCTGCCCGCCGAGCACGGCCGGGCCAGCTGGCTGATGGAGCTCACGTAGGCGTCCAGCGTCTCCTCCACGCTGCTGGGGCTGGCGGTGCCGACGAGGAGCAGCGCCGCGCGCATGCTGCATGGCAAGAGGCAGGCAAGGAGTGAGCTGGTAGCACTTCCAAGGTGTCCCTCATCTTGGCACAGGGGGAGCCCCCTTCTCTCCCAAATCTTCATGCCCGCAGCCCACACACGGCCCTGTGTGACCCCATCAGAAGACCCATCTTACACCACCCACCTCTCTGCGTGCAAAGCCACCACAGCAGCACGACCTACTAGGCACCTCGCTACTGTTAGGTAGCGTTACCACTTCTAACAAGCCGTTTCTGATCCTGTGAACCCATCCCATTGCAGAGCGGGGTCAGATCCCCACCCCCGAGCTTTGTTCCTTGCCACTGACCCAACCTTCATTCAATGTCCAAGATCCATGATCTTTGACCAGGCAGAGGAAAGCGCAAAGAGCAAAAAGGAAAAAAAAAAAAAAAAAAGCCTGTGCTGTTCCCAAAGATAAGAAACTGGGCTCCGGCTCACCTTGCAGTCAGGAATGGCCTGGATTTTGTTTGGATGGGTTTCTCTGTTTGCAAAACAAGAAATCCTCAGAGAAAGAAACCCTCTGCTTCTGCTGCTGTCGGAGGTGTGGAGTTAGCCAGCTCCAGCCCGTGCTCACAGCCGCTGCAGCGGTGCGGCTCCGGAGGCCTCGGAGTGCTCTCGGCGCGCCGGCTCGCTTTGCTCCTGCCTCCCCAGCGCCTGAATTTATACCTCCCCGCTGCCGCAACTCGCAGGCAGCTGCTTCCAAAAATAGCAAGGCCAGGGGAGCACGCACAGCTCCGGAAAGGCACGGGGAGCACGGGCAGTCCTCAGCGGAAAAACCCCGGCCGCGGCAAGGGAGGGCCCCCGTGCTGTTGACCGTCGTTCCAGCACGTTTTGTCTTTCGGAACCACCAAGCACATTGTTAGAGCCTTGGGAAAGGCTGCGGGGCCCGGGGCTGGCGTGGGAGCGCAGCGGAGTCCCATCCCCGTCGCACACGTGTTCAATGGGGTTTTGTTTTCCTGGCAGGGAGGCTGTTGCTACAATTCCCTGGGAAAAATACATGTATGTATTTATAGGCAGCTGAGGGACAGGGGACACCCAGGTGCTGCTCGGCCGCAGCAGCCGTGACTCCGTAAGCCCACGGGGGTGGATGGGTTTTAAAGGCGGGTCCGGTGCCAGCCATGGGGCAGCCCTCGGGGAGCCGGGCAGGAAGGTGGCTGCTCTGGTGCTCTCCCATCCCAGCTCTGCAGGATGGGACCTGCTTCCCCCGCTTTTTTTTCCACCCTGAGAGCGGGCCGGCCCCTCACCAGCACAGTTGCTGCCACTTCCCTCTGGTGAAAGCAGCCGAGCCAGGCAGCTCACCGGAGGGGGATGCTGAATATACCGAGTATACCTGCTCCCCTTCCCCAAAGCCGGACAGCCCGAATAAACCTGGAGTGGCCTGAGGTGGCCCGGGGCACCAGGCAGGGGGAAGGCTGCTGGGGGACAGCGATGGGTTCCTGCTGGGGAGGCCAGCTCCTTCCTGGCAGGAGCTGCGCAGGGCCGGGGCGAGGGCCACGTCGCGCCGGCGGGGCGGGCCAGGCCGCGGGGCGGGCGCCATGGAGGCGAGCGGCGGCGGCGGCCCGCGTGTGCTGGTGGTGGGCGCCGGGCTGGCGGCGCTGGGGGCGGCGCGGCGGCTCCGCGCCGCCGGGCACTTGCGCCTGCTGGAGGCCGGGCCCCGTGCGGGCGGCCGCATCCGCACCCGCCCCTTCGGTACAGCCGCCGCCGCCATCGCCGCGGCCTCTCCCGGCACCATCGCGGTCGGGATCGGGGAGAGGAGCTTCCTGGGGATGGGGAAGAGCATCCATGTCCCCAGGATCCGGGTTTTGCTTGCAGGCACTTGGGGTGGGGAGGGGGGGGAGGGAGTCTGGTCCCAATACATTGGGACCAAAGGGGACAGAGCTGAGGGCGGCACCGCGGTGAGAAAGGAATGGGGCCAGGGCGGCTCAGAGCGGGTCCCATCAACTTCCGAGGGGCCGGGGCCCAGCCCTGGCCGCGCTTCGGCGCGGGGTGACCCTGCCCTCCCGCAGGCTCGGGGCTGGTGGAGATGGGCGCGCACTGGATCCACGGGCCTTCGGAGGGCAACGCTGTGTTCCAGCTGGCCTCCCGCTACGGCCTGCTGGGCCCCGATGCTGCTGACGAGGAGAGGCAGCGCGTGGAGGCCGGCGGGCACCCGTTCCTGCCCACCATCACCTACGGCAGCTCGGGCAAGGTGCTGAGCGCCGAGGTGGTGAGCGGGGCCCATGCCATCTTCTCCGAGCTCCTCGACTCCACGCGCCTCTTCCTTGGCGCTCCGGAGCTGCCGGCGCCCAGCGTGGGCCAGTACCTGCGGGCCGAGATCGCCCGGCTTGCCCCGACCTGGGAAGGTGACGAGGAGACCAAGCGGCTGCGGCTGGCCGTGCTCAGCGCCTGCCTCAAACTGGAGTGCTGCATCAGCGGGACCCACAGCATGGACCTGGTGGCCCTGGGGCCCTTTGGCGAGTACACGGCGCTGCCAGGCCTTGACTGCACCTTCCCTGGGTGAGTGTGCAAGGCCGGGGGTCGCCTCTGCTCTCAGGGCTTGGTGTGGAGGGCAAGGAGAGAAACACCCAGGGCAAGGGGGTCCCAGGGGAGAAAGACCCTCTCCCCTCGCACCCCATGTGGAGCCACGGGCTGCATCTCCTCTGCCAGGGGCTACAGCAGCCTCCCGGACCGCATGCTGGAAGCCCTGCCCGAGGGCACCGTCCTGCTCAACAAGCCGGTGAGGACCATCCGGTGGCAAGGGGCCTTTCGTGAGGACGGGGACTCACAACGGGAGTTCCCTGTGCGGGTGGAGTGCGAGGATGGCGACTCCTTCCTCGCGGACCACGTCATCATCACCGTCCCACTGGGTGAGACCTTGGGGCCCCTGCCCCATGTCTCCCACCGCTGTTGGTCTCCATCCCACCTACCTATTGGTTTGCCACGGCACAGAGCCATGAGGCTGCAAGAGGCCATTCCCGTCCTGTGCTGGGGCCAGCAGCACGGGAGCAGATTTCTTACAGCCAGAGAGGACCAGCCCAACTCCCAACCCAAGCTCCCCTTTCCCACCAAGGGATCAGGGGAGAAGAAAGTCTTGGACTTGAGCAAAACTCCATTTGGAGCCCCAACCCCCTTCCAGACTGCTGCATCAGCAGACTCCACCGTCTCCGTTGTCAGAGGCAGGACTAGGGATACAAGGATGAGGGCAGGCATAAAGAAACCCTGGGAGCAGGGCTGGATAAGCACATGTGGGAGACGGGCTCTGAGCTTCTGTCCTCAGGCTGAAGGGTGCTTCATCTCACGCTTCTCCACTGCAGCCCTGGCCTGAGAACGGGCTCGGGAGACGGGCTGTGTGGCGCCGTGCCACACGCCAGGTGTCACAGTGGAAGAAGTCGCCCAGTTTTCTGTCTGCAGGTTTCCTCAAAGAACGCTACCAGGACTTTTTTCAGCCTCCTCTGCCCGAACGGAAAGCAGAAGCCATTCGCTGCCTGGGTTTTGGCACCAACAACAAGATCTTCCTGGAATTTGAGGAGCCGTTCTGGGACCCGGACTATCAGCTCCTTGAAGTGGTGTGGGAGGACGAGTCACCTCTTGCGGAGCCCAGCACGGACTTGGAGGCCAACTGGTTCAAGAAGCTCATCGGCTTCGTGGTCCTCCAGCCACCAGAACAGTAGGTGGTCGTTTGTCTTCGGTGGTTCTTGACGTAGCACTTCTCTGCTTTCACCTGGGAGAAAGGCCTCCTTCTCAGCTTGCGGGGCCTGGCAGCTGCCACGCTTGAGGGCGAGGGTTGTCTCTGTGTGTGGCAGAGCAGCACGCTGGGCTGCAGGTCTTCTGTATCCTGAAGGACCTCGCTGATAGTCCTCGAGCAGAGCCCTGTCCCCTGCTTGGCAAGAGCTCTCTGGCCCTTCTCTGTGCACAGAGGGAGAGCCTCTCCTTGGTGAGAGCTCTCTCTTTCTCCCTAGGAATGGCCACGTCCTTTGCGGCTTCATTGCTGGGAAGGAGTCGGAGTACATGGAGACCCTCAGCGATGAGGAAGTTCTTAGCACCTTGACACGTGTCCTTCGTATGCTGACAGGTACTTCGCGTGCTGACGTGGTAGGGCAGGGAGGAAGCCCTTCCAAGGTGGCCACATCTCCCCTCCGTGTCCCTGTGTGCCAGGAAACCCACACCTGCCCGCCCCCAGGAACATGCTCAGGACCCGGTGGCACAGCGCTCCCTACACGCGGGGCTCGTACAGCTACGTGGCTGTCAGCAGCTCGGGGGAAGACATCGACGTGCTGGCGCAGCCCCTGCCCGAGGACGTGTCTGACCCCAGGGTAATCGCTTCGAGCGAGCGCTTGGCTGTGGGAAGTAGCGGCCAGGGGCAGGACATACGTAGGGCCCCACACGCATGGGTAGGAACGGGTGCTCTAGGACGCTGGGGTCAGGATGTGAGAGCAGCGGGCAAGGAGATCGCCTTCTTCCCGTTGCCCTCAGACTGGAGGTCCCTGGAGGTTGAACTCCATGCTCCTCCTTAGCTCTTCCCACTGTGCTCTATGAGGGAAGGGTACTCATCCCACATGAAATGCAGGGAGCTCTGAGCACGCTGGAGCTGGAGGGGAGCTTTGCCTGTGGTGGGTCATGCCGAGATGGGCATCTCCCATGCCAGACCGCAGAGAAGAGGCCCGTGGGCCTCTCGGGGTCGCTTTAGCGCTAGGACCTCCCTCTCCGCTGGGCTCGGGAGGTTGGTGGCTGCGGCTCGCAGAGCTCACGTGCGGCTCCCGTGCCCTGCACGCCTCTTGCCACAGCCACTGCAGCTCCTCTTCGCCGGCGAGGCCACGCACCGCTCCTTCTACTCGACCACACATGGGGCCCTGCTGTCGGGCTGGCGGGAGGCCGAGCGCCTCAACGACCTCTACGGGGCCACCAAGCCGTCCTGCCCCGCTCCCTGCCTCTGACACGGGACCTCAGGGACAGCCAGGCAGCACAAAGGCCCTCAGGAGCAACAGGAATAAATTCTTGTTTGAGACCCCTGCGTTGGCAGCTCTCCCTTCTCTGCCCGGGCTTGGGGCCGCAGGAGGCCACCAGTCCATGCCTCCCATCTCCCGGCCGTCCCTCTGCCCGTACGGCCTCACATGTGCACGTCCAAACAACACAGGAGGTGCCAGAAGGGCAATTCAGGGCCCAGAAAGCGGGGTTAGACCCGTCTTGCCCTCATGGTGCCCACCTTGTCCCTGCTCGTCTTTGTTGCTGTGGGCAAGCTGTGGCCTTGCCCCTGCAGCCATTCTCTTCAAGACGTGCACCAGGCTCAGGGGTTTCGGGAGGCACCGGCGCGGTGCCCACAGGCAGACAGCAGGCTCCAAGGGAAGCACGAGTTTATTGAAGCCAAGCAGCCCGGGCACGGGGCCACCCTGCGTGGCCGCAGCAGTGCACCGGGCTCACGCAGGCCCACGTGCGCTCCTAGTACCAGTTGGTGCTGGCAATCATGTAGCGCACGTCGTCCAGCGGAGCACTCGCCGCCGTGGGACGGGTGCCGGGCTCCACGGTGGGACGGGTGCCGGGCTCCACGGTGGGATCGGTGCCGGGCTCCACGGTGGGACGGGTGCCGGGCTCCACGGTGGGATGGGTGCCAGGTCCCACGGGGGGATGGGTGCCAGGCTCCACGGGGGGATGGGTGCCAGGCTCCACGGGGGGATGGGTGCGGGGTTCCGCCGCGGGTGAAGCGGCGCCGGGCCCCGTGGGCGCCCCGGCAGCTCCCGGGACGGCGGAAGCTGCTGCCGCGGCTCCGCCGGGCTCCGCCATGGCCCTGGGGCAGGGGAAGGAGCTCCCGTTGGCACCACCGCCCCGCGCGCAGCAAGCCCCGCCCCCTGCACGCCCCGCTGCCGATTGGCCCGCGCGCAGGCTAAGCCACGCCCCCGGCCACGCCAGCCACGCCCCCTGCCTGGCCTGTGGGCCCAGCCGCACGCTGATTGGTTCCCCCGCTGCCGGGTGACCCCGCCCCTGCGATCAACCCCGCCCCCGCGCCGCTTGGCCCCGCCCTCTCCCGCCGCCGCCGCCGCTCCGACCTCGCTGCAGCCGCAGCCTCGCGCCGCGGTTCCGCCCCCTCTGCGCGCTTGCGTCACCGCGCCAGGCGGCCCGGAAGTAGACGCGACGGAAGCGGAAGCGCCGGCGAAGCCATGAGGGGGGTGGCGGCGGTGCTGCGGGCCGCGGCGGGCCCGGGGTCCGGCGGCTTCCGGAGCTGCTTCGAGTTCGGCGGCCGCGATGCGGCCTCCTGGTTCCCGGGGCACATGGCGAAAGGTGCGCGCGCCGCCGCGCTCCGACCGTATCGGGGTCGCGCTCCGGTCCCGCTCCGACCGCGCTCCGGTCCCGCTCCGGCCCCGTTCCGGTCCCGCTCCGGCCGCGCTCCGGCCCTGGTCAGACCCTGCTGCGGCCCCGCTCAGACCCGGTTCCGGCCCCGCTCAAACCCCGCTTCGGCAGTGCTCGGGTCCTGCTCAGGCTCCGCTTAGGCCACCCTCAGACCCCATTCAGGCCACACTCTCTTGCAGGGCTGCGGCAGATGCGGGCCGCCCTGCGCCACGCCGACTGCCTCGTCGAGGTGCACGATGCCCGCATATCCTGCACTTGTCCCCCCACGCCATGTCCCGCTCGCCTTCCGTCACCCCCTCCTCGCCCCCGAGGCGCCGTCGCTTTCCTTATCTGGCCGCACATCCCGCTGTCGGGCCGCAACCCGCAGCTGCGCGAGGTGCTGGGCATCCGCCCGCACGTCCTGGTGCTCAACAAGATGGACCTGGCTGACCCGCGCCGGCAGCCGGTGAGTGTGGCCGGGGGCAGCGGCGGGCGCAGCCGCAGAGGCGGCGGTGGGTGACACGGCTCCGCATGCCTTGCAGGAGGTGCTGGAGCAGCTGAAGCAGGAGGGCTGCACGTGCGTCATCTTCACCGACTGCCAGCACGACGCCAACGTCAGGAAGGTAACGCTGCCCCCGGGACGGGACGCAGAGCTTTGTGCGTGCTCCCCTGTGGGGACGGGTGTCCTCAGGAGGGCACCAAGCCCCCCGCTAGAGCCGCTTCTCCACAGATTGTGCCGCTGGTGGCCAAGCTGGTGAGCAGCAGCCCGCGCTACCAGAGAGCCGAGGTGAGGGGCAGCGCGGAAGGCGGCGGCGCGGCCTCGCGTCGCCCTGGGCCTCCACAGGGCAGAGCCGCTATCAGGCAGACTCCACAGCTGGAGTTTGCAGGACATCTTTCCCCCTTTCTGGAGTTAAAAGGGGGAAGATGTCTGCGTTTCTGTTAAAAATGCAGGGTGGGCGCGTGGGGGCTTCTGATTGCTGCCCTGACTGCTTGAGGCCCCTACGTGGGGCGGTGGGGCTCAGCTGCTCCATGCACGCGTGTTCCCCTCGCTTCCAGAACGCCGACTACAGCATCATGGTGATCGGCGTGCCCAACACGGGCAAGTCGTCGCTCATCAACTCCCTGCGAAGGCTGCACCTCAAGAAGGGTATTCCCCCTGGCTTTGGAATGCTCCTGGGTCACGGAGCGGCTTGGATCACCTCGGACTCACCCACTTTTCCCTGCAGGAAGAGCCACTGCAGTTGGGGGCGAGCCAGGCATCACCAAAGCGGTGCTGACCAGGATCCAGGTACTTCGCTTCGGGCGCAGCAAACCGGGGCAGCGCTGCCCTTGCAGCTGGCCCCCCATGTCCGTGTTTATCCGTGTTCACTTATTCATCCAGCTGCTTTATTTATCCTCGTGCTTTTCCCCTGCCTGTGGCAGGTCTGCGAGCAGCCCCTCATGTACCTGGTGGACACGCCGGGAGTGCTACCCCCAAGGCTAGGGGACGTGGAGACGGGCATGAAGCTGGCACTGTGCGGTGAGGGGCACGCGGTGCCCAAGGCTGCCTTTAGCTGGGGGCCGGGGTGCTCATGGGTGGCCCCGGGTGGCTTTGAAGCCCCTGGTGCTCGAGTGTGGGGTGCGACTGCGCCGGGGCACGCGCAGCCTCCGGGGCCTCGGAGGCTGAGCGGGGTTTGCGGCTGTTCCGCAGGCGCCATCCGTGACCACCTGGTGGGCGAGGACGTCATGGCCGATTACCTGCTGTACACGCTGAACCGGCAGCGGCAGTTCAGGTGGGCACGGCAGGGAGCGTCGCCTCCGTGCGCACCGCTGCCCGGGCCCTGCCGGTGTCCCCGGCGGGGCCAGAGCTGCCGGGGCACAGGTGGAAGCCCGCGGCGCCTCCCCGCAGCTACGTGCAGCGCTACAGGCTGCCCGAGCCCTGCGACGACATCGAGCACGTGCTGAAGCGCGTGGCGCTCGCCCTGGGCAGGACGCACAAGGTGAAGGTGCTCACGGGCACAGGTGAGCACCCGCCGCAAGGGAGCGGGAGCTGCCGCCTCAGCTGGTGGGGCAGAGCTGCCACCTTCCCTGTGCACGCTGCCACCTCCCGCAGGGAACGTCAACGTGACCATGCTGGACTACTCGGCTGCCGCCTACGAGCTCATACGGGCTTTCCGGGCTGGACGCTTGGGCAGGGTGACGCTGGACTGAGCCCTGTGGGCATGGCATGGGCGCCAGCGACGCTGCGTGTCCCCAGAGTGACGATGCGAGGAGCTCCTGGATAGACACCCGTCTCCCCCTGAGGAGCCACGTGGTTGTGGGACACCAAGCCCTGTTGTTACCCAGCCACCAGGGGCTGCGTGGAGATGGCGGCTCAGCCTGGGGCTTTTTGTCTCCGGACTGCACGGGGTGATTAAAGTGACTTCTCTACTCAAGCGAGTCAGGAGTCTCCTTTGACCCCGTAATGGGTGCAAGGGGACAAGAGGGCCATCCCTTGGAGGGCCGGTACCTTCCAGGAGACCCTTGTCTACCTGGGAGTAGGTTAGTTCCACACGGACTGCAGGTTGGAGACTCAGCCTTGGGCCTTGGTGTGGGGCCCTTTAGGCCTGCGTGAAGACCCCGTGCCAAAGCCTGTCCTCGCTCAGTCCACATGGCACCATGTGCGCTCTGCCCAGCTTTATTGCCGTGTTGTCCCACGTTTTAAACCCCTGTACAAAGGGAGAGGTGCCAAGGAGGTGGTGGGGAGCAGAGGGGTGCACGAGGGGCTGCCCGTGGGGTCCTGCCCTGACGGGGTGGCAAGGGCAAGCGCCGCGCTGGGGCCACGGGTGCTGGCGGCGGGCGCTGCCGCTCCTGGCCCCTCATGCTGCTGGACAGTCCCGTCTGCAGAGCATCTCGGAAGAGGGAGAGCCGGAGCAGGATGGCACTCGGGGCACCCACAGGGGGATCCAACGGCCAGAATGGATCCGTGGGAGCCCTCAGAGGCGGAGGAAGGCGGCGAGTGGGCAGAGCCAGGACACGGCCCAGGCAGCAGCACTGCTGTCACGGCCTCGCGCAGCCGACGTCCAGGCGCCGGCACGGTGCCGTTGGTGTCGCCGTAGCCGCCATCCCCGGGGAGCTGCGCCCGGCGCAGGGCGGCCCCAGCCGCCACCCCCAGCCGCGGCGCCCGCAGCCGCCGCCCCCGCGACACGCAGCGCGGAGCCGTAGCGCGGCACCGTGCGGGGCCCCGGGCACGTGCGCTGCCCCGGGCCCCGCGTGCGGCTCCCCGCGCGCCGCCGCGGCCACCTTTGCCAGCCGCCGTGTCGCACAGCGCAGCCGCCAGCAGCAGCAGTGTCCAGCAGGCTGCCGCCGTCCTCCTCCTCCTCATGCCGCCGGACCTGCGGGAAGCGGCAGCGCTTGGCTCAGCTCGCAGGGCGCTCGTGCAGGCAGCACCCTCTGCATGCGCGCGGAGGACGTCGTGGCAGCCCCTGCATGCGTGGCTGTGCACTCCTTGCACACGGGCAGCGCAGCAAGCAGGATGCACGCCTGCATCCCCACACGGGCACCTGCGAGCCCCGTGCATGAGTTGCATCTCTGCGCGTGGCCCTGTCTGCAGCTCGCGTGCATGGAGCAGAAACCCCACGGCACCCGAGAGGGGTCGTGTGCTAGCAGACGCAGAGCCACACACATGTGCATACATGCTGTTTCCATGCACACGTGTGCTACACGCGATGCAGCGCATGCACTTAAATGTGACGTGTGCGTGTGCAAGGGTTGCATGCAGGTTTGCACTTGTCCAGGCCCCGCATGCACGGGATTTGCACGCGTGAAGACATTGGCGCGCCCCTGCAAGCCCCGTCCCCCACCTCCACCAGCGTGTGCGCGCCCCCATGCGCGGCTACCTGCGCGTGCCCGCGCACCTGCGCCTGCCCGGGGGCACCTCCCGCCCCGCGCGCCTCCGCTCACCGCGCCGGGCGCCGCCGCTCCGCACTGCTCCGCTCCCGCTGCCGCGCTGCGTGCGGGTGCGCGCGCGTGGGGGGGTGCTGCGGGGCTGCGGTGCGCGCGCGGGCGCGCTGGTGCATGCGCGTGGCTTTGGGCACGAGCGCGTGCGCACCCCGCGCACGCGGGGGGCTAAGCGGGGCACACGCGCCGGCGCGGGCGCCCGCAGGGGGGCGCGCGGTGCGGGGAGACGCGGCTCCGCGCATAGGCGGCCTCACGGGCTGGATCCATGGGCTGGATCCAGCCCCGCACGGATCCACGTTATTTATAGGCTCCTGCAAGCGGGCATCGCCCGCGGGCGCTCAGCGCGCGGCCCGCGCCCGTCACGGCGCATTGACGCCAGCAGCTGCTGAGCCCCTTAATCCCCCTCCGCCCGGGGGGGCGGGATTGGCCCTTTGGCCGCGCGCGCAGGGAGCGCGCGTAGCCCCCTGCCACGCGCCGCGCCCCGCCCCGGCGCCGCCTCGGCCAATGGGCGCGCGGCGTTGGGCCGTCTCGGCCAATGGGGGCCGGGAAGAGGGGCGTGGCTGTCGCCCAGGGCGGGGGCGTGGCCGTCGCCGTGTTCCGCCATGGCCGCCGCGTTGCGCGCGCTCCTGCGCCCCAGCGCTGCTGTCGCGCGTCGCCGCTGCGCGCTCCCGCCGCCCCCCGCCGCGCGCGGCTGCAGCGCCGGTGAGCGGGGGCGCGCGGGGGCGCGCGGGGCCACCGCGGGGGCGCCCCGGCCGCCGGGACCTCTAGCGACGACCCCTGCGAAGGTCGCGGCGCCGTGGGCTGCCGCGGCAGGGAGTTGGCTGGGTCTCCGGTGATCAATGCGTTAGCGGGCGCGCGGGCACGCTTGTCACGATGTTATCATCATTATCATTGTTATGAGGGCGGTAAATTTTTGTTTCCCGTTTCGCTTCGCTGCGACAGGCACCCCCTTCCAGTACATCGTGGCAGAGAAGAAGGGGGTGAAGCAGAATGTGGGGCTCATCCAGCTGAACCGGCCCCAGGCCCTCAATGCCCTCTGCGCGGGGCTCATACGCGAGGTGAAGCAGGCGCTGGAGGCCTTCGAGAGCGACCCCCAGGTGGGCGCCATCGTCATCACCGGCAGTGAGAAGGCCTTCGCAGGTGAGGAGGATGGCAAATCCTCCCACCCGCCTCTGGGAGGACGTGCCATGATGCCCCGCAGCACCGCAGCAGGTCCCCACCGCCTCCCCGGGGTCCTGCTCAGCCGTCTCTATGTTGTCTGAGGGACTGCATTCTGTTTTACTTTATTTTATCTTATGCATGCCTTCTGGGAATGCCTGGTGGGGACCTTTTTGAAGCTCCCAAGCCCTGAGGGCACTCGGTGGCATCTATCTTTGCAGCCGGCGCTGACATCAAGGAGATGCAGAACAACACTTTCCAGCAGTGCTACAGCACTGGCTTCCTCGACGAGTGGGACAAGGTGTCGAAAGTCCGCAAGCCGGTCATAGCCGCCGTGAATGGTTTCGCGGTCAGTCCTAACACGGGCACGTTCCCTGCGAGGACCCTGTTGCGTCCCCTTGTCCTGGTGCCAGGGTGCGCTTGGATGCTCTGCCCTGGCTCCTAACACCCAGCTCTCCTCTCCCAAGCTTGGCGGCGGGTGCGAGCTGGCCATGATGTGCGATATCATTTACGCCGGGGAGAAGGCGCAGTTTGGCCAGCCTGAAATCCTCCTGGGGACTATTCCAGGTAATGCCCATGAGAGGAAGTCCCCACGCAATCTGGTGCGGGTGGGCATGTGGGGCTGAGGGAAATACCAGAGTTCTGGTGTCCGGCCCAGCCACCTTAGCACCTTCTTGAGATGCACCACGTGCATCTCCTTGAGGACCTCTCCTGATAGAGGTGGCAGCTCTTCCTTGATTAACCACAGGAGCTGGTGGGACACAGAGACTCACTAGGGCTGTAGGGAAGTCGCTCGCAATGGAGATGGTCCTCACTGGGGACAGGATCTCTGCACAGGAGGCAAAGGAAGCAGGTAGGAGCCAGGTGGTCGTCCCCAGCTGCCCAGCCCCTAGCCCAGCAGCCTGTGGGTGTCCAGGAGCTGCTGGGATGAGGGGAGCCATCTGCCCCCTAACCTCTCTCCCATCCTTCCTAGGTCTCGTCAGCAAGATCTTCCCCGTGGACAAGTTGCTGGAAGCAGCCATCAGCTGTGCGGAGAAGATCGCTAGCAATTCCAAGCTGGTGACAGCCATTGCGAAGGAGTCTGTCAACGCAGGTACGGGCACATTTGGGGATACCGAGGGCTTTGGGTGCAATGAGCCACGGCCAGATACACAGCAAGCTCTGAAATACCTAACTCCTTTCACTCATGGGCAGAACCAGAGAAGCTGGCTGTGGCTTACGGTCCCAGAGATGTGTGGGCAGCCCTGACCCACCCATGCGTGGGTGCCTCGGACACGTGCTGGGAGCTTCCCAGCCACAAGCCAAGCATGTCCAGAGCTAGCTCTGGGGTTAACCATGGCTGAGGGGTCATCCATGATGAGCTCCCCATTCGGGACGTCAAGGAGAGGGAGGAAGGGTTTGGGTGTAGCTGAGACTCTCACGCTTGGGCTGGGCACGCGCGGCCTCCTCCTGACTTATCTCCTGCTCCTCAGCCTTCGAGACGACACTGACAGAGGGCAACAGGACGGAGAAGAGACTATTCTATGTCACCTTTGCCACCGTGAGTATCTATCTGGCTTCAAAAGCAGGATGCGGGCAGGAGCAGGTGGGAGCAGCCCCTCAAGCTTCTCCCTCTCCTCGCAGAATGACCGGAGGGAAGGGATGACTGCATTCGTGGAGAAGCGCAAGGCGAAGTTCACCGACAGCTGAGCGCGGCATCCCCCTGGGGTCCTGGCCAGCACAGGATGGGGACAACGGTCCCTTTTGTCCCCTCGGACCCCACGCTGCCCAGCAGCCCTCACCACACGCCTCCTCAACTGACCCATGTGCCTAATTGGGGCTGACTCTTCCCCTTCGTGGAGGAAAGGGGCAGAGCCCCCCAGCGCCGCACCGCACCGAGGGGCTGGGGACCCGGCCAGGACCGAAGCCTTTCCTTCGGAGACATGATCGGAACCGGGGCTCGGCTCGCAGCTGCTATTAAAAGGCTTTCCTGGTGCTTTTGCTCCTCATGTGTTAGGGTGGAGCCCAGCGTTGTTCTGACAGCCATAGAGTGAGTTTGCCTGGCCTCAGCCCACCCTTCCTAGAGCTGGCAAGCAGCAGTGGGCAATCCCTCGACACACCCCGGCACTCGTCTTCCTGCCACGCAGCTACTGCAGGTTGCCTGGGGTCATGTGACCCTGAGCAATCCCTGGAGACTGAGGCTGCATCTCGAGGGGTTCCTATTCCTAGCAAAAATGAAGAGTCTGCTGGGGTGGGCAGCAGAGGCAGCGAGGTTTATTGAGGGGGTTTGGAGGCGAGGGAGGGAGTGGAGATCTTCCTGAGGATCCCAGGGCTGCAATGAGAAGCCACCTGGTCAGATGTTAGACCAGTTGGAGTCATATCCCCTCCTCTTGGCCATGGTAGATGTGGTCCCGGTCTTCTTCTGGGCCGCTCTGCACCTGGTGGGGCAGAGCTAGGAGCCGCACATGTGCCACATCCTCAGCAATGTTATCTTCGGGATGGTGGAGGTGATCGAGGTCCTCCTCAGGGCCTGCAGTGGAGGACAAGAGACCCAGCGTGGGGTGGGAACCCAGAGCAGGCCATGGCGCAGGGGTGGCTGCTCCAATGCGCTTACCTTGCCAGGCTTGCGCCTCACTAGAGAAGACCTTTATTTCTGGAATTCTGCCTTCTGGAGGCTCCGCGGCTTTTACGCCCAGGATGCTGGAGGAAGGAAAACAAAAACAGCCGATTGCTGCGGGCCCCTTTTGCAAGGGACAGAAAGGCCGGAGCCAAAGGTGCCAAGGAGAGAGGCCCTGGTGTCTCTTACATTTCCTTCAAATCCAGCTTGGTCGGCGGCTTCTTTTCTCTGGTGTTGCTCAGCGCCTGTGAGGAGAGAGGTGAGGAAAGGGGGAGTTGCAACACGAGCTCCCATGCTTTCCTCTCTCAGCTAGACTGTCCAAAACGGTCTTCCCCATGAAGGACGGGAACAATACACACGTGTTGCATCGGGCCTTACCTGGGCGCTCCCAAGGACTTGCAGGAGCAGGGCTGCGCCCACGAGGATGGCAAAGCTGCGGAGACGCAAGGGATTTGCTATGGCGGAGAGGCAGCACCCACCCCGTGCCTGAGCTTCCACCCAGGAACCCAGTCTGCACTGCCAACCATCGATCCCTCTTGGACCTCCCCATTCCCAGAGCTGGGTGCCAAGCCGTGAGGCAAGGCCTGGAGGTTACTGCTCCGGGCATGGCCCCTAAGCCCTGGTGCCCGCAGGGACCCATCCCTTTCCTCACCGCTTCATGGCTCGGCCGTCAGCAGACTCTGGCCGTGTGGATGTCGGCCAGCAGGCAAAAAGCAGCGTCAGGGCGGCCACCGGCGGAGCCCGAGCAAAGGGCAGCGCCAGGCTGGCAGGGCAGCCGCGGGCAAAGGGCAGCGCCAGGCTGGTGGTGTGCAGCCACGCTTCACCCGCCACCCCAGGGGTCCTCACTCTCCCCCTCTCTCAGCTTTCCAGAGGAAGAGCAGTGTTTATGGTAAACTATTCCCTCAGGGAGCAGCCTGTCTCTTTGACTTGTGCAAGCAGCCCCCATAAATAGTTTACGAGTTGCGCTAACTCAGAAGGATAAAGGAGCTAACTGGAGAGCTCCAGGCTTTGTCGTGCCTGTGGTGGCACTTTAAATGAACCCCAGGGTACCTGCACAGCAGTGCACACACAAAAAGCACAGTTTACACCCTGCTTTGATATTAACATTGAAACCTTGCAGGCTTTACACTCGCTGGTTTGGGAAAACGATCTGGCTCGGGGAGGCTCCCCAGGAAGGGGAGCTGCAGACCAGGAATGCAACCCCCTGTAAAGCCAAACGGTTCTTCACGCTCGGCGCAGGCGCCCGCCGGCGAAAAAGCCTAAATACATAAACAAATAAATAAAATATAAAATTAAGCGCGGCCGCACGCCGCATATACCCGGAGCGCCCTCCCCTCAGCGCGAGCCCCGCCGCCGCCAACCGCCCTAACGGCCGCGCGTGCGCACGGCCCGCCGCCGCCAACCGTCCTAACGGCTGCGGCGTTGCCGGGCAACGCGGCCGACGCGGTGCGGGCGCAGCCCGGTGAGGCGACGGCGAGAGCGGCTCGCTCCGCGCTCCGTGCTCCGTGGCGGCGGCGGCGGCGACGGTGAGTGCGGCTCGCTCCGCGGTGGCGGCGCCGCGGGCAGGAACTCGGCGCGGGAAGGCACGGGGGGCACCTCGCGTTGGGCCGCCCGAGCCGCGCGCGGCTCCCCCGGCGGCCGCTTCCCCGCCCACTGCGGCACCGCCGCCTCCTTGTCCCCTCCCCTCCGCGCCGCGGGGCCCCGCCGGGGATGGGGGGCTGCGGGGCCGCGCTGAGGGAGGCAGGGTGCCCAGCCGAACACTCCCGGCAAACGTTAAGCTCAGGCGTCTCCCCGAGCCAGGTTTTGGGACTGAGCGAGGAGCTTTGTTAGCATCGAGGGTGAATGGGTGCTACCAGAGATCGGTTTGCTTTGCTCCTGATCTGTCCCTCCCCTGTTTGAGGAGCTCTTCACTAGGGGGTGTCCTACAGATTTCTGAGCATCCCCAAACCACCGCAGAGGAAGGAGAGGACGGGCTAGATCCTTTGCAGGAGGAGATGCTGCACGCTCGTTCCTGATCTAGAGTGTCGAAAGCCCCAGTGCGTTCGCAGCCTCAGCAGGGAGCCCTTGGAGGTTGCCCTGGCTATCACAGGCCCCTTTGTATTCCTTTTTTTTTTGAGGGAGTTGCTGATCCTGACTTCAGGCATCTTCCTCCTCATTTGAGGAGACCTGGCTGAGACACAGCATCTGTTGTGCCCATATTTACATGCTGCAATGATGGCTCCTCGCTGTCTGATGGTAATCTAATGGCCTTAGGCTGTCCATCTTGCTTAACACTGCACAGTTTAAGTCCTCGTAGAGGAACTTGAGATCCCCAAGGAGGTGAAAACACCCCCAAAGAAGCCATGGGCTGTGTGTCCTGGTAGGTTTTATTTCTCATTTCCTCTGCTTTTACCATTGGAAGGGTGTTGATGCCAGGCAGGCAGCTCCATACCGAAGGATGCAAACACAGCAGCTTTTGAACCTGTGGTTTCTGCTCCCTGAGAACTCAGCCAAGAGACCGTGACTCTCTGCGTCCCTTGGGAGACTTAGTCTCAGCCTGCAAAGGGGCTTTTCCATCTTGGTTGAAGTTGTTAAGTGTGGAGATCCACACTGCTTTGAACACCCAGGTACGGCAGCTTTTCTCTGAAGAGGCAGAATATCTGAAAGGAGAAGAGGGCACCTATAAAACACGTATAAAAGCGGCGTATAGAGCTGATTTTTTTTCTTTAACCTGATAGTCATGTTCTTCCTTTCCTTGCAGCACCAGACCAGGGCCATGGTGAAGCCAGGGGCCAGCGTCTCCGAGAAGCCTGAAAAGGAGCGGCGTGGAGGCGGTGATGACTTCGATAACGTTCCCTTGATAACCCCGCTGGATGCCAGCCAGCTGCAGCAGCCCTTCCCGGACAAGGTAGGCACAAAATGTGCCCTGTGACGGCCAGTGTGCTTCCTCGGGGCCAGCTTTGCTTGGCCACGGAGAGAGGGGTGGCTTCTTTCTTCCATTCCCTGCCAGACACATTGCACAGTCCTGAGGGCATAATGTGGGCTGCAGGGGCCAGGATTGGTGCATGCCAAGCAGTGCTGAGAAGCTGCCACTTGCACCCCAGGTTTGTCCCCAGAGCCTGTAAACCCAGGCTCATCTCGTAAGTGCAGGGGTTACTCTGTGAGTCCTCGTTGGGTAGCTCTGCCTTCTGCTGCCTGGCAGTGATGTTTCTCACTAGTTTCCCCCTTTTCAGATGATTGTCAAGACCTGGACAGAATATAAGCTCCAACAACATCAGCAGAGGAAGTTATACATCCCAGGAATTAAAAAGCTGAATGTAAACATCTACGATGAAGTAGCAGAAAAAGTCAAGGTAATTCCCATCCCTCTCTGCACCCACAAGCGCTTCCACCACAGGCGTGCAGCAAACTCATGATGCCACAGCCTTCCTCCAGGGAGGAGAACAGCCACTGTCCTGCCAGCACTGGCAGTTGCTTTTGAGTGCTGGAGAATAAGCTGTTGAGCTGAAATAGGGGAAGGCTCTTCACTGCAAGCCAGGACAGAGGTATTTGGTATTTCCTGGTACTTTCCAGGACATTCGTGTGCCATGTGTGTGCTGCCACTCACATAGGTGAGGAGATTTAGCAAGAGCTGGATGTGTCTAGCAAGGTATGCAGTGACCATCACAGCCAAGAGCTAAAAGATCTGAGCCAGGTACATTTTTGGCCTCGCGAGGTACAAAGTGATTTGAGCCAGACAGAGTAGCAGGTTGCTACCTGCGCTTGCAGCTGGATCAATTCTTCTCCCACATCTCCTCCTATCTTGTCCCTGACTGCTCTCCAGGGCTCCCTCCCTTTCTTTTCCCGCAGCTCACGGGGCTCATCCTCATCACCATGGCCTTCCTCGCCTGCCTGCTCATGCTCGTCATGTACAAGGCCCTGTGGTACGACCAGTTGAGCTGCCCCGAGGGTTTCGTGTTCAAGGTAAGGAGGACGTGTGAGCCTGGGGGTCGGTGGACACTTTCCAGCAGAGTAATGCCGTTCCCACTGCAGCCTGCTAGCTTGGAGGGCTTTGTGCTGCTGCTTTGAGGACTGCTGCGGCTTCCGCTTTCCTTGGACATCTCTGCCCATGGAGAATGAGCTGGAGACCCCAGCAAACACCTCATCTATGAAGACTCCCTTGAGGAGGAGTGTTGGGAGAGTGGTGGGCCTCGCCCGGTCTCCTGTGGGCACCACCAACTGCCCCAACCTCACAGCTGAACCGAGGAGGGAGCACTCAACCTGCCAAGGGTGTGCAGACAGCCTGGAGAGGAGTGCAGACCCTCAGTGGCTTCGAGATGCTGCTAGCTCCTCCTTTGGGCTCACAGGAGAGGGAGGAAGCCCTGTGCTCTCACCAAGAGCAGCCAGGTCTTCCCTAGCCTTGCTGAGCATGCAGGGGTGCTGACATCCTTGCTTGTTTGGGATACCAGAGGCTTGGAGGTGGGAGCCAGCCTGGTTGCCACATGGTGCTGGTGGATGTGGTGGGTGTTCCCCGAGCCATCATGGGAGAACACAAAGGATGAGCTCGGTCCCAGGGCACCTAAAGTACTCGTGCCAGAGCCACTTGGGCGCGAGGTGGCTGTAGGCAGCTGGGCTCTTCCTATTTGTCTCCTCTTACTTTCTTCTTCTGCTCCCCAGCACAAGCACTGCAGCCCAGCCGTCCTCGAGATGTACTACTCAGAGCAGGAGACAGCACCTCGGGGAAGTCTCTACATGGCCATCAACCACTTGAGCCAAGGCAAGAAGAGTATCCCAGATCTGCCATCCCCGTGGATACCACCAGTCAGTTCCCTGAAGGAAGCAGAGAACGTCAAAGAAGTGGCAGGAGGCCATCGGGAGTAGGGCAGGGATCCAGCACACGTGCCAGCTCTTGCTCCACAGAGCAAAACTCTGTCAGCACCAGTCCTGTTTCCAAAACCAAGCAAGTAAAAGACGGTCTTGAGTGGGCACGGGGCTGCAACTAAGGGTTTATGGTGTCCTGTGGGGATTGCTTCGTTCCCCACCCTTCTCCCATTGGTTGGAACAACGTTGTCCCAATGGTTATTGCCTACATTTTCCCTGTCCGTGTCCGCAGCTCCCAGAAGGCAGGATCACACCATGGAAACCCTCTGCTGCTCGTGGTTTTCAGCTTCTCCGTGGACCGTTCGAATGGAGTGGGTCATGGCCCGCCCTTGCCAAGCACCGGGGCTGCCTGCGTCCGACAGCCACTTCCAACTGTGAGCACTAGTTCCTCGGTGGCGTTGCTTCAGTTTTGATGGGTCTCTTTTGGGTGTTGCAGCTGCTGGCTGGCCAAGATAAGGAGAGGAAAGATGCAAGGCTAAGAATGACTCCATTTACTTCCATTTGGCTCCTGGATAGGGTCTTGTCTTTTTATTTATTGTTATTTGAAACCTTGATGTGTGTGCGCTGTAGCTGGCCTGTGATCGTGCTCCCCGCTCCTGGCTAGGCCTTGTGTTTGCCCCTCGATGTTTCAGTGATGGTGCTTTTCCCCAGCCGTGTGTTTCTTGAGAAACTGTGATCTTTGCCTCAAGGTGAGTTCTGGCAGGCTTTTTTTGGAGAGCCAAATTAATGTGGCAATGGGCAGCTTTTCTGTAAGCAACAATAAACGTGTGCTCTTGTCCCAGCTCACTTGTCTCTCTGCCAGGTGTGTTCCCTTGACCCACGTTCCCGTTGACCCAGCCCTGCTTGCAGAGGAATTGCTTGCAGAGAGAAATCTGCTGGAAAACAACAGTTTTCCGCAGCTTGTAAATCTCTCGTGGCAATTAACTGCAGTCTTCTTGTCCCCCCTCAGAGAGGGCCTTAGTAAGCCCTTCGGCTGTTGCTCTTCCTGGGTTTTACTGTACCCCATCCTCCATCATTTTGAAATTTCCCACCAGGGAGCATTCCAGGACACAGAAACTGATGGCCCTGTACCAAGGGTTATGGTGAGTCATGGGCCACGGGGACAGCACATGGCTCTAGTTCAAGTCCTGCCTTGCCTGCCCACAGTGATCCCAGGAGAGTTGAAAACCTGGGCTCTTGATGTGGGAGACAGCCTCTGCTGCATCAAAACCCCGAGCATTTAATGACTGTGTCACCCCGCACCTCAGATGATAGGTGGCCTCTAATATGGAAAACTTGTGTCCCATATGAAGTGGCAGGCCAGGCCAGCCATGTAATGACTGCAACATCTGAAGTCCATGTTGTAAGTTTTATTGACCTCTTCAAGAGAGGCAAAACTCACCGGCCAACACAAATCTCCTGCTTCCTCTTGGCTCATCAGGGAGCGGTGCTGGCCTGTGTATAAAAGCAGTATATATTTTGGTTTCTGTGCCATCACTTGTCTGAAGACAGATTAGAAAATCAGAGAATGCTGTGGCTGGAGGAGCCTGAAACCTTCCCTTCCCCTCCTTCCTTTGCTTCACGTAATGAGCTCTTCTGCTCCTTTACAGAATCCAAATTCAGTCTGAGGCTCACGCTGCATTTGAGGCAGAAGCAAAGTCTGACACAGGGTGTAGGTCCTGCAGCACACACCACCAGTATCCGGAGGGCATGGCCAGATCCAAGGAAGGTGAGATCTTAGCACAAAATAAGTGCTTCCAAACGAACCAAATTCCGAGTCAAGCTGGCAAAGAAAGTTTCTAGAAAGGTAAAGCCCGGTGCTGGTCAGTAAACGACTGCTCACTTGGCTCCTTGAGTTGCCTTGTCTCAGGTGAGGTCAAATTTTGTGAAGAAGGTGATCTGCTTGCCTGGGGCAGATGTCTCGAGTAGATGACCACTATAGGATCCCTACTAGAGTGGACAGTTGAGATCCAATTGCCCATACAGGGGTGTGACATTCAGTTTCAGATGTCCCTTTCCGTGGTCTCCTGGTGCCAGTGGAGGTGGTCACAGTTCTTCTGCAGGGCTGGTGTCAGCCCTGAAGATGCTTTGCATAATCTGGGCCATGTCTGGGCCAATTTGGACAGTTGTTCAATTGCACGATGCATTTGGGATTTCCCTGGAGTTGCTCTGAAACAAGTTGTGACACCTTCTAGGTGAAAGGAGGTCTCAAGGGCAGCAGGACTGCCACACACTCTGCTCTACCCTTAGAGGACTTGCAGCTTTTATCCAGGCTTTTGTGAACTCAGCTGGGCCCAGCTCTGGGCCAACATCTGAGCAGCCAAACAGCTGCATGAGGAACTGTGAGGGCTGGAATTTCTCCAACTATCCAGGCAAATGTGCAAAAGACTCCACAGTTCTCGTGGTACTCTGCTGGGGAAGCGACGCTTTTCTGCAGTCCCTGGAGCAGGTAGGAAGTAAGTCACATCCTCGGACCTGTCAGGTGGCCTTAGAGTAGCCCCGAGCTCCTTTCTGGCCTTTAGTAACAAGCTGCCATGGAGACAGGAGATGCTCGTGTTGATAAAAGCCTTCCAAATTACAGCAATTATTTCCACATACTCCCGTGTCTGGGACTACTTTATTATTCCTTCCAGCCATCACAAAACTGATGAAATTTGCTCCCATTCTTTAATGTCTAATGAATTTCCACCTCAATGCAAGGCAGAGTTAAACTCAGAGAAAATTTCTTTAAACTACGGTCCTTTTGAATAAGTATTGTAGCAACCAAAAATGCCGTGGAAGTGCTGAGCACATAGAATTTAATTTCTTGATATGTTTTTTTTTTTTCCTGATAAATGGGCAAGGCCCGATACCACAAGAAGTGCAGCCCTTCACAAGGAGGCTTATCCGGGCTCCTTTGGGTTAACCACATGTGGTAAGTGTTTTGTTTTGTTTTGTTTTGTTTTTTAAGCTGCAAAGGGCATTGAGAAATTTCCCTGTGGTTTTAGGTACGCCTGCATTTGGAAACAGCTGTAAATCAGTACGGAGGGAAAAGGCAGCCCTTGTGCTAGTTTAAGCACTGGAGAAAACCTGCAGTGCAAAACTAGCAACTTAGAAGCAGCAAATGTGTGGCTGAGCCCCCCTTATGAAGAAGCCACTTGGACCTCGTGCTGGCCATGGAACTGCTGGGAGTGCGAGGTGGAGATGGAGAGTGGTGTCCCCTCCACCAGTGCTGCTGAGGTTGCGGGCTGCACTTCCAGAAGGCAGAGACCAACTGGACTGGTTAGTCTGGGAGGGCCTCTCAGAAGCTGGTCGTGACCTTTCCACCAGATCCTTCTTACCCCTTTACCATGCCCGAATTCTCCTGGCTGTGCCAGAGGTAGGAAGCGTGCCCAGGACTTGCATCTTCCTGCATCTGGCCTCACCTCCCCTAGTTCACCCATATCCCTTAGGTTGTCACTGAATGCAGGAATTTGTGTTGGAGTGAAGAATGTGGGCCACCACAGACCAAGTTCTTTCCTGCAGTGGAGAAGGGCAACACGTGGTTAGAAGCACCGTGATTCACGGCCTGTAAAGCGTGAGACTCCATGTTCACTCAGGGACCAGGGCACGGCCTGGGGATCACTGTCCTACAAGGCTAAGGGACTTGCCCAGGTCTGCTGCACAACATGGAAACAGCCCATCCACAGCCTGCCTTAGCAGCATCAACAGTCTGTTTCCCTCCCCCCAGACTCATGCTCTGCTCTTGGATACTGGCTCCACGATGTAGAGAATGAGAATGTGCTGCCTGGGTCACCTGCCTGCATGTCCACCAAGATGGGCATCATTCATGAGGCATCTGGAGGTCTGCAGTCCAGCCAGACCCTCTTTTCAGTACCTTATATGCCAGGAGTGGTGGAGTTTATTCCAAGACCAAGCTGTGGAAGGCTTGAGTTCCAAAAGGAAAGCCACAGCAGTCAGGAGGCCAAATCATGAGCCAGCGATGATCACCATGGGATCTCTTGCCTCAGCATCTTGCTTCCCTCACCCTCTGTATCTCAGCAGGTTTTCTACATGTTGTCAATAGCACCTCGTTTTTGGCTTCATGGTTCCTGTTTTCTCTCTGCCAGGATAGCAGGAAGAGCAATAGCACCCAATTGCTTCCATCCTTCTGCTGGCACACAAGCTTTCTGCTGCAGAGGAAGCCTTCCACGCGTATGAGTTCAATTGCCAGCCGTCATGTGCTTGGTTACCAATACAACCCTCAAAGACAACCAAGAAGTGGGTTGGGGACAGGTTTTGCACCAGGACTTGGCACAGCATCGGCTGTTGAGGCATGACCTGCACATGTGAGTAGCTAAGTCCTACACCCAACTGGATGCTCCTGAGAATGTCTGGACAGAGTCTGCACTGACCCCTCGTTAGATTCTCTGTACAATTTTTATAACATTGCCATAGTGAACGCCTCTGTGGCATTTTCTGTTTTGTTTTACTGATTTCTTTATATTTTAAGCCCTACTCAGATTTCAGCATCTCTCCATCAGGAGCCAAGACGTACTTGAAGCAGTGCTGTCCTGTTTTCCTCCCACACGAGTCACCTCGTTGTTGGTCCCTAAAGGAGCCAGCAGCTTTGGCAAGGCCTCCTGCACTGCTGGCCCAGAGCACTCGAGCAGAGGAGGAGCTGGGGCCCTCACCACAAGGCCTGGACAGGAGCACTCAGGCCGGCCCTGGAAGTAGGGCGCCCTTCACACCGAGAACCACCCTCCAAGGCCAGGGTCAGGCTGATGGTGGTTCAGGTGCTGCTATGGTCTTGGGCGCTGAGGTGATGTCCCCAGCAAGCTAGCAAAAGCCTCAAGCCAGGATGAGACAGAAGCCCCTCTAGCTGTGCGGATAGAAAAACCATAGGGCAAGAAGGAAACCCAAAGTGAGGACTCACCAGCTGCCACCTGTCAAAACTGCAAAGGACGAACATGTGAGCGGAGCCAAACGGAGGTCTCTGCTCACACACTGACCACTAAGCTTCACATTGAAGAGGTGTGCCAGCAGGAATCACTGGCCTCCAGTTTGCTAAATGTTTCCCATCAGGAACCCTCATCTCCCATTCATATGAACCATTTTTGGCTTCATTTTTTTCTCCTTCAAAGCGGTTTGCTTCTTTTCTTTTTCTCCACCTTAATAGCTTTTAAGATCTGGTGTCTCAGAGAGCAACAAAAAGGATTTCTCCTTCTGTAAAAAAAAAATTCCTGCTCCTCAATGCCAAGATGCAGCATTTAAGATTAGGATTCCTGCAAAAGATACCTCTTCTGTAAGAAGCAGGTCCTCACAGGGTACAGACTGGGCAGGATAGCCCAGCCTTGTGCTGTCAAGGACTGTGACTCCCCAGAAGAAGAGCTGGGACTTCTGCTTAAATTTCATTAAAAAAAAAAAGAAGAAAAAATGAAGCCAAGATCTTGGTGACACCTTAGCAAGAACATCCTATTCTATGGTATGCCAAATTAGGAAAACCGAAAAAGACTATGTTAATAGAGCTTCAGCTTTTGCTAGCGTGAATGTTTTGGAAAATAAGACATATGTCTAAACTGTAACAAATTGAAAAGCCAAATAACGGACAAAACATTTGACTGTTGTGCAAATAACTGAAAGACTCCTGGCAATAGTATTTTAATGCTTATTTTAGCAGCTTTGAAGCCTGAAGGAAAATAGAAACTCAAAATTGTTTCACTTGAAGAAAGAAGTGTGAAAATTCTTTTGACTGAAGCCATAAGGACTTAAGTTTATAAATATTTTGATCCGGAGTAACTTGTGTGCTTTGTGCTTTGAACAAAGCTTGTGCTGTTGCTTCATTGCACAATTCATTGCACTCTTTTCAGTATGGAAACAGTCCAGACTGGACAAGCAGTAGGATCTCTCTAAAACACCCTTGAGTCGGTCTCCGCTTTGCTTCTGTATTGATGTTTTCCACCGCCACTGCAGCCCACACCAACCTCATGGCATGGGGATCCTGTGGGCTCCAGCAATGTGCCAGCTGATCCCAGATGTCCCCCAAGGTTTCCCAGCCTGTAGCAAAAGACACTCATTTTTTTCAAAGATTTTGAAGACACTTTCCCTTGTTTGAGGAAAAAGGGAGAGGAGATGGGACACATAAGCATCAACCTGAGGAATTTTCTTAACTCTTTATTTATGCTAAAGCATGTCCAAGCTTTCAGTGGCAGCCTACCAAGAGATCTTTCAGACAATTCCTTCCGAATTTCTACTTCCCATCTCAAATATAAGATGATTTTCCAGTAGAGAGAAAAATACAGCTACGGCCAAATTATAAGACATAAATCGGCCTGTTTTTTTCTGTAGCTCTGTTTAAAATAAACAAGATGATCCTTTTCTCTTGGCCTTCCTGTAACTTAGAAGCTCAAGAAGTTTGAACCTTGGACATTTACACAGTACTTCCTGTTAATGAATCACGAATCTTCCTAAAATGTTTCAGAACGGGGCTGAAGTTACTTTGCACATGCAGGAATGTCTGAAAAAGTCTGGAAAACGAGAGTCTCTGAAAGAATCAGAAGGAATTTGGAGAGATACAATGAAAATTAATTTCAGAGCATGAGATAAAGGGCAGGGTGTGCTGCCCCTTTTAAAAAGATGCTGACATGCAAGAAAATATAGAAGAACAGTGTTCTGAGCCCTGGAGAGGTAAGACAGGGATTAAGCAAAGTTTCTGTTTCAGCATAGTCACTAATCCCAATTCATCTGTCATGGGAGAGTCTCCATTAACCAGTTATACTTCTCAATAGTGCAATCATGTTCTCTTGCTTAATGTGTCATCCATCAAGGCCCTAATTAATATTTATCTTACCCAAGCAGGAGGGAATGGCTTTACAGACACATCCTCATTGTCACCAGTTGATCCAACAGTCTGGCTTTGTCATCTCTAATAGGCCAGGCCAGGTTAATTGTGGGGGCGACATCTGCAAACGAAACACAGATCTTCATATGGCAGAGTGGAAATCCTTCGTTGCTGAAGAATCAAAAGAAAAAAAAAATAAAAAAGGGAGAGACACAGGAGCATTTATGCATTCACAAAAGAGCAGGGAGTATGAAGAGGAAACGATAGCAGCACATTTATTTTAATTGATCCTTCAGTGAATAAGAATAAAAAATATTTCCCCTGCTGCCACTTCCCCTCTCACCACCCTTGGAGCTAGCCACGAGGAGAAGCTGTAAAATCACGTAAGCAAATAGGCTATTGTGAATGTGTCTTGGTTTCTGAGGCCCTAGGAGCTACTTGACTCCTGCAGCCCCATGGTTAAGTATCTCAGGTGACAGCTAGGCATTTTCAGCTAAAGAATATAGCAACTGCCTCTTGGGTTCAGGAGGGCCAGTTCCTGATCAAGATGTCTCCCAGATAACAGCAGGCACCTGGATTTAAATTCATTTTTTATTCATTTAATTCATTTGTTTATTCATTTCCTCATTCTGTGTTGAAGAAATAGAAATGGCATCTCTCTCTTTCCACCAGTAGATCTCAGGGCACTTTTATTACTGCCATTAGCCCTGTTTTCCCAAGAGGGACGCCAAGCCAGGGGAGCTTCCCCTGTGATTTATGCGAGGAGCAGCATCAGCAGTTCCGAGCAGACCTCCCATACTGCAGTGATGCTTGGTGCTCCATGCTGCCATGAAGACCTGCGTTGTGATCCCCTGGGCAGAGCGCAGCCAAGGAGGACAGTCGGCAAGACGAGCAGGATACGGCCATGGCTGGGTCAGGCCCAAGGCTGGGACAATTCTGGTGAGCGCAGAGACAGGCAGGAGGAGAAGGGTGATGCGCCACTGTAGGAAGAGCAAAGAGGGCACATAGGCACATCCAGTGCTTGTGGCTTGTTCTTCTCCCATCCATACTCATTTAGCCATCCAATTTGATTTGCTTTCCAGAGCAGTCTCACCATGCACCACCTCTTAGGTCTCAAGATGATCCTGAAAAGCCCTTTCTTCTCTCCAAACACCTTCCTACCTCTCTCTGAACACCCTGCAAAGCCCTCATAATTATAAAAAACATCAGACTGAAGGCACCCCAAGTGACAGTTGTCAGTCTGACCTCAGCCCACAGCAGGGCCAATGCTACAGCTATAGCAGGTTGCTTAGGGTTGTGTCCAGGTGAATCTAGGTAATCCCTGAGGACAGAAACCACCCACTATTCAACTTCATCAATACTATAATCCCAAACGCTGAAGGAAATCATTTAAGTTGTCTGTCCCAGATTGACCTTCAGTGTTCCAGTGATCTGAAAAAGACATGGAGGGTGTCCTGGTTGAAAATGGTGGAGGCTCATGTAGTCACAATGGCATGTCTCAACCATCTACTGTGCCCTCCTGAGCCAAAGGAGCCTGGGGAAGCTCTAGAGATACTACAGGCCAGAGAAGCAAAGCTGAGAACCAATCCTGAGTACTGAATCTTCCATGATGTACCATGGCATGATTTTGTGTCAACCATTCTGAACACCACATCCTGATCTTCTCGGTAGCCTTATGGGAAGGCACACAGGGTGGCCTCAAGACAAATAAGAAGGGAACCATCAACCAGTTCCTTCCAGTTCCTGTCCAGAAATGGTAACTTCCATCAGTTGAGAGCTCTGGAGTGCATCTGCTTCGTAAACCCGTCTCCACCGCAAGGCGGGATGAACAACCCATCTCAGCTGCTTGCTGCTCATCAGGGGTTTTTTGTTCCTGTTTTTTGTTGTTTTTTTTTTTTTCTTTTGAATTTCTTCTAAACCAGGACTGATAGTTCACCTGAGGATTCTGCTCTGTCATTCTTCTTCAGTACATTCTTATGGTTTGAACTGATAAAGCACGATAGGAATACACATGTCAATGCTGATCTATATCATTACAATAAACTGCACAATAGAGCCTGTAGAAAGCACTGTTCGTTAATTTGCCCTGATTTACAAGTTTCTAATTCACAGCAGACTTTTGATGCCAATTTATCGCGCTTTTTTGCTTCTTCTGTAAAGTACAAGGGGAAATTGCATCATCCTTAGGCTTTCAGATGGCAAACCCTTAGGCAGATGCAGTAGACTTCCTATGTTGATCCCTACGAAACACCATGCGGTGTCAACTGTAGGACGCCACAAGTTTCACCAGAGCCCGGTTCAGGGGGGTGGGAAGCCTGTTCCCTGGATCCAGCATTGCTCTCTTCTTTACAGACACAGTAGTCAGCATAATCACTGCTCCATTTTGCTTTCCAAACTGAACTGCAGTTTCTTGCTTTACAAGATGCTGCTGAAGCTCCGAACTCTCCAGAGTAAAAGTAACAAAGCACACAACCCTACTGAAGGTGGCAAAAGACATCCTGACTCCCTGGACATGTTGGCAGAGCTGGTCTAGAGGAATATCTTCTAAAGTAAAGAAGTATAGAGGGATGAACTAGGTTGGTTCTGCTATGGATAGCTATTGGGCATTTTGTGGGTACAAACAGCCCTTGTATTACAGCTGGTTCTTTAGCAGATTTCTCTGAACCTGTGTCCCTTCGGGTCTACTAAGGGCCATATTGTCAGCTTTCCAGATGGGTGTGCTCTTCATTAAGCCAGCCGCAGATGTCTCTGACAGCCAGCCTTTGTGTAGCCTGAAGACCGTCTCTCACATCTGCTGGAGGGATCAGCAGCAGGAGAGCTGGAAGGCTGTTCAGCTCCCTGCTGCTGATCCCTCCAGCAGATGTGAGAGACGGTCACTGCACAGCAAGGGCTGGCTGTCAGAGACATCTGCGTGCTGCTGCAGGAAAGCACTCCCATCTGGATGTCGGAAAATATGCCCTTGGTGACCCAAGGACACAGTCAGAGAAATGCTGCTGAAGGAACCAGCTGGTAATACAATTGCTCGGTCTCCAACCTTATGTTTTCTTCCCCCTGCATTGTAGGACAGCAGAAATCTCTTCTATCACTTGCAGCTTCTCCCTAGCTCCCCATTTCATTCTCCCGCCTCAAGACTTCTCCTCAGCATAGAGAGGAGAAGTTCCCCTTCCTCTTCTCCCCTTTCCCCACTGGAGCACAGGGGACAGCAGCATGGCAGCCTTCAGACATCGCTGCACATGGACCCTGGTTCCCTGACCTGGAAATATGCTCACCGGAGCGAAATTTCTTCCTTTGCAAGTGCCTGGCTATGAGAGACTCAACAGTCTCCTTGATGATGGCCTACTTGTTTTTGGGAAGCGGCTGTGCTATTTTTTAGCAGCATGTCCTCAAGGAAATCCCGCAGATGTTCTCTTGACCCTTCCTGCCTAATACATGGGATATTCTTCAGAACGAAGAGTACACGGAGGAGGGACATTTGAACTCAGCAAATTGGAAGCAAACATACAACAACAACAAAAATGCTTTTTGGGGAAGATCCCCAAACTTAGGTCAAAATTAGCTTGTAGCTTGGGCCTAGGGCAGTATAGAATCTTAGAAAAATCAGGCTGAATGCACTAATAATTGGGGATGCCTATGTGAGCCCTGGGGAGGTGTCCTGTGTTTTGGTCTAAATAACAAGGAGGCTGGTTCCCACTGTTAAGTCCAGTTTTCGAATCGACAGAGAAAGAGGCAAACACCATCGATATTTTGTGCTTTTAATAATAGGAGAAAGATAATAAGTATTACCAGCTAGCTGGGGTCCAGGCTTTCCCACACAAGGGTCACACCACAGACCCCGGCTGTTTCGGTCGTCCCTCTTTTATACTGTTTTTACCCCAAAAATGTTCCCCCTCCTGTTCTCCTGTTCTGCTTTCATGTCAATGTTATCTATATTTTATTGCCGACTGGGACACCTCTGGATAAGCAACCCCTCCATGCAGACCATCCCGTTTTGCCATATATCAGGAGTCTTTATAGATAGGCAACCTCTCCATGCAGAACGTCCTGACCTGCCAGATATCAGGAGTCCTTGCAGATAGGCAACCCCTCCATGCAGAGCCACCTGTCCTGCCATTTATCAAGAATTCCTGCACTTTGAGACTAAGTATTGACTAGCTTATTATTACACTCTATTTCGTCCCTACATTCCCCCCTTTTTCTTTTGCTAATATCAGAGAATCCTTTCTCTATCCTTCTGAGTTTTTCGCATGAACATTATATGCATAGAATTAACTTGATTTGTAGCTTTTTCCATTACCCCCATTACACATTTCCACATTATACAGATAGACAGTAACAGTAATAACAGAATTACAAATATGCGCAATCCTTCTTTTATCAGTCCTGATATCCATCCAGGTAGTTCCCCAAACAATGACTTTAGCCATTCGTCTATCAGTCCTTCTTCCCGTGTTATGTTCTGAGTGTGTTCCTTGAGCCAGCGCAATTGTTGTTGAATGCATGTCGCAGGCTGTTCTGATCGAGCAGGAGTTGTTCCAATACCTCAGTTGTCGCATTTGCTTGCTTCTCACTCCAACAGGCTAACTTCGAAAGTCCCCTTAATGCATTTCCTGCTGCAGCTCCTGGCACAAAGATAGCTAAGGCGACCCGCGCAGTTACAGATATTAATTGTACATTATCATTACATTCCAGTGTTAAACCAAGGGAACGCTTTTGCCTTCTTTGTTCCTGCTTCATAGTTAACAACAGGGCTATCACTGCCAGTTGCCCTAAATAACACGGTCCCCCATAGGCACTCTTAGCTATTCCCTGCCACGCTCTGTTCCCACAAATTAAAAACACTCCATCTGGCAAGGCCTTAGCGGTATCATTATTTCATAGTAAATCTGTCCTCTTATGTACCTGTCCTGATAGATCCCCCCAATATGCTCCTAAGGGTAATCCCACAGGGAATCGTTGTTGTAACCCGTCGACTGTCCCATTTGTCCCACAGAATGTCCCGTTTGCATATATGGGACCGCTACCACCTGGGCTGTTTCTGGCTTAGTGGGGAAGGCCTCCACCCACCCCGAGAAAGTGTCTACTAATACCAATAAATATCTATACCCATATTTACCTGGTTTTATTTCCGTAAAATCTACTTCCCAATGCCTTCCAGGTTCACCACCCCTTTCCCTTATACCTTCATGCACCTTTCTGACCCTCGATGGTTTCATTTCCTTACACGCTTGACACCCTTCTATTATCTCTCTTAATATTTTCTTCCGATCTTGGAATCTCAACCCGAACTTTTCTATTAACAGTCCCATTTTTCTTTCCCCCAAGTGTGTGGTACTATGTAACTGCTGCGCCATCCTCTGTCCCATCCACTTGGGAATTAACATTCTTCCTCCTGTATCGTAATATCTTTCTCCAGCACTTTGTTCTTCAGTTCCGCTCTTTGAGCCGAAGTGCCGTCTGGTAAACGCTGGCTCCAAACTATTTCTCCGTTCTAATTTACCACCCGCCCTTCTTCTTCCTTGCTCGACCAAGCTACTTCCATCTGTAAACCACACTTTTCCTCCTTGCATCGGCTCATCCTTCACATCTTCCCGCACTGTCGTAGTCTCAGCTAACACCTCCTGACAAATATGCACAGGTGTTTCATACTCTGGGTTAGGTAGGAGAGTGGCTGGATTCAAAGTCATTGGGGATGTATACATAATTCTTCCTGGGTTTAAAAGCAAGGCTTGATAATGAGTCAGCCTAGCATTTGTTATCCATCTTTCAGGCCGCTGTTTGAGTAATGCCTCTGCGTAATGAGGAGCCGTTACATACAGCTTTTGCCCAAACGTGAGTTTGTCTGCGTCCTTAACCATTAACGCCACGGCTGCAATAATTCAAAGACATGAGGGCCACCCTGCGGCAACTGGACGCCACTATCCTTTTCCAAGGGTCTTGATTCTGCGTTAACACTCCCTTGGCAACTCCCGCATTTTCGCTCACATATCTGTGTCCGGGAGTGCAAGTGCAGGGGCCTCTAGCAGGGTTAATCTCAGTTCCTCAAAAGATTTTCCCATAGCTTCTGTCCACTGGCAGTCCGGTTTCTCTCGACTCGCCTCATACAGAGGTTTCGCTTTTTCTGCAAACCCAGGTATCCACAAACGGCAGTATCCCACCGTCCCCAAAAAATCCTCCAACCTCTCTTGGAGATTTGGGTTCCTGAATCCGAAGAACAGTCTCTTTCATGGCATCAGTTAGCCATCTCCTACCATCTCGTATCTTATATCCCAGACATGTTACCTCCGGATTACATAGCTGAGCTTTCTTAGCACTTACTCGGTATCCTAGTTTATTCAATTCTTGCAACAACTTCCTCGTACCTTCCTCGCACTTCCTCTTTCGTTCTTGCCGCTAGCAGCAGATCATCCACATACTGAAGCAATTTCACACTAGGATTCTGTCTCCTGAATTCACTCAAATTTTCCTGCAGTATTTCATTAAATAAAGTCGGTGAATTTTTGAACCCTTGTGATAACCGGGTCCAAGTTAACTGACCCTTGTATCCGCTCTCGGGATCTTCCCATTCAAAAGCAAACATTTCCTGGCTCTGTTCCATCAGGGGGATGGTAAAAAATGCATCCTTTAAGTCTAAAACCGTATACCATCCCATATCTGGTGGCATTGTACTTAACAGAGTATATGGATTCGGGACTGTAGGATGCACATCCTCCACTCTTTTGTTAACTTTTCTCAAATCTTGAACTGGCCTGAAATCTCCTCTGGGCTTCTTTACTGGCAGCAGAGGAGTATTCCACGGAGATTTGCATTTACGCAGAATGCCAGCTTCCAGTAAACTTTCAATATGCTTCGCTATCCCTTGTCAAGCTTCAGGGGTCATTGGGTACTGTTTAGCCCTAATCGGGTGAGCTCCTGGTTTCAATTCCACGACCAGAGGAATTTTCCTTTTAACTCTTCCTACTCCCGAATTCTCTGCCCACACTTCTGGGATTTCCCTCATCCATTTTTGAGTTTCTGGTCCAATTTCTTCCTTCCTCTCTTTATACAGTCTGTATTCGTCCTCTAATCTAGCGGTCAGGACCTGTATCGGTCGTCCTTCCCGGTCATTGATTTTTATTCCATCATCCTCAAAATATAACCTTACCCCTAATTTAGTTAAGAGATCCCGGCCCATTAAGGGTACCGGACTCTCTGGTATATACCCGAAAGAGTGCGTGATCTGTCTATTAGCTACATATACTTTCCTTTCTGATGTCCACCGATACCCCTTACTCCCATTTACCCCTTGTACTCGAGTTTTCCCTGTCGATAGTTTCCCCGCTGCTTCATTTACCACCGAATATTCAGCCCCTGTATCTACTAGAAATTTTACACTTTTCCCTTCCATTTCTAATTCTATCTAAGACTCGGGGAAGGGTTCCGAGTCCTGGCCCCTTCAGTCGCTATCTTCTTTCGCCACCAGTACTCTAGGTGACCCCCTTTCTCCTTTTTCCGAACACTCATTTTTCCAATGTCCTTTCTTTTTGCAAATTGCACATTGATCCCTTCCTAACCGTGCCCCAACTCCTCTGGGGGGTGGTGGTCCCCTTCTTCGCCTCCCTGATTTTTCTCCTGCTTCAAAAAATATCCTAGCCATCTCCCTTTGATTTCTCCGATTTTCTTTTGCCTGATATCCCCGATCTTCCCTTCTCACTCTTTCCTGTTTTTTTTTCTGGAGTCTCCCTGTTGTTATACACCTTTTCTGCTACCTTTAAAAGATCTTGTAAAGCTTGTTCCCCCAATATATCAATCTTTTGTAATTTCCTTCTTATATCTGGTGCAGCTTGATTTACAAATGCCAAGATGACAGCTGCCCGATACCCCTCCTTTATAGGATCTAAAGAAGTGAATTGTCTAAACGCCTCTAATATTCTCTCTAAGAAATCGGCAGGGCTTTCTTCGGCTTCCTGCCTGACAGCAATTACTTTAGTTAAGTCACACGCCGCCACCCGCAACCCTGCCATCAACGTTTGCCGGTATGTTCGGAGACGCTCCCTACCTTCAGGTTGTTCAAAATCCCACGGTGGTCTTACCAATGGGAATCCTTCATCGATAAGGTTCTGCTGCACGGTGGGTCTCCCGTCTTCTCCCGGCACCAACTTTCGCGCCTCGGTCAGGATCCTCTCACGCTCTTCGGTCGTAAACAGCACTTTTAAAAGCTGCTGACAGTCATCCCAGGTAGGGTTATATGTAAACAGGATGGATTCTAATAAATCAATCAACGCCCGTGGCTTCTCGGAAAAAGAGGGGTTTTGACTTTTCCAATTACACAAGTCACTAGAAGAGAATGGCCAGTATTGATACGTACGCTGTCCCTGAGGCCCTGTTGTTCCAATTGCTCTAACTGGGAAAGCTTGAGAGGTGCTTGACACACCTCCCTCGTCTCCCCTTTGGTGCGATCGAGTCCCAAATGCTGGGCCCCTGTCTTCCCCTCCCTCCCTCCTTTGATCACTACTACTCACCTCCCTTCGTGCCTCGGGCAGAGGTGCGTAAGGGGGGGGATTGTGCCCACTTCCTTCATCCAGTATTTCTGGATATAAAGTCAAATCTGATAATACCGCCTTTTTCCCTTCCTTTTTCATTAAGTAAATATCAACCTTTTTATCCTTTCCATTCACTCCCACAAAAGGTTTCAGCCATGGGGGTGGATGTAAAACCAAATCCTCCCAGGTGATTATATATGGAAATTGATCTGGGTGCCCTTCCGACCCAGGTCTTATTATCACCTCTTTTACTTTCCTTACCAATTTTAAATCTAAACTTCCCTCTCTCGGCCAGCCTACGTCAAAACTTGGCCACTCACTTTTACAAAACATCTCCCATCGGTTTTTATACACTTTTACAGATAAATCGTATGCCCGATGCTTAACATATCCAAAATGATTTAACATTAATGACAAAGGGGTGGATTTCCCTTGTCCCATTGTATCAAGCTCGTTGCTTAAAACCAAAATTAATACAATTGCCAGTAAACCAGTAAGGGCGATTATTAACAGAATTCGCCCTTCCCAGACCGGTCTCCCCTCGTCAAGGAGAAACGGTATTCCCGACCAACCACCCTTCCTTTTTCTGGGAGTCCGAGGGACGTCTCCCTTAGGGCTCCAGCCGACAATCCTTTGGTGCGTCCACCTGGATTACCGTCGGCTCACCACCACACCCTGAGGCCTCCCTTAACTTATTATCTTTCTCCATTTTTTTCTTCTTTCTCGTATTCGAATCCCGGACGAGCTCCCAAATGTTAAGTCCAGTTTTCAAATCGACAGAGAAAGAGGCAAACACCATCGATATTTTGTGCTTTTAATAATAGGAGAAAGATAATAAGTATTACCAGCTAGCTGGGGTCCGGGCTTTCCCACACAAGGGTCACACCACGGACCCCGGCTGTTTCGGTCGTCCCTCTTTTATACTGTTTTTACCCCAAAAATGTTCCCCCTCCTGTTCTCCTGTTCTGCTTTCATGTCAATGTTATCTATATTTTATTGCCGACTGGGACACCTCTGGATAAGCAACCCCTCCATGCAGACCATCCCGTCTTGCCATATATCAGGAGTCTTTATAGACAGGCAACCCCTCCATGCAGAACGTCCTGACCTGCCAGATATCAGGAGTCCTTGCAGATAGGCAACCCCTCCATGCAGAGCCACCTGTCCTGCCATTTATCAAGAATTCCTGCACTTTGAGACTAAGTATTGACTAGCTTATTATTACACTCTATTTTGTCCCTACACCACCTCACTTCCTGCCTTGGATGTCTATTAGCTTTCCTGGCCATAGCTCTGAGCAACAAGCCTGGTCGTCCCTACTAAATTACAGAGTGGCTTTTGGAAAGTTTATGTTATCTCTTCTAGCAGTCTTCATCTCAGTCATGACCTATAGTCCTGCCACAACTTCCACTCACGCTGAGGATCCTGGAGTCAAGATGTCTCAGCTGACTCAAGACCTTTTTCATGTGGTTTATTGTCCACCGTTGCCCCCTTTTGTGCCCTGCTCTGGAACCAGTATCCTCAGAACACTGATCTTTCTATTAACATGGAGGTTGCCCTTTGCAAGATTTTCGCTTTCCTTCACCATGAAAATTCTTGTGCAACTGCTATAAATCTGCAGTTCCAGCCACCTCATTATTCCTCACAACTCCCTTTTTTCTCACTCTTTCACTGTTTTCCACTTCTTGGCTTCCATATTCCATTTGCAGTCTCTCTGCTGCATTTATCCATGCTGTTCTTATTCATGTCTGTCCCTGAGGTGGCTGAGGAGCATGCAGGAAACAGCCAGAAACATGTGTTCCTCCAGGTCTACATCCCGACCAGGAACCTCCAGATTTGGAGTAGGAGAATGCAACTGGGTCTATCCACCAAGAGACCCTGAAAACAAGGTGGGAAAATTCAGTGTCATTCATCTGTCACGAGCCTGAGCTTTACTCTGCATCAGTACAGGTCTGGGCAAATCTGAAAATCCAAACTCATTACACAACAGCAGTTGCTTTGGGGAAGTGCTGTGAGATACAATTAGCCAACATCTGCATGGTGTTTCTTACATTCATGCCATGCCAAATCCCATCACCTTTTTAAACATGTGCTTGACTCCCTTTGGCCACACACTTTTATTTTTCTATCAGAAGCTCTGTTCCGGTAGCGCACAGAGGATTCCTATAGATCTCGGTCTCCATGAGCTGAATCTGTCCCATCATCAGATGGTATAGAGCCATCTAAGTCAAGAGGACAGCTTTGATATAAAACATCAGCACATGTTGTGAGCTCTGTGAAGATATGTATCCCTTGGTTTGGACACATGGCAAGTCATTATTCCAGTGATATTCTCAATTGCTAATTTACTCTATAGCTGAAATGGAGCAGAAGCCATTTTTCTCCTAAATCAGGGATGGATAAACACTGCATGTTTTTCCAAACACAATGCTTGGAGTGCATTCAGAACCACCCTGCAACTCAGAAACCTCTCCACCTACTCTCTACTACCACCTCCAAGCAGCACTCATCCTACCTATTGAAAGCAAAAAGAGCTGGGCTCTAGCATTCGTTGGTCTTGGTGATGGATTATCTTCCAAGCTACGCTTAGACTTTTGGCACAGTGGCAACATATGTGAGTCCAGATCAGAGGATTTCTTGTCTGAACCATGCAAGGGTCAATGTGTCTTTAGCATGCCTACTTCGTGGTCCAAAATAGGACCTTGTATAACTCACAGAGAGCACTGTTGTTTTTGGCTAGTTTTGCCTGTTTAAAATTGCTGAAAAATCTCAAGTTTGGGGAAGCTCCAAATCTGCAGTAGCATTCCTGGGAAGACTCTGTTTTGGCAGAGGCATGGGAGAGTTCACTTGCTGGGAGAGGATTATAGGCCCTGTGGAAATCTCAGCAGCTGCCGGAGATGTAAGTCTGGGCACTTGGTGGGAGAAAGAATGTAAGACAGGAAGTCTTTGGATGCAAGACTGCTTAGAAACCCAAGGCATGTGCCAAGATTGCAAAATGAAGAAGGAAAGGGCTTTTCAGGGTTTACTGAATACTGGATGGAGAATTTTGCAGCAGAGCTGCAGGCACGTCCATGGGCAGATGTCCCCAGGCAGCAGGTTGATGTGATGGATCGCTGGGAGGGCAAAAGCAAAGGGCTGCTGCTTTTTGCGTTTGCATTTTAGGGTAATTTGGATTTTTTCAGGAATTTTTCATTTCCAGGCCAGTTCTATGGAGAAATGTCACACGGGATTCAGGTGGTTAAATGCTGGTAGGATAAGAGTGACACTTGACAATTTGAATAAAATTAATTTCAGGTCATTCTGTTTACTTTCATTAACACTACATGCATCACAAATTCCATTTAAAAGGAGGCTCCAAAATAGGGAAATGAAGCTCCACGTTCAAGGATTGGCCAAATTCACCTGGACAGAGAACTGAGCAACCTGCTGTAGCTGAGATGTTGGCCCTGCAGTGTTGCAGCTTGGAGCGGGTCAGGAATGCCAGACATCAACTTCATAGAAGCTGGAACTGACTTCGTCTATTAGCTTACATGCAGTACATTTATATGATTCTAGCAGTTAGTGATGTAATTACACAGGATCCTAATTGGTAGACAATGATCTAACTAAGACCCTTACAGCCCCCCTCACTTGTTTAGCTCATCCTTTTAGTTCAACAGCTCTTTTATTCCCTCTGACCTTGGTCTACTTTCTTATCTCCTAGTTAGCACTCCCTTTGTTCTTTCACTGAAACCTGAAGGCTGGAATTGAGCAGGCCTGCTGGGCAGCCATGTACGCGGCTCTGTAGCCATCCCTCTACACTGCAGTGAGTTGGTCAGGCCAGAGATCCCCCGCCCAGGCATGCCTCCAGCCTGAGCCTATGATTTGTTGAATTTTGTAATTTATTGCCTTCATTTAATAGCTAATTTTGTTTTGGATGAGCACCACAGATCATAAGAACATATCTTCTTCTGCAGAGCTATCCTTGGGGGATGTCTAAAAAAAGCTAAACCCTAATGCAAAGAACCTACAGGTCTGCAATTAGGGCCATCGAACTCTGCAGATACCTAGTGTCACCTCTCAGACAGTCATTTACTATGCTAGGTGACAGAAGAGGCTCTAGAAAATTTAGTCTTGCCCAGAGGAAACCTCAGCTGATCTATGTGAAGACCTTGTAGATGAAGAGATGACCCTCAGCAGCTGAGGAGCACTGAGATTTGCGAGCTCACTGCCCCACAATGTTTTCAGTCTTCCATGAAAATACACTTCCCAAGTCCAAGAGAGTTTCAACCAACTAAAAAATCCAAGCTTTCAAGGTAAGAAGGGGGGAATGCCAAATGGGGACAAATGGCATCTTTTTTTTTTTTTTTTTTCTGGGACACCACCACAGTGACCCCAGCAACTGTCCAACAGAAAATTTTCTACAAGCGTTTTCCGTTGAATGTGAGCTTAAGTTGAGACTCCAAATGCAATAGCTTGACTTCTAATGCAGTGAAGCAGCAATTGCCCAGCCCGCTTCAAGCACTTCAACGTCATGTGGAAGTGCAGTTGCTGAAAAAGCAGATAATGAAGGCACGTCCATAATTTACTGGTATCAACTACAAAACTATCTACAATAGAGAACAGCTTGGTCACGAAGGACAACATGGATTTTGCAAAGGTCCATCACATCATTGCATATCAGTTTTAAACCTTTCTGCCCTACACTTCAGGATATTGTATCTACAGCTGCATACTTGAAGATGTACCATGCCAAACAATGTTTTCGTCAATGATGGACTCTGCAGGTGACAACTGAAGTAGTGATCAATTGCTACAATTGGAGTTTGACTCTCAGTTACTCTGGAAAGTGCCTTTTTTATTCATTTAATGAGCCAAAATGTCATAGGGGGTGTGGGTATATTTTGATGCAGGAACAACCAACTTTGCTGAATTCAACCCTGGACTCAGTCATATTGGGTTAAAAAAAAAGAAAAAAAAGAGGTTAAAATACCTAATCAGTATTTCCAACTTCATGCCCTTTTGAGTGGTAATGAAAACACTGTTGAGCAGCAGTGATTGATTCTTCATTCCTGCCTGCTTCAGCCTTTCTTTCCTGCCTTTACATCCGTGCAAAGTCAAACATTGCCTTTGTAGATTTTATCTTTGGACGATTGGGCAATCCTTGATAATATCGCTGGCCCGTCATGCCCAAGGAATCCATAAATCATCTGAATAAATACAGCAGGGAGCTACAAGCCTACAGCACATAGCGAAACCCAAAATTGCAGCTAGAACAGCAGCCAGGCCAGATACAAGACGCAAGAGATGTAGAACTGTTACATCATCATCATCTCCAATATGTATGCTCTATTTTGCTTCTGATTTTCACCACTAATTTTAAGCCAACAGGGTTGCATCCTGCTTAGTGACAGCAATCCTTTCCTCTCCTAAGTGTGATGGAGTTTGCTTTGTTTACAACATACTAAAGAGATGGATGACCTCAAGTTCCTTGTTTCACGGTGTATTTTCCTTCATTCAGAAGGCTGAAACGTGGTGATCCTGCTTTTGCTATAGAAAATTAGTGGAGGAAATTCAAGCTTTCAGGTGCAAGGGAATTTCAAACAGGGGTGGTTGCACCAGTAATCTACCTGCTCCTGACCTGACGTCTGAAAAGAAAGCAACATCATGCAGTGGGTATCTCAAACCATTGCTTCAGAGACCTCAGCAGTTAGAGAACTCAGTAGAAATCAATATTCACTAAAGATGGTGATGACATTTCTTGCTTATCTCCATAATCCTCATGCTTTACGGGCTTACATGGCTGACCACCAACAAATCCAGAAATAGGCTTCCCTTTGAGCAACCTGCTGAGAGCAACTCCCTAGCAATAAACTTAGTAGTGTGTCTAATTCAGTGTCACTTATAAATAATTAGCCCATAATAGATCATTGGACAAGCTCTCATGGTAAGGTACAATTACAAGGGCTGCTGTTCTCCTGTGGAAACAGCGAGGTCTGTCTCATAGGTATCTGCAGCCCTGAAAGCCCCAGCGATTTGGATTGAGGAGGATTGGTACCAAGAGCACAGGAGGGCCTGGTTTCCCAGGCAAGGGCTGGCTAGAGATACTTTGGCTGAAAAATTGCACTCTCCTTTCCCCAGTACAGAACTGTCCCAAGGCAAAAATTAGCTGCCAGTTATGTTTGCATGTGTATGATGTAAACATGTCACACACATGCTGGAAATAACAAGACTCCACCATAGAACTCCTCTCCACTCTTTTTCTCTCTAGCTTTCCAGGGAGCTTTCACTGAGGCTTCTCCGAGTCCCTCAGAGACCTGAGGTTTCCACAGAGAACCTTGGGCACATGGGGCTGCCAATTGTCCAAGCAGCTTGAGAATGCTCACTGGTCATGAAAGTGGAGAGAGGGGGACATT
Source organism: Tinamus guttatus (assembly GCF_059628265.1). Classification (NCBI taxonomy): domain Eukaryota; kingdom Metazoa; phylum Chordata; class Aves; order Tinamiformes; family Tinamidae; genus Tinamus; species Tinamus guttatus. The sequence goes on along the minus strand of NW_028288557.1, from coordinate 3,241,957 downwards.
TTCATAGACTCAACGAGCTAGCAGAAGGCCACTTGCATTTGCATTACACCTGTGGCATCTCTGGGGTACTCACCAGTTCATGCGGCTGTCAGAAGGAGGATGTCAGCTCATCACACACTGGTTCTCCACTTGGGTAGAGCAGCTTCTTACCCAATGTGGTCTGCTTGTCTGTGGTAACTGGAAGGTAAGTACCATTCATCTTTCCTTTCTCTGGAAAGGAAAAAGTTTCACAAAACACAAAAAAAAAGCAGAAAAATTTCAAGGAGGACATGTGAACCTGCTGTGCATCCCTCCTATGAACACACACAGCGCTACTGAAGGACCTCCAGGATGTCAGAAACAAGCAGACACTACCAAGAAAAAACGTAAACGTAGAGGCCGTGACGGCGATTTCTGCCTTGCTGAAGAAAAGCAGAGAGGATAGTTCCAAGCACAGAGCATCGCCGAACAGACAAAACACATTGCCAGGCACAACAGGCACATCTGGCTCAGAGTGCCGGAGGCCGGGCTGCTCTACAAGCCCTGAGAAGCACACACAGCTTTCGGGGTTGCCCTCCAGTCCACCTCAGTGCTGAGCAGAGCAGGGGAAGAGCTAAGGTCTCTGCTGGAAAAGCAGCCATCGGGCTTCCCAGGAGGAACGATGAGGACAGGATCTCAGAAGTCCCTGGAGCCTTCAGGTCAGAGTGGGTAAGGACCACTTGATTGTGTGAGAGTGCGTGAAAGCAGCTAAGTCGTATTTACCACTGGGAAAATGAATTTTTCCCGCAGTCTCTTTGCTGTAATCACAAGAAACCTAGGCCTGCAATAACTAACTTATTCTACTCCCAAAAAAACAACAAAACAACTTTCCATCATCTATAAGGCTAAAAAAAAAAAAAAAAAAAGGTCACACAATACTGAACAAACTTGAGGAAAGTGTCTCCTTTGGGTTCCCTTTATTCCAGTTTTATTTGAGCTGGATTATGTAAGAAGAAACAGGCATCAGTCCTGGAGGTCTGTGGTTTGATCCCAGCGCACAGTAGGGTTAATGCTGCAGCTACAAGTTGCTCAGGGATGTCTTCAGGCAAGCCTGGGCAATCTCCAGGGATGGAGATATCCTGCTATTCCCAGATGGCTCCATTTGCATAGGGAAGGATTGCTTGCATAGGGTCAGGTTGTGCCATGGGCTCCGCCACTTTGAGCAGAGTCTGGCCCCATAGTTCCCTGCAATCCCTTTGGGTAGGAGAAGGTCCAGACGGATCTCCTTTCACCTTCTCATCTCCTGGCTGAACAAGCCCACATCCTGCAGCCTTTCCTGGCCTCCAGCCCCACCGTCTCCCTGGACTCGCTCCATTTTGTTGATGTCTCTGATAAAGATCTGGATGCAACTTAACTTTGTTACCAGCAGTGAGGAGCTTTAGCACTCAGATGGGGATTTACAGACAGGTTGCTCAGACGTCTATCACTTCAAGGTAGCAAATACAACACAGCTTGAAGACTACTTACAGTGGTCAGCACTGACACACAGTTTTAATGCACATGGCAGCGAAGGGACAGAAAACAGTCCTGGTTCCCCTCGGTGCACCACTCATACATCAGGTCTTCTGGTCAGAGACACCTGGGGCTTCAGCAGCTCTGAAATATGCTTGTAGGAAATGAACCAAATGAATCCAGCCCATGATAAACAAAACCTTGGGCTGTACCAAAAGCAAGCAGATGCCCTGTGTACAGACCATTCTCAAAGCTGTCTTGCAAAGCATGATTCATCTGGATTTGTGGAAAATAATTCCATATATAGATATATATGTGTGTGTTTGTGTGTATCTATTGCTACCAAAGTCCTCAGATAGACTTGATAGAAAAAGGACTTCAGCTCATGTGTTGCAAATGGCATTGTGCACTTCCCCACCTCACCGCTGTTCAAAAACCTCTGTCCTGGTTGACTGATGACAGCTAACCATAGTAACCTGGGAAATGCGGCAGGAATAGACAGGATAGCACTTCCATATGGTGTTTCATGACATGACTCCTGCTAATTTCCGTGGTGTTAAATGCCAGGAGACAATACGCATCTTGAGAAGGAGATTAATACTTCCTTTAATTAATTAATATTATTAATTATGTTAAGTAATATTATAACAGACCACAATATAAGTTTATGAAATACTCAGGAAAAAAAAAAAAACATTTTTTGCCCCATTTTGTTGTGGGCCAAACGTTTCGCTTGCTAAGGGTAAGGGAGCCTGGGGAGCAGCTGGGCTGGTAGGAGGTTAACAGGGAGTGCCACCTTCTGGTGGATAGGGAACTCTATTTTGCCAGCTCAAAAAATAAAAATCAAAATAAATCAAATCAAATAAAATAAAATTTTTGAAATACCACAGCTGCCATTTGGGAGAAAAATGAAAGAGCCAAGAGGTCTGGTGTTCCCTCAGAAGTCTGACCTGTGGGATGCGGAGCAGTGAAAAGTTTCTAAATGGCAACTTAGGACCTAAATATATCAGACTTCTGCCTTCTTAGAGTGACTCTGTGGCTGCATAAGATTTCCAGTTATTCTAGCAGTTATTCCAGATTTGGAAACTAATTTTTGCTTCTTCCCTGACTTTGCTGCTAGAAAAGTCCTGTGGTAGCCCCAGTGGCAATGGGGTAGGAACACCAGGGGATGCACTGGGTGATTGCGAGGTAGCAACAAGAGGTGGTGGTCTTTATTCTGTACCATGGCTGATCTCCTAAGGGACCCATCTGGAAGGTTTCCCAGATATCAGACAAAGACTAGGTTTTGGAACCTGCCTATGTCCCATGCTTGCTTCTGGTGTTCTGTTATCTTCTAATCTGCTCTTTGACCTGTCTGGAGAGATATGGTTGGTGTCTAACATTTATGAGAGAACCTGACAGTTCCCTCATGTAGCTCTCAGAGGTCTCATGTGAACTTAAAAACTGCACTGGAAATAATGGTGACACCACATATTTCTGTGAAGTAGGTGTCACAGACCCTTTCATTGATGACTGCTCAATCATCCTTATGCCCAGAGAGCTGATGGAACAGAGTACGTGAGAAGGTATAAAGAGGTATTCAGGCTTCTTCAGTCACAAATGAAAACCTCTCCCTCAATTAGTTCACTCTGTGAACACCTTCCAACAGCTTGACCACAACAGTTCCATTCGGAGAAAGTGGTTGTCTCCTTCCTCACCCCAGACATCTGTGTCATTTCATAGTGAAGCTCAGGTCATGGTCAGGATGGCAGAATCACTTTGATGCCACGGATTCAAGCAGCTGGTACAAAACTGGAGATGGACTCTATCCTTTGCATGTAGTGTCTACCCACTGCAGGTTCATATTCACCAACCTTGGTGTCCAAGGGATAGCCCAAAGAAGGGCCCATTGCACCTTCGATGACCACCAGGTAGTTAATAAGGATGAAGGCGTGCTGTACTTGCGGGATGGGTGGAGATGTTTGTGTGCAGTGTCAAACAGCTACCACCCAGGCAATGTGGCCAAGAAAAGGGTCTTCACAGGATCACAGAGCACTAAAGTTAGAGAACGATCGCATGGAGGAAGAAACCTCTAGAGAAGATCTGGTCCAAACGTCAGTCAAAACAGGACCAACTACAGCAGGTTGCTCAAGGTCTTTGCATATCCCTCAAGGTGTTTGGACATCCCTAAGGATAGAGATCTCACAGTCTCCAACATCCATCACCACCTCTCCCCCAGCTGAAGCTCTTGTTTGTCTGTTTTTTGGCACCGTTTGGGTTTTTGCAGTGTTTTAACCCCAGAACTCAGACCCCGCCGCGTGACTTCACGGCATCTCCTGCACTATCGAGCTCCTGGAGCGGGGAAGGGCCTGCCCCGTCTCCCCTCACCATGGGGCAGGCACCGGCTCCGCTGCAGGCCGCAGAGCCCCACACTGCGGTCACCGCCGCCACTGAGAGCAGCGGGCGGGCGGACAGCCCGCACCGCTGCCACCTCGCCTGGCGCCATGCTGCCCTGTCACGAGGCGGCACCCACAGCTCCGCCGCGGGCTGCCGCTGCCCTTCGGTGTGGAGCCCCTGCTGCTGGCAGAGCCCGCCGCCGCGCTGTCCCCACTGCCCGCCACCGTGCTGCCCGCCCTCACCTACTGGCTGCTCAACCTCACCTAGTGCCCGCCAGCCTCCGCGCATCCCTCCCGCCTGGCTGCGCATCCCTCTGCTCTTCCTGCTCCCCTCTGCAGTCTCCCCTTCCTCCAGATGCTCCCTGGCATTCCCCCGGCTTCACGGAACAACAGGCCGCTCCCGGGTGTCCTCGCGCCGCCACATTGCTTGGAAAGCAGAATGCTCGCTCCAAGCTGGAGTGCCCTGGGAGGCCGTTGAGCATCTGGGCTGCATGGGGCCAGGCTGCAGAACAGAGCGAGTCCCAAAGGCCCCTCAAAGCAATAATGGAGCTGAAACTTCAACCGGCCCCAGGCCACTGCCCATCCTCCCCATCCTCCTGTGTTCTCTTTTGGCGATTCCTTTCTCTATGGATGAGTTTTTAAAAGGTTGCCATTTGATGGGATTTCAAGGACCAGCTGCAAAGTGCAGGTGCCACGACCCTGCTCTGCAGTGGGGGGAGGTTTTTTCCCCTGCAGAACCAATCTGAACAGGAAAAGTGACAAAATAACTTCCCCAAATACCTGTTTTGGGGAGTATTTAAGGCACAAGGTGGTTCAGCCTGTGTGTGTACGTGTCATACCACCTTGTCCTTCTAACCTCATTTAAATTGTCTGCAAAACGACTTCATTTTTAAGTTCTTTTTGTTTATTGCCTTGCTCAGAAACCATCTGACTTCGACTCTGAGCTGCCGCTGTTCAGAGTGGTGCTGGCACTGAAAAGACATAAAAACTCACAGCGTAAATTCAGGCAGATAAATTTATTTGCGGATCGATTTCAGGATCAGCGAAGAGAGTGCTGCATCTCGTGACAAACACAAGTGTGGCTCTGCCTTGAGATCCTTCTGAAGACACAGACATGAAGGGGCGGTAGCAATGCAGCTCCCAAAATATTTGTCCAACACAAACTGCTGCATCTGCACAATTCTCCCCTTTCAATTTTCCCTTTACGGAGTAAAATTTTCCAGCTTGTCCGCAGTGTTGTCGCTAACTCTTGCTGGCCATGACCACTAGTATTTTTTCTGCCTCACATCCATGTGCTGCGCTGACCTTCAGGCTTTTTTCTTGGGGCCTTTAAATCCTCGGGTGGCTCCTTGCCCAAAGCAAATCGTGGAGGGGATCCTAGAAGGGGAGAGATGCTTTAATACCACTTTTGAGGTCAGCCCTTGTGTGTAGCAGCAAGGGAAAGCACCTGCAGACACTTGTGACAAGGGAGACCTGCAGATAATTTTTCCTCACTCATTATCCATTAGCTCCCCAGCCTCGGTTTCCTCACATATAAAAAAAAAGACTCCAAACATAAAAATAACTCAGTCTGGGGGAAATCTGCTGGTGATGCAGCTTTTGCCTGCGAAAGCGAATGGTACAAACCTGGATCTGTAGAATCGTTTCTCAGGGAGCGGGTTGGGTGCGGGCAAAGGGACCTCCATGCCCTCACTGGGGCCTATTTCCATGGAATCTGCTTGAAACTGCTCCGAAGCCCCCACGCTCACGTCCATTGCTGCCCCCGCGTCCTGCTCCACGGGAGGTCTCTCCTGCTTGGTGCTGCTGAGGGGACAAAATTTTACATCCTCTCTCTGGAGCTGCCAAACAAGCTCAGAGCGAGGAAAATGAAAAGCAGTTCATCAGCAAGCAATGAAAACAGAGTTAAAGGAGGCTCAGAGGGATATATTGCAAATTTAGCTGTGTGGACTGCCAGGAGCAGCCAGAAGCCTCTGGAGAGGATTCTGCCCAAGCCAAAAGCAAAGAGCAACAAAGTGCAATGTCCCTACGAAGGTGCAGAGAAAAATCAGCAGCTCTGCGCTCACCTTTTGATTTTTTTGGGTTTATCAAATCGGAAGTCAGCAGGGTAAAGGTGAGTGGTGACCAGGTGCTCCTTTCTGTCCTTGCTGCTCTTGAACTTCTCCACGCAGCCTTCCACTAAACACTTGTACTGAAAAGCAGTACAAAAACAGAGAAGAAAAAAAGAGAAATGAGAAATAAAAGAGAAAATTGAGTGCTCTCCCTTGCAACATCTCAGTGGAGACAAATTAGAAGGTTAATGAAACTATTTGGCTTTGAGCTTGCTCTCTAGCCAGCCTCCAGCCACATACAGAATAAAAATTTGTATGTGGCCGATTGATCTGCAAACAGCATCAGTCCATAAGGATGCCGGCCCGTGCCGTACGCCCAGGGACACTGCAACAAGAAGCGGCTGTAACCACCCAGGAGGCTGTCGCTAAGGAATAAAAATGAGGGGAAAAGCGGATTTTGCAAGCTCTTCATCATCGTCCCTGCCTCCCGACATCCACCACTCACCATGTTCTGTTTCTCTGCGAGGATCTGGAAGAGCGAGTCATGCCACTCAGAGATGTGGATGTCCAGGAGGCGCCCCGAGGGGAAGGAGCACTTGCAGAAGGAGCACACGTTCCTGTGCAGCGCGTTGTAGTGGTGCTCGTAGCCCTCCAGCGTGTCGAAGACCTGGCAGCAGCCGGAGATGTGGCAGCTGAACTCGGACACCCTGCGGGGAGGAGCTGCGCTGCGTTACGGGCCTCCCTCGCTATAAAACCCTTAATCTCAGTTGCGTTTAACACCTCCCTTTAGGTGACTTTCCTTGCTTGCAGCAGTAATAAACTAAAGGAGTTGTTAAGATTACGAGAGTCAGGTTAAAACTCCTGCAGTGCATTCCGTTTCTTCCCTCGTCAAGCAGAAAAACCACCAAAAACTGCAGTCTGGGATCTTTATGGGAGGAAGCGGGGCAGGGTCCAAACACACAGCAGCTCCATGACAGGATCTCCTCGCCAGAAAGGAGGATTCACGCTACTCTGAAGGACTTTAAATTTTTAGGTATTGTTTAAAAAAAAAAAAAAAAAGACGTCACTTACTTAGATCTTTCTGCCACCTCATTAACACTGGTAAGGACATCCTGGAGGTAGAGATGCCTGTGTACATCGCCATCCTGTACCAGGGAGCAGAAAAGTAAGGGGTTAGCAGCAGGCAACAGCATCCGAGTAGGAAAACGCAGGGGAAAATAAATAATAAAAACAATATTTTCCTAAACAACATTAAAAATGTTGCCCAAAGACTCTTAGGGTTGAGAAGCTGCATTAAAGGAAACTAAATGGACATGTGGGGGATATATATATATATATATATATATATATATATATATAAAACAATAATAAAGACTTTCAGCTTTTTAAATCAAGTTTGATCAATGAAAAAAGAGTTTGGGCTTTTTAATCTGGGTTTAGTTGGGAGGAAAAATAGTTTTGAAGGTTTTAGTTTGAATTTGGCTGGTGAAAGGAAAAAGAGTTTGAGCTTTGTAATTTGGGGTTGATCAGGGGGGAAGTGAGGATTTTGACTTTGTTTGTCAAAAAGTAAAATAAAGTTATATTTTTTTAAAAAATGAGCTTTTAAATTTGAATGTGGCAAGTGAAAGGAAAAAAAAAAGTTTGAGCTTTTGAATTCGGATTTGGCCAGTGAAAAATAAATTAATATAAATAAAATAAAGATTTGGCTTTTTAGTATGAGTTTGTTGTCCGGGAAAGAAAAAACAACAGCAATAGTAAATAATAACAGTAAACAATAATAAATCATAAAAAAGCGGCGCTTTCCCTCCCGGCTCGGAGGCGGCGCCCGGTACCTCGAAAAGCGGGTGGTGGCGGCCCAGGCGGAGGCGGCGCGGGGCGAAGGCGAAGGGCGGCCGCGGCGGGGACCGAGACGGGGACAGCGGCCGGGGCGGCGGGGACCGGGACGGGGACAGCGGCCGGGGCGGCGGGGACAGAGGCCGCCCCGCGGCACGGAGGCGGCCGCGCAGCTCCGCCGGCAGCAACATGGCGGCGGGCGGCGGCGCGTGCGCATGCGCGGCGCTCCCGCGCGGGCTCCCAGGCGGCGGTGGCGGAGGCGCCGGTTTGGGCTGCTCGCCGCGGCCGAGCCCGGAGCGGTGCCCAGCGGGCTCCGGAATTGCACCTTTATTCGCTTTGCTCGCCGTTTTGGAGGCTGCTGCGGCGACACCGCGGACGGTGTTTTGGGGGGGTCCCGCCGTGCCGGGGAAAGACCCTGCGGGGAGGCTGCTAAGATGGCGGCGCTGGACGGGCGGCCGCGGCGCTCGGGAGGTCCCAGCGCCGTGTGAGCTCGTAGCGCCCGGGGAAAACGCTCCCCGTCCGCGCCCGCCTCGGCACGGGCGGCTCCTGCGGGCTGGCGGCCGCGGCTGGAAGGATGAGCGAGTTCCGCATCCACCACGACGTGAACGAGCTGCTGAGCCTGCTGCGCGTGCACGGCGGCGAGGGCGCCGAGGTCTACATCGAGCTGCTGCAGAAGAACCGGACGCCCTACGTGACCACCACGGTGTCCGCGCACAGCGCCAAGGCGAGCGGCGGCCCCGGCACCGCGGGAAGGGGGTTGCGGCGGGTGGCGGGTCCCCCCCGTCCGCTCGGCCCGGCCGAGGCCGCGTGTGGAGCAGCGCTGCGGGCTCCCCAGTGCGGGCGGGGCCGGGCGTAGAGCTGCAGAGGTGACCAGGGGCAGGAGCAGCGGCCACAGCTCGGAGCACGGCGGGTTGTGTCGGAATTCAGATCTTCCCAACCCGCCCGGGCGCCTCCCTGTGCCCCGTGCTCTGGGTGGCCCTGCTGGAGCAGGGGCTTGGGCTAGGTGATGTCTACAGGTGCCTGCCAACCTCAGCCATTCCCGGATTCTGTGTGACTTTGTGATTCTGTGTAACTGGAGGAAAAGCTTCTTGCCCGGGGGTGGCAGAGCACTCACACAGCTTGTCCGGAGAGGCTTTGGAGTCTCCTTCTCCGGAGATATTCCAAACCCAGCTAGATGCGGTACTGTGCAACCTGCCCCAGGTGACCCTGCTTGCGCAGGGGGTTGGACCGCATGGTCTCCAGAGGTCCCTTACAACCTCTGTGACTCCTAAAGCGGCTCACGTCCTCTTCCCTCCTCGATGGGAATTGCGTTGCGTCGGCTCTCAGAGTGCAGTCCCCTCCGAAGAGGAATTCAAGATAAATGATCCTCAGCATGATTTCTCTTGGCAAGCGATGTGGCTTAAACGTGGCGTTATAATCCGCCTACCGTGGTTGCTTCAGTTTCGATTAGAAGGGCCAAGGTTTAGAGGAATAAACCAAAATATGTATAAAGTAACAAGTGGTACCTTGTTCAGACCAAAACCTATTCCCCGGAGTATTTAGACCACAACAGCAGCAGCGTGTGATTTGTTACCTTCCTTGACAGAATGATGTGATAATATTGTATGTTAAACATTTAATTTGAATATGGTGTCTTACAGGTTAAAATAGCAGAGTTTTCTCGAACTCCCGAGGACTTTTTAAAGAAGTATGATGAGCTGAAGTCTAAAAACACAAGACATCTAGATTCCTTGGTGTATCTACTGTCAAAGCTCACAGAAGACAAGGAGGTTTGTTTCTGCGTTAGATGAATCTGCTCTAGGTATTCAGTTGTAGTGGTGGTGCAGTGGCTTTCAGTATGACACATGTTTTGATGATGACATTCAGGGAAACACACTGAAATCAACAGAAGACAAGGAGTTATAATTGAAGTACTGGAGTGAATTATACAACTGAGGTTTCACCGAGACATCCAGTTTAATCCTTTGGTTTCAGCTTGTGAGGCTGGGAGGGAAATTCTGTATAGCAGATAATTGACAGATACTTTGGCTTAGGAAAGGTGGGGAAATAATGGAACTGGCATCAAGAAAATTAGGTGGAGGTGACCTGTAAGAAGTAACTAGCTGGGCCCTGTAAGCACCACCACAGTGGAGCCCGTTTGCTGGTACGTCGTTTTGGGGTTTCTGTCTTTGTCCTTTATGAAGAAAAAATGTGCACTGTCACAGCGAATTTAACGCTCACATCAATATTTAATGCCATAAATGAAATTGGGAGTTAGTGTTGACAACAGAGAACAGGAATTATTCTGTGTAATGTGTACGGTGTCCTCCTTGGCACAGGGCACTGTGGCTTCTGAAGTTTCATGTTCAGAAAATACGTGGACAGATTTGTGGTACAAAATTTGAAGGGCCCTAAATGCAAAGGGAAGCTACTGAGCTATGTCGTTTTGAGGCACTGTAAGACACAGGACACTGGGACAGAAGTGGCTTTGGTCTGGGTTAGTGCCACCATCTTTAGGGTCTTCTGTCTTTTGCCTTTAGTTTGTGCTGACCGGTGTTCACAAAATCTCTTCTTTTTCCACGTCTGTGCAGACACTTCAGTATTTGCAACAAAATGCCAAAGAAAGGGCAGAACTCGCAGCGAATGCGGCAGCCAGTGGCAGCGCCAGTTTTTCCATTCCCTCATCCGCTTCCAAGATATCTCTGCAGGAGCTGGAGGAGCTGCGCAAGCAGCTGGGCAGCGTCACGGCCAGCTCCAGCGTGCAGCAGGTAACTCCTCCCTAGCCCTGGGCACAAGATCTCTCCCTGCTCTTCATATATGTAGCTCTGTTCTTAACTTTTATCCTCCTGTGCAGTTTTAAGTGTTCCTGTCTACAGAGATAATCTAAACTGACTCTCAGATTCCTTTTTTTTTTTTTTCTTTGTGTTAAATATTTGTTCAAAATGAGAGCAGCCTTTTCTATCTAAGTGAATTGGGGCAAGCCAAGTCTTCCCTTTCAGCTGACAGTTTTAAGCTGCCCTGACGTTTTCTCTGCTGCCTGCAGCTGTGCTTGCTCAGGAGCTCAGCACTCATTACGACTTCTCCCCTTTCTCAATAAAATTTCTGCTCTCTGATACGTGGGTAAAAAACATCATGCCATCACTCCCGGAGTGAATGTAGCTGTTCCCTCTGCTTAGCTGTTTGTGTGTGAAGCATTCTATGATTCTATGAAACAAAATGATTCCAGTTAAAGGTGAGAAGGAGGAGAAAAAATCTTTTACGATTTGTGTGCAGATCTGCTCACGGAAGAAATAAGTGCTGCTTGTGTCTATTGCCTCTTGTATCACTTGTCACTGCTGATGGAAGTTGGGCTCCATCCACCACCTTGGCATTTGCTCTTTCCGTAGAAACGGGTTGTTCCTGGGTCACCCCTTTGGCTTCTCGTGGCCACTCCAGCTCGTTCCACTTCTCCTCGCTGGTGGTTTGCTCTGTATTTGGTGTAAAGCCCCTTGTTGCCTTCCTCCCTGGCACCCGGGCTGTGCTGCAGGGAGCCTTTGGAAGGAAGAACAGCTACGTAAAACCCAGGGAGCTCTGCAACACTGAGACCAATAGACTGGGTGGTAATAGCAGATCACATCTCTTCCACTTACTATTCTTAAGTGATCAATTTACAGTATTTTCTATAAAAAATACAAAATTTCAGTTTGGGTTTCTGAAAATGTTTTCCTCTCTTTCTTTCTCTTTCCTTATTTATTTATGTATTGCCTACAGCCTCTTGAGGTTACACGAAAAATGCTCCGAGATAAGCAAAACAAGAAGAATTCTGGGCAGCCCATCCCAATATTTCCATCCTGGGTGTATGAAAGACCGGCACTTATTGGTGATTTCTTAATAGGCACCAGTTTAAGCACTGACACAACAGTACCTATAGGTATGTGGTATGCAGGGAAAAATTGCTTTAACCTTTTGTGCTTTGTACTTGTTCAGAAGCATCATGCAGACTCCGTCATACTCCAAGTAAAAGCAAAACTTGGCGTCTTGGACAGGCATTCGGGGTTCAGGAAAAAAAAGAAGCAGCCTTGTAAATTGGTTATTGAAAGCCCATAGTGATTTCCAGTCCAGTATTCATTTGTGTGAGCTAATCTGTGTTTGAGGTTCTGTCTTCAGTCATAGCCCTCATAAAACCCTACTGGAGGAGCCACAAGAAAAGGGAGGCTCCTGGAGGAAACCAGGTCGTGGATTTGGGCTGTGTCTAAGGGACGAATTAAGAACTGCAGGCGTACTCTTGTAGGTGCCCTTAAATAGCTTATTTACAGTGGTTTGTTTCTAGCCAACGCGGGAATCATTTGGTGTCTCAGAGTTTGGGAATGGCCATTACAGCCTTTCCACACATGAATTATCTGGCTTATTTTTACTGTTTTTAATCTGGTGTCCTGATTCAGACTGCAGGGCTGAGGATTTCCCTGTTGTCAAATGGTTCTCGTAGCTGCAGGGGATATTTGAGTGCGTTTGATGCTTTTGTTTCACAGTGTATTGTTCAAAACTTTTGACTTTATGCGGCTGAAACTGAGAAGATTTTTTCCTAGAGTCTGTCTAGAAGTCCCGTGGCACTACAAGTTCTCTAGCATCCCAAAGTGTCCTAAAAAGTGAGGCAGATGATTTTGAAGTTGAGCCTAACTCAAGGTTTATTTCTATATATTTTAAGTGCCATGGCATGCGCACATTGCTCAAATTCTCTCTTTTTCTTTTTTTTTTTGGTCCTCTCTTTTCAAATAGGCACTTTGCCACTAGCCTCCCAAGAATCCGTGATTGTGGAGGACCTGTTGTATGTTTTGATTGGCGTGGATGGAAGATACATCACAGCACAGCCTCTCATAGGCAGGCAGAACCGAGCATTTTTAGTCGACCCGAACTTGGACTTGTCCATCAAAGAGCTGGTGACCAGGATTCTTCCTGTGGCAGCAAGTTACTCTGCGGTCACCAGGTACCAAGCTGACATTTTTTTCACATAGGAGGATGTTTTCTTGATGTAAAATGGACCTAGGGAATCTGTCACTGTGCAGATGTTAGCTTGCAAGATTAGTTTAAATCTGTCAGGTGATCAGATAAAAATGATGGCTCTGCCAAGTGGTTATGGTTATGATTCCTGTTGCTGGCTTTCTCCTCCCTGTTGCCAGTTCAGCTTTGCATTCACTTCACCTCTCTACATTAAAGGCATGTGGCAAATAAAATCTGTTTATTCTGGCTTGTCTCTTCAGTTCTGCCTTGTTTTTTTTTTCTTGTTTCCTGCTTTTTGCTTTCCTCTGGGTGTCTGGGACAGAGACAACTTTTATGTCTGCTGGTCACTACACACTGCACCTCACAGGCGCTTATAGTATAGATGTCTGCAACTGATCTAAATGCCCTGAAAGATGAGCAGAGACAGAAATGTTTTTAGAAAAACACTTGTATAGTGTCTCAGCTCTGCTCCTGCAGATGAGATAAACTGTGTTCAGCAGTATCTCTTTCTGCTAACGCAAGCAAAGCCATTTCAGTTTGAGGAGGCGAGTCCTCTCTGTGGCACGTGGAGTCAGAAACCAGCAGCAGGTCTCCAGCAGCTGGAGATCAACCACCCTGCTTCCTTTTGGGATCTTTTCCTCTGCTCTAACACATTGCATGTGCAATCACCTTGCAAATGTTGGCTCTGGCTTTTCTCTGTACTGGTCACACACCATTCAAACACTGGTATGCTTTCCAATACATGACTGTACTCTCAATTCTTACACAACGTGCTAAAGGTAAAATTCCTGGAAGCTATAGAAATTGCTTTGCCCAAAGGAGATTCCTTTTTTTTTTTCTTCTTTTGCAGGTTTATAGAGGAAAAGTCTTCCTTTGAATATGGCCAGGTAAATCATGCTTTGGCTGCAGCTATGCGGACCCTAACAAAGGAATACATGATACTTATTACCCAGCTGGAACATCTCCAGAGACAAGGACTTCTGTCGCTGCAGAAGCTCTGGTTTTATATCCAGCCCACAATGAGGACTTTAGAAATTCTTGCCTCGCTTGGTAAGTTCAGAAGATGCAGTCGTTACTGCACAACAGGAGCTCTACAAACCCTTTGGAATGCTCTTACGTGCAGGACATGCATCAGTTTGTGTTTAAGAAGTGTTGCAGGTTCTCATCCTGACTGGCAGCAGCTTGGTATCCTTCAGATCCCATGTTGCCTGGTGGCCAGCCAACCTCTGCTGCATATTTCTTCTTCAAACCCTTTTTTCCATAGAATCCCCTAAGGTTTTAGGGAGCACATTGGAGATTTGGGTTTGCTCTCATTGGTCTGTGGCAACACCGATTCTGGGATCTGCTTAGTTGTCTGGTCAGCATGCGAATATTCTGACTCTTCTTCTGGATTTCTTGACTTCAGAGTCTGGCTAAGTCCTTCAATGTGCTCTCAGGATTCTCAGTTTTTGTTCTGGACCACAGATAATTTTTGGTAATGGGCCAGTCTTTTCTGTCTTGTGTTCTGAATTGTTCTTGCTGTTATCTGGATGGTGTCCACTAGACTGATAGATTTTTCTCAGTCTCAGCAATTTTCTGTCTCTTCCATTGTCTTGATTCCAGCTATTTTGGGATGCTTTTCCAAACTGAATCACTCACCCTTCCCTCTAGCTATGTGAAAATCTGTTTGGCAGCTGTTTCAGCTCACTGTCATGTAGTCGCTCAGATTGCTGTTTCCTTGCTGCTTTCCTTGTAGCTGTCACGTCAGCCAGAAGAGTAGGGGGAGATTGGAGCAGTTGCATCTGCTTCTGTCTGTTGTCTTCCTCAGAGACAGGTTATCCTCCAGATCTCCATAACCACGTGCTGCAATTGCTGTAGAGGAGTGTCATCCTCTCCATCCCTCTTCTCCACAACCGTCCATGAGGTAGCCAGACGGAAAGTCTGGGAGCCTTTGGACATTGTGTCTACCTGAGTTTAATTCTGCTTACCTGCAGGGTTGATTTTTGCTGTTGCTTTTTTATGGTGTGGATCACCCAAGTTTTTGTTTCAGGGTGTTGCACTGTAGTGGCGTGACTTTGTACCTCCATCAAAGTGTTGTCTCTCTGTAGCAGGGGTCTACATCTGACTACAGGGTTGGTGACTTAAGAGTGCTCAGCTAATCAGCCACTAACTTTTACATTACCTTCACCTGCCATAGCCTGTGCAAATAGTCCATACTTTTAAATGAAGAACATGAAAATGCATCTATATTTATTTATTTATATTTATTTTATCTATTTTATAATTTTAGCCACCTCTGTGGATAAAGGTGAGTGTATGGGAGGATCAACCCTGAGCTTACTCCATGACAAGACTTTCAATTACACTGGAGACAGCCAGGCCCAGGAGCTGTGTCTGTATTTAACGAAGGCAGCCAGCGTGCCTTATTTTGAAATTTTGGAGAAGTGGATATATCGAGGCATCATTAATGATCCGTACAGGTAAGGAACAGTTAAGAATTTGTTTTGTTTCTAGCTTTTGCTTTTTAACGCACGTATCAGAAACTGAAGTATCAAAAGTTCCAGAGGAACTTAAGGAAAAATTTCTTAACAGAGGGTGACAGAGCACTGGAACAGATTGCCAAGAGAGGTTGTGGAGTCTCCTTCTCTGGAGATCTTCCAAACGTGCTTGGATGCAGTCCTGTGCCACGTGCTCTAGGTGACCCTGCGTGTGCAGGGGTTTGGACTAGATGATCTCTAGAGGTCCCTTCCAATCTTAAGCGTTCTGTGATTCTATGACCTTCTGTGGAGTCTGTGTAGTCTGCAGCAGCGGGTAGATGGGGCAGCATGGCCAGGAAGGGGAGCTGTTGGTACAGGCTTGCCTGCATTTCTTGTTTGACTCAGTGGCAGTAAGTTCAGAGGTGTTGTCACATGCACAGGTCCAAATTAAAGAAAATTATGTGCCAAAGAACAAGGCAGTTCAAATACATAATCCATTCACATTCCACCTTGCCATGCCTGTTCCCCTCTAACGTCCTCATCAGGTGAGACCTCTTCTCGTGGAGCGTGAGTGCATTAAGTCACTGGCTCTATGCTGAAGGTGATCTGCTCACAGAATAATCCGATAGGAACTAACAACCTCTGGAATTTCTTAGCTTTTATAGTGTTATGTAAAGCATTTTCCTGTGTGAAAGAGAATATGTGGGTCTGTTTCCCACATTTTCAGAATCCTGTGCCAGGGAGGGGGAGCTGAAGTTAGCATAGCCAGCAAAGGTTCCTTTCTGGTGAGGGGACGCAGAGAAGGACCCTTTTCCTCACCTGGGCACCGACAGCTGGGCTGGGGGGCCCTATCGGCAGGTTAGCCTAGACCCTGAATAATGCTTTTCCTGTACTAAAACACAGGCTCATTTCAGTTCCTGGCTGCAGTGTTTCTTCATGAGACCTTGTTTCTCATAGATCATGTTACCAATTGACAGGTTTAAGAAAAAAAAAAAATCCTCATTGTACCAAATTTCTACTTCTGAACCTGTTTTCTAACCGTTCAGTGAGTTCATGGTGGAAGAACATGAGTTGCAGAAGGAGAAGATCCAGGAGGACTATAATGACAAGTACTGGGATCAAAGATATACTGTTGTTCAGCAGCAGATTCCCTCATTCTTGCAGAAGATGGCTGACAAAATCCTAAGCACAGGTAGGTAAAGATACACTCATGATGTACAAACAGTCCAAAGTAAGTGTTATCTCTCTTTATGGAAAGACTCGGTAAATGTTACTGTGCCTTGGCACTTTATAGGGCTGCAACTTCTCAGAAGAACAGCAAAAAAAAAAAAAAAAAAAAAAACAGAAAAAAGAAGGGATAAAATCTGTTTTGAATCCCATAAACAAACACATCCTGACTCGTTCTTTCTTTTTTTTCCTAGGGAAATATTTAAATGTTGTGCGAGAATGTGGACGTGATGTTACCTGCCCTGTGGCTAAAGAGGTCATCTATACTTTAAAAGAGAGAGCATATGTGGAACAAATAGAAAAAGCATATAACTATGCTAGCAAAGTTCTCCTTGATTTCCTAATGGAGGAGAAGGAATTGGTAGCTCACTTAAGGTTTGAGTTATTTTACTAAATTGCTGTTTAATAATTAGCTGCTAATAGAGAGCATAACATTTCAATGTTAGCTTTCTTTCCGTGGGACATTATTGTTGACTTTTTTCTCTGTTTCCGCTGGAAATGTTGGCCTGAAAAATAATCAGATTTGTTACTGGTATTTTTTTTCCCCCGGGAAATATAGTGTAAAATTATAAAAATATTGGGTGGAAAGGACATCAATTTCCCTATGTGAATCAAGCTTTGAATTTGGTTTTATCTTCATAAAACAATAAAAAGGGAACCTACGTATCCAGAAGACTAAGCAACAAAACAGGGCTGTGACCTGGTGCTAGAGGTTTGGCTTCAAACCAGTCACACAGAGTGTGGGGAAAAAAGTGGTCTGAGCTTCTAAGGGACTTGCAAGAGGTGGTGGTGGTCGGGAGGTGCATGTTTTAACAGCAGTGGCCACTGAAGTGAATGTGTGCAGCAAAAGTCAACACGGATACCTGGAATATTTCAAAAATCAGTAGATACTTGTTCATTCACAGGAGACCGAGATCCTGCTCTGACTTAGCAACTTGGTCTTGGGTAGATCTTGGCTCTTTGAAAGCTGCCTTGTTGTTCTGGGTAGGAGTGTGCTCCTTGCGCAGCAGTGTAGAGTGTGCTTTCTTAAGGTACATTTTTAAAGGAAAAAAGCCAACAGCAATACTTGCTCTTTAAATACTTAATGAATTGTCTCTTAATTTTCTTGGGCAGATCTATAAAGCACTATTTCCTGATGGATCAAGGGGATTTTTTTGTTCACTTCATGGATCTCACAGAAGAGGAACTTAAGAAGCCCGTAGACGACATCATAACCACCAGGCTAGAGGCTTTGCTTGAATTAGCCCTGCGAATGAGCACGGCCAACACGGATCCTTTCAAGGATGATTTAAAGGTAAGAGTATGGGCAAGCAGAATATAAGTGAATTTGAGCAGATAACCTGCTATGCATTGGGAAAATCTGTGTGTTTTGGGCCTTGGGAGTGACGCCCATGATTTGCAGCTGGGACAAGCTCTTCTGGCACGTGCCTGTTTTTATGGGCGCTGTCCCATTCACCACCCCGTGGCTTCTGTGCAGATTGACCTGATGCCCCACGACCTCATCACACAGCTGCTGCGCGTGCTGGCCATCGAGACCAAGCAGGAGAAGGCCCTCATCAGCGCGGACCCCACGGAGCTCACGCTCAGCGGCCTCGAAGCCTTCTCCTTCGACTACATCGTTAAGTGGCCTCTGTCCCTCATTATAAACAGGTAAGGGAGCAGAACAAAACACGAGCGTTTTGCCTGCACTTCAAACCTGTTTCCAGGGGGAAAGAAAAGAAAAAAAACGTCACCACGAGGTATCTCTCATGCCTTGCTCCTGTTGAATGTCTCTTTTTGCATTGCAAGATGGGTGTATTAGCTCTGCTGGTGACTGTGGTAGTGAAAATTCTCTGTGGTGAGGTTGCACAGACTCGACTGGAGCTCTGGAGACACCTACACTGGGGTGTCTGAGTGCAGGCCTGAATCCGGTCCCTGCAGCTATAAATAAGGCTCCCCATCTGCTTCTGACAGCGAGCTGCTGGCAGAATAACGCTGCCTGTAGCCTGGCTACAGGTTTGCTTTATCTTTTTGGAGAATCCTGGTAAATTGTTTGGGCAGTCCTGGTGGTCGTAGCGCAGCAGGTACATGAGTGCCGGCTCAGTGCTTCATCCCGGCATGTGTGAGGGACCTTCTGCAAGCCCCAGGGGAGCAGAGATGGAGGCTGGTGATGGAGCCAGCAGCAAGGAATATGGAGGAGGGGACTCCCTGGAGAGAATGTTTTCTTTGAGATGGCTACAGGTGTGATTTTGTTTTAATTTGGTTTGCATTATACAGAACTGTGGGTGTCTGAAGACCTAAGAAACATACTGTAAAGAGACACTTTGCTTTTGAGCAGCCTCAATCTTTGCAGCTTCACTTGGCCATCAGAGCCGGACCGAATGTGAATGGTTTTCTCCTTCCTTTTCAGGAAAGCACTAACAAGATACCAGATGCTTTTCAGACACATGTTCTACTGCAAACATGTGGAAAGGCAGTTGTGCAATGTGTGGATCAGCAATAAGACTGCCAAGCAATTCTCCCTGCATTCAGCTAAGTGGTATGGCCATTTTTCCTGGTGGATCACTCTTCATTTTCTGATTTTCCTTCTTCCTAGTTATATATTGACTATATATATACACACACATTGCAACATGAATTGGGTTGTTTTTATGTGAAACAGATCGTTACATATTTCTGAAGACAGAGAACATACAACTCTTTATTACCTTGTTCCACCTATGGGGGTAGATTTTCATCTTTAGATTTGCACTCCAGGTGCTGTAGAGTGAGAAGGAGAGCACGGCTTCGCCAGGCCAGCTCTGGCATCATCCTCAGTGGTATTTGCTGTCCCTGATCTGTGTGGGTCTAATATCTCCCCTAGGTTTGCTGGGGCCTTCACGCTGCGGCAGCGGATGCTGAATTTTGTCCAGAACATCCAGTATTACATGATGTTCGAAGTGATGGAGCCAACGTGGCACATTCTTGAGAAGAACCTGAAATTGGTGAGTGTGCGGTGAGAGCTAAGTCTTAAGTTACCAAATTTAACATAGGAAAAATTCCCGATTTCAGTTATTGCAGGTCACTTCAAACGTTTTGTTGGACGTGCTGCCTTCACCAGGCACGTCTTCATTTCTGAAGCCCTGAGGGTTGCTGCTGTCTTTGGGAAAGCATTTGTGTCATTGCTGGATGCATGCAAATAATAATATTTTAGCACCGAATTAAGCTACCCGTAGTATAAATATGCAATACAGGTTATCACTTGAAGCAGAGTTAGTTTTTGCAGGTGAGCAAAGCTCTTCAAGCCGTGCTGCAAATGTGCATTTGCTTCCCAGCATCCTCAACATCCCTCAGGGCTCTTAAACCTCTGGGAAGGCAGGGCCTGGAGCATGTCCTCTAGCAGAGCTGTGACAGGAGAAGTCAAACCACAGGCAATGCTGTGATACAGGCACCCGTGAAGTGAACATCTCTGTGCTGCCAGCTAAGTCAGCTGTCCATTTCAGCAGTCACTTTTTATTTTGCACAGTCCTTTAAAACTGCTCACCAGGGATGAGAAATCCACAGTTTCTAGCTAAAATCTCAATTTAAATAAAAGCAACGTTCCTTTACAAGTAGAGCGAGCAGAATTGGCTCTTTAACCTCCTGAAGCAGCAGCCTGTGATAGTTTTTTCCACTCATCTGCATTTTAGGAGAGGAAAGGATGATCCTTACCAGTCTGATGAAACGCCTTATGCCACCTTTTTCTTTGTCAGAGGTCTTTCGTGTTAACTTTCACTTGAAGCTGTGCTGCCCTCTGCCTAAAAATGCAACTAATATCTTCATCTCCACAACATATTTGTCTTCATCAATGGAACTGGTACCTTCATCACATCAGAGAGCAACGTTTAACCCTGTTCTCTACTAGTTGTTTGGAAACCATGGAGTTTTTTTTTTTCCTGTTGTTTTATCACTAGTCCTGATGAAGCTAGGCAGGTACCTTGGGAATTTTAGTCCCATGGCTCTTCCCCAACCTTGGCACATTCCACAAAATTATGGAGTGGGATTTTTTTTTTTTATCTAACCTTGTTTAAAACTTAAGGCTGAAACACTCCATTGACTTAAGAGATGGACTAAAATTTTACAGGATGCTTCAGAAGTAACATTTCCTCATTTTTTTTTTCACCTGCGTATTTTAAGCCCTGTAACTTAATGACCTTTCAGGTTCTTTGATTTCATTTCCTCTTTGCTGTTCATGGTACCTGACTTTACTGAGATCAAAAGGTGATAGTAGGTGAGCTTCAGGAAGAGGGCCTGATGGGGAGATTTAAACTGAAAGGATCATGAAAGAGGTAACTCCATTCTGAGCCTCATTGCCAATGGGAAGTTTGGGCATTGGAAGTAATTTGGTTGAAGAGGGGTCATGGCAAATCAAAGATGAAAAGCCCATGGAGGTCTCTTGAATTCAGGTCAGAAGGTTGCTGGGAGGTGTTTAAGAACCATCTCTGCATGCCCTGGTGCATCTCCTGGCTCAAATACTGGGTTAGAGCTTTGGTTCAGTGCAGTACAGCAGCCTCTGCGTGTCCATTTTTATTATTCAAAATTCTCTCCTGTAACAGGCTTCTAATATTGACGACGTCTTGAGCCACCACACGAGCTTCCTGGATAACTGCCTCAAGGACTGCATGCTGACCAACCCGGAGCTGCTGAAGATCTTTTCCAAGCTCATGTCCGTCTGCGTCATGTTCACAAACTGCATGCAGGTATGGGGGGTGTCCCCGTGCATCCTGCTCCAGTGCCACTCTGCTTGCCAGCCAGCCATGACTGTCCCTTCTTTCCGTGTGACACCTCTTGTCCCCCATACACCAGGAGGAGCCTCTGTTCTTTCAGCCAGCTGGAATTACGAAATCATATCCACGCCCTTTCCCAAAGGGTTTCATGGGGCTTCTCCCTCTTCTAGGCTCTGCTCTGTCAGTGTTGAGCTCAGGTTCAGATGAACTCTAGCCAGTCCTGCAGCAGCATTTGAGGTGTAAGGTGTAAGTTGCTCTTCAGTTTTTGGCATAATTTTGTGGGGACTGATAGGACCCATGGAGACTGATTCCTGCATCCTGGGGAGCCTGTAGCTAAATATACTGTAAAGTTAAGTGAGCTTGATCTATTAACCTTTTAAGTCTAATCTCAGAACTAACTTTCATGGAGCTTAGCTCATTGCATGGCCAGAAGAATCAAGTCAGTCTCGTTCCTTGTCATCATGACAAAAAACAGGCTCTCACTGTTGTTCCAACCCACTGGCTTTCCTAGAGGTTCACGCAGAGCATGAAGCTGGACAACGAGATGGACCGACTCACCTTAGAGCACGGCACGATGCTGGGTCCGCCAACAGAGGAGGAGCGGGCCGAAGAGGCTGCCAAGAAGAAGCTGACTAACAAGGTTGGACAACATGGGCAGTTGAGGCCTTTCTTTTCTGAATGCTGCTCGGGGTTTCAGGCTGCTTGGCATGGCTCTCTTGCCTCTTGGGGGTCCAGGTTACCTCTGCCCCCAAAACGAGTGTCTTGGCAGAGTTGTGGACCATTCCTGGTGGTAGTTCAGAGCACTGAGGCTGCTCTCAAAAGGCTGCCTTCAAGACCTTCTCCTCCAGAGGAGTCACTGCTCTCATTTTGAAGTTTGAGGTGCATTTTGAGGTGTGCAGTGTGAATCAGCAGGCACGTGGGACCACTCCTGCTTTCTCTTGACAGCTTTTAGCAGAGCATGCCGACAGCCTGCACCTGACCTCTGGCTTTGAGGCGACGGTCAACAAGTTCGACAGCAATTTCTCAACACATCTCCTGGACCTGCTGGACAAACTGAGTGTTTACAGCACCAATGACTGTGAGCACAGCATGCTCAACATCATCTACAGGTGAGCCAGTAATTTCTTCCTCATAATTTCCTCTCCTCTGTTGCTCAGCTCAGGAGAAACAATTGCTGTTTGGTAACAGTGCGTGTCTGCGCCGTCAGTGAACGCACACAAACAGCAAGAAGTTTTGCATTTCATTGAAGAAAATATATGTATATATCTATATACACACACATCTGTATGAATTAAGTGAAATCCGTCTATTGGTGTTGTAAATCTAATCCAAGAGAGTTTTCCTGGAGGTTATCTCACTGCGTAGACAAACTTGTCCTGAGTAATCTTATTCTGAATGTAGCATAAGTAATCCAGGAGGAGAGACCCGTGTGAGGGATTCATCAGAAATGGCTGTTTTGGAGCAGGAGCGTTGGCTCGAGCGGGACGAGACTCCTGCGCTGTGGTGGCTGTGGAGCCAGTTCTTCCAAATATGGAGAGCTCGCTTTTGCATCAAATGCTTCCTGCTTCAGAAGAAAGGAGAAGTGTGGTGATTCACGAGCCCTCAAGAAAAGAAAATGCTTCCATTGGCAGTTTATGCTGAGGATGGTGACTTAAGTTGCAGGCAGCTGTTGGAAAGAGAGTCTCCATCCTTTGCCTCCAGGGATTTTCATGTCCTGGTTCTGTTATAGGGCTGCAGAGGTCTGAGTCTTTGTACTGTCAGGACTATCATCACTCTCAAGTCCTTCAGCTTGGCCCTTCTAGGACCATGAGGATCTTCACCAACATGCTGGCCATGGCTGAACCTTTCCTAGCAGAGCAGGTATCATTTCTTTAGCTGAAATTCTGTGTGATAACAGGCCACAGAGGGAACGTGTGCTGCCATTTCTGCAGGCTGCTCTGAAAAGTGAGAGTCTCAATGCCCAGACCTGACATTTAGCTCTTGTTCAGTCTGTAGAGATTATTGGAGCGAGTCCTGGGCTCTATGGCAACAGAAACCCAAGAAACAGGATGGAAACTTCCCATCTGCAATCACGCCTTTGAGAGAGAGACAGAGAGGAGTGTGACATATACCAGTGTTTTCTTATATATGTTAACCTTTTTACATCATTGCATGTCAAAGAGGATGGTCTCAACATAATAACAGATAAAATGCACCTGCTGGTCGTAATTCTGGAACTGTGCTTGTATTTATTCAGTCCTGGCTAATATTCATTCAGTTTGCAGTACTGGTGAATTGTTACTGAGTGACTGAGGTACAACTAGCATATTTGTAGAACTAAGCAACAGAAGAATGGGGGATCCAGGGGATTCCCTTCAAAGCAACGTGGGATGAACAGTTCACAGATCTTTGGCATGTGGAAGTGCTGCTCAGGTGTCCTGTTTTCATCAAAAGCAGTAATGGCTTTTGAAGGGATTCTGCAATTGCAGAAATTCTACAGTCACTTTTTCATGTTGCACCAGGGAAAAGGAGAAGAATTACAGCATGGTGATGTCAGATTTGGTTTCGAAATCCTTCGAAATGTTGCACGCAAGTGCTGATAGTGTCTATCAGATATCCTTCCTTCACCAGTCTGAGGCAAGACCAATGACCAGTGTGTGCAATGTGATACAAAACCTAGTGAATAAAAGGTCAGGAAAGCAAGAAATAGGAGCGGAAGCTTGAAGGAAGCGCCATGCAGATTCTGAAGAGATAGTTAATAATGATAGTTTAACCCTAAAAGGAAAGTTGAAAGGGAGCCAAATCAAAATCGAGAATTCAAGCAATTTGGCATGAAGCAGCTTTAGAAGTAGAAGAGAGCCTCAGAACAAAGATGTAAATGAGTCTTAATGTTATGAGTCTAAAGTTTGAATCAAAAATCAGTATTTGTGTCTGCCTCGGTGCCAGGTTTTCGTGGTACAAAATTTACAGAACAAAAGAGATGGAAGCTTTTCAGCCAGGAGAGAGCGAAATATAAATTCCATCTGTCGAGGCTCTGTTTTCTGCGGCCGCAAAAAAAAAATGTCAAGGAACAATTTGTTGCCGTTTCTGCAAGGTTGTTAAGCAACATGAAGCTCAAATATTGTGCCCATTTGTTCAGTGCTCCGCCAGCTTACTCGGGAAATGAAGACAGTAACTTCTGTGTGATTCACTGACTTAGCATCTACTGTTGCTGAGTGTGCCCAGGGTACCTCTCGGTAAGAACTGCACGGGTTAGATGGCTCTGTAGTCCAGAAATCTGCCTAAGGAAGGCCACAACACTAGTAGAACTTGGCATTTTTATAGAGTCTGAGAGGCTTTTTTTGGATTGTGGAGAAGGCAAGAGTGTGATACTGCCAATCTTGTCCACTTGTGCATCTGAATGTACCTGGGCCTCTCTTCATTGTCCTTGAGGTAACCATCTTCAGAGTTGTATTGTCAAGCTGTGGCCTTTGAGAAGAAGCTAGTAGTAACTGATCTGTTCAGCTGTGTTTTGTACAACTATGACATAAAATTTTGCTGGGGGTCCAAGCTGGATGCTAGCAGAGACACGGAGTGGTGCTGAGGGAACCCCACTCCTCCTGACAGTGCAGCCCTCAAGGGGCGAGTGTAGAAAAGATGCCCACAACACGTGTGGCGTGATGCAAATGTCCCAGCCTCTCTCTGAACGAGCTGCTTAGTCCTTTCTTTTGTTCTTTTCTCTCTCAGGTTGGACTTCAATGGATTCTACACAGAGCGTTTGGAGCACATGTCTGCCGAGCGAAGCCAGAAGGCAGCTCCCCTGCTTCCCCACGTGGTTGTGCCTGCCCAGTAGAGCCCCGTTGAGCTGCCGTCTTCGTGCAGCAGGGAGCAGGGCATCTGCTCAGCTCTACCTGGAAATAACCTGCCCTTACAGTCGCCAGGCAGGGTGTAAGCAAGCCGTAAGGGTCGCTCCGAGGAACTGGGGAGTCTCCTGAAATGTGTATAACGGAGTTTCTCTTCCAAGAGACTTTTGTTAAGTCCCTTTTTTTTTTTTTTTTCTCTTTTTTTTTTTACCACATTGTAAAATGATGTATTTGTGTGTTGTAAAATTAAAAAAAAAAAAAAGGCAGGACCTACAGTGCAAGTTGGTCTTGGGTGACTATATTTTGGTCAACTGGCAGTCAGTGTTACGCTTGGGGAGGAGAGCCTGGTGTGGGGCTTGCTGCAATAAAGCTGAGCTGCTGCTCTCTACCTCTTGAGATGGTTTTCAGAACTGCTGAGAAGATCCATGACACTGAAATTGCATCGTCTGAGTGCTCTGTACGTTATTCCAGGGCACCTACAGAGTCACACCCTGCCTTCTCCTCACCACCTCCTTTGCAGGACCCTCTTCTATAGTGGGGTAAGAGGTGAGACACAGACTCCCTTCTGCTCTGGTGACCTGAAACTGGTTTCCCAGTGTCACAGAGATGCCCAAGGAGAGGAGTGGGACAGCCACTCCTGGGGACGGAATTCCTTCCCCTGGAACTGGAGGTTGTAGACAGAGACTGCAACCAGCATCGTGTGGCCCTTCAGGGAAAGGGCTGCTCCTCTGGACAAGCGCTTGCCCATCACTACCCGGGCGTCTGACGCCTTGGGGCCAGCACGCGCTGCCCCTAGGATTGCCAGCGGTGAGGCAAGTCTGCAGAAGAGGCACTGCAGCACTGGTGCAGTTCAGGGGTGGGGGGTGTCCCCAGTTTCCCTTGCTGAAGGAACAGGGAGCCTTGGAGAAGGTTTCTGTGGCTCTACGACCCTTTGCATGGCAAACAACTGGAAGTGACAGAGGGGCTTCAGCTTCCAGGAAAAACCTGCCTGGATCTCACTGTCTAACCTCTCGGGCTCAAAAGATGCTCCTAGCAGCTGCATCTCTCTTGCTCCATGTTACCATTGACCAACGCACATTTTCCCTCCAAGGGGCAACTGGCAGCGTCAGACCAGGTTTTTGCTGATCCCTTTCTACTCCAAGGCCTCTCCCCGCCTTGTCCCGCTATCTCGTTAGTTCCAGGCTGACTGCTTTACCTCACAAGTTTCTTTGAAGCTCCCGGGGTAGCTATTTAATCAAGCTGATGGACCTTTTCCTCCTGAATGCCCTCCAGGTCTCCATGCAGCTGGTTGAGTTCCCCCTGCACAGACCATTTGCATCCTTATCTTAAACGGTGTTGTCTTCCCAGCCATTTGCCAGGGGTGGGTGGTGGGAGGCTCCCTCCCCACTACACACATACCACTAGCAAGCTCAAACAGCCAAAGATAGTGACCCACCACCAGGACACTCAGCTGGCTCTGAGAGAGAACTTCTGCTGGCTGCAGTTCTCTGTCTGGTCTCTGCTTGGATGTAGCTGCTCTTCTCTCCAGGTTTTCTGCTGTGCTTTGCAGAGCAGGGGATGCTCAGTAGTTCCTCCAAGGCCAGCTCAGCTCTGCACACTTTGCAAGAGGCATCACTCCACTGAGCAAGTCCGTAATGGAAATGTTAAGATTGTGGTTAGACACGAATGGCTGGAGTCATCAGTAGGAACAAGGAGCAGGAAAAGGGCTCTACTGTGACAGGTCTTGTTAGCATCAAAATCAGCAGTTCACCAAGATCCCTGCCGCTTCTCAGGATGCATAGGGTAAGGGACGGAGCACTGTGAGTAATTCTGGTGACTTGCAGAGGTGGGACAGGATGGAACCATCAATCCCTGCTGGGGAGAAAATAGGGTTTGTTCAAAAACCAGCATGTGGTCACCAACTTAAGGAGTCGAGAACTGTTAGACAGCCCCTCTTTCACTCCATGTCATGGCAAAGAATCCCAGCCAGACAGATTGGATATGTACATCTTGTTGCCTGAAAAGCACCAAGACCTTTTGGACACCGGCTCCTTGGAGCCTATGACCCTTTGGGTAGGAGAGGGTCAACATGAATTGATTAAATCACTCTCCTCCTGTTGAAATTTTCTGCATCTATGGTTCTCTTGCAACGTTATTTCCTACACCAGCACTTACGTAGGACCTTGCTTAATTGTTCCTTCCCTGTGTGAAACCTTGGACATTTCTAGGTCCACATTTGGCTCTTTGGTTCTTCATGGATGGTCCTCTCTGGTCTTTCATTGATCATCACACTTCCATGCCATTCTGTGAACGTGGCACTCCTGGTCGCTCACGTATCTGATGGAGCAATACATGTACATGCAGATATAAATATGCATCTGGCTGCAAGCAGTGCAGTTGTTTAGCTCTGGGATCCATCGTTCCTGTGGCTGCTGAAAAGTAGCAGAGGTTGAGAGAAACTCCAGAACTGCTCTGTGCCCAAATGCGAATTATCTGAGCAGGTTTGGGCTTAATTTCTCTCTGTTCTGCCTTTAGTGAGGCACAGAGCAGGCTCAGGAGACAGCTGTCCACATGCCAAGGTGTGTGCACCAGCCTCTAACTGGTGGTATTTTTAGTGTGACACCTTCTGACACCACAATCTGTGGAACAGGAAGGGCATCAGACGGGAAGAGCAAGGGTAATGCAGAGACGCGTGTGAGGGACCCAGGCGAAGAACCCAGTTCCTTCCTTGGGGTGATCAAATCATGGTGGTTATGCGTCACCATGTCCGGAGGCAGCTTGTTTCCTGCACAGAGGGGCAGCACATGGGGCACGCGCACGTGGCAAGAGACACCTCCAAACTCCAGTGCTGAACGGCAGAGGCTAACAACCAATGTTGTGCCCTGTATTTGCTATTGCTTGGTGTCCTGCTCCCCAACCAGGTCCTACCACCGGGTGCTGGTACTTGCACGTAGCCTTCATCCTTCCTGCCCTGCAGCCACTGCCTGGTGGGAGGCAGCGCTATGGAGACACCAGCCCATTCCCCCTGGCAGCCCAGTTCTTGCTACATCCGCCAGTATTTCTCCTTGATGGTGTCCTGGGACATCACTTCTACCGTGCTGGAGGAAAAGGGAACGGTTGGGTTCCCTGTGGTCAGCTCCATCTAGAAACAGCTCTGCAGCTCCTGTGTCCCGCACAGCAGTGTCGCTGAGAGCCCAAAGCCTGCGCGGTGCGGGGCAGGGAGCGGGCCGGCCTCGGGCAACAAGTTCCCTGCAGAGCGGCGGCCCCAGCAGGGACCAGGGCTGCTACCTCTGCCAGGGGTGACTCAGGGCATGGGAGGTCCCCGCAGGAGCCACCTCTGCCTGCCGAGCCCTGGGGAGGTTGCAGCTCCCACAATGGCTGCTTGTTCCTGGCTTTGCTTCTCCACCTTGGCAGGATATCCCCACGAGGACAGGGCTGGAGCAGAACACACCTGCCGAGAGCAGCGTGGAGAAGGACTCCGATGTCAGTGCTTCAGCTGGTGGCCTGGGGCCTAAGTTATCTTGAGGGTGGCCACTTCCCGCTGACAAGACTGATCGTCTGGAGCTTTCTAGGCAAGAGTGTTCATCCCTGGGGCTCTCCCCACTGCCTTGGCCATCTCTGGTGAGCGGTGGTAGCATGAGCCCACCACGGCTGCATGTCTCAGCTGGGAATTGCAAGAGGAGTGTGCTTGGCCTTAGCAGATGTTACTGGTTATAGCTACAGTAGTAAATTAAAGAGGGCCAGCATCCCCTCCTTTATGCCACATGGATTTTTGATCAGGTCCTGGCCACCCAGCACCCTCCAAAGCAAGGTGACCTTTCCAGGTGGCACCTTGAGGCACAGTCTACTAGTCTGCAGGTTGGAGCCTGTTAGGATGGGTGAAGGCCTCAGCGTCAGACATGTCCAGAGCTGGTGACCACTGGGCCGATTCAGGAGGGACCATCTGGAAGGAGAAGGGGGAAGCAGAGGAAAAGTCAACTTTGGCAGCCGCCCAACTTCTGTCCCTGTCTCTTCTTTGTATTCTTCAATGAGCTGTGATGCCAAGAGGTTGGATTTCAATTTTCTGTCCAGAAGTATGGAGCTTTATTTATTTATTTTCATAAATGTCCATTTTTAAGAGCAGGACTAAAGAAAAGCTGCAGGCAGAAAAGGGAAACAAATGTTCAGTCCTCCAGAAAAAAAACCTTTTCTCTATGTCTTGGTACACGAGCACGGGAATCCTCCTGGTGAGCGGTGAGGAGGGAACCTCCACAGTCTCAGGACTCCTGCAGGCTCTGACCACAAAATGTGGAAAGGAGGCAGGGAGGCAGAGAGGGGCCCATACAGCACCCTGACCTGACCGCAGCTGCCTCTCTTCGTGTGTCTGCAATGCCTTGTTCATCTCTGTCAGCCTAGCACAACGTGCTGGGAAGGGGCAGCAAACCAACCCAGCCTGAAGCTCAAGGTAAGATGGACACGCAGCCTCTGGCTTTCTTCTGGAAGCATTTCCTCTACAGCTTTGTCCTCTGATAGGTAGATCTAAGCAACCTCCTCCCTTGACTTCCCTCTTACCTGTTGAGACTTGCAGCCCATCATTCCTTGGGCTCCATCAGCTCTGCTGCCCCAGCACTAGCTATGAGTGCATCACCCTGGACACCCCAGGATTTTCCAAAACCTCTCGCTTCAAGCCCATTTCTGAAAGGAATGAACTGTGCAATCAGTATAAACAAGGAGGCCCCTTAATAAACCCAAAGTGACAAAGAGCCAAGTGGCCCCTGGAGCTACCTAAGGGCTCTGCAAACACTTTTGGGGCCTTAAAGGAGAGTATTGGAGCCATAAGCTCTGTCTCGACTATCTGCTGAGCCCCACTGACCTAAACCCAAGAATAAACCCAAGATTGAGAGCACTGTAGGGTTCAAGACGGATCCCAGTGAGCAGGAGGCGTGAGTCCAGGGAAGCTCTACTTGCCAGGCCGAGGTGCCACATCAGCTAGTCAAAAGACCTTCTAGCCTTGCTGGTCTCTTTGGCAATGACATCATTGCTTCGGTCTGTAAATCATATCCTTTTTGTGCCAGGAAATGCTCAGCAGTGCTGGTCTCGGTATGATTTTTGAGGGTTTCTGTGGAGGTTTGTTTTTTTTTTTTTTTTTAGTCCTCACTTGGTTTGCTGCTCCAGGGCATTCACATCCCGATGAAGTGCAGCAATTATCCACAACTTCTGAACAAAGTGTCCGAACTTCTTGTTTATTTATTTATTTATTGTTTGTTTGTTTGTTTTTGCCTATTTATTTATTTATTTGTCGTTAAATGCAAATGCTGCCTTCGGTCCCTCATGGTCTCATCTGCAGCTGCTTGGTCTCCAGTGGGAGAAACCCTCCCCTGTGACTCAGGGCAGGAAGCTGCAGCACATGGCCCTGATTCCGCGCAGAGATAGCAGCCAAAGAGCCGCTCTGCGCTCTGAGCAGGGCAGCGCAGTGCCTTACAATGCCTTCATTTTCTGACGGGTCTTGGCCCCAAAGCACCATGAAAGCGTTCTAAGTCCGTGCCAAAGAGGCATCTTCCTGCGCGCTGTCCCCAGGAGTGTCCAGGGCATTGGCCCCTCTGCCAGCTGGCCTGCTGCTAGGGGGAAAAGCAAGAATTAGCCACTTGCTAAGGAAGAGATGTCAGTGAAATGAGTGGTGGGGAGCACAACTGGGTGAAAACCGCAGGAGCACGCAGGGAAAGGCTGAGGAGACATGCTGAAAGTTTGAAGCAATAGGGATGGCGAAGGAAGGTGATGGTGCTCTCCCCCCTCCCCGCCCTCGCTCGGGGACGTGGGGTCCTGCTGTGCTTGCGGAGCCTTGTCCCCGCTGTGCTCCGAGCACGGGCCGCCCCTCGGGCTCTGCCTTTTCCCCAGGACACGGAGGGCCGCCCCCCACTCGCTGCCCCCCAGCCTCCAGCTCCCTGCCCTGCTGCCCCCGGCCCCTCCGCCACCGCGGGCCCCCGCAGTGCCCCGCGGCCCCAGCGACACGGACCCCCCGCCCCGGACACCCCCGCGGGGGCGGCCCCGTCCCGCCCCGTCCCGTCCCGCGGGCTGCGGCGCGGCGGGCGGTGACTCACGGCGCGCGGAGCGGCAGAACCGACACGCGATGGCCACGGCCCTCGCTCCGCTGCTGCTGCTGCCGCTGCTGCTGCCGCTGCTGCTGCTCGTCGGGCGCGGTGAGTGCGGGGCCCCGCGGAGCGGGACGGGGCGGGCGCGGGCAGCGGAGCCGCCGCGGCTCCCGCCGCTCCTCGGGCTCGGGGCTTCCCGGCGCGGGGGTGACGGCGGTGGAGCCCGAGCCGAAAACCTCGCGGTACCGGGACCCCGGGGCGTTTGTGAATGAAAACCCCGCGCCAAAACCCCCAAAGGGGAGGAGAAGTTGTTTTTTGTATTTTTATTTGTTTGTTTTCCCCGTGGGATGCTTCCCCCAGGAGCATCCTCGCTGCAGATTCACGGGCACATTGAGGGGATGGGTTTTGCGCTTAGGAATTACTCGGGGAAGCACTGAGATTTGCTTGCTTGGATTAGATGCAGGGATGCAGAGTGTGGCAAGGCTGGGGAAGAGATTGCTGGTAGGAGGGGGTTGCTGCTCTCGGAAAGATTTCCAGGTCACTCGGGCTAGGAGACTGAACTCAGCGTCAGGGTAATCCCAAGGTTCTCCTCATCATCCTCTTCCTGAAATTGGTAGAGGACAAAGGTGGGAAAGTGGGCTCGGAGGTGCTCCCCGCAGTCGGCTGAGCACTGGGCTTGTGTCCTACAGCCAGAGAAAGCCCCATCGGCTGGCGCTGCCTGCGGCGGTCCCTGCTGCAGGGGTGCGTGCTGCCTCTTGCAGAGGGACAGGCACAGCGCTTTGGGTGATTGCTCCCCTCCAATCCAACCGGCTCTGTTTCCAGCCTTGGCTCCCGTTCTCCGATGAGGATCAGACCTGCAGGTCTGATCGTGGCCTGGCAATGCCAGACCTTCAACCCCCATAGCCCGAACAGCAAGAGCGATTTCCGTGGGTGCTCTTGGGAGCAAGACTGTACTTATCTGCCCAGCCAATGTGTTTTCTTTTTTGGGGGGGGGGGGGGGGTGTGACCCTTGTAGCCTTGCTGGAGCAGCCACACGGTGCGGTTGGGGCTCAGCTCCAGAGCCCAGCGAGCAGATGGGGCTGGCCAGATTATGTAATTGCACCCGGATGAGCCTTCAGCAAGAGAGGGAAACTTGTCACCCTCCAGTCTGCGCCGTGCTGGCAGCGGGACCGTGACTCAGTCCGCCGAGTGGGTGCTGACGAGGCTCTTGGCTCCCGCGCACGCGCCGTGGGCGAGGGCTGCCAGGCACCCACAGATGGAGCGCTCTGCTCTGGCACCGTCCCCGTGTGTTGCCTCCCTCCCCGTCTCGTGTGGGAGCTGCTGGCCACCATGCATGGGCGTCCAGAGACTGCGATGGGAGGTCCCAGTTTGGTGGTCCTGGGAGAGCTCCCTGGGGATCTGAATGGATTTGTCACCATGGGGAGAGAGAAATTTCACCCCTTGGGTGCTGGTGCCTTGGCATCGCCCGGGCTCTGAGCATGACCGAAGCTCTTGCCCTTTGGCTTTTGCAGGTGTCTCTGTCAGCCTTGAGGAGAAGCTGGCCCATGTGGAGAAGTATGAGATGGTGAAGCCGCGCAGGCTGCCGGTGGCTCGGGGCAGGAGGGACCTCTCTGCACATTCTGTGAGTAGCGTCACCTCTTGATCACCACCAGCCCAGACGGCTGCAGAGGGGAGCCTGCACCCTGTCATTTTAAGCTTCTGCTTAAGCCAATGGCTCAAGCCTACCCAACTGGCTTGTTGTTCCCTGAAACATGGCTGAAAAGCCATGCCAGGGAGCTGAACAGGCAGGAAACTCAAAGTGCCCTTGGCATGGAAGTGGCAGAGGACGAGGCTCAGAGCTGAACCTCCTTTAGCCTGTGTGTGGCACGGGGCGAATTTTCTTGCAGTGCCTATATCCCAAATGGTAGAGACATCAAAGCATGGGCTCAAAGCAGCGTTCCTTGGGTTGTCCTGGCTCAAAATAGTTGCTGCTGATAGCCAGGAGACGTTGGCCAGCGTTTCCACCTCCTGCAGTCTCGTACCGACGTTGTGATGTCTGCTCTTTTCCTGAGCACTGGTTTGTGGCGTCTCACTGAGATACAAGTGTTTCTCTTTCTGTGTTTTCTTAAGCCGTTTTTTCATCCTTTGGGCTAGGGAAGCATGAATCAGAAAGTTTCAGGAACCCACATGAAAGAACCACAGTGCTTTTTGTTGGAGGCAGAGCGGGGGGGAAATGCAATTTGGGGGGAGGGAATGGGGTTTGACTCAGGAGTTTTGAGCCCTTGGAGTTGGCCTTCCTGGGATTGTGGCCTTGACCTCAAGGATGCTTCCCTCATTGCCTTAAAAGAAGTGAAATTCAGCTAAACATATGACGCCATTTTTTTTTAAGACTAAAAATGCACTAACTTTAGCACCTGATGAGACTGGGAGGTTGAGGACATTCATTTCCTAGTAAGCTCTTCGTACAGCGCGTTCACTCGGGTTTCAAACCCTTCTCTCACCGAATAGCTTCACAAACACTCCCTGAAAGCATCTGTTTTCTCTGCTCCAGAAACCTAAACTTGTCCACGAGATGAACGTTCTCCCGGCTATTTAGAGTCACCATCTGGTGCCAGGCATGTTGAACGTCTCTCTCTCTCTCTCTCGGCACCGATCCCACGGGGAAGAGAGCTCGCCGAGTGGCACGTCCCCCTGCTTTCCGCGGGCACGGCGCTCGGCGGCGCGTAGACGGGGACGCGGCAGTGTGGGAGGGCACGTGCTGTCTGGAGCAGCGTGTCCCCGGCGTCGCTGTCGGTGGGGGTCTCTCCTGGATGCCGATGTGTTAAGGGTAGAAAGTCTCCTGCTGTTTGAAGTATTTCCTACTTCTTCCTCCCTGAGTTTGCTCTTAGTAGCGTTGGCTGGGGACGCGGTTCTTGGTGGGGTTGACTCACCAACAAAACCTTCTCTGAAATGGAGATGAGCGACCGAAAGGGCAGTTTCCGTGCAAGGCTGGAAATGAAATAGTTGAGCGAAACCAGATTCTGGCAGCGCAGGATTGCCTGAGACACCAGCCTTCAGCGAAGGGCATGGTTTTGCCCTCCTACCCTGAGTCATCAACTTTGCTTAGCAGGGGTAGGGTGTGATAAATGCGCATGTAGACTCGCCATGCAAAGGGACCTGAAAACAGAGCAGGAGAAGGACCTTCAAAAAGTGCTAGGCTGAGACAACTGGTGTCACTTGAGGAAGTTGAGTAGAGGCGACATCTTGGGTTTTGTGGTTAAACCCTTCTGTCTCTGGAGGACACCTGTATTTTCCTCACACTCGGGAAATATATATTGATGACAAGGCTGTTTCCAGCCACAGGACCCAGCATCACCACATGCTCACACATCACTGCTGATTTTCCTTGCCATGTCCCAAAGCCAGCTGAGGCAAGAAGGAGAATCCTTTGCCTGGATGGGGGCAGCAAAGCTCTCGCCAACCCCAGCTCAGCACTTTGCAGGAATCACTGGGACTTAGCAGAACAAGCAGAGCCACAGCACAGGGTGGCAGGGAGATGTGGGGGGGTCCCTCTGGTACCCCAGCTGGAGCCTGCATACAGCCTCCTCCAGGGAAAGAGATGGGTCAAGAAGACTCTTTGGGCAGACAGATGCCTGCTGAGAGCATCAAGCTCAGAGGAGCTCAGTGGGTTCCTCTTCACTGAGGCGGACACGTGTGGCTGGAGCTGGGGCAGGGGCTGCACTGGGACAGAGCAATCATACCCCAACCCTCTGCAAGCCCTTTAGGTCTCCTCTTATAATTAGACCAACTGGAATAAACTCCTTTTCTCTCTCCATGTGCTCTGGCCACTGCTCTGTCTGTGCTTGCTCAGCACTGTCACGAGGTCAGTGTGGCTCTGGCACAGGCAGGACTGAGTCGCTCATGCTTTCAAAGCCTTCCCATCCGGAGTGCTTACAAAGCGCTCACTCACCAGGAAGGAGGTGCTTCAGGGAAGTTTTTTATCAGCTTTTTTTTTTTTTTGCCTTTTTTTTTTTTGTTCTTAAGCTTGCACTGCAGTTCTTCTCCCCACTGCCCCCTTGCGCCCCTTCTAAGAGCTTTTCAGTGAATTCTTAAGGCCTTCGCTGGCTCTGGCATGGCCAGCAAAAACAAAGGGTCGCTTTGTTGGCGGGCACGGGAAGGAAAGGCCGCGTCACACATGAGACACCCGTCGGTGAGAGGAAATGTGCCAGGGACCGTGGCAGCGAGATGCTGATGGGGATGCTGTGCAAGGGACCTGGGCTGCCTTACTCCACGGAGACCTGTTGGGGCTCACTCAGCATGCAGGGAGGATGTTTCGTGGCCAGCAGCCGGGCGCTCCAAGCGTCGCTTCCAATTGGAAACATGAATGGGGTGGAATGGAGGGCAACTGACTCACCGGAAAAGCCTTTTCCCTGACCTAGCTGGCTCTGACTGCGCTGCTGAGACAGCAGGACCTCCCGCTTAACCCCAGCTCCCATCTGCTTGTAGATGCCCTCCGGGGAGTGCTGAGCCTTCATATGCTAATAGTTACTGTCATCCTCCTTGGGGAGAGGCAAACACCTCATCCAGGAAGAATGCTGGCCCTGTAGCGAGCTGGTGCTTTGCCTTTCACATGGTCTCTCACATTAGGACCCTGCAAGAGCTGAGGAAAGGCCCTCAGGGAGCCTGTCCTTGCCCCTGTGGTGAGTGAGGAGGTCCCACATGGTGCCAAAGTCACAGCCTGACATGGAGCACCACAGGAGGGGGTGAGTGGCTGTAGTGTCTCCCTGTGGTCCTGCTGAGATGGTTTCTAATGGATGGTATCTATCGCGCTGGAGGTTTCTAGTCCAGCATCCACGGATGGGCATCACAAGCGAGCAGAGATGGGACTTCAGGAAACACTTTCTCCTCCAGGGAAGGAACATCCCTTGCAGGTGGTTTCCTCTGGAGGGGAACACTCCTTGCAGGTGCTGGTTCTCTGTCCTGGGGATTTCAGGGCTAGGTTGGGCTACCGTGACCCAGCGCTGGTGGCAGGAGGTTGGAATAGAGACTCCTTGAGGTTCCTTCCACCAACATCCTGGTGATGCTGCGAGGTATCTGGTGTAAAATGGTCTTAAGCCTACCTGCAATAGAGCTCATGTTATTAGATCAGCCATAGATAAGGAAGTCTCTACCAATAAAAGCACTTGTGCACCAAAGACCTTTATGTTCTGCCCACGAGCAAGTGCCAATTGCAGTCTCAAAAAAGGAGCTCTTGTGACTGATGAGCAGGAAATTTCAGCTCCTTGTGTGCCTGTCTTTGGCCATGCATCATACAGGGGAAACCAGCCGTTGCTGACTCTCTTCTTCGTTGCTGGCATGACTCGTTCTTTATCTCATCATGCGTTGGGGATTTGTGATCTTGTAGAGGTACTTTCTTGCTCTTCTCCTGATTTCCTGCCTCTTCGCTAGATGCGTTTGGGGTGAGTGTGTACATTGCCTCTGGGCAGTGACAAGAGGTGTTGTCAGTGCCCATCCTGCAGTCACCTGCTTTATTTGGTGCGTGTATTGGGATGCATCTGGGCAAAAAAAAAAAAAAAAAAAGCCTTTTGCAACTTGTGCTGCTGGTAACAGTGGGTTTGTGCTGGCATTTTGTTTCATGCAGAACATCTATCCAGACCATGTCCTCTACAGCATCCGTGCCGAAGGCAAGGACTATGTTCTGCACCTGGAGAAGAACATGTGAGTGCCAGTGGGCCGAGAGGGCTGGGAGACTCGTTTACACTAGTGTTCAAATACTCATGTTTCCCTGTGAGGTCCTGGGCCTGTTATATTCAAATATAATGCCCAGGAGCACCTCAGCCTCTGAGCCTAGGGCTCACCGTGTTCACGGGGAGGTAGGCAGGGTTTCGCCTGTGAGGTCCGGAGTGATGCTGAGCCCACCTGCAATATGTACATCACCTTCCCATCTTCTACCTAAAGGAGCTGTCATGGCTAACATGATCCCTTTCGTGTTCTTGCAGGGAGCTCCTTGGACAGCATTACACTGAGACGCATTACTCGGCTGACGGCACAGAGATCGTAGAGAAGCCAGATGTTCGGGTATGGGGCTTGCCTTGCAGTGGGTTCCTGGAAAAGTGGCGTTTAGGGTGAGGAAGGCTCTGCTGACAGTGTGAGACCTTCAGGACTAGGTTGCAAAGTGCCAGGCGCTGGTGGCACACAATGTGGTATGGCTCCGTCTTCCCTCCTTGAAGGTCACTGCCCCACGTCCTTCAGCATCTGTCTCTTTAGCTCTTCTCTCTGTGATTCCAGTATGGTGCAGATTGCCTTGACACATCTGTTTTCTGTCTTGCAGGATCATTGCTTTTATCAAGGTCGTGTTCAGGGGTATGCCATTTCAGCAGCCAGCATCAGCACCTGCAACGGGCTCAGGTAGGACTTTTGATCCACCGAGGGCACTGCATGGGACAAGGGTGAGCGGGAAAGGTGAATGAGCTCTGGCAGCTTTCCCAGGTGGGCAGCACCAAACCAGGACCCAGAAGGGCATTGCTCGTTTCCTCTGCACATTGCAGTGCCTCTCCTGAACGAGTAAACACTGTGTAAGGGTGAGTGGATGTGACAAAGCCCTGCTCTTGAGTGAGTCAACAGGGTCTAATTCTAATGATGACTCGGTGTGGCAAAGCCCTGCTCTTCTGGGCCTGACCTGATGGAGGAGAGAACTCACTTTTCGCTGGAGGAGGGAGACGAAAAAAGGTCCGTTTGCTCAGAGCAGTGGGAATGTTGCATGTGTGACCTCAGTAGCTTAAAGCCTAGAATGAAAAGACACGGGCAGCCAGCTGTGGGTTAGCTCCCCTGAGCAAGAGCTTGACCCTTACTTCTCAGCCTGCTTCTTATGCAGAGTATAAGGTGGGTATAACTTACATGGGGATAATGCAGATTCAGAAAGACACAACAAGCCTTGCCTGTGTGTTTTCACTATAACGTCGCTAACGTGTCTTGCCTTTACAGACTGAGACTGCAGTATATTAGACTTGTGGTGGTCAGTAGGACAGATTTTACTTTTTGCCTTCACATTTGCAATACCTTACAGAAAGCATCTCGGAAGTCAGCACTGGTTACTAGCCATGTTAAAAAACATGTTAAACCTGACCCAGCAACACCAGGCACTTCAGCAAATTTCTGCTGGTCCACAGATGCTGAGCTATGGATCACTCCCATGACAACATGGCAACTCAGTCAGTTTTCCACCCCCTAATTGTGCATTTGTCCAGTCTGTACTTCCACATTCTCCAAAAACAAGTGCTATAAACGTGTTGCTCCTATTGCTCCTCATCTCTGGCCAAGTCCAAGGACTGCTCCATTTTGCAGTAGTGGCCTGTACCTCATCCAAGCTGCTATTCTGCCTGCAGGAAGGGAAAGGAAAGCAATGGGTGCTTTCCTAGCTGGGATTTGGCAGCAATGTTTTGTATTAGAGTTACTCCTAGTGGTGTGTGCAGTGTCTAGACACATCCTGTTGGTCTGTACTGAGAACAGCATCGCATGGGATATTTCTTTCTTGAAGACTGTGTGTGTAACCCCTACTTGAACTGATGTCTCTTCTTATTTTTGGCAGTGGATTTTTCCGTGTAAATGAGACCGCCTATGTGCTGGAACCCCTGAGCGAGGATAAGGCTGGATGGCATGCAGTGTACAGAGCAGCTCACCTGCGGATGAAGCGTGGCACGTGCAAAGAGTCTAGTGCCACCGTGGAATATGACCACGAACCAAAAATTGCTGCGGCCATGAAGCTCCATCACTGGGTTAGGAACTACACGGCTCCTCTTTGCCATAGTTGAGTTCACAAGTGCCAAGAGCCTGCCTCTGAAAGGCTAGGATTGGAACTGGGCCATACTGCATCTCTTGATGATACTCCCCTCTTCCCACCCAACTGTTGCCAACTGAGTGCCCAAACACAGGTTCCTACCAGGCTCAGTGGCCTTGCTTCTGGTATGAACAAGTCCTCAGATCCTGCACCATCAGCAGGAACAGCTTTCTACCCATGAGCTCTCCGCTGCCCTGTGCAACCCATGCAGGTGCTCTCTGTATGCCACTGACACCTGCAGAACCTGTCTAGTACCTCCATCAGTAGCAGGCTAGAGGTCTCTTTTATATGTTGGAAGGTGTCTCAAAGACCCTGCAAAATGTCATTAGGAAACAGAGCTAACAGAGCTACTAATCCTGAGCAAGACAAGATGATTCCCCAGGAGCTAACAAATCCCATGGGATGGCCAGCTGCATAGCTCCTCCTTGCATTCACTTTAATCTTCCTTTTCAGAAATCAGCTCCATTACACAAAGGGCCTCGATATGTGGAGCTGATCTTGGTTGTGGACAATGAGGAGGTAAGAGAGGGGGGATTGGTTCTTGTCAATTCACTCTCCTCCCAGGTAGAAGGCAACCTGGAAATCTCTCCATTTCTTTCCCATAGTTCAGAAAGTACAAGGATTTGCGCATGGTGCAGAACCGCATGAAGGAAATCGTGAACCACGTTGACAAGGTGAGTTCAAGGGTCCTGATCTGCCCACCTTGCATGTGTGTCAGCATACACAGGGTCAGTATGGTTCCCACCCCACTCTAGGAGAAGGCTTCCTGCTGTGGAAATGGAAAAATATTGTCAATGAATATGGTAGTGAAGAGAGGAGAGAACAGAGCAGATTAAATGACAGAGCTGGAGGAAATCTCAAGTCGATTAGGTGGTCTACCAGATAGTGACCAAATCCATTGGCCAACAAGGTGTGCAAAGCAGATATTAAAAGGAACGCTGCTCTCTGATGGGTGCCCAAGGGCAAGAAAAGACTGCCTCAGAGCTCTCTGCTAGTCACCTCCGTAAGAGAACAGGGGGAAAAAAAAAATCTCCTTGTAACTTTTGGGCGGGATGTTGCCTCATCAATTCATGAGCTGGAGTGGGTGCCAGCCCAGGTCAGGCCTCTGGAAGTGGGTGTATAAACTTTCTGCTCTCATCGCTTTAGCCTTGCTGTCCAGTAGCACCATAGGAATGGGTGGCCATTGCTAGATGGAGAGGGCATTTCAGGGTAAACCCTGTTTACGTGGTCACATAAGGTCCCATTGCTTTGTGGCAGGGTCTGTAATATACCTGGAGTGTCAGTCTGGTATTGCATGACTAGGTGAACTTGAATCACAGGTTTCTGGAGTGGATGGGACCTTTCCTCTGCTGTGCAGCTTAAATCCAAGTGCTGTCTCTGGGGTTTCTCCCATCTCAGCTTTATCAGTCTCTTCACCTGCGTGTGGCCTTGATTGGCTTGGAGGTGTGGAACAACAAGGACAAAATCACTGTGAGTCCCAACCCAGAAGTGACTCTGGACAACTTCCTCCGTTGGCGCGAGACAGAGCTGCTGAGGAAGAAGAAGCATGACAATGCCCAGCTGATCACGTAAGGGTACCAGGCAGGACTGGATCCTCCCTGGCGGTCCCTGGGCACACAAGCACCTTTTCTGCCTTCTGCCCCTGTTAGTATGTGGGCCATATGTTCATCAATATGCTTTCTTCTCACAGGGGCATAGACTTCCATGGAACAACTGTAGGCCTCGCAAAGAAGCTTGCGATGTGCACCAGGGACTCAGGTGGCGTCAATCAGGTAGGTCCCACTGCCTAGGCATGCTCCACGATGGCAGCAGTGATCCCATGGTCAGGCAGGGGCAAATGTGTGGGCTGAGGCGCTGGGCTCTGCCCGTCCAAACTATACTTCCAGATCTAAATCTTGTCCCTGGCATCAATGATCCTGGAGAGACTGACTCTGAACCATGTGTCATGGCCTAGAGGGAAGGGTGGCTGTGGGAAACAGAAATGGGCACCTGCACTGTGCAGGCCTCTCATATAACTGAGCCATGTGGAGAGCCTCACAAAGCTACTCCATAGACACAGGGCTCTTCCCACTGCCTTTCAGATGGTTAGGACATGATTTGCAATCCCTCCTCAGTCATCCTCACTGTGCACCTCAGACCTCAGTCCCTCCACCTCACCCCAGGGATAGCATCCTTTGCTAGCACATGAGCCAGAAACACCATAAAACCTTAATTTTAGGGTAGCCACTATATGTATTTATATATATACGCAGATATATATGTACATGTTGTCTTACATGCCAGAGAGCCCAGCCCGAATGTCTCCAAGGACTGTGGGACCAGACCCAGGTTTCATCTTCATTTATGCTGGCAGGGAAGCATCTGGGGATGAACTGCAGACAGCAGCAAGCCCTGACACTGAACTGTTGAAGAGCAATAATGGGCCTCTCAGAGATGCTATGGAAAGGAGACATATGAATCTCATTCTTGTTCTACAGGACCACAGTGAGAATCCTATCGGTGCCGCATCCACCATGGCTCATGAGATGGGGCACAACCTGGGGATGTCTCATGATGAAGACATTGCTAGCTGCCACTGTCCTGTCCCCAAAGCTGATGGAGGCTGCGTTATGGCAGCGAGTGTTGGGTGAGTGAACAAGAAAGGGGAATATCCCTAGGTAGTGGATGTCTCTAGATATCTCCTAGCACTGTCCCAGCGAGATTGAGGGTGAAGCTCTTGAGACATTTGAGGCCAGATCAACATTGACCACTTCAATAATCAATCTTTGAAGTTACACTTGTGTCTGGAGAGGGTTCCAGCAGTTATTCTATGGGATGACAGCTGCAACGGCCCTATGGCTCTTATGTCTGGTTGTGATCACCTATTTTTCTTTCCCCAAGCTTGGTTTACCCCAAGCTCTTCAGCAGCTGCAGTGAACATGACATGTGGCAGTTCCTTGGAGACCCCAGGACCAGCTGCTTGCTGAATGCCCCCAAGGCTGATGAGCTGTATGGGGGGCCCGTGTGTGGGAATCAGTTTGTGGAGCGAGGAGAGCAGTGCGACTGTGGCCCGCCGGAGGTACGGACACTCTTACGGAGAGGCTGGAAATAAAGGAGGGCTTTGATATGTGCTGGCTGCTTGTAGCTGGATGTGGTGTTTGTGGGAGAGTTCCTAGGAAGGATACCCCCTAACCCACCCTCTTCCAAAAGAAGATCCCAGCAAAGGGTCATCATGGCATGGCATTCTTTCAAAAGCCATGATCAGCTTCTCCTCACCATTAGAAGCATCACATTTCAGACCCATTGTTGTGCTGTGGCAGGAAGATTTGAGACAAACTGCCAGGTGATGTCCCTGGGCTAAATCCCTCACTTCGGGCTCTTCCTGCTTGCCCTGCGTGGATTTGTGGCAATGGCGTTTTCTCCTGTGAGCTTGCAGCTGTAGGAAGGTCAATATTTGTTAGTTGTAAATGCATTATAGCTTGCTCCTGGCTGATTCATGGCTGGTTCCTCCAAGGACTTGTTCCCATCTGATTCTGAAGAGCCAGTGAACCCAGGGTAGATGCCTGGCTCTTGAGCAGCCCTAGTTTCATTTCACAGTAGTGTAAAATTTAAGCTGTTTGCTGCCTATGTGAGCAGCCTGTGAGAGAGATGCAACATGCCCGGAGAGTGCTAATGGCCAGTCCCTGTCCCTTCTTGCCTTGCAGGAGTGCTCTGATCCCTGCTGCAATGCCACCACTTGCCAGCTAAGAGAGGGAGCCGAGTGTGCCCGTGGAGAGTGCTGCCAGGACTGCAAGGTACCTCCAGCTTCCATCACGGGAAAGGGGATGTTCTTAGCAAGGAAAAGGGAGCTGGCAGGTGCATGATCCTGTCCTGGGCTCCTTGGGGACTCCCTGATAGAGGCAATGTATATGCAAAGCCTGAGGGAGAGTCTGAAGAACCCTGTGAACCCTGGAGAGCTACTGGAGACCATGCTGCTCTAGTTGCTTTGTCACCTGCAAAATCACCTGTTTAACCTCCTAACTCCTTTGTG
This sequence comes from Tinamus guttatus, assembly GCF_059628265.1. NCBI lineage: Eukaryota > Metazoa > Chordata > Aves > Tinamiformes > Tinamidae > Tinamus > Tinamus guttatus. The sequence continues at coordinate 3,199,196 of NW_028288557.1, read as the reverse complement.
ATTCGCTGCAGGGATGTTATTTTGTGATCTGATCAGATAGGGACACAAGAGGGAAAACATGGTAGAACATCACAGAAGTGCTGGTGAGAAGGGACCAACCACTGCCAACACCAGATCAGTGGGTCTCACCTGGCTTTCTCCAAATGAGTCTTGAAAACACCCAAGGATGGAGATCCTTCTCCCTGTCCCTAGCAGCCCATCCAAGGCCAAAAGCAACGAGCGGTTTGGGAGAAAAATCATGCTTCTCATGTGGCGCTCTTGCTACACTGGCAGTCACCATCTGGGTGAGAATACTGTGCGGCGGATAAGTCACCTCCTGTTTCTGGCATCCTTGAGTCCAGATACCTCAGCTCTGTTTGGTCTGGAGCAGGGTAGAATAAGTTGGAAAACAGAGAAGTATTTGGAGAAGATAGGGATAGCTTGCCCACGGTTGGGGAAAGCTACCTGCTTGCTCTGTTTCATTTGTCCAAGAGAAAGTTAAGCGATATCCGCACTGGTTTCTAAGCACAGATGTGGGCAATGCTTTGACTTGAGCAGACAAGGCTGTAAGAGGAGCTGGGGCAAGTCCAGACTATAAGTAAAGCACAGAATATTTGGAGCAGTGCCCAAACATGAGCACAGCTTGTTGGAGGCCTGGTGGCATCTCCACCCCGTGCAGGCTGAACTGTGCTCGAATGTGGTGCAGAGGGAGTCACAGTGTCCTCGACAGACTGTTCTTTGTGCAGGTGAAGGCTGCCGGCGCGTTGTGCCGAGCCAACAAAAACGACTGCGACTTGCCTGAGCACTGCACCGGCCTCAGCCCCGAGTGTCCAGAGGACGTCTTCCAAGAGAACGGCATCCCGTGCCAGCACGGGAGTGGCTACTGCTACAACGGGGCATGTCCTTCACATGGCGAGCAGTGCCGCATGCTCTGGGGAGCGGGTAAGGCACCCTTGTCACCCTAGGCGTGAGGAGAAAGGGCAGAGCTCTCCAGAGCTGGTTCCTCCACTACAGGGTGATCCCATGGCCAGCTTTGGCATCCTCAACAGAGATGATAGGGCTGCTCTCTTTGGGAAGGTGACCCAGCAGCACCTGGGAGAGCAGCTGTGGGGTCAGGCAGATCTTCGCACCAGGGGTGGATGGTGCCTGCTGCTCTCACATGGACATTGAGCCATGTGTTGCCATGATGGTGATGCCATGTGGTTTGTGCCGGCTGCTGCCAGCTTGACACAGGCTCTGGCTTTGCTTGATCCTTTTCTTCTGTGTGTCCCACAGCTGCCCAGGTGGCCCCTGACGCCTGCTTTAACTACAACAGTGAGAAAAACCTCTACCTCCACTGCCTCACTGAGTCGGGGAAGAGGCCCTGCAGCCCTGAGTAAGCAATGGAGCAGTCTGGGTCTGGCCATGGCTTTTGCTGGGGCCTGGGGCAAAGTCCCCAGCCCTTGGCAACTCTCTCATGCTCTGGATGAGAGGCTGGGCTGGTGGCTGGTGCTCCCTGCGCTCACAGCTACCTCTGCCTCCCCTCGCAGGGATGTGAAGTGCGGCACGTTGCTGTGCTTGAGCGAGAACGCCCACCCCGTCATCGGTGGCAGCTCGTACTACATCTCGTTTAACCGCCTCAAGTGCAAAGCAGCCATCACTGACAATGATGCCAGCGGGACGGTGGCCAACCTCAAGCTGGTGCCCACAGGCACCAAGTGTGGGGAGGAGATGGTGAGTGTACAGGCCCAGCTGCTGTGATGGCTGGGAAGATCCCCTGCCTGAATGGGGCACCTGGTGGACGCCTTGCTCTGCTCTTAGAGCCCTTTGCCTTCTTGCAGGTCTGCTACGCCGGACGCTGCCAGAACGTCCTGGTCTACGGCAACAAGAACTGCTCTGCAAAATGCAACAACCATGGGGTATGCCCAGCCCTCTAACATGCTCCCGTATCGCGCCAGCCTGTGGGGTGTCCAGGCACCCTTCCTCAGCTGAACCTAGTGCAAGGGCAGGAGAAACCCTGCTGAAATTGGGGCTGGATCATGGCCTTCAAAGGCAGACAGGGAGCTTGGTGGCAGCCCCAGCTCAGGAGCAGTTTGCAAACTTAGACGCAGTGTGCGCCTGCGCGCTGACTCTGCCCTCTCTGATTTCAGGTTTGCAATCACAAGCGGGAGTGCCACTGTGACCCAGGGTGGGCAGCGCCGTACTGTGAGCAGAAGATTTCCGAGATCACCACAGGTATGTGGTGCAGAGATCGCCGCACCATGTGCCTAGCTGGCAGAGAAAAGCCCTGGGGTGGGAGGCGGATGAGAGCGTGGGGGTGAAGGTGAACCCATGGCCATAGGTGCCCATGGGCATCTCTCCATGCTGGGTGTGTTGGGCAGGAGGGTGCCCATTCTCACAGCTCTTGGGTCTCTGCAGGGAGCAGCACTGTGGTCATGGCAGCCATGCTGGCGGTGCTGGCACTCTCCAGTATCCTGCTCGGTGGATGCTTTATGCTCATCAGAGGCGGCGGGAAGAGGTACTTCCAGAAAGGGTAAGTCTCCAGCTGCCTTGCTGAGGCAGATAGAGGGGATTTTCACCATCGGGGCTTTGAGGGTTGTGTCTGAAGCTGGACAAAGCTGCTGATGCCATGTTGGTCCTTTGCATTGCAGGCGAATCTCCACCAGCGCTGCCCGGGGCCTTGCCAACCCGCTCTTCCAGGAGGGCGGCAGGAAGCGGCCCATGCAGAGCGAGCTGTCCCGGAATGACATTGGCAGCCCGAGCCTGCTCACCACGACCTCGAACCTGCATGGTGCCCGCTCCGTGAGGCCCAGCCGCCCAGCTCCAGAGGTAGGAGAGTAGAGCTGACCTGGCCGGATGTGCTGCAAACAGCCTGTGGCAAGCGGTGAGGGCACCTTCATAGTGTCCTACGCCATGCAACATCTCATCCTTATTTCTGCTGATCCTATAGCCTCCTGTGCCAGCCACTCAGATGACGTCTCCAACCTCTCCAGTCCATCCTTCTCAGGTAACCACCATCCATCCCTGCATGGCACCCAGTGCATCCAGAAGTCATTCTTAGCCAGGCCTGAGACAGTCTGGCTCTGGTGGATAAGCCTGGCTTATCTCCATGTGTTAGGTGTGGGGGCAGTCTGTCCTTCACGCAGACATAAGTCTGCTTGCACAACTTCTTAGTCTCCCCATGGATGGACCCAGAAAGTCTTCCATCTCCTTGTGCATCAGGCTATGTCAAGCTTGGCAGTCTCTGTGGGACCTTGCCAGGGTCTCCGTGTCCCTCTTGTATAGCTCAGGACACAGACTGCCACGTTCCCACAGTCACCCTGCCCTTCCTGCCCTGATCTTGCCCTGACCCCTTCTTGCTGGACACTGGAGGTTTTCTGCTGCTCAGTGTGCTGAGCTCTCCAGCCCATGACTGCCGTTTGCTCTCAGCACCTTTCCTTGTTTTGTAGCACCCCAGACTTGTTGGGTACATTTGGGTCATTCCCCAGATTGCTGATGAAGGGTAAAACCACCACGGTAATCAGCCTGCAAAGACTGGGAGTTGTCAGTGCCCGTGACTGTGGTAACCACTGTCAAGAGCTCTCCAAACGTTTCTGTGGCCACTGGCCTTCCTCTGTCCTTTGGGCAAAGCAGCAGCTCTTTGATTCTCCTTCACTCTAGGGTGTTGCAATGCTTTGTTTACCACCTCTGCCTCCAGCCTCTGCAAAGCCTCTGCTGGCTCCTAGAGAGGTAAGCTCAAATGTGAGATTTTGGGGAAGTGCAAAGACATGAAAACACCCCACTCCACTGGCCAAAGCCAAAGTTGAGGCAGGGTCATGACAGATCTGCCAGTAAGAAATCAACCATCTACCTAAACCCCTGCACTCACTTGGGCGCCTGGTATCCATATCTGCTTGGGAGGTGGAACCCAGCTCTTGCCCTTCTCCCTCGGCTGCCCCTCCGTCTCAAAGTCTGGCTTGGTTTCCCATCCCCGATTTGTGTCACTCAAACAAGGGGGTCGCTTTGTTCCTTTCCTTCTTCCAGGTGAAGCCAAGTCCACCCAGCAAGCCTCTCCCAGCGCTGAAGAGCAAGGTAGGGCACAGCTCCCATTGTGTGGAGTTTGTTGCAGGGGAGGGGATGAGGGACAGTGCCTGGGAAACCTAACACTGTGGGAACAGTCAGGATCTTGAGTTACTGCCTTGGGGAGTCAGATCCTGGTTACAGCATGGCCGTGGAGCTTGTGTCACTGCATTTTGCCCTGCCATTTGTTTGTTTGACAGGCTGCCTGGCCTCGCTGCACCACTGGAGAAGCACCACTGCCACCTCCTGTCCCACCTGCCAAACCTGCAGCCCTGTTGTCCCAGCAACATCCAGGCCCCACCATGCCCCAGGTGAGCTGCACCATGGCCCATGCTGTGGCCCTCCGAGTGCACTGCGCATAGGTGGCTCAGCCTTGAGCCACTGCTGTCCCCATATTGGCTCTGCACTAGAGGATGAGGGGACCTTGTGAAGTCCGCAGATCCTTCGTTCCCCTACTGACACGTCTATTTGTGTTTCAGAGAGGTGCCGCCCCGAAGGTGGCCCTGAAGCCACCCATGGCTCAGAGGTGACCCAGGCTGTATCCACCACAGCAACGGAGGAGTTGCTGGCGCTTGGGGTGGGACAACAAGAGTGTCCACGTCTTGTTTCAATGGTACTTGAATCACTTGCTGGACCTTCCCTTGAGGCCATCAGTGTTTACAGTTGTTTGAGCTGTGCCTTAAGAGACTTTCAGCTTTATGGCTTGACCAGGAAGAGTCATGAGCTGGGAGCTCACAGTCCTCAGAAGAGAACAGGAACCTGGACAGTGCCAAGACTGGAAAATCCCAAACTTCAGGAAAATCCCAAACTAGATCTTCTTTGTTGTTGTTTTTATGTTTTCTTTCTTCCTGCCCTTCTCCAACAAGCTCCTCCTGACCTGGCTCTGATTTTCAGTTGCTCCAGGGTTGCCTGAACCCTGGGGCCTGCTGCTTCTCTCACGCTGTCTGCACATCCAGTGTAGAGGCTCACACCTGGCCGACACGGCTCTTTGGACCCTGGCCTGAGGTTCTCCCGAGCTCCTGCTCATCATGGTCCTTCCCTGTGAGGCCAAGGCAAGGAGCTTGCAAAGCTCGGCCATGCTCAGAGCCCTCCCTAGTGGGGACAGTGCAGGTCACCTTCTGCATTAACCCAGTACTGCAACTGGGGCCAGCTGCACAGTGTGTCTTGCCCCAGGTGGCCTTGGCAGGTCCAAGCCACATTTGGGTTCACTGTGGTCAGTCCCCAGTGATATATGTTTTTTTTCAGCTCTGAAATTACCATTAGGCTCTTTTCCTCTTTTCCTACAAGGGAATTTCTTGGGGATGTTTCCACCACAGCCATTAATCTGTGACCCTTTCTATGATCATTTTGAGCCACTCGTTGTGAAACTGGTCCTCCCTGTTTTGATATCAGTCAAGTTGAAGGCTTTTATACAAATAAAGACTGAAAGTAACAGTGCTCCAGGGTGTTTTTCTTAGCGGTGGAAGCCCTCGGGCAATCCCCATGCTTGTCCCCTCCTCTTGCCTGATGGGCTTGTAGGGAGTAAACAGTGGAAAAACTGCACTTCCTCCCTGCCAAAACAGACCCTGGACCTTCTCGTTGCTCTGAAAATGGCCACAAGACCCAAGAAGAAGAAAAACCTATCTCCAAAACCCTGGTTAGAGTAGAAAGGAACCCAACTAATGTCCATGCTGGGACTGAGACATGAAGGGCCTCAGCAACCTGAGGCATGGAAGGGAGACGGCCTGTTGAGCAGATCCTCTTGCCTTTCTGTTGAGAGACAGTCAACCACCTCCCCCTTGGAGCTACTGAAATACGAGTTTACACCTGAGTTAGACTGGCTGCAATTTTCCCTGAGCCCGGGAAGGTCCAGGGCACTTGTGTGGCTCCAAAGTTGGCAACTGTTGCTACTGAGGATGCACACAGATAGATGCAGCGTGATCACGTCCTAAGAGGCGCTGAGACTGCCCCTCTCCCCCAGGCAGACACAAAGTCAGGGAGGAAATGGTATCAAAATAATTTTATTCTATTTTATCAAAAGAATGTAACACTGTGCACTGTAAACTTGAACATATGTATCGTGTTTCATTAGAGAAGGTGCTGATCCAGTGGCAAACCCTTTTTTTTTAAAAAAAAGAGAGCATAGGCCTTTTGAACAGAGGGAAAACAGTTCAAAACCAGGATTCAGATACATCCACTTTATCCAAGCTTGGAGGGAAGCAACACCCAGCTGAAGGTGCTAAGAAATCCATGGTTATTTGGCTGCCTGGGTATTTCATATGGATTTGGGAACATGTGAAGTGCTGTCCCCAGGGCAACAGCTGCAGGATCCAAGGAGGAGCTTTCTGCACAAGGCACTGGGCAACCTGCAAACCTTGCTACAGGACTTCAAGCCACAAGAGCAGGTCAGGGATCTCCCTAAAACTGCTCAGGCAGGAGATGGAGGTGGAAAGTGTAGATTGAACCCTGGTTTCCTGGCACCTCCAGGCTTGCACCTCCTACCCTGTGCCCCTGGATGCAGTTCGATCCCCATGGACTTGTGCTGCAATCACTAGCAGCCAGCCCAGGCGCCTCTTCTCCACGATGGAGGTCGCCTCCACCAGCCTGTGCAACACACCTCTCACCTGGAGATGGGGACTGGGGCTGCTCGCCAGGCCCCAAGATCACAAACCAGCACATGTCACATGGGAACAGGTCTATCCGCTCTCCAGGGATGTTTTTGTTTTCAAAGAGCCTATGGTTGAACTCAAAATTCAACCCAAATGGCTGGAGCATCAAAGACACGCAACTCCACCAAGCCCTCAACGCCTCCCCAACAGAGGAGAGGGAATCTTGCTCATCAATGCTTCTAGGAGACACCTCAAGCACCACATGCTGCCTAGCCTTGTCCCCCTCGCTGAAAATCACACTGCTGGGTCTAACATCCTTCAACTACCACTCAAACCCAGGAGGTCGCCCTTTTGGCAAGGAAAACCAGGAGTTCCTCCCACAAAAGCCCAGTCGTGGGACTCCACACGCCGCAGGTTTGCATCGGCAGGACTGCTCCATGATCCCTCTGCCTGCTAGACGTGTGCACCACACGCTGGAGAAGTCTTTCCTCCAGTCTTTCACCCCAAGCACTCAGCAAGTCCCTTAGGCACTTCTGCCCAAGCTGGCTGGCAGCCAGGTGAGAAAGGAAGGGTCAAAACATCCTCACTCTGCCCCAGAGATGGAGGAGAGGCAGCAATGGCAGGAGCTGAGACAGAGTAAAGACTTTTTGACTGCGTTACTGAACTTCCCCTTTAGGAGAGACACCATCATCCTCTAAGTCAAAAAAGCCACATGGGGTACAACACCAGCACTGACAGGCCCAAAGTGCACAAATTATTGATAGATGTGAAGTTCAAGATGTTTCCTGGGGCTCGGTACTGGTCACTGGGTGAGTCACCATGAACTGGCCTTCCTGGTGAACTGCTGAGCATTTCACCTGGCTGCACCAGGTGAAAACCTATCTCCAAAATCCCTGGTTAGAGTAGAAGGGAAACCAACTAATGTCCATGCTGGGACTGAGACATGAAGGGCCTTGGCAAAACCAGGAGAAACACACAGACGTCCAGGCTCCAGAAGAAGTGGTCTCTGGACATGCAGTGGCTTGTAGAGGCAAGTGGGGCTGCTGTGCTCCTGGCTGGGGGCACGGCTTTCTGGATCAGGCCCCCATCACACACTCCTTTGGTCACCATCTTAGGGGATTGGCAGAGAACACAAGGAGAAACAGATCCAAGAAACAAGTACAGGTCCTGGCAGGCACAGGGAGGCAGGGAAGAGGGGAAGAAAGCAGATCACTGACAGATTTCACCCATTCTCATTTTCCCCTCCAAGGAATTCACCTTTTTTTCCCCTCTCATGCCACAGCAGTGCACAGGGAGCAGGGAACAGCTATGAGAGACTGTGTGCCAGGAACACAGGCCATCCTGCCAGCAGGGTTTGTGAGCAGAAGCCCTGTGGCACCTGCAGGACTGCTGAGGGACTCTCCATTGCAACTGCTTGAGGGTGCACAAGGAATTTCACAGGGCAAATTCCCCTTCTTCTGGGATCCTATTCTCTGCTGAGAGTCATCCATTACAGAAGGAGGCCATTGGAATAAGCGGGATAATACTGAGACTCCTTCCCTCTGCCCCAAGGATTATCTTGCATCTCTCTCCTTGCTCTTCTCTTTTTCCTTTGCCTGTGAGGCAGAGTGGTGAAAATTCAGCAACCTTTCCATAGTGAGAAGACCTAGCGGGGGGCTGAGGTCTGAGCAGAGATTTCAAAACTGGGGACCCTTTGCTGCCCGTCAGCTGCTCCGAGGTGCTGCACACATTCCGACTCCCGTTTGAGGGTGCAAGGTGAGACTCGTTGCCCATCTGAAGCGTCCTACAACCACTCGTGACCAGCCAGCATAAGGCTCTTGTTTGGAGGAGGGAAGTTACTAAAGCCTCTTACAGGTTGCTCATGTTGAGTCCGTGTTATCTAGTCCCACTGCCTACAGGGAAGAAAAAAAGCTTATGGCTATGCAGATCCTATTCAAAGAATCTACTCTAAACCAAATCACTCCTTTCTGGGCTTCTCCCCAGGCCGAGGTGCAGCCTCCTTGAGTCCTCGAGGAATCAGTGTTGACAGAACCTGCTTCAGGGTCCACAGAGCGAAGCGTCCTCAGCAGGAGGAAGGAAACATCTTTCCTTGGCCTCAGTTTCGAGGGCTGGGGAACGAGTAGCCGCGCAGCACTCGAAAGCCAGGTCTCTTGCCCCAAAGGTCATGCTTGCTAAAGAATCGCACCTACTGCAGAAGGCTTTCCTGGTTTCTGTCTTTTTAATATTCCAGTATAGGTATGTTAGTACAGGATTATCCCTCATTTGGAAGCACCAATAGGGGAAGAAATGGAAGGGGCAGAGCACTTGCAACGTGTTGCTAGAAGAAAAATCAACCCAACTGCCACCGATCTGCAAGACGTCCACGCAGGTGCTGCATCCGCCCCACCACACAGGGCAATCCCCATCCACAGCTGGGCTAGCTGCTGAGCTCTTCCAGGGATCTTTCTGCCTCTGTCAGCCCATGCTTTCCTTTGCTTTGTGGTGGCTTTTCCCAGAGGTCTCTGGGGTCTCCTGTGAGGACAGGCTGGTTTCTTGAGCAGTCCTCACACCAGTTTGCTGGAAGGCACAGGAATCCAACAAGACGCTGGGGATGCTGTCGCCAAAATACAGCTTGCTGTTTGCAGCTATTGCATGGTATTTCATTAGTTCCAGATACTCTGGAGTGAGTTTCAGCTGCAAGAGAAAATGGATGCCATGAGAGACAGCCTTGTGGGGCATGCATCACTACAGCCCATCTCAGGTAGCCCTTCCCCCAGGAAATGTGGGGCTGTTAAACATTTGCTCAGTGTTGTCCATCTGAACTTACTCCCCTGTGTCGAGGGGAAGGGTTAGCAAGCCCTCTTTCGAAGGGATTTCGAGCGCTCACCTTGTTGGAATCAGCCAGCTTCCGAGCGGTATAGTACTCGGCATCCGCTTTGGCCTTCTCTCTCGCTAGGAACGCAGCATCTGATAGAGCAACGGGTGATGGATAGGAGAAGGGGTGTTAGCAAGTGAGCAGCTACATCACGTGCAGCGCTTGGGCCCTGTCCTGCAGGGACAATCTGACTCAGCTGAGTCCACGAAGCAGCCTGGTCACACGCCAGTGTTGCAGGTACCTCCCCAGGGAGCCAGTAAAGGGGAGGAATGGCCCGAGGGCGTATTTTTGCACAGCTGCACCCTTTATTTTTAGGATGATAACAAGCCCACTTTGGAGGTTTCTCTAGCATAGGCACTGGGGAGCCCCTTAGCCAGAAGGGAACTCCAGCAGCACCTCAACAGGACTGTATTACCTTCAATCTCCGAAATTCGCTTCTCCGTTTCCTTCTCCATAATCTTCTGCTGATAGTGAATCTTGGCCACCTGAGCAGCTTTCTCTGCCTCTGCAATCACAACAGGCTCAGCTCAGACATTTGCGCTCAATCCTTGAGCATCCTCACCCCAGAGTTGGGTCGCAGACATCACCATACAGGCGATTCACCCTCTGCTGCTCCCTCTCCCCTCTTGTCCTCTATAGCTCAGAGGCAGTTTGTACCCCAAACAATACAGCTGTAGGAGGAAAAGGCAGTGTTCAAGTTTCTAGGGCTGAAGTGGCTCAAATCCCTTTTACAACCATGATTCCTCATTGCCCAACCACATTTACCTCAACAGAGCCCAACAAGTTCTGCCAGCAGAGCTGTTAGCTCTCAATCTGTAGCAGGAGCCCAGGCTTTTGAGGTCTGACGTGGGGCTAAGAGCAGACAACTTCTAAGACTTAGGAACTTTATGGGAGGTGCGAGCCTCAGTGTTTGCTGTGCCAGAGGAGCAGCAGGTCTCAGGAGGAAGCCGAGTGCTGCTGCTGCATGATGGTGAGGAGCGCGTTGCTCTGCTGCTGTAGGGAGCTGGGTCTGGGTTGGCCAAAGGCAGATGCAGCAGCACCAACATTCGTTGTCTAGATGTTACCCTAGATGTGCTTCTTTCAGGGAGCTGTCAGCAATGCATGAATATGTCCCTACTCGCCTACTGGGGGGGGATGTAAGAATGGAAATTCTTGACTCAGGACAATGGAATACATGACTCAGGACAGAATCTGCTGGTCCTCCTGATGGATCACATACCTATGAGTGCTTTCTTCCGGTCTGTCTCTGCCTCCTTCTCTACAACTTTCTGCTTCTGGGCTGCTATGAGGAGCTTGGTCTTCTCGGCCTCCCTGCAGGATGAGGAACAGTGTCACAGTGAAACAGAGCTGGGAAGCAACTCTGCAAGCAAGGGCACGGGACACCTGAGGAGCAACAACTTGGCCAAAGCAAGCAGTGCACCCTTGAGTAGTGAAGATCAGTCATGTTCTCAGCTGTACAAGCCACACGTAGCCAGACAGTTGAAGCATGGGCTAACTCTGCTCTGTTTGGCATTGGTGAGGCTGCACCTGGACATGGGGTTCAGCCTGAGCCCCTCAGCACAAGTGAGACATGAACTGGGACGAATCCAGGGCAGACCACAGAGATGGCGGGGCTGGAGACCAGGGTGTACAAGGAGCAGCTGTAGGAACTGGACTTATTCAATCAGGAAACAAGAAGGTGAAGGGGGATCCAGCTGCAGGGAGTGCAGATCCAAAGAAGCTGTAGAGATGACAGGACCAGACTCTGCTCAGAGGGGCCCAGCTAAAGCATGGGATGCCATCACACAAGCTGCAACTTGGGAAGTCCTGGCTGCACTTTAGTGAACAGTCCTTCCCCATGCAAGGGGTGCTACCTTCGGACAGGTCCCCAAGCAGAGTGGGGGGATCTCCACCTTTCGGGTTTGTCCAGACTCACCTGGACACGGTCCTAAAAAACCTGCTGTAGCTTGAAGCCAGCCCTGCTTTGGGCAGGAGCTTGGTCAAGAGACGTCCAGGGGTCCCTATCAAACTGAAATCTTCCTGGGATTCTGCAAATTTGCTGGAAGGGAGCTTGTGGTCAAGGCATCAGGACCCCAGAGCCCCAAGTTCAATTACTGAATCCATAGATTCTCCATAGCACATCAACATCCTCAATGCCATAGGCTCTGTAATTGCTAACAACCTTCTTTCTGAAGGGCTAAAATGCTTCCTGATGACAAAAGCTATGAAAACAGACAGACAGACTGTACAAGGGCACCTTACAGAGCACATGCACAACTGCAGTCTCCCTTCCATCTTCTGAACACAAGCTATGAGATTTATAAAGGCACTATGCCTGTGCTGGACCCTCAGAACCATCTCAGACAATTTTATGTACAGCTACTCACATCAGCTCAAAATTTCTTCGGATGGCTTCTGGGATTTTGGGTTTTGTAACACGCACAGCCTACGAAAAAGGAAAGTGCATTTTAGACGAAACATTTGGATGAGATCTGCACAGCTAAGACACATCATGACAAAACCAGCTGCAGTGCCCCTGCCACTAGTAAAGGCAACGGATGTTTCCACGTTCATGCAAGATCATGCGTAACAGTTTCCAGGCCTCTCGTACAGCACAGCAACCTGACAGAATTGTCTCTCTTAAACAGAAGTCCCACATTTGAATGTTCTTTCCTTAACCCTTTTGTAACACTTAGGGAGTCTTTTGCCCAGATGTTATGTAATCCCTTAAGGGCTCCACCACTTTCTTAGAAACAGCTTAGTTCTCCACCCTAGATGGAGACACTCTCCAAAGATCACGAGACAGCAGCTCCCAAGGCAGCGCTCAAGACAGGGCCTCATGGATCCAATGGAATTAAGCTGTAGGGGTGGGACTTGCAAACAAGAGGTAGGGCTACGTGAGACAAACTCTTCAAGGGCTCAGCAACAGGGCAAAAATGGCAGGAGCTGAAGGCAGGAGCTGCTGCTGCCCGGCCGGTGTGTGTCACCTGGTTCAGTGCTGAGGTCTGTGAATCAAAACAGTCAAGATCGCTTCACAACTCTCCTGCTCAATCTCCATCACAGGTCTAGAGCAGAACCTGATACTTCTCTACGGACTCTGTGAGTCTGCAAAGAACTTTATTGCTTCCGCACACAGTGGGACATGGACATTTCCCTGGCAAGAAAAGGGAATGGCGTGCGACAGGCATCCTTATCCTGGCAAATTCACCCAGCCTCGAAAGAAAGCATCCAGACTCCTGAGCTTTCCTTTTGCTGCTGATGTACTTAAAAGCTCTTTGTGTTGCCTTGCACATGCACCACTACGACTAAGTCCAGGAGAACTCTGGTTTTCCCAACTCCATCTAAGTTATATACAGCTCAATATGGGCAGCTTAAAGAAAGGTCAGTCCTTCAGCAAGGTAGCAGAAAGTTTCATGGCAAACGACAGAGCAACATGGAAGATTAGTCATCAAGGCACAGTCTCACTGGAGACCAAGAAAGAGGATGGTAGAAACATCAAGGAATAATCCCACTGTTTCTGAAGCACTTCCGATGAACTACTTTCCTCAGAAGTTATAGCACATTTTCAAGCTGCTGGTCCTGCAAACCCACCCTGGGCTGAAACAGGCAGGGTGTCCTCCAACTTCTGACCAACAGCTAAGATTGGGCAGTCTGGACTGAAAAGGAGCAGGTTATGCTGAAAGATCTAGCTACGCAGATTTAGCTACACAGAAACCTTTTTCATAGCTGATTGTGGATTAAATCTAGTATCCACAGGTCTGTGGCCAAAAAGGTTCTTTCCTTTATCCTGCAAGTCTTCCCCTAACATAAAAACAGCATTTAGAAGTAGTCACTGTCATATGGTGGACAGTCTTCAAAATGTGAAAAACAGAAGAGATCTCATTGATCCAGTGAGAGCAGCTTGAGGTGCAGAAGAGAATAAACTTCTGCTGGGGAATGGACTTACCTGTATAGTGAGACCTGGTGCCATGACATTGAGATCTTTCTGCAGGGCCAGCTTCAGATTCTCATCTATCTGATCTGTATTTGGAGAAAAAGAGAGAAAGAGGCCATGTGAATCCAGGCACATAATTTCTCCTGCGGTTTGTGCCGCAGAGGGAGTCACCTGGCTTTCAAGAGGAGGCACCTCTACACAGGGCGTGAAATAAAGATGTTCTTTGAGGTCATTCACACATCATCTCCATTTGTACATCCTCTGAAGAAAACATTTCCCACTGAAAACATTCTTAAGGCGAGCCACACACACTGGTGTCTCTGGAAAGCATCAGCTACTGATGGGTTCAGCTACTGATGGGCCAAAGCTGGAGGCAAATTGCTTTCAGTGTCTCAGGAAGAAAGCTAGATCCCCCTGCCAGCAAGCAATCCCGCCTTGGCTTGCTGTGGATCCGCAAGATTCATCCTTTGCTAGTTCCTGAATCACTGCTACCCCCTTGCGAAAAAAACAGAGCAATGCAACAAACTGCACCAGTTGTTCCAGCCCCTTCTTGCTGAAGTTCAAAGACCTTCAGCTGCCAGTGGCACCAAGGCTTAACAAATAGATGTGGGGAAAATAAAAGGATCATGAGAGAATGCAGTGATCATGTCAGCAAGCACAAAATCACAATCACTATTTTGTACGTCCAGAATTCAGTCTCAAGTGGAAAAAGACTGAATTTAAACACCTACCGGCATATCCAGAAACGTGCATCGTTAAAGACACAACACAGTTACACAGAAAGAGGCATGTAGATTTTTAGGGAAATGTTTTTTAACCACAAATTGAGCCCAGGGCCTGTTTGCTTACAAGAGCCTGCTTTAATGTGTTCCACTGAACGGGGAGGGTTACCTGGCTTTTTTCACGGGCATTTCCAGTTGCCACATGCTTACCGAACAGCTCAATGTATACTTCCTGAAGAGTATGGGCACTGCAGAACTGATTCAGCTCGTGATGAATTTTATTGAAGATCAAGGTCTTATCATAGTCCGCAGTGTAGTTTCTCACTATATCGTACACTGAGGAAATAAAAGGATTATCACAGGTCATTGCTGCACACAGCGACTTTCCAACTGTCCCACACTGAGTCTCCTCTGACCCCGTTGCCTCAACGGGACAGCTCAGATCCTTAGGGAAGTATTGCAGCCTTGGGACAAGGCACCCGAGGGGCTGGGGATCTTTATCCGCAGGAGCTTTTGGGAATTGCCTGCATGAAGCCACAGCTGCACTGACCTGATGCTAGTGACAGCCCTGCTGTGACTGGGAGGTCGGAGTAGCCACCTGCAGAGCTTCCTTTCACCAGCGCTCACGGGATTATATGACTTCAAAGAGCAGGGTAATTAGAATAAGATATACTGCACGGTCCTGTTTTACGATCTGTATAAACAAATGAAATAGTAAAGTCTGCACAGGACCTGCACGCAGAGGAACAGATACTCCTATCAAGAGTAAACAAGTATCATTCCCATCCTCGTAACAAGAACTCGCCCTTTGCTGCTTCTGCAACACCAGGGCTTGTCATATCCAGCCCAGCGTTTCTAAATGGCCAGGTGTAGAACCCTCGAAGGCAGAACTAGTGCTACAGGTTACGTTCCTCTTTGCAAATGCTGTGGCTGCAAAGCTTTCCAAAGAACTTGCAGACACGGGTATACAGCTAAGTGCTAGGGTCCCGGGAGCCATGAAGATGAGGCACAGAAAGCAGCAGCGGCCTCACAAACGAGGAGCGAAGACGGTCCCAGCGCTGCTTGTTAAGACAGGACGGGAAATACCTGCGAACGGTGCCAGTTTGTTCACCACTTCTATTCGGTCAATGTAGATCATAACGCCACCACTGTGAACGAGACACAGACAATTCATGAATTAGCCCTGCAGCTTTTAGCAGAAATCCCTTACTTAAAGCAAAGTTGTCTTTTCTCCTCTTCTACTGAATTCTGTCCGAAAGCTGGGGTTCCGTTTTGCCCAGAACAACTTTGACCTCTTAAACATCTGCATTCAGATGGCAGCAAACTCCAGCACACTTTGCAGATAGTTCCTCTCCTGAAGCAGACCTCACGCATGCCCAAACCATGTCTCCATGGTGCTTTCTCTCCAAGGTACTTCCTTCTGCAGACTTGGTCTCTTACTTCCCAGATCTGAAACGGGTAGTTAGATTTCCCTCCATGTGAGACTGTGAGCACTTACAAAGGAACAACACATTTTTTAATCCATCTCATGGGTGCTGTACTGTGTAACTATCCTGCACCCCTTAAAAAGCTGTTTATTCTAGAAAGTAACTTCCAAACACGTTTCTCAGGATCCTCTGAACCTGCTTTCAAAGTATACATACGGTCTCAGAAAGACCATTCCCCCTGGAGTTTTCTGCAGGGCTACCACCCAAAGCCTAAATTTTAGGGTCCTTTTTGCATTTCAATTGCGTGCAAATAGTAGAAGCAAAACAAGAACCGCTCAATCAGAACCTAACAATGCTGTCCCCACTAAGGGATTAATGTTAAGGCAAGCCTACAAAGCAGCTGCATTAAGTTTTCCATCCAGCCAGCTGTTGAAACCATCATTGTTTAACATTTCCTAGTGGGGACAACCCTTTGAATCTCCTCCCTATAAATCCAGGAACAAAACCAGACTGTAACAATTCTGATTTTAACAAGAGCATGTTTGGAAAGATCTCTCAAATAGTTTGGTCCAGATATTGGTCATCTCCTGAACTCCAGGAGATACCATCCTGGGCAGTCTCGAGGCAGTAGTTCCAGCCCAGCACCATGAAGTGATTTGAGGTGGGAGCCCATTCACATATCCTGTTGATTAGCAACCAAATAAATCCTCTTATCAACAGCTGCTTTACTTGAACCTCAGCACCTACATTTAGGTGTTTTTCAGATGTAAAGGTTTCCAAAACTACAACCCTCAGCTGCAATTTCCATAGCCTTGCCAAAACTGAAATTCAGAAAGATTCTTGTGGAACTGCTACTACCAAAAGGCCCCGAGGTCCTCACACCAGAGCTGCTCATGAGGTTGGTGAGACAGCATGACAGAGTTTAGCAGGCTCTCTAATCAAGGAGACAGGAACAAGCAGAGATCCACAACAAGTCTGAAAAGAGGCTCCACGTGCAGACCACATACACTCGGGAGAAGTTTAGGCATATGGCAGAGTTCACTGTATTACTTAAGAAACAGAATCTGGAAACGTTCGACTGCGGCAGCTAGAAAGAGACCCACAGTAGCAACGTGGAAAAACGCAAGGGATGAAGAA
This sequence comes from Tinamus guttatus, assembly GCF_059628265.1. Lineage (NCBI taxonomy): Eukaryota > Metazoa > Chordata > Aves > Tinamiformes > Tinamidae > Tinamus > Tinamus guttatus. The sequence continues at coordinate 3,182,538 of NW_028288557.1, read as the reverse complement.
CTTAAGTTATCATAAAAAAAAAAAAAGTCTGGGGAAAAAGAAAAAAAAAGTCTTTCACCACTCGTTGCTGGAGCTGACCATAGACAAGCTCAGACTTGGCTGGGTAAGAAGCGTGTGTAAAAATTGGCTTAAGGGTTAGTTCCTGCCTGTTTAGAGACTACTTTATTACTTTAATACCTCTACTCATCGTATTTGTGACATTTTTGGATGTGATTATCTAACAAACAGGGATCTGGTCCTCCAGTACGCTGCTTGTGTTTTCCAAAGGATCTTCAGCACAAGACAACTTGCAACTTCAACAAATAAATATCTAATGCTTAGGCAATACTAATGCTTATCAGCACGGCTATTTACTATTTCTTCGCATCTTATAACCTGTACAAAATTTAGAGGAGACTTCTTCCAAGCATATATGGACAGGCAGAAACTGGGATTTGGACACCCACACAGCCATTTAGGAGCTTCCAAATGGAGACGAGGGAATAAGGTGGAGGACAAACCCATCCTTTAGAGTCTGATGGTCTAATATACAAATACAGAACTTAAAAGGATTTAGGATCTATTTTTGCAGAGAGCTTTGAACAGAAATGGCAAAGCTTTGAATTGTACCCATTTGTTAATTATAAAAGTTTTTACTGGAGAACTTTGGATTGAAGTCCATAAACTAGCTTTGACATAGAGTAAATTAAGACTATTAAAACTAATTTAAAAGTGCTAAAGGTGACAAAGAAACTAGTTCTTGTAACAACACCTTAAAAAAAAGGACTAGATTGTTGGGACCTTTGGTCTGAATGGGTTCAATTATTAACTAGGATGTGTTTCAACAGCTGTGTGATGCATTCAGGCATGTTTGCTACCTGCAACTTCATCACTGCTTGCACAGCACAACTGAATTCAGCAACGCCAAACCATAACAGAAACTTTATGAAGTAGATACACAAAACTGGCAATGCAGGTTTACAAACTTGGTCAGGCAAAGCCCTCATCCTGTTTCTGCTATGTTCAGGCTAGAAGTTGCTGCTAACATGTCACTCTGCTAAAAGAGACTGTATCTCGAGAGCTCTGCTTGAAAGATATCACCTTTCCTCTTCCCGAGCATCCACTGGATCATGCACCCCTCATTCTACAACTTACCTCAGTGGCCTGGAACTCTGCCCTGAGGAATTTCTTTTGAAAATGTGATTTAAAAGGTAGGTGTGTGAACATCTGAATTCTCATTTCTCTTCCTGCAGTTCCTTGTAATGTGTGACTAAAGACTTTTGACCTGATCACAAAGCCCTGGACTCCTGCACTATTTACAAACACTCCTGGAAGAGTTTTGAGATCTAAAAGCAAAGACAACGAGGGCTCACAGCAACTCTTCTACGCTAATATTTAAGCCCAGGTTATGTCTGATGACTTGCTGCATGAAACAACTTTAAGACCTTATTTTAAGCAAGGCCCAAAACAGATGAAAATTCTGCTGAGTTAAAGTTGCCAGTCATGTTTAACTTCTAATTTTAGCTGGATTGTTTTGTGCCACTATCTGTGTCAGACTGATAAAATAGCAGAAAAACACATTGCTTACGCTCTTGTTTACAGAAATACTGGGAGCACCTTAAAGCCACAAGAAAAAAAAAGGAATTACTAGTTTTGTTTTTGTCTTGAAGAAAGACATGCAGCAACTGCTTTAGCTTGGGGATGAACCAACACAACAGGATCTGCAGCCCAACCCAGCTTGCACTCTCCCGCTATTGCTCAGTTTGCTAAAGCAATCCAGATCTTTGCTGACAAAAGGAGTAACCTAATTACGAAACAGGCAGGTGCCACCCATGCACTGCACCCATGCCACCATCTCGTCCTTTCTTTACAGTAATTTTACGTTCTTTACAGGAGGTAAACCAGATATTTCTGTGACCAGTTTTACTCTCCAGCTGCTGCCTCACAACACTGTAGAAAGTTACCCACTGGTTTGCACATCATCTCATCACCAGAGGAAACACAAAGAAACGACCTACCTTGTCCCGCAAGGCACGTTTTTAACTTCATCTGTCTGCAACGTGGTCTGAAATTAAAAGACAGAATGTGCTCAGGAAAGGGCTCTTTCCCCAGGAAACGCAGAGTATCACGACTGTTCAGAACAGGGAGCCCAGAAAAATGAACTCCTGAGCTCCTCTGCAAATACCAGCAGCCCCATTTGGCAATATCGGCACCAACATTTGCCCCCGCTTCCCCTCCTTCAAGCAGAGGGGGTACCCACCTGCACAGATTTGAAGGTAGTAACGAAGGGAAGCATGATGTGGTAGCCAGGTCCGCTCGGGCTGGTTAAAAGCGCACCGCCCCTGCAGAGAGGGGGAGAAAAAGAGGGAGAAAAAGAGGGAGAAAAGGCTCAAACCGCTGGAAAAATGACAGGTGCTGGCTTGGAGAGGTGATGAGCGCATTCAAAACACTGACACACATAGTTACGGGTATCACAGGTGAAGTAATTCATCTGAACCAAATCACTGCTTGCTTGTAACCTAAGAAATCCCTGTACCAAAGGGCAAGCTGACATATGCAAACTGAATGTCCCCGACTGCCTAATTCACTTAAAAAGAGCTGTTTCAGGGCAAGATACTTTACCCCTGCAACTCCAGAATTGCTCGCTCCTGTGAAAGTTGGGTTTTTTTGTTTTTTTAAGACTGACATTGCTAAATTCTTCCATCGTTAGCTACACTGGAGAGAGCTTCGGGAGCACGATTTCCTTCTTTGAGGAGTTCGCCAGGAACCATGGCGAGCCCCAGCAGCGGGACTGCCACGAGGCACCCGCCGAGGGGCCATGGCAAGGCGCATAGCAAGGCAGCGGCCTCCGAGGGTCCTTGCGCGGACCCCCCGGGTGCTTAAACGCCAGGAATGGATGCGAAAGATGGAAAAGGCGAGCGGTTGAAAAAAAATAAATGCATAAAAAGCGGAGTGCCTCTCAATTTTGGCCTGAAACGGGGTCAGGGGACGGGGGGAGCCGGCGGGCTGCCACGGTACCTGTAATACACGGCCAGGTGCCCCTCCTCGACCTTGTGGATGGCGGCGTAGAGGAAGACGACGAGGAGGCCCGCGGCGGCCGCCACGACCGCGCCGGCCTGGGCCATGGCCATTCTCCCCTCGCCTGCGGGGCGCGGGCGCGCGGGGCGGCGGCCGTTAGCGGCGGCAACGGCCGCCCCCAGCGCCCCGAGGCGGCTCCAACGGCCGCCCCCAGCGCCCCGCCCCCCGCCCCGGTACCTGCCGCCGCGCGCGCGCGCCCACGTGCGGGCCGAGGCCCCGCGCCCTCCCCGCCGCGCACGCGCACGCGAGGCGCCGCCCCGCCTGCCCCCGCCCGCCGCGCGATGGCGTCATCCCGCCGTTGCGCGGCAACGGCGCGGGGAGGGGTTGCTCTCCCTCCCTTCCCCGCCATGAAGGGAGAAGCGGCAGGAGGTTCCTCGCAATATTTATTAAAGACCGTTCCATTCAAAATACGCCTCTCTATTTATATATATACATTTTACATAATGCACACAATAAGAGTGGAAAGGGGGGGAAAGGGAACCCCCCACGCCCTTGGGGGCTGAGGCAGCCATGTTGTGTCCCCCTCCCCACCACCACCCCGACATGGAGGCCAGTTCCCCGGGTAAGGCACAGGCACCGCTGCCGCCCTGGCAGCCAAACGTTTACGAACGCTCCGCGCTGGCTGCCACCCGCTCCTTCTTCTGCTCCCAGGTGCCCAGGGCGGCTCCAGAGGTTGGCTCCTCTCCCCGGGCTACTTCAGCCAGCTCCAGTCGAGGCTCTCGAGGCTCTGGAAGAGGAAGGGCAACAACTGAAGTGCAGGAAAAGCAGTTGTCGAGGCACGTTTCCCAAGCAGCGGCCCAAGGCCTCTCGGCGCCCATCTTATACAACTTCCCATTTCTTTTTCCTCAGGAAGCAGCAAACCAAGCAAGACAGGAAGGGATTGTATGACACAAGTGACAGCAGCCCTGGCAGAAGTGAACGACAGCCCTCACGCGACAGCCGAAGACTGGGCTGTGCATAATTCAGGCTGTTTTTCCCCCTTACATAATTACTTTGCTTTCTCTTGGAGGCTGATTTCATTTGTCCCTTCGTATTATTACTCATCCCTCGGTGGGATGGAATTGTCTGCAATTGCTGCTAACTGCAGGTTTCATTTCACTACCCGGAACAGCTTAGCAACTCTGGTAAGCTCTCGCTTTGTTTACTAAAATTCACAAACATTAAAATGCTCAGGAATTAAAATGTTTAAATGCTATTTACAAAGCCTAAGAGCTTCGTTTCGTCAACTGCCTCTCCTCCAAGCCTTTGTCCCTCACGGTTTAAGCAGTACAAATCGGTAAGAGAAGCCTTAATCCTTTATCCTGACAGAAGAGAAGTTGTCCCTAAGGAGATACCATAAAAAGCTTTATAGAAATCCGAGTTACACTGTACGAGATGTTAGCTCCCTTCTCAGGTGTTTGACCCCTTTACAGAAAGCCCTAAGCAGCCAGTTAGCAGCCTCAGTTAGCAGTTCAGGACTGGCATTACACATTGCTCCAAAATTTCTGAAGGATCATGATCTTCTTTTGTCGTTTCTTCCTATTTCCAACGCTGATTTGTTCAAAAAAATCACTCTAAAATACACTTTCGCTCCAAGAAGAGCTTTGTTTAATAATCAGGCAAGGACCCTGGAGATGGAGGGTTCTACCCACTTCAGTGCTGGGATCCAAGTGAGAACCTTCTAGCTGAGGGTATGATCAGTTTGCAGAGCAAGGTCCCAAAAAAGAGCAGCCCAACCCTTCATGAAGACCCCCCGGCCAACATTTTTTTTCCAAATGCTGCTTTCCAGAAGGACCAGTTTGTTAGCGGAGTCCTGGGAGGGATGACAGACATCACATGCCAAGCACAATAACTTACATCATCACGAATAACCCTATTTCGGGAGTTCTTCATGCCCCCAGGGGACCCCATTATGACTCTTTAAAAAATCATAGTCTTCAAAAATACACTTGACAGGCTTACCATCATGCTGTTGCTCTGCTCCTGCCTTGCCTCCTGCAAAATACTGCTGAAGAGGTCGAGATAATTTAGATTCTCTTCTATCACATGGGCAAACGTTTCCCTGCAGGAAAGGCATAAGAAGACAGATTGAAGACACAAACCAACACCAGCATCAGTAGGCTTTCCACAGGATATAGAATCAAGTTGTAGGAGATTTCTGTGATTGCAGGAGCTGCCCTGGAGAAGCCAAAGTAGTAGCATGCTGTGGGATGGCACGGCTCACACAGCTCTCCACCTTGGCAGTGTGGATTTTACCCTTTCCTACACAAGAACTGTACAAATCACACTGAAATTCAGCCCTTACAGAAACTGGGAAGTGAGCACAGCACAAAGGAGTATGAAATGACTGCTTGCTCCCCATGAGGTTTACGTGTCTCAACTCCTCATATGGAGTGGAGTGAGGCAGTGCGAGGGCACTTTGCTCACAAAGGCACCTCCTGTTTCAAGGGTGATCACTCCTCACTACTCAGAAGGTGAAATTTACCCTGCAGAAGCAGACAGAGAAGAAGAAGCAAAAAAGCTTCAGAAAAATTAACCAATTTCCAGTGAGAGCCTGTTTAGGAAGCGTGCGTCTTCAAAACCTAGATCTCTGCCTGTCACCCGAAAAGCAAGAGATGGCCAGTTACTTTGATAAAATAAATGCCCCGTTTATACGGCTTGCTCCATATCCCACAAAATACTGCAGATCTCTTGAGGATTTCTTCCCCTCTGCTAGGCTTCACTGGTAAAGTGACAAGAGAAAAAGGTCTTCTCCCAACATCTCTCTCAGCACCTCAGATAGGACTGACTATCCCGAGATAAAATAACATGAAGTGCAAGACATTCACTGATGGATGTCATAAAGTTTAGCTGAGAATGGTAAGTGAAACTTGCTCAGAGAATGAATAGAGATTTGTGAATAAAATTTCAATCCAAATCCTTTTTTTTTTGAGCATTAGTAAACACATGAGTTACCAGAACATTTTCTGGGGGAAGATGAAGCAGCAGATATTCAATTGGATGGATTATTTTGTACGGACTTCAACTTCAGACCTCCAATTCAATGCAGACTATTAAAAAGTCACTGAAGTTGTAGGAAGGATTCCTGATTTTTCCGGGCCTTGTAACAGACCCGCACACAGGGAAACGTGGTGGTTACGCTGATTTCTTCTCTGCAGCCCCTTCCCCATAGCCCTTACCCATCTCCAGCAGTTGCCATGGATGAAAGGGGATGAGGTACATGGCCTGATGAGCTCTGGGGGAGCCACGTGGCTGCTGGAGTTGCTGCTGTCCCTTCCAGACTGGCACTCACCAGTGATCGGGAAGAGCTCTGAGTCTAGAGGAAAAAAAAAAAAATTACTGGATTTCTTTTCCATGAAAAACTAAACTAAAACTCTGTGTCTTCTTTACCACAAAAACAACCTCTCTTTTTCTGGTTTGTTTTTAGCTTGTTTCTTCACAGCTTCATTTGTTGCCCCCTGGTTCCTGCACTGGGAGGACAAACAACGAATCCAGAGACTACTTACACAAGCGATTTTCAGCAAGTGCCATATTTCCCTTTGTCTTTTACCCTGCATCTGCATCACTGAGTTGTCGGCTTCCTTGATGTTATTTAGAGCCACTTCAATCTTTGGAAGCAAGTCAATAATCTTCTGCTTGCAGCCCAGCAGCTTGCTATAGCAAAAACAAACCACACGTTACTTCCCAGCTTGCGTGGCAATATGCTCTGGCAAAACCAACTGGTTCCATCCTGGGATTCAAGGAAACACAGGTACAAAAGCTGGAAGTCTGGAAGGATCCCTGGACTTTTCCAAGTCCAGTTAAGACTCTCAAAAAGGCACCCAGGCAACAGCACTTTTAACAGCCAGAAGACAAGCTCTTCCTATTCGAGATAAAACACTGATCCTCACCATTCCCAACCATCCTGTTGCCTGACCATACCTCAGCAAAAATACTTTCTTTACAGGATCTACTGGGCTGCATGTGAAAACAAAACTAAACTCTGCTAACTAAAGAGATCTCACCATGATTTATTTTTAAACCTGCTTTTGGAAGGAATGAACAAATCACCGAGATATCCTGTTTGCTAAATCTCAACATAAACACTTGCAGAATTTGCCTCATTTCAAAGCAACCTCTTGGGTGCTAAGAATATATATAAGCCAGTGCATCCTCCTGATCTTCCCTATTAAAGCACAGGTTATGATTTTTAAAAGAAAGACTTTTAAAAGACTTTTAAAAAGTGCAAACTCAACACGGCTTCTCAACTGGGAGAAGCGTGTGTCTGTGAATGAAGGTTTTTGGCTCTGATCTCCAGAGTTTTCCCCCTTCCTTTCTTGTTACAAAGCAACCAACGCTGGAAGTTGCATTTGTCCAGTACCTGAGATGACCGAAGAGCTCCTTGAGAACTCGGTCTTGGCTCTGTACTGTCTGCACAATAATCTTCACCATATCTGTACTGTCACTGTAGGCATGATCTGGAAGACAGGGACAGCAGCCACCACATTAGTAAATCTTTTTTTCAGCAAGGAAGCGCTCTGGACTCAAATGCCCAGGGTCAAATTAGTATCGGTTAATAAAGACATTGATTACTTTGTGCAAAATAAAAAGAAATTAATGATAATGATAATAATAATTAAAAAGATGCTGTGCTTGGGTTGTAGGGGTGACAGAGGAATGTCAGGGCAAATCCTCAAGTCTGAAAACAGTAAGAAGGACCCAAGTCCGAGCAGCAGAACTACAGGAGTTTGGGAGAGCTCTGGGTTCAGCAACAAGGAAAAATATCAAAAATCAGCTTAAGGTATACCCTTGACTCTGGTTAACTTTAATGCCATCACTTGTTTTGTCCTAAGTGGTATTTTCAACACTGATAAATAAGAATTAGTAGTGGAATTTAAGCTCGAAACAGTCATTGGACAGCCTGATTTCATACCTGGAGGCCTTGTTTTTAATTGCTTGTACAGGTCTATGGCTCTCTGTTCCCTTAAAAAAGAAGAAAATGTTTCATACATATATCAACAAACAGTGATCCAAGAAAACAAAACAAACAAACAAACAAACAAAACCCAAAAAAAAACAGTTGTTTCTTGCTGAATCTGTCTGGGCATTCCTCAGTCAGACAAGGAAAAGGGCAGAGGTCCTCTTTTTTCCTGCTACACAGGGAAAAGAGCACATAATCCCCCTCAGGTAAGCCTGGCTACTACTCAAGGTCCCTATGTGTCTCTTCGTGAGGTATTTTTGAATTTCAAGCTAGTCTCTGCAGGAAGTTCTGCTCAAGCTGGGAAAAAAAACACACCAAAGTGCAGGAGACCCAATCTGCCCCCCACCTCCCTCCTCATTAAGGATGGGCAGTGCAGCACTTCATATTTGGGGATTTTTAGGCTGCCAAATCAACCCTTCAGGGGCTGCTTTAAGCCCCTGGTGAATAGCTGAGGTGCTTTCAGTGGGAAAGCGATGGAAAAAGCGATGTTTCAGGAGAGAGCTTTTTGGTTTAAGCTGAGCTAGGTGAGGGCTATTGCTGCAAGACGTGGTGTCCCCTTTCCACCACCTCCTATCCTGTGCACCAGCCTGGCTGCTCCTGCAGCCCGTGGGCTCAGCAGCTTTGCTGATCTAATTCTGCAAAGAGGGAGTGGGGAGAACATGCCAGGAACAGGCACATTTCCCACTCAAAACACTCAGGGTCATTCAGAAATGTCATCGGTGACAACAGATTTGGTGGCTATTTAGCCTTGGTGGCAATTAGATTCCTCTCTTATAATTGTCTCTTGGGCTTTCAACAACAGCCCAAGCTGGTACAGTCTGCACCTTCTTGGGTTTCACAGCATTTCTTAGGTTCAGGAATACCATTCCGTATTTCACATTTATTTATTTTTACTATTAATATTGAATCTAAGATTTTTCAATTACCTGAAATACTGAATCAAATTTTTAGATTATGTATTCATTTGCTCACACAACACAGCAAAATTCACTATTCTCCAACACCAAAAAAATCCTCTGCATTTTTCAGAGGAGACTCAGCTATTAGGATCTTAGGCCCATCCTCTTAGAAGGCCAAGTTTCACGGTCAAGTGACAAGAAAGTGTCCTCTCTTCCCCTACCTGCGCTTCCCCGGGTCTACTCATCATGTGGGTACAGGGGAAGTGAGAAGAGTTTATTCCTGTGGCCAAACACTAACGTTTTCTGCACAACTTTCAGACAAAAGAAGATCTGATCCCCAAAACCACAAACTCCATTAATGTGCAACAAGCTTCATGGAAGAGCCAAGGACTTACAAGTTCTCCATGACTTCTCCTTGGCGCCTCGCGTACGGGCTCTTCTGCAGCTCAACAATTTCTGTGTGCAGAGCCATGATCTGCTCGTCTAGATAGCCAATATCTTCAGCCTAAGGAGGAAACGCAGCTACAAATCAAAAACACATGAAGAGAGCAGAAAAATAAAGCTCCCCATGATACTTGTTGGCATAACAGGTTGAGTCTGCGCAGAGCTGAGGAGACAAGACTCTACTGCAAGGCAGCTGCTGTTGCAGTTGGGGCTACAGTTATCTTCCAAGGGGACGGTTTCATCTAGATCCCCATCTCTGACACCCACACTGAATGAGAAACAAACTCAGCCTCTTGGTACATCACAGCTCCTGGGGATGTGCACTGCACACACATCCTCTGCACTCCAAATATGCTTCCGTGTAGACAAAGATATTTCTTCCTACCCTTACCATAGGAATTTTTATTCACCCGTATGCATTTTGTTGCAACACTGCTCTGGTATTTCACACGTTCTTCTAAGCCACGTAGGCGAGATCAATCTTATGCCACAATTAAGTTAGGTGAAGCAACTATTAACAATTTTTTGATCTACATGGCACCAGACATGTATTGGGGATTCCTGACACTGGTTATTAATGTGTTCAGTATATATGTGTGGTGTATATATAGTATATATGTGTAAACTACATGTGGGGCCCATGCAGTTTGCAGACAGTATGCAATTCTGATATTCTGCAGAGCAAACACTGGTTGATGCTCCTAATTTTCTGGAAAAAAAGTAATCAACAGTTTTGAATTACTCTGCTAGAATTCTGCTTCCAAAAAGGGCTAAAAGTCCAGGGACATTTGCTTTGTTTCATGCAAGTCACTGCATTCAAACAACGTGGCAACTCAGGAATGTTCTTTGTTAATGCACCTACTTGTAACAAGGATTTTCTCATCCAGCATACATAAAACAGATTGAAGCAACAAAGCAGTGGCATGTGTGACAGTTCAAGTTCCATCACATCTTCCTTGACAGAGATTAGCCGAGCTAGACTGGTAACCCCTACCTGTGCACACTGAGAGGCCTTCTCTTCCATCTCTTTCCAGGCTTTGAGCATCTTTTCTGAAGCTTCAAGAGAAGAAAAGATTTGCTAAATTAGAAACAGATTTGCTGAATTAGAAACAGATACAGATTCAAAAATAAAAACAGATAGGACCGAGCTAAGTTGATATAAGCACAGGTGAAGGCTTGGCAAATGAATGCCAAAATCTGTATTTAGGCAGATTAGGAATATTCTGATTTTAAGTTTGGGAATGCACAGCTTCCCTTAAGGTGATTTGTTTGTTAGACAGCAAACTCGTGACAAAACAGCATTCCCTGACCTTTACTCGCCTACAAGATCTTTAGTAACAGGATTTCACCATTTCCAATCGCTGACTTAAAATGACTTTTAAACACCACCATTAAGCTCAACAACTGCTATTTTCTGATTAAACACAGACTCTCCCAACGCAGTTCACCTTCCACTTTCCATCATCACCTTTCTGCCCAGGCAACATCTTTGACTCCAGCTTTGTTTCTTCAGCCACCCTGTACGAATCTCCTTACTCACCCCTCCACAACACTCACAAAATCCAGACATTTCTGTGACATGAAATCCAGCTGGGCTTTTTCACCTCATCTTTCGTGCAGACCACTGCTACTTTCCATTAGGGAGCACAGCAAAACCACTCCTGTAATACTGTTCAGAATGTTTTTTTTCTACAATCAGTGTTATCAGTTTGTCCTGACGCTAGTTTTTAACGCCCTTTCCACTGCACACGCTCATAAACATGAAAGATGTGGCAGCCCCTGCATTCGTTTTCTTTTAAATTAACTCTTATCCACTGCCCTTTATAGTGGGATCGGATAAGACGCCCAAGCAAGTATTACACAAATACATACATATGCCATAAGCCATCTGGTCACTGTATCTCTCCAGGTCAAGGTGGATGCTCTGATGAAAGAATTCCAGCTTGGCTTTCAGCTGCTGAGATGCCGACACCATGTTATTTTTCATTTTGATTAGGTTGGCATTATACCGAAGGAGACTCAGCCTAAGAAATAAAACAAGAGCAACAGACGTTAGCTGAAAAGCTGGTGGGGGACTTGGGTGGTCAGCACCAAAGAAGCTGTTGTGTCAGGTGAAGGAAGAACGCAGCTAGCAAGGAAATTTCATCCAAGACTTTGGGACGGGGTGTTCAATCAGAGGACAAAATCCTACGGACACAAACTGTTCCATTCACTCTGCCACCCAACTCAATTCCTGTTCTTCAGTTATTATGAGCGTCAGGCACTATGCAGGAAAATTCACGGAGTGGAATAAGCTCCCAACCCAAATTTACTTTGTAACATACAAGTAAGGAGCAGCAGAACCATGGGCTGTAAACTCTGAGCAATCCAAACTCCTCCCGAGACGTATACAACCCTTCAAACAGCCTCTGTATTTACAGAATATTCAAGCCTTGTGAATGAGCAGTACCAACTCACATGGCAGCTCTCTGGCCTTGGAAAAGCCTGCTGTAATCTTCTTTCAGCCCAATCACATAGTGCACTGCTTCTGCCCACACCTTGCGCAGCTGAGACACCGGCAGTTGGATCTTACTATCCTGTACTGAAGGCAAAAAGGAGAAAACAAGCACAATTGTACCTGAAGGAAGGGGCAGCTCGAGAGCACTCTGGTGCCTGTAACCTCCTCCAATCCTGCTTTCAGGGCCTGGGCTACGAGATGGAGCCACGTGAGATTTGCTCAGCATTTGCATGATGCTGCCCAAACTTGACACATTCATAAGCTTTTTGTGTTACAGCTACCCAGGTATTTGGCATCCTCCTGTTTGAATTTGCAGCTTAGCCTTCTTAAGATCCAAACGGCAGTGACTTCTCTGAGTTGTTTGGCTCCCTGGCCCTAACAGACAGGGGATACTGCATGAAACACAGCAATCACCCACTAAGTCTGTACCTAAAGCACCTGTTTGGTGTCATTCCCGCTTGGAAAACACTCTTCTGGCTACCAAAGAGTTTGACCAGAGAAAAAAAGACTGACAGTAATGGGTGTAACGACCAAAAGGTTGTAACAGCAAAAGCTGAGCAAAAACAAACACACACCCAAATCCACTTTTTTTCCTGGATCTGCATGCAGCAATGGTGCCACAAATGTCATTCTGCTCAACAGACTGCTAGCCAGGCATCCCTTTCGGCCAGTGAATCAAGCAAGATGTGCCCATTTAGCTGCTGGTAATAGTCAAGGCTGCCTCTTTGGGGCTATGCTAAAATATACTGTGTTTAGGTGTAGCCAACAAATTTAATTGTGCTATTTAATCGACTAGTACAGCTGCCCTGACCTGTGTTTCCTCTGAAAATACCATCAGCATGGATTGTGTACGTTGTGGCAGGCAGGTACGTTGTGAAGCCCAGGTGCTCAACAGCTCACTCACCAATGTAGTTTACACAGTCAGAGAGACTTCGAGACGCAAAGGGTCCTTCGTAGACAGTTCTGCTTTTATCAAACAAATACACCATGTAGCTATCCCAGCCTCTCTGGGGAGGAAAGAGGAGAGAATATGAATGGACAGAATGTAAAATCCCCATGGCAGCTCCTGCTAACCCAGAGGATCCTGGTCGCATCATGAACTAACTGTTATTGGCAGCCAGGCTCCTTATATATAGGCTCCACACAAAAATGGATTTGGATGCATCCCACAAACACAGGACCCTCCGCTTCCATAGATTTTCAACTCCCTCTGTGCACCAAGGATGTGCCCCAGAGAAAACCAGGATCATTCTTACCACCCCCTCGATAACGCATTGGGAAGCGGGTTTCCGAGGGTCCAGGCAAATGCCCGTCTCCAAGAGCAGCTCCTGATTGCCAGTAGTTATTCCAGTCTCGTACTCGATGCGCATCTGAAGTGAGTGAAGGCTCTCCTCGGGTTGCAGGAGGAACGAAACAATCTTGGCAGAGGTCATATTCAGGATGTGCACTATCTGTAAAAGGAACAAGCCAATCTGGTTATAAGTCACTACCAAAGAGAAAGGACCCACCACATGACACGAAATGTTGACCAGACCACTGGCCTAGTATTTTCTGTTTCATAATTCCTCTGGAAATCTTTCCAGATCGGACCAAATGTTCCTTCTTAGGTGTTTCCTACACATGCTTTCCAGAGCTGGTCCCATTCCAACAAAGCTCTAGTATTTACTCAGAGGGAAAGGGCCAAGTGAATGATCTCTCTGCTCTGGTAGAGCTACATGGTGTATGGACATGGAAGTCACACCATCAGTAACACAGGCCAAGAAACTGTTACTAGTAAATATTGCCCTATCACTTGAACTTAGTGAGCCCTTCCTGAGATGTGATAAACAGTAACATACGGTCACGTTTCTGCTTCAAGAGTAAAGCTATAGATCAATATAGCTGGTGACCTTCAGATATGGCCTGGGCATGCAGTACATACACTCACCCACTCACTGGTACCAAGAGAAACAGTCCTCAGGATACTGGACCAGTTTCCTTACCTTCAAATTGAGGATGTGATCCATTATCAGGAAACACTTGGGACGGCCGGTTTCGGGCTCTACACCGCTCCCCCTCTGCTGCGGATCCCAGGTCAGCATCAGTTGCAGCCAGTTTTCCATTGGTTCTACAATCAAACTAAACCAGAGGAGCCCTAAGAAGGAGCACGTGGCCACCCAGGACATTTACCTCCTCCTTCTTCACCATTGCTCTAAGTCAAAAACATCTTAATAGAACAGCAGATTGACCAATTTCCAATTAGATAAAGAGGGGAATACTTTTTTCTTCCAAAAATAACTGTGATACCCCGAAAAGCAAACGGTTTTCAAAGCAGTGTCTGCAGAATAGCCACCTCAGCGTCATAGAGCTACCCGGAAGGCTCTTCTCCACGTCTGCCCGCACACGCAGCACCAGGGCTATTGCTCAGAGCCTCCTGAAGTCCTGTGCAGAAAGCTCAAAGCACCACACAGCCGTTCACTTCAGTCTCAGCTCCAGTGTTTTTCCTAGGAAGCTGCCAGGGCCAAGGGGTTTTGGCACTTACCCACAGAGGCTGTGGGGCTGCGGCAAGTGGGTGCTGAATCGAACCTCCCCATTCATCTCTTCGGAAGCAAAGATGTGCTTTGGATCCTTCTTCCTGATCTTCTCGTGCCTAGAAAGCAAAATCCTCTGGGGTTATCTCAAGCAGCAAACTCTGCCTCAGGGCCTCCCCCTCAGGACTGGTTGGGCCTAGAGCTCAGGTACGGTCAGAACAACAGGGTTTCCCAGTACAGGTCTCACATAAGCACCATCTGTGCTGCAATCACATAAGTCAGCTGAACACTGCATACACCTGCAGGCTGCCAGCCTGATCTCTCCCCCAAATACACCACAAAGGACTGCAGCTATGTGCATGGAACCTGGACTGTTTTATTCCCTTTTACTGGACACAGATGCTTGGAAGAGTTACTTCTATCTCACTCGTTTGTTTCCTACTCCTGACATCAGAAAATCAAGTTATCCGTATGCTAAAGAAAAATGAGATAAATGGTGAGCTGTCAAAATAAAGAAGCTCAACAGTTGGCTGCTAAAAGGAGAAAATATTGCTACATACTAGTCAGAAATATTCTTATTAAAACATACTGACTTTTTAAACTAATGCTCATAAAAACTTTGAAATTTACCACCATAGCTACCTACATGTATTATTTCAAAGTCCATGGAAAACCCATTTTTAGATTTGTTCTGTTGTAGAATCAACCCTACGAAAACAAAGTTTACACTCCCCTGATACTGCAAGGTAAGAAATAAAGTGGAAATACAGAAATCTGGAATTTAAATCACACATTCGTTAACACCACCCTATGCACAGGCTATTTTTCCACTCTGCTCAGCACCTTTACTTCCAAACCCTTCAGAAACATCCCTTGAAAAGGCTTTTTACTGGTGGGCTGAATGAATCATCATTTAAAATTGTACCATCCTGACACCTCCAATGCTTTTTTTTTTTTTTTTCCTTTTTTCTGCATCTTATGTTCTTACTACGCAAGCCTTTCTGTGTGTTACTTACCACTAATAACAAGTAACCTCATAACCTAGTTGAGCAAAAGACTGTCTGAACACATTATTATTTAACAGATTGCTTTATGAATCACTAGGACTAGGTCCTATCAAACAATGCAAGAAGTGCCTAATGCAAAATCTGTGAGGAGCCAATCAAAGCATTAATGAAAACCACAGGAGCATCAGGCCCGCTGCAGAACCCACACGGCAGCAGCTCCAACGCTTCACGACGCGTTTGGTCACTGTGGCTGCACGACGCACGCAGCAGCCCTGCCCCTCGGCATCGGCTCTTGTGGAACAGACATCTCACCAGGTAAAAGGCTGTAGGTTATGCAGGAAGGGTCTAAATCCCGCGATGCATTCAAACACCATCGTTCCGAAGCTCCAGTAATCGACTGTAACAGAGTAGGATTTGTTCTCAAAGAGTTCTGGAGCCTAAAAAGAACCATGAAGAGAAGACATTTTCAATGTGGTGTTCTCCACACTCCAACTCCCTCACTTTTGCAGAGGCAACGCTGCGTCCACGTTTGGGCTCCTAGCTGTGGAGGGATGCGGATACCTGCTCGAGGCCCCAGGCAGGGCCTGGAGGACCTGACCTAAAAGGAGACTGGAGGACACAGGGTTGGAGTCCCATCATGGGGAGGAAAGGCAGCTGTGTGAGCAGCCCCTGGTTGTGGGAGAGACGGGAAAGAAAAATCTTACCAAATATTGTAATGTTCCAACAAATGACGTGCATAAACTTCCTTGATCCAGATCCTTGGCATATCCCAGGTCTATAATCTTGTGGACAACCTGTAAACAGTGCGAGCAATTTGCCACAAGAGCTAATTCAGAACAAACAACAAGAAAAGCTGTGCAGTGACATCCAGGACATGCATGCGAAAGACGGGAAGGCCAAAGGGGAAGAAGCCCGTAGGGAAGCTCCGCAATGTGCCACGGTGGTGGCGTTGGCTCCTCCACCACGTAAACTGGCTTTGGCCACCTCTCCCTTGACTTTGACATGACTTTAAGCAACTCGCCAATTAAAGTCCTTTATGGCCCAAAGCAAATGGATTCTGCTTGGCTGAATGCAGCATCAAGCTTTTCATCTTGGAATTTAAAGTTATTTGTTATTGACTTTTTTTTTTTTTTTAAGAAATCTAGGACTACACAGACAGGTTCAGTTTTACATGCAACCCTCATAAAGCCACAAACACAGAGATGCCCCACACTGCAATTTCTTATCATTTCTATCCTGCCGCAGGCAGGGTTGGCTCCTGATTGCAAGCAAGAGTTGGTTGTTTTTAATGAGAAGATTTTAAGAATAAGCAAAATAGACTATGGTGTTTCAAGAAGATGGGAATTTTTAACAAAGGTTTATTTAATTTTATTTAATTATTTAATAAATTATTTTATTTTATTGTAATTTAATAATTAGGTTTTCTCAACCTAATTCAATGTCATAAGCCATTTGCCCTCTTCTGTTTCTCTCGGGCAAGAAAAAACTACTTCTAGCTTCCAGAAATGCCAGCCGAAACACCAGCGACCAAGACTTACCTTCCCCCCTTCATCCTGAAGAACAATATTTTCAGGCTTTAAATCTCTGTGGATAATTCTGTTTTCATGCAAATACTGAATACCAGACCCTGAAAGGCAAGTATTTAAGAGACAAAAAAAAAAAAAGGGAAGAACAATTGTTAAAAAAAAATCCAATAGAAGTTTAGCAAGCATGATATTCAGCAATAAATCTTCCCTTAAAAAAAAAAAACAGCATTAAACATATTAATGACTTTAACTGTCACATTTAAGCATATGGCTACAGGGTTAAACCAGCTCTTTTCCTCTGCTCTGAGGAAGTCAGATTGCCTAAGGAATTCAGACCTTGTGGCATAAACACTGGTCAAACATCCTGCCTTAAAGGCAAAAGGGAGCTGAATCCTTCTCAGACTTTAATGTGACTGCACATTCATGGGGACTGTGTTGTCCTGGCAGTGACCCGGCTGAAACCTGCTCACGAAAGATCAAGTTTTACTCAGGCTGGTTTCCAGATCCAACTCCTGACATGGTTATGGGGGTGCTGGATTAAGGGTAGAAATGAGGGCAAGTGCCCAAGCGGGGAGGGAAGCACTTGTGGCAGCAGCCCACGTTTAAACTGCTTTAATGTGACGGCGGAGCTACTAGCAAAGAGAAGACTCGAGGGAAATTCTGCCTGAAGGTGGTGGTGGAAATATGGTGAGTCCATTCAAACAACAGCGCTGACTGCTACTAAATGATTGTGGAGTGAGCATCCGTCACAGGACAAGGTGACCGACAAAACAGTCAAAAGGATTTCCTTAAAATGGGGACTTTCTTTGAAGTCATGGTTTTTCCATCTTGGAGAGGCGCAAGTGGAAAGAGAAGGTGTAAATCGCACTGCTTTTCCTATCTACATTATGGGGTATTTTAAATTTTCCTATGCAGAAAAAAATACTCAGTCTGTGCAACATGTTGAAATCACCGAGAGTTGGAAGCTGATGAAGCCCTGCAGAAGCTACAAAGATGTATCCAGACATGTTAGTTCATACCCAGAATTTGGGCAGGAATGAAACTCTGGATGACCTGTCACTGACCACCAATGCTAAACAAGTGCCCTGGGGAGCTCATGGCAGCAGTGCAAGGAAGGCAAATGACCCTAGAAAAAACAACAATCAAGTTCATTTTTCTCTGGGAATTCATGTGTCCTGCCCTTTTAAGGGTCTACAACGACCCAGAAGAGACTCAGGACTAAGTCATCATCTCCAGACAAGGCATCCTCCTTCTGCTCAGAAAAAAAATCACTTTGGGTAAAGATGATCCTCTCTCCTCTTCTCCATCTTCTGAGACAGAGCAAAGCACCCCTTAAGAGTCCTGCCTAAAAGCTCAGGGCAACTTCTTCATCCAAACACTTCTTAATTCTAAAAGCAGGGATCCTTTCCTACAAGCAGACTGGTCATCTGCAACAGAACCGAAAACATGAGCAGATCTCCTGCTACAAAAAACTCCAGGGAATTCATGCGTAGGTTGCAGCCTGGATCGGATGATGCGACCTTCCTCGGCTGCCCAAGCAGCCGGGCACCTTTCCTGATGGACAGCAAGGCTGGTCTGAGGAATCTCTCTCACACCTTTCCTTTAAGCAAGGCAGCAAGTCAGTGCTGGGTAAGCAGTGGCCCACACAGAGATCAGCAGCTTTTTACCTCCCCTTCCCAGGGTCACAGCCTGTTCTTCAGCCCCCTTCTGCCTGCCCTTAACCAGACTCAAGAAGTCCAGCTAGGTTTTCAAATCATGCTCCATAGACAGTTCAGTAGTGAACATTTCTTGTCTTTATGATCAGCAGGGACACAAAGTCCTTCCTCTGAAACAGCAGCCTGATGTGTTTCAGCAGCCTGTTTCTGCTATCCAGTTAAAACAGGAAAATGCAATTACACATAATAAACATGAAAAAAAATGGCAACACGCTACGTACCAATGTCATTAAGAAGAGAAAGAATTTGACTCTCCTTAAGTCCGCAGCAGTTTTCAGGTTTGTTCAGCAACTGCAGAAAAGAAAACCAGGTTACACCTGCCAGGCAACAACGAGGAGGCAAGACACCATCTTCCATTCTTGCAAACACCGAGCTGAAAAACAGCACAGCTCAAATAAAACCACAGCTGAAGGAGGCAGTTGTAAATTAAAAGCACAGGGACAAAAAAAAAAAAAAAGACAATTCGGATTAAAAAGAAATCATTGCACAATGGGCAAGGTTGAAAATCAGATCTGGACTCTCCGAGTGTGACCACAGAAGCAGGAAAACCATTAGAAAGTGAAAGGGAAAGGAGACCCATGTCGGGCCTGTGGCTTCAGAGAACTGGGGACAAGCTTCCTGGAATGCGCTTGTTCCTCATTGTCTGAATTCTGGCCTGATGGGATCTAGGAATGCCCTGAATAGCTGAAGCAGGAAGAACAACAGCTCTCCATTGGGGAAAATAAGACTGAGTGACAAAAAGCAGAAGGAATAAACATAGACCTAAGCCCCAGGCATTGAGGAATTGATTGGAAAAAAGAAGGGGGAAATCAACAGGTAAACTCCAAACTTTAGCATAGGCCACAGCACATGCCACCTACTCCAAGACAGGTACCTTAAAACAGGAGAGGAAACGTAATAACCCCCAAAGTCATTGGACTTTTTTCCTTCACAGCTATGTGGAGAGCTTCCAGAGATGTCAGATTTCAAGGGCTTATCAGAAATTAAATAGTCAATTACTGTGCAGAAAGCAGAGCTGATGCAACCCCAAATTTCTTGCCCACCGCTTCACAGCTTTCCTGGGAGTTTTCTCAGAATTTGCATCGCATAAATGCCCAGGCATCACTGAGAATGTGGCCTGCTATCTGTGTTGGCAACATCCAAGCGACATTTGGCTTCCTTTTGCTGCCATCCTTTCAGTCCTAAAGGCTGCCCCAACTGTTTTGAACACCACCAGAAAACAAAACAAACCTAAATAAGTCACAAACGTGTTGTTATTGCATTTATCACCCTCTCTTGTTAACTTTTTGTTTTTCTACAGCTCCTTGCAGTCCATGACTTGTTTCTCCAAGCTGTCTGCTATTTAACACTGGTAAAAACAAACGAAACCGGAAAAGAGCTACCCAAATGCTTAAGAGGAGGCGATTTCTGAGCAAGCTTTAATCAATGGAAATCTGCTACTTCATCCTACAGAAAAAAAAAAAAAAATAGTTGTTTCCTGAATCCAGCTGCAATGGAAAGGGAGTAGAGAAACTACCTGGCCACAGAGCCGGTGCTCGAAAAACTCATTTACTCTTGGGTGCTGCTGTTGCTTTGCAGAGAGGCAGCTCCCAGTTTAGAAGTGGAAAAATCTTGGAAGTTTTGGTGGCCCCCGCTTAGCCCGGGAAACTCAAGAGCTTTCCTGGCAGCCCAAAGCAACGAAACACTGGGCATGTGGATGAAAAAGCAGTCAGACTCTGAGCACATCCAGGCACACAGCCGCAAACACAGGCACAGTGTGGGGGTGCTGCCACTCAGGCTACAGGAGACGGCGTTAACGCTGGCACGGTCCTACGAAAGGAGACACTGCTCCAGCATAAAACACCATCTGCCCTTGGATTACTGCCTCTGCCACCTGGTTTCGTAGCACAAGCCTCACTCCGCACTCGGGTAGCGGGTTTTTGTGAAGCATGTAATGGATACAGTGTAGTGGGTTTTTCTGAACCACGTAACGGATATGGTTTCATGGACAACCGATGTTAGGAAAAGAGAGTTAGGAAAGTCGGCCCCTTTGCAAGGCAAAGCTGAGCCTACCTTGCGGAGATCCCCCCCCGAGCAATACTCCATTGCCAGCAGAGGAACGTCGTTCACAAGGAAGTTCATCTCCTCGGGGACTTCACAGGCTCTTACTACGTTGGGATGGTTCAACCTAGGCACACGGAGAGTGTGATGAGAAGTCCAAGCCCCCTTTTAGTAGAGCAAGACAAGGCTCCCGACCACACTTTATGTTTCAGGTAACAGCACTGTTCCCCAAATTCATTGATACCTACCAGTATCGAAACAGATAAAATCCATACCTTGCACATACACCAACCTGCAGCAAGCAGACATGTGGTCTCCAAGCGGAGACAGAAGACTTGGATGATGCAGATGCAAGCTCTGGTTCTTGATTTCTGCATGCCCTTGGCCTAGTCATTCCATACGTGTTTTTATTTCTGCATGTGAGGGTCAGTTCCCCTTTAGTCCAGAAGGTTTCTAAGAATATATTTACTCTGGGGGACTGTACCAGGTGTGTAGAACGCCACGAAAAAATCATTTATGCAATTGAGTTCAAAAACCTGATTCCTGTCTGTCTCAAAATATGCTATTTGCAAGAATAAATCGTGTGTTTAGAAGGAAGTGAAGATGAATTACTCCCATGCACACAGTACGTAGCCTGTGAGAGGCATCACAAAAGCAGATATGATGTACAAATGGGTGCCTGAACGTGTTTTTGCACTGAAAACCGATAGGAAAAGCGATCGCCCTATGCTGTATTATAAGCTCAGCTCTAACGCAGGGCCCGCGAGCGGTTCCCCTGCTCACGATCACACAGCGTGCACGCATATGAGCGGGTTGAGGAGACAAGAGACAGCACGAGCTCAGCGAAGCTCCCACAGCTCTTCCCCTCAAGAGGAAACACTTCTCCGGATGAGGGAACAACTCCATGAAATGCCCCTGACGCCCCGAGAAACAACCGAGCGACTCTGTGCACGGGTGGATTTCACCGGCTCCGCGGGTGACTCAGAGGGACAGGCCGGAGAGGGACGGGGGCTGCCTGGGGCCAACGGCGCCTCGTTCGCGAGGGGGGAGCTCTCAGGGGAACGTCGCAGACAAGGGTCATTCCTAGGCCCCGAGTGCTGGGCCACGCCGGTGGGCACGGCAGCCCGTGGGAGCTCAGGTGTCACCAGGTCCCGAGCGGACGCCACCCGGCTCCGAGCGGACAGCTCTGCTGGCCGGCACAGGGTGCCACCACCGCGCCCTGACGCGCGGGCCGGCCTTTGGGGGCAGAGGGGCCCGCGGTACCCTGGGTGCCAGGGTCACCGTCACCGGGTCCCGCCGTCACTAGAGCCCCAGGGGCACGGGCTGGGCGGAAGGGTGCGGGGGTGCCGCTAGAGCCCTGTCCTGAGACCCTGGGTGTCCCCGGAGCCCCGTCCCTCGCCGCCTGGCCCCGCAGGCCGTGGGGACCCGCGTGCCACTCGCGCCCGCTGTCGGCGCCGTCCCCCCGATGCCCCGGCTGGGCGAGACGCTCCGGCGGCGGCCGCAGGCCCCGCGGCCGGGCCGCACTCACTTCTTCATGATGTCGATCTCGTGGCACCAGCGCTCCTTGTTCTTGACGCTGAGCTCCAGCCGGCACGACTTGACGGCCACCCTGGCGCCCGAGTCCTGCCGGGACACAGCGGCGTGAGCCGGCCGGCCGCCCCCCGCCCCGGCCCGGCCCCGCGCGGCCGCACCTGGTGCTGGTAGAGGCACACGTTGCCGAAGCCGCCGCTGCCCAGGCGCTCGCGCATCTCCCAGGGCCCGCAGCCGCCCGCGGGCTGCCCGCGCAGCGCCGCGCCGCCCGGCGCCCGCTCCATGCGCCCCCCGCGCCCCGCGCCACAGCCACTCAGCGCCTCGCGCCGCTCCGCCTTTATTGCCGCGTCACAGCCCGGCGCGCGCGCGTCACGGCGCCGCCGCCGCCAGGGCCGCCGCCATCCGGGGGCGGCGTCAGGCACGCGCCGCGAAGTCGAAGGGCTGGAAGGCGCCGCGGAAGCCGCGCGCCGCCGCCGCCTCCTCGCCGCGCGGCGCCGCCGCCGCGCACTGCCGCCAGTCCGCGCGCTGCGGCAGCGCCAGCAGCGCCGCGCTCGCCAGCACCGCCCTGCGAGCGCCGCCGGTCAGCCCGTGCGCCCGGCCTGGCGTCACAGCGCCCCCCCACCCCCGACGTGACGTCACAGCCCACCCCCCTCTGCCCCGACATCACCCACCGCCCCTAGCCCCCTGTGACGTCACAGCCCACCCTCTCTTCCCCCTAGCATGACATCACCCACCTCCCGTAGCCCCCTGTGACGTCACAGCCCACCCCTCTCTTCCCCCCCAGCATGACATCACCCACCTCCCGTAGCCCCCTGTGACGTCACAGCCCACCTCCCTTCTCCCCCCAGCATGACATCACCCACCTCCCCAACCCTCTGTGATGTCACAGCCCATCCCCCCTCCCCCCAGCATGACATCACCCACCTCCCCTAGCCCCCTGTGACGTCACAGCCCACCCCCTTCTGCCCCAACATCACCCACCTCCCCTAGCCCCCTGTGACGTCACAGTCCACCCCACTCACGCCCCTGACATTACCCACCACCCCTAGCCCACTGTGATGTCACAGTCCTCCCCTTGCCCAGCTGCGGCATGACGTCACAGCCCTTCCCCTCTTGGTGTGACATCACAGGCAGCCCCCCAGATGCCCTGTCATGACATCACAGCCCATAACCCACTCCCCCCACCCCCAACCTCAAACATGTCATTCATCTGGCATGATGACATCACACCCCCCTTCCCACCTTCCCCCTGCCTGCTCACTTCAGCGGAGTATTAGGGAGCAGGGAAAAGGGGCAAAACGTGTCCCCCCAAACCTGCCAAACTGCAGCGGAAAGCTTTTCCGGATGCGATGGAAAAGCTTCTCGCCCGTGTCCAGCTCCACGTAGAAATAGGGCGCCCCGGGCTGGGCCACCTGCGAGAGAAAAGGAGACCTGGCTGAGACGGGCGGTCGAGGAAGAGGCCCCGGTGCCAGTCAAGCTGCCAGACCTCTCCTTGCCTCAGACCACGCAGGCCCCAAGGACGGGCTCCATCCTGGGGGCTGCCTGGTGCCGCCCGAGGTGGCACCCAGACTCTCCAGGGGCAGGGAAAGGATGTGGTTTGGTTTCTGCCGCTCACGATGACTTCACCTGCCCCTGGAGTCGCTGGGGGTCCCTGCCAGCAGCTTAGTCTTAACATGCAAAATGACCCTCCACCCCATGGGAACTACTGTCCTCGAAAGGATGGCGATGAGGAAAAACCACAGGCAAAAGCTTGTCTCATACTTGCTTGATATCTGAGTGCTCTGGGATCTCTAACAAGTCAATCTGCTGTTCTTGAGCCTGGGTGATAAAGGCCTCTTTAATGTCTTCGGCAGTGCAGAGGTTCAACGGGAGGGGAATCACCTGGAGAGCATGGAAAAAGTTTTCATAAGAGGAAAAGACAACCCGTTTACACGCAGGAAGCAGTAAATCCATCACTGGAGCGGGTTTGCTCCTCAGTGCTTCTCGTCTTCAGCACGTTAGACAGGTGAGCACCCATGTCTTCAGGCTTAAACTTATGATTTCTTTTGTAGGAGTTGAACCAAAAAGAAAAAAAGAATCCTGAAAACTGAAAGCTTGAAACAGTTCTCAGGATGCCCGTCCTCCTTTCCGATCTTTGTGGTGGCTCAAGGCCGCTCTGATACTGTTACAGATCTGCCAGATACAGAAACCACCACAATAAAACATCAACGGGTCGACGCACACAGGGGACGCCTATTCATACTCCGTGAAGGCACTGGAGTAAAACGGAAGGCTTTCTTCCCCTATTGCACTAAAACCAAAAAGAAATAATTAAATCATACCTGTAACTGCAGGTGCTGACTCTTATAGTTCCTTTCAAATAAGACGTATCTCTTTCCCTGGCTTCTGAAAAATTCCTTTAGGGCAGATTTGTACTTGGTCACTTCTTCCACCACCTCTGCAGGGAGGTCAACTACAGACTGGTAGTGCCCAACAGGCAAAATCAGGACGTGGTCAGGTAATAAGCCTCCCTTGGCCAGGGCAAGATAGCACTAGGATGAAATAAATACATATATACATATCTATGCACACACACACACACGTTATTCACTTGTGTGAATAACACAAGCGCAAACACTGACTACACTGCAAAGCTTAACTTGTGCTGACCACACTCTGAGAGCATCCCACAGCCTCTTTTTAATGCCTCTTTTTCTACGTTGCTCATTAGAGATGATGTTTGTTAAAATAAAAAAATAAAAAAAAAATCTAACGCGGGAAATCTGTCTGCAAGAAAAGCTGCTACGGCTCCGTCCACTCTAGGGAATATTTTTCTGTCACACGAGAACTGGTGAAGTGCATTTGGGTGTAGGGGGTTTATGGTACCAGCACAAGCTAGAGAAATCGGAAACACTTCACAGTGTGGCTATTACAGCCAAATCCATCATGCATTCCTGGCTTATTTGGGATCCGATTTCAATCTAAAATAGACAAAATATGAGCCAAAAAAAAAAAAACAGTGAATTTTGCTATTGGTTTATTGATTTAGAGGGTTTTCTTTTTAATAAAAATAAAACACAGCCTATATCTGTTTTGATAGTCTGTGCAGACTACAGTCTGTCTGGACAACCTGTAGATAGTCTGTTTTGACAGTTTTTTGATGGTGCATCTCATCCCTTGTTGAACATAATGTTATCAGCAGATACGTGGGAGAAAGAGGCTTTTGCAGTCTGCATCTGGGCACTTCAGTAAATTTGGACAGCAGTTCCAAGCCAGGTTGCCTTCTTTCTCTCTCTTTTTTTTTTTAATAGATTTAAAATTAGAGATTGACACTTGAAATTGCTACGTCCTTGCATGCTCCTGCCTTCCCACGAATAAAAGAAGGTACTTACGTGCGTGCCGACACTAACAACCAAGTGCTTCTCAACCTCCGGGCTGGCGAGGCAGAACCAGCAAGGCCCCGTTGGCTGTGCTTCAGTGGGAGAAGAGGGAGAAACAAGCATTAGCATTATTTGGGAGAATGAACAACACTCAAAGCAAGATCCCAAAGACAAATGTTTTCTTGGATACACCACGGAAGGTGTCAGAAGCACTCAGCACTGCAAGGCAAAATTTGGTCAGAGAACTATTGCTCCTCTCTCAAGCATTCTGATTTAGAAGAGGACACTAACTCCAGCTAGTTACTAGTTGACAAGAAAACACCAGGGAATTTATACAGAAGAGACCAAGTATCAGTGCACAGATACAGACAAGGACAGATGTGGTCAAGAATCTGTGCTAGTCCTGGCACGTTCAAGTATTCCTCATACTCGAACATCTAGATCCACATCCCAGATTACGATACTGGAGCTGACCTCGAATATAACCTGATTGTACCAATAAGCATTTGACTAGGATTAAACACAGGACTTGCTTCATCTGTAGACTTCAGAGAGGGACAAGCAGATTTGCAAATGCAGGAACATCGACGGGGCTCTCCCAATGACTTCAGAAACGAGGTATCTCATTCTGAGGGTTGATTTCCCAACAAAATGGTGTACCAAGATTCCCTTTTCATCACAAGGAGCTCCAAAAGACTTTGGAAGCTACCTGAGCTTGCACAATGGCATGCTATGTCTTACAATAAAAGGCAGGTGCGGTGGCAGAGCTGCACACCCACATTCCTTCGTTAAAACTGTCATTCCAGCCAGTCATGCCCATGTAGGCATCTGTAGAGCAGTGAGGATGCCCTAGTTTTGGCAAAAGATAGTTCAACCTGTAAAAACCTTGATTTGCAAGGTGCACAACATTAATAATGGCAATAAAAAACACTCAGTCCCATGTAAGCTGCAACAAGCAGGCTCATCTATCAGAGACATTCTTGCAGAAAGTCTTCTTAGGAAAGAAATAGCTTTGGAAATAGAAGAAATAGCAGTGGAAATAGCTTGCACGAGAAACAAGGGGAAAGCTGGCCCAATATTCATATTAAAAGATCAAATTTCTTCATTACCAAAACTCCACGTTTCTAAAGATATGGGTTTGCATCAGTGTTGTCACTGGACATTCCTGTTTCTTCAGAGGTTCAATTTCTGATTTCTCCAAGTCAGACAAAACTCAAAGGAGATCTACAGCCCAGAAACACGGGCAACGGAGGTTCCTCCCCTCCAAGTTCATTAGTATTTCCTCAGGAAAATACTAATATTCAGTATTTCCTGAGGAAATACTAATGCCCTGTTTTGAGGACAACTGCTTTGCAGACTGGGCAGTCGAACAGTGCAGTGAGAGCTGTGAGGGATGCTCTGTGATAAAAGCACATACTTACGGGGCTTTTTAGGCTGCTTGGGTTGGGAGTTCCCTCCTCCTTTCCCATCCGAGGGACGTTTCTTCCCCTGGCTCTTGTTCAAATCAAAAAAGAACTGACAGGCGGGTTCTTCCTGTTCAGGAAACAACAACGAAAGCTCATCACAATCACACCTGGCAGAGACACAGTATGCACACAACCTGCCTCTTTCCTGAACGGATACGTTAACATCCAGCAATTGCATCAACCTCCTTGCAGGGAATGATCCCAAGAATGGAACAGTCCTCAGACGCCTGCACATCCTCAGCCTAGGAGGAAGTGCTGGGGGAGCTGTGCAAAACTGCTACTTTCTCTTCCCGAACTTTCAAGACACTAAAGCTGAAGTGTCTTTTCCTGCAAACTTTGACAGTTTTGTGCTGCCCATTTTAAACCATGTAGTTAAGTGCAAAGTGCTAAAATAACCCCAGCAAGCAAGCAGATCCGACTACACCATCCAGGAAGGAGGGTTTCCATGGACGGCAGGGGATGGTGTAGTCGGATGGTGGGTGGAAGAAGGCAGCAAACTGGAAGGTGGCGGTGGGTGGAAGAAGGGGTCAGTGGGAAGACAAGGGCAAACTGAATCGTCAAATCCCACACCTCACATTTATATAATTGGACCAACTTAAGTTGTTTTCACCCAACTCTGAACCATGATGAAGAGCAAAGGTACCCAAAGGTTAGAGCCGAACACCACGCCAAGCTCTCCAGGCAGAGTGAGACATGCTCGCGAGTGGACATGGCAGTACCTCCTCTGCGCACACAAGCGTCTTGGCCTTATGTGCCTCTTTCCGTAATTTTCGGTATGGATTTTCCGTGACATCCTGGGGCTGTTTCACCAGCTCTGCAGGGTCCATCAGGCTCATTGGCACAATGCTGAACGCATAGAGATACTGGGAGGAGAAGAGAGAGAGAACTCTAATGCCCAAGGCTTTTTGGCAGGACTGCTGCTGTGAAGAGGTCACCTCTGGAACAGTAACGTACAACTTAGTTCAACAACAAGACCATAAATCAGTGTTTCAACCAGGGTGGGATGCGGAAAGATGCTCCTTGTGTCAGCTTCCCACCGAAAGCAGCCAGGAGTTTATTGCTGTACTTCCAAAGTCAGCTATTTGAAGCAAAGCACTAAAGAAGTTTTTACCTAAAGTACATACATTACACCAAACGTTTTCTCTGTAACTGTCTTCACAGCTATATACTGTTTGTACTTGAGAGAAGAAAAGTTCAAGGGGGGTCAATACCTTTTTCTTGCTTGTGTTGCCAACATCAGCCAGAGCAATAAACCTGCTTACATGCTGTGGGGCTTCCTGTAGCACTGTGTGGTTTCTATGGGGAAACACATTTTTTATTTATTTTTTTCAAGTGTGGACATATACTGAAAGGACCCTCCAAAAACATCATCCTGTACGTAGACAAAATTATGATTAAGGCTATCAAACACTTAACAGCATGGACTTTGCCACCATTTCTTCGTTGGAAGACATGAGATTATTTAAAAGGCCTGCATGACTTCATTATGAATGGAGAAATCTTTCTCACAAATTAAACGAGGTTTCACTTGGTCTTACGCACCTGTAAGGAACTCTTTCATAATAGGTCTTCTCCAGCGCAGCAAAGTGATACCTTGGCTTCAGACTTGCAGCTAAATTAGATATCAATGCAGAGCCACATTTCTTGGGATCTATTTCTCCCTACAAAATACAAGAATTGTGTGCTGGAAACCTACAGTTTGTGATCAAAATGGCAATAATCTCACTCCCCAGGGCAGGTGAAAACAGCAGCTGCAGTGGCCTGATCCTTCATTTCCAACTGGAACAAATCCTGGGGAGCAAAACATGGACTGGATGTGCATCCAGGACAGATCTTGGTTGCTAACAGTTGGACTGGCACCACTCTACCCTCCAGAAAGCAGATTTCCCTTCGGTGCTCCCTTTTGCTGCCCTTGCAGCAGACAGGGCAGAGGTAAACACCAAAGCATTTCTCACCAAAGCCTGGCTGGTTCCAGTACCATTGGAAACAGTCAGACCTAAGGAGGATGTGAGGAGAACAAAAAAAATAAATAAAACAAAAAGGTATCTCGCCCACTTCTCCCAAGAAATTAATCCTTATCCATGAAAATTTAACTCCTCACACATATTTCACTGAAAGAGAAACTTAAAAGTTACAAAGAACAACAAAAAACCCTGAACACTCTTCCTTCAAATGTTCCATTTGATTTGAGGGATGTGGTTTCAGCCCCTTAACACCCAAAGGGATCTCAAAGACTTATTGCTGAAATGGGCAGGTTATGAAGTACCCACTTCCAACAAGAGTGTATTTTAACAAACACATATTTGTCTGTTCATTCCAATTAATACAGCCTCAGAAAATTCATGCTGATGGCCAACTGAGTGTGGAACGATCTGCCTATAAAGAATCACCACATGAATTTCAAGGGAAGACTTTGCTCTTTAAGACACAGTATCCTTACATCTCGTTTGTCTCCAGTGCTCTCGTTAGCTCTAATTTAGTTTTTTGTTTTTGCTTTCAGACTGAAGGTTGGATCTTTTTTTTTTGAATATCTAAAGATGTGGAGGGGAAGCAAAAAACACAATTTCTGTCATAGTACATGGCTCTCAACTCTGAGGTTTCTGATCATCTGAAGTCATGACCAGAAGTTCGCCTTTGCTTAGGTACACTGCTAACTCTCAAATTTGGACTAAACAAACTAAACAGTGCCCTCAAAATTCAGACGGAAAAGGACTAGACCATTTACTACAGCTGACTGATACCTAAAGAAATAAACACAGACATTTAAGGTTTGAAGGAGGAAAAAGATTGACTTAACATTGAGTAAAACTGCAGACCGGACAACAGCATTCAATGCTGGGGACCAACAGCCTCATCACACAGACACTGCAACCAATCCAAGACAGCAAAATTTCGTGTCGGATGGAAACAATTTGTTCTGACTTTTCAGTTACAAAGCTAAAACATTCTGGGGTTTCACAAATCTACCCCGCTCTATCCTTAAATCTATCTTTGAAAAAGAACAGCGGAGGTGCACGTTTTGCTCACAGCTTTCTCAAACGCTTGGGGAGGGCGTGATGAACCAAAGTCAATTCTAACGTTGATGAAATTAATCTGT
Organism: Tinamus guttatus; assembly: GCF_059628265.1. NCBI lineage: Eukaryota > Metazoa > Chordata > Aves > Tinamiformes > Tinamidae > Tinamus > Tinamus guttatus. The sequence goes on along the minus strand of NW_028288557.1, from coordinate 3,152,452 downwards.
TAAGGGGGGACCTGCAAGGCCTGGCCTCCATTTATGTAAAACTGATGATTGTGGAGATTGGCAACACTGGAGCAGAGGGGAAAACAGATGCTGGAGAAATACCTGCAAGCCAGTTACAACAGCTTGAACTCAAGCTAGAAGGCTCCACAGTCCCTTTTCCAACTTACGTTTCTACAATTGCGGAGGCCTGCAGTGCCCAAGGGAAAACTGCTCTTTAGAAAACGCATGTAGTTTGCCCTTTTGATTTACTATGGCAGAGCACAACCTGGCAGCCAGGACTGATGCGAGTTTTAAGCTGCAGCCTGGGTTGGTAAATAAAACTGGCAAGAGAAGCACTAGGATCTAAGGGAAGAGAAAGCCTGACACGAGTTTCCTCTACTGATTTAAGAAAGTCTGAGGTAAATCCAAGGAAAGTACTTACAGGACTGTTGCCGAAATTCCCCACATCCCTGGGCCAGGGAGACGTCAGCAGTATATCCACCCCTCTGAACTTGGGAGTTGACAGCAAAGATGTTGTTAGTTCTGTCACGTCCTTTGAGCTGAAACTGTAGGCGAGAGCGGGCTCGTGCTGGGACTCGGTGCCGCTCAGGTACGCGATCTGCAGCCCAGAAGCACCACTGAAAACACCCCTCCGGCCTGCACGGACACACAACCATGCACTTGAGATGTGAACAGGGCAAGTAAGTCTGCATCTGCACCAAGCACAGCAGATCAAGGCTAGCAGCTCTCCCTGACTGCTACTAAACCTTTCTTTCCAGGCAGCTATTTCCTACGTTTAAAAAAATCACAAGAAATGCATGTTTTAACATAACATGCTTGAGCCCTTCCTATGGGCAGAGAGGCGGTTTAGACAACACTGTTTCTGCAGTGCTTCAGAATTTACTTGCTGCTATTTTTGCCAGGCAGCATTATAGAAAGAAATAAGCTTTTCCTATCAGCTTTACCTTCATTATATTTGAAGCTAACACTTCCCACTTAACACAGCCTCAAAGTGCAAAAGCACAGCTCATTTAGGAAACTTTCACTATACAAACATGGAATCCGAGTATAAGAAACACCAGCTTAAAATGCTCAGAAAGGGAAATGGTTTGAGACAGGAAGCTCTTAAAACTTTCATGCAAGCTCAAGCAGACTCTGCTCATCGCAGACCACCTGTAGTGCTACCTAGGTAAGTGATGTTCTCGGCTAATTCACAGCCGCTGACGTCTGGAAAATAGTGCACGGTGTCCTGGTCGTTAGCGCCCAACACATAGGTTGGGATTGGAGCTGTGGGAAAGAAGAATAAAACACGTGTAATCGCTTTGGTTTAGTTCGGGGCATTGCGGTAATTTCGGCTAGCATTTTCTAGCAATCCCACAGGTCCCATCCTGGCTATTTACTTCCCAGTGGCTATTTATGTGCAGCGTGCCTAGAGAACCAGAAATCTTCCTTCAAAATGAGCCCCACCATCCTGCTTTGATGAGATGCACATATCGCTGGCAGAATAACCTCTGGTTTAACTATAGCTACGCTCTTTTGACTGCACAAGGAGATCCCCTCCAAAACGACCCAAAGAGCTTCAAGCTGCCCTTGCACAATCCTACGCAAATGCTTCAATGCACCCAGTGACTCCATTTAAGTTCACACGAGTATTGGAGGACTGAAAACTATGCTTTTTTTTTTTTTTTGGCTGCTGTGGGAAGAGCTAGATTCAGTGGCTCCTTGATCTGCTGGGCAGAATAACCTCCTGCACAATTTCACTTAGCCAAAAAGAGGAGGTTAAAAAAATTTTAAAAAAAAAATCACAAAACCACCCCTTTTGCTACACTGATGGGTATTAGGAAAGGTTTTGTTTATTTCTACAGATGCATGAGCAACATTCTTAATGAGAGATTTCTGAACAGCTCAAAAGGTAAAGAGAGGCCAAGTGAGGACAAGCAGAAACGCACCAGCCCAAGAAGGACCCCACTGAAAACACTTATGGTCTCCCTACACGCTAGCGACCGCTTCCTAAAGGGGCTGCAGGAGGCTGAGCTCAAAAAAATAATACTAATTCTCCCCACCCTCCTACTGCAACGAGGGCATAAGATGTCAAGCTACAAGCCGAGCTACAAGCAACAGAGGGGACGATCTCTGCCCAGGGAACCTTGCAGGCACACTAACACACAGGGAGCACAAGGGATAACCCTGAGGAACGATGGCAAAGGAGAGGTTGGCAGGAAAGCAGGAACCCCGGCTCCTTTTCTGCCTCATTCCAGAGTGGAGACTCAAAGCAGCACTGGAAAAGGCAGAGTAAAAGCACGAGGGATGCTGGTGAGAAGCATCTCCCACCCAAGGGGCACACAAGCCGGGGCCAAGAAGGCTGCGCAGAACTTCTCACACCCATGGATGGGCAAAGGCCTCGGGAAGGAGAAGGTCTCGGCTGGGAAGAGGCCTTGGGTGCAAGGGCTGGGGGGTCCGGGGGGAAGGGGCTTCCACGAGAGCCCTCCAGAGCGGCCGGCGCCGTTGGGCCGCAATCCAAAGGCCGTTTCCAAGCGGCTGCGCCCCGACGGGCAGCGACCCCTCCTTCCTCCCGCTTTCCCCTCACCAGGCGCCGGGGTTGCCGCCTACCTTTCTTACTGCCCGCCCGGTACTCTTCCCACTCCGCCGCCGCCGCGGGGCCGAAGAAGCTGCCGACGCAGAGCAGCATCTGCAACGGGAGCGCGCAGGGAGCGCCTGGCCCGCCGCCTCGCCCGCCGCCCCCCGCCGGCCCCGCGCCCGGCCCGCCTTACGTCGAAGCGGCCGCTGCGGGCCTGCACGCCGCGCACCCGCGCGAACAGCGCGTCCAGCCGCCCCTCCGCGTCGCCGCACGCCAGCCTGCGGGACACGGCACAGGGGTGAGCGCCGCCCGGCATGGCCCGGCATGGCCCGGCCCGGCCCGGCCCGGCCCGGCTCGGCCCGGCCCTGCCGCCCCCCGCGCCCGCCTCGCGCCCGCCGCTCACACGCGCAGCGGCGCCGCCGCCGCCGCCATGGCGGAAGGTTCGAGCCGGAGGCGGCGGGGCGGCGCCATCGGCGGCTTCCGCCCGCACCGCCCCGCGAGCGGAGGGGGCTGGCGCGGGCGCGGGAGGCTGGGGGCCGTGTCCCTGGCGCCGGCTGTGTCCCGTGTCCCTCTCCCTGGCATCGTGTGTGCCCCGTGTCCCTGTCACTGACACCCGTGCGTGCCCTGCGTGCCTGTCACTGACACCCGTGTGCGCCCCGTGCACGTGAAACTGACACCCGTGTGCGCCCCGCACGTCTGTCACTGACACCATGTTTGCCTCGTGTGCCTGTCCCTGGCACCGACTGTGTCCCGTGCGCCTGTCACTGACACCCGGTGAGGTCCGTCTCCCTGTCCCTGGCACCCGTGTGTCTCCCGTATCCCTGTCCCTAGCACCGTGTGCACCCCGTGTGCTTGTCACTGGCACCTGGTGAGGTCCGTGTCCTTGTCCCTGGCACCTGTGTGTGGTCCATGGCCACACTGCTGACACACATGAAAGGTCTGTGCACATGCCCCTGACACCCATGCAAAGTCCATGTCCATGTCCCAGGCCATGTGCCTGTCTGTGACAGTCTGGCAAGGTCCATGTCCCTAACACCCACGCATGGACTGTGTCCTTGTCCCTGACACCCACGGGTGATCAGTGTCCCTGACACTCATGCAAGGTCCACATCCACATCCCTGTCCATTTGCTGGTCTGCGACAGTCTTGCAATATCCATGTCACTGGCACCCATGCATGGACTCTGGCCCTGTCTCTGACACCCATGCAAGGTCCATGTCCCTGACACCCATGCATGGCCCATGTCCCTGTCCCTGGCACCTATGTGAGGTCTCTGGCCCTGGCACAAGACGTGGATGCCTCTCCCTTACACCAGAACGAGCAGGGTCGTGTTGTCAATGCTTGTGTGGGTTCTTCATTTCCCTCTCAGGGGGACTCCCTGCGACTGTCTGTGACACCCCGTGGAGTTTGCATGGGAGAGGTGGGAGATTCCAGCTCCGCACATACAGCCGGGGACGATGCCTCTGTGGAGTGGCAGGTAGAGGTGCCATTTTTTGACTGACGGAAGGGAGTTCTTAAAACAGCTAGTCCTAGAGCCTCCGAAAACAGACAGATTCCTGGGTCTGGTCTTGTGAGAGCGCAGAGCTAGTCAAAGAGGTGTTTTTGGAAGAGCCACTCTGTCATAGCTATGACAGTTTGGCTTGAAATCGTACAACATACATATGAAACACAGAAGTCAAGGTAAATGGTTTGCCTGTGTTCTGAAAGAGAACAAGATACTCCAGCAATCCTGGTGTGGTTTAATGGGAGATGTAGCGAAGCATCATAGGAAAGGCTGGTGTTCAATACTGAAATGCTTGCACAGTGCTGAGATCAGGAACACCCCAACACACAAGGTCCCGTCGGGTGCTAACAAGAAATGAGGAGGCCTGTAAATGAGTTTACAGAGCATCCTAGAAAGAGTGCTCAAGCCAAAAATGAAAAATTCTTCAAATAGCTCAAAAGCAGGAAGGCAGGCAGGGACTGCATGAGACTCCTGAATAAGGAAGGTATAAAGCAGCACATCAGGAAAAGGCCAAGGGGAGAAGCTCACTGGATCCTCTGCCAGGGGCAGGAGTGCTCTGGTACAGGGAGTACAAGCCGTATTTGTTTTGTACAAGCTGGAATCTGGGATCTGCTGGCATGACCTGGGGTAGCAGGACCAAGTGGAGTCACTGTGAACCCCAGTAGCCTTCAGAAATGGTGATTGGTGCAGAAATGAGGATGGAGGAGGGTGTCCTAACCTTCTCCTCTCTGAACTGCTCAGCCTGTGTTCTTGAAAAGAAGTTGTCTTTTGTCTGTACTCTGGGTCCTCAGAAAAACTGCAGTAGCCTTTGCTACCGCATGAGGCCTGTCCAAAAAGTTACTGACATCTACTGCCATGAGATGCTTCACCCTGTGCAGATATGTAAAGGGGAATAATGCAACTTTTGGAGTTGTTCGGGACAGATTTCTTTCAAGACATGGTTACTGCTGGTTGTCTGGTGTATCTCACTGCTGGCTATTAACACCATTTCCATTCTTTCCACAGACCTGACAAAGGAATTCTGAAGAGAGCAAGGGGCTTGCGCTGGCTTCAACTACAGATTCCTTCCTGGCAACTGAGGATGCCCAGCACCGTGGCAGTGAACATATTCTAGAGACCAGACAGGAGATGCTGTGGTTCAAAAGCTCCTGACAGGACTGTAGTGGCCATGTGCAGCAGTCCTCTAGATTGACAAGAAGCACCTTGTTCCCAGGCAGAGAGGGGTGTCAGCTCCTGAAAAGCAAATCCTTGGATGAGATTCTACATGTAGCACTCAAGGGAGTGAGTCATGGTGCAAGAGCAGAGCCAAATTCCTACTTTCTCATGCGCGTATTATCTCTGCAATGGAGGTGGGACTCACACTGCCATCAGTTAGGGGGTATATTTCAAGATGAAAGGGCACAGGCTGCGTATAATAACGGACCACTTGTGCTTAAGTTTTCTCAGGGTATTTACTAATTTTCTCTCTGTTTCTACCTATAAATGCTCTGGAACAAGGCCAGATTTCATCCAGTCTCTGTGGTTTATATCTCATTATCTTAGTTTTAAGCGCATGAAGTCATGGAGGAGCAGAATAAGGAACCTCAGATATGTTAATGCATGTATTGCCACCAGTTTTCTGGGCAAGAGCAGAATTCATCCTTTTGTCCTGCTGCTCTTTACGGTTCTGTGCAGCTCAAGAGAAGCCCCAAATCCTGAATTTGAGGGTCTGTGTGTGTGCTCTCTCAGCAAATGTCAGTTTTCCTCAAAGAAAAGCAGTGTCTGGCTGCTCCCTGCTCCTGCCCCCAGCTCTCAGCACTTCCACCTCCAGCTCAGGTGGGTCTCAGAAGGTACCCATGCCTGCCTCTGCTCAGCCACTCAGCACTTCTCCTTGCTTGCATTTGGTGGAGATCTGAGGACAAATCTCTGCCATCAGGGTGAAGTGTCACTGGTGTTGGTTTTGGCGATGTCAAGACAGCATAAAGATAGTGCATATGGTTGTGTACACCAGAGTTGCTGCAGGGGAAGGAGCTCAGCAACAGAAGCGAGCACATAGCTGGTGGCTGATGGGTGAAAGGAAAAACTACTGGGAAAAAAAAAAAAAGAAGACTATTGAGAAAGAAAAGGGATCTGCAAAGTTTTCTTCTTGGTGCTGTGTTGACATAATGAGGCCGGACCTGAAGGCAGCTGGTCAGACCTTTGAACAAGGAGGCCAAGGCGGCTTTTTAATCTGCTGCCAGCCAGGATACTCCTGTTACCATGTCGTCACATCACTAACTCTCCTGGCTGGGCTGATGCACTAAGCAAAAAGGAGAGTCTCCCCTGAGTTTTCCTTCTGTGGGGCTTTGGGGTGGGTGTTTGTTACTGGGAAGGGTTTCAAGTAGAGGTTTCAAGGTTTCAATGCTGTTTGTAGGAAGAACCTGCTGTCCCTGACTGTGAGCAGAAGGACAGTGTCAATCTCCTTCGTGGGTCGAGGAAAATAAGTTTATGGATTGCTCTCAAAGTTGTCATTTCCCCATTCTCTCAGACTGACACAAAGACACAGACCTAGTTCTGACCTCCTGAAAAACGAGTGCGAAAGAGCTTGTTCCCAGAAAAAGGATTATCTGGGGATCCATGCTTAGCAATGAGCAGAAGCTGGTTTTCAGGGAATAGGAAGAGGTTTGGGGAATTTCAGAGGGAAGCTCCCTGAAGTTGTTCATCTTTCCTACAGTACAGTTGGATTTAGGTCTTAGGTGGTATGCCATTTGCTTCAGGTTCACCACATTTTTGGTATCTCTCACAAATGTCGCACAGTCTGACTCCATAGCAAGGGGTCTCACCCTGCTTCAAGTAGGAGGAGGGACAAGAGACCTCCTGAGGTCCCTTCTGACCGGAGTTATCCCAGGCTTTTCTCCTGGAATCCCAGGAGAGGGGCAATGGAGCAAAGTCCCCGCCTTCCCCACAGCAATCGTTGCCCAGTGGCCCCATATCTGGGGACAGAAGGGGCATCCGTGCCCCAGGGTGCTCTGCAAACCCTCCTGTGCATCTCCCAGCCCTACGCTCCCCTTGGGGTCAGCTCCCTGAGCGGCCCCGTGCATCCACCCTGCCCTTTGTGGGGCAACAGCTGGCAGGGCCGGGGTCACTGCAGCTCCTCTGTGACACGGTCGGCAGCAGGGTGACACGTCCCCCGCTGCGCCCGGCCTCTCCCCGCACACCCTTGCGAGGCTGCGGTGAGTGCAGGTGCTGGAGGCTGCTCTCACCTCTGCTGTGCTTTGGAGGAGCTGCTTTGTCCTCCCAAGGAGAAGGCGAGGGGTGCTTGTGGTATCGTGCTGGAGGCTGTGTGCTCAAGTGCCAAACAGGAGATTGCAGAGGAACATTCCTCCTCTCCTACCCCCTGACTGGGCTGAGCCACAGCAAGGGGGAAGCAGAGATGGACTCCTGGAGGCTTTGCCACAGCGGTCAGCAGAAGGCCACATGTCCTACATACAGGACACACACACAGGGTAAGGCCTTCAGGAGCTCTTTCTTGCGGGTTGTCACGTGCAGAAGGAACTCAGAATGTAGCCCTGCAAAGCAGGCAAACCTGCTGTGCTGGAGAGGAGAGCAGACTGGAGCTTGCACGGGCAGTCGTGGCTGTCCTGTGGGGCTGAGGTCCCAACGTGACGTGCGGGGCTGCAGGGCTTGGGTGCTGTTCCCGGCTCTGACGCTGCCTTCCTGGGGCAGCCCCAGGCAGAAGGGCCTGTCCTTGAAGGTTGCTGCTCGGCTGCTGGTGGGGATGGCCCACCCTGAGCTCGTGGCCGAGTGGAGGAGTTGCAGCTGCTCAGATGCACATGCAGAGTCTGTGTACAGGGACGCAGCATGCGGGAAAGTGGCCCCTGCGGGAAAGGCACTGGCAGGTGCCCCGAGACTCACGTGGGCCCAGCTCCATCCCCTCACTAGGGTGCGGATCCATTGCCAAGTTTCCCCACGGAGTGGTTGCAGAAGGCGGAGGGGTCGTGCAGCCCTGGCCAGGCGCTGCAGAGACTGCTGGCAAGGCTTTGTTAGGCAGGAGTCTTTGGATGTGTCCCTGGCTCGGCTTGCCTTCTTGAATGGCAGCACTGGCTTGGAGCTCGGAGGCACCTTCCCGCTGTGCATGTGAGATGGCAGCATGTCCTCATGCCCTGCTTGTCTCATGCCTCTGATCTATCAGCTCTCACCTCTCCTGGTGTCCAAGGAAAGGCTAGAGTCTGGAGTGAAAGCCTAAATATGCCGGCATCTTTCCTGGATGTTGGCTTTGGGATGGGAGGAAAGCAAGGGGCGATTGCATCTGCACTCGCTGTCTCCTTGCTTTGCAAAGGGCAGAGTGATTGCGAGCTTGTAGACTTAGAGCACGATGTCTCCTTGCCTTTCCTTCCAGATGTGCTCACGATCTGGGAATGTGTGTCCGAGTACGTCATCCAGCAGCTGCTGAGGAACAAGGTGGGTCTTGGGTGCTCCTCCTCCCCTTCCTCCCTGATGCTTTTGCGCCTTCTGGCACTGCTATGCAAGGCAGTGCAATTATTCCTTCCCTCCTCCAAAAGCAGAAATCCTACCCTAGAAGGACACTGCAGCCCTTCTGTCAGGCGGGTAAACTCTCAAGCCTGGCCCCATGGGGGAAAGCAGTGGGAACCTTCTGGTCCTTCTCTGGGGCCCACGGATAGAGCGCTGAGGCCGCACAGGAAGCTGGGACGTCCTTTGGGGGTGTCCGATTGCTGGCAGCCCGTTCTTTCTTAGCCACCGAGGAGGCTTGCTTGGCTTTTCCGTCATCACATCTTCCTTTCAGGGAGAGAGTAAGGAGAAAGGGAGAGATGCGGAGTCTCTAGGTCTTCTCCAGAGCTTTCCATAGTTCCCATCTTTGCCTCTGTGCAGCAGGAGCAGCCCAGGCACAAAGGCCTCTCTCTGTCCTCTGGTGACACATGAGTTAATGCTTCCCTCTGCAGAACTCTTTCTAGGGCTCCTTTGACTTCTGCTTTGTTTCCAGGGTGTCCGAATTCCCAATTTTGGGACGTTTGATATCGTCCTATCGGATTTTGAGAACGGAGGAAAGACCGTTTTCACTCTTCGGAGACCCAGGTTTCACTTTGCAAAGGCGTTTGCAGAGCTTTATGGCCTGAGGCAGGACAAATCACCTGATTTTGGTAAGGGGACAGATGAGGACCTTTCCTGCCCTTGGGGACACACTGCGAGCTAGGGGCTGCCTTTGCCATGAATTGTTTCCCTCTCATGAACCCATCATCTCTTCACTGGGAACAACAGTCTGGCCCTGCCCAGGGACAGCGCTCTGGCACCAAGAGCTCAGGCAGCAGCTGCTGCCGCTGGGGCCTTCTGAGGGTCTGTGGGGCAATGAGCAAGCAGAATAACCCTAAGACCTGTGGTGCAGGCCTTGCGTTGTCCTTCAGCATGACGCCCCTCTGACGTGGCCCCGCTGAGTCCCCCGCAGGCCAGAGTGCACCTTGCCTGGGGCCTGGGACACACAGGGTGCCTGCAACTTATTCCCCAAAGGCAGGAAATGCCCTTGTGCCTCCCTGAGGCTCCCACAGGACAGCTCGGAAGCTGTGGATTGCCTGAGAGCTTGGGGGCAGCTCAAGCTTGGCTTCAGCTTCTTCATTGTCCTCTGAGTTTTGTTGTCTGTTTTTGTTTGCTAGATGAGAAACAAATTGAGCCGCTCAAGTATGCGGACTTAGGCTTGGAGGAGGTGGCCTCGAGGAAGAAAACCCAAGAGAGCATGCAAGAGACCCTGCATCTTTTCCACCATTACATAAGGAAAGAGGAGAACGTTGCCTTTGTCCTCAAGGACATTGGCATGCTCCTTATCCAAGGGAAAGCCGTGAAAATGAAGTTTCACAGAAGCTTTCTCAAACGGCTCAATGGGAATGAGATGCTGCTAACAGCTCTTCTCAGTGTAAGTTTTCTATTTTTCCCTGGCTCCAGCCTTCTCTCCTTGCACCCTTTGGGAAATTGGGCAAGAAATGGGCAGGCGTCCCTGGTACTCCCTACCCTCGTTCCCTTCCTTCACTGGCCACTAAGGTCAGACGTGAGGTTGGCGACCCTTGTGGGCAAGGCAGGCATTTCCTTGGCATCCTCTCACTTGTCCCTGTCCCTGCTGCAGATGCCAGAGATGAAGGGCTCTTTGCTCTTGGGCACCGAGACTGCTGCCTCCCACACCCAGTCTGGCCGCATCATCATCTTTCCACAGTGAGTAGCTCTGCCTCAGTAGCCCCTGCCTGACTTGCAAGAGCTTCTTGAGTCCTGCATTCCCTGGAGACCAACTCTTCCAAGGGCCTGCAGCCCACGCATGCTTTGCCGTACTCAGGACTGCCTGCGTTCCTCCTTCAACCTGCTCTCTCCATCCTCTTTCAGCTTTCAGCTTCAGGTTGGGCCTCGCAGGAGCACTGTCATACCTCCTGTGAAGGGCACTGCAAAGCCCACTGAAGCAAAGAAAGTGACCAAGGAAGATGTGGGCAATCGGATGGTCAAGAAAGGTAATGTAACAGTGACTCCTTCCGGAGCTGTGTCGGTTTTCCCGTTGTGCGGGTGGGCACGGCTGCCAACCTGTGCTAAATGTTCTTTGCTCTTTCAAGTCTGGCCATGCCAGAATGACTCTCTTGAGGGTGTGTGTGACAAAGTCCTGCCTGTGGGAGCAGTTACAGGGAGCACACTGGCTGCTCCTCTGCTGTGAAATGATTCTCCACAAAGAGACTTTCTTAGGATACCTCCCAACAAGGGGTCTCTTTCAGAGTACGGACCAGCTAAAGGAGTCCCAAAAGATCTTCCTGCAGAGCAGGCAAAGGCAGCAATGGAGTCAAGGAAGAAGCCCACTGTGGGGTGAGTCTCTTGTTGGAAGGATGCGGATGAGGCCGTGCTGTTGTGGTTTGAGGGAGAGGTGTCCTGTGAGCACAACTGTCTGCATCAGCTTTGAGGAGCTACAAACACAGGGCAGGAACACACTTGCTGCATGGCAAGCGTGTAGTGGCTTTTTGTGGCACTCCCTTGTCTTGCTTGCGTTTCTCTTTGGGCTCTGCTTCCAGGACACAGCTTTTTGAGGGCAGCTCGAGCCATCTTTGGAAGCCAGATCCATAGGCATGTTCATGAGAGTTCTGAGGGTTCCAAAGGCTCTCAAGTAGCTCTTGAGTGGTGCTAGTGCTTACCTGAGCTGAAGGACATTGCCAGGAGAAGGGAATGGGTTGCCCCATCCCATCAAGGGACAGAGGACATCCTGGCTTCCGTTTGACCATGGTCACGCCACCCTCGCGTGGAACAGCTCAGGGCTCTCCCTCTGTTTCTGCTTTCATTTGAGCCCAACTAATCCATTCCACATAACTCTGCTGCACGATTGGCTTCTGCTGCAGCAGCATGGGCAGAGCTTGTGAGCCCAATGTGGAGAGCAAGCTACTGTGGAGCTCATGCCAAGTCTGCTGCTGTGCATTTCAGTCGGCTGCCTGGAATCCCAGAGGGCTCCTTGAAGAAAGGGAACGGCAAGCAGGAACCATCTCTGCCAGCCAAGGACTCGACCAAACCTGTCCTTTGTGACAGGCATCAGAGAGACAGACAGGTACGCGGGGTGGAGGTGTGCAATGATTGTGTCCCATATCCTAGCAGAGAGAGCCAGTTAGGTGAACACTGGCTTGGAAAAGAGCCCGTCATGTGTGCTCTTTGTAACACTGCAGTATGGCCTGGGGGTCCTTCAGAGGGGTAGGGCTCAGGGGAAAGGGACTTTTCACCTATGCCCTGATGAATTTGACAGCAAACCCCTGCTACCAAAAAGCCTCTGGAAAAGGGATAAAAGTAGCACAACCTCCCCCTCAACAAACCAACAACCGAATACTGCCTGTTCTTGATTCCTGCGGCCCTCTAGGCAATACGGGACCTGAGCCAGCAGAGGCACCAACGCAATCGCTGGGATTCCTTCCAGGAAAAGGGGCATCAGAAAGGGCTTCCAGGGATCCCAGCTGTGAAACCTCGAACTCAGAAGGAAGGGGTCAAAAGGCTGGAGGTACTGCAAGGGGGAACATGTGGGAGAAATAGTTGGAGAAACCTCTGTCTTCGGGGCACGTCAAGGAGACTAACACAAGTCAAGTGGCTTGAGCTACCTGGGCTGAGACTCAGTGCAGGGACAGAGGTCTGAGCTCATGCTCTACTGCCATGGTCAGCGGTATTAGCCTTAACAATAAGGTCTGTTTCCACAAGTGTGTTATTTAACTGGACTTCTTCCCCATCTGCAGTCAACCAATGCCTTCCAGGCTGCTCAGCATCCTCCTCCTGGTGGCCTCTCTGACTAAATGCATTCTCTTGGGTTCCCTTTTTTAACAGGGTCCCTTGAAACCTGAGGGAAGATATCACGGGCGATATACCAATGAACTGGTGGCTCTTGAAATGGAAAGATGGCAGAACCTTAAATGGATCAGAGTGGATGAGGTAAGAACTCTTTATAGGAAAGGCAAAGGGACTTCCCAAGCTGGAAAGGTCTTTGTCAGCGCAGTGGTGTTGCTTCCAAGCAGTGTGTGGAACAGGCTGCAAAATGTGAGGAATGGGGTCCCTGGCCAAGAAAAGAGCCCGTGTGATGAAGTAGCCATTTCTAGGGTGGCAGTTGTTGGAGGAGCAGCAAGGGTGGCCCTGGGAACTGATGTTGAGGGTGAAGGCCAGGGCTAGAAGAGGTGCTTTGGCTCATTCAGCCTGACCTGATAAATCCTCAGCAAGGTCGCACAGCAGAGGGGCTGCTCCTCCCCTTGGCAGGGCTGCTCCTTACCCTTGTTCCTGAGGCCTGCATGGATCTCAGACTGAGAGGGAAGGGCTGGAGGGAGACTGCTGCAACGCCTTGCTCAGCCTCACACGTTCCCCTGTGGACGTTGAGGCCGTTTTCCCGGTGCTCCAGCTACGGCTGCAGAGTTCCTGCCCCAGGGGAGCTGTTGTCCCTGGCGGGCCTGAGGCCAGAGCAGCAAACTCGTCTGTGGGGCTGCAGAGGGGCTGTGGTGCTGGCTTCTCTAGCACTCCATTTCCAGGGCTTGGAGGAAGGCTGGAGGCAATGCACAATGTTTTGTGTTCTTTGTGCTTCAGCTTCAACCAAGTACTGAAATGCTGCCAGACATCGATCCTGACTTCTACCAGTTCCCACCTCGGGATGCCCGTCCAAAGAGAAGCTGCCAGAAAGAACAGCTGGCAAGCAAGAAACGTCTCCACTGCAAGAAGAAATGAGCAGAGGAGAAAAAGATCCCGCTCTGCAGTTCTGCAACAGCCAAAAGAATAAAAAGGCAGAGGGCAAAGTGGAAAGGCTGAGCGTGTGCTGAGTATTGCAGCTGCAGGAAAGGCCAGGGACACACAAGGAGTGGTGCCCCTCAGCGCTGACAAGGCTCCAAAGCCCAGAACCATGGGGCTGGATACAGCATCCTCTGGCTTCACCTCAGCCTGAATTGAAGAGGCTGTGGGCACAAGTGGGGCTCTGCACGCAGGCCCTGGGCAGGTCTCAGACAGAGAAGTTGTCGTTGCTGTTGCTGCCACCCTTCACCACAAAGAAGCCCCAGGGCCACTGGACGCACATTCCTCATGTTTTCAGAGTGTCTGTTGGGCACTGAGAAAGAAATGGAGAGAAGCAGCACCAACGTTCAGAGTAGCTGGAGATCTTTGCTGTTTGGCTCTCCCTTTTCCAACTAGAGAGTCTTTTCCTTCCCTCAGAGTGTTGAGTCTGAGGTGATTTGCCCTGACGATTGCTACCTGGACAGTCCAGATCCCATATTCCAGGCTCCCTGTTTACCCTCAGGAGCCCTCACACAAGCCTCCTTGTTCTCCGTTTGGGGCAGTCGTTTGGCTTCTTGGGTGGCCCACTTGGCTTCTAGGTGTTTCCCACAGCCCTTGATTTCACTCCTGGTGGTCCTTGTCCCACACAGCATCCTCCTTTGGTCCCGAGGTGTGGCACCAAGGAGTCTGTCTGCATCCTCGGCATTGTACTTGTTGGCCCCCAGCTGGCCTTGGCTTCTTCCCATGGTTTGTGTTTTCCTCCTTTAGTTGCATCCCAGAAATCTTCCTTTGGTCTCTTGCAAAATGGGAAGTCATGGGGAGGAGCTGAGAGGTGCCAGGAGGTGGATCAGGGCCCATTCCCTGTAGAGCCGGATGTGGGAGGTGCAGGCTTCTCTTCTGGGCCTTGGGAAGCCACGTTGTGCACCGCAGCATGCCAGGAGGTGTCATGCCAGATACTCCTGGCCAACCCAGCCAGGAGTTTCCAGCACTTTCATAGAATCATAGAATCATAGAATGCTTAGGGTTGGAAGGGACCTCTAGAGATCATCTAGTCCAACCCCCCTGCACACACAGGGTCACCTAGAGCACGTGGCACAGGGCTGCATCCAAGCGGGTTTTGAAGATCTCCAGAGAAGGAGACTCCAAAACCTCTCTGGGCAGCCTGTTCCAGTGCTCTGTCACCCTCACTGTTAAGAAATTTTTCCTTAAGTTCCTATGGAATTTTTGGTGTTTCAGTTTCCGGCCATTTCCTCTAGTCCTATCAGTGGCCACCACTGAAAAGAGACCATCACCGTCCTCTGCACTCCCTCCCTTGAGGTACTTATAGACACTGATTAGATCCCCTCTCAGCCTTCTCCAGGCTGAACAGGCCCAGCTCCCTCAGCCTCTCCTCATAGGGCAGATGTTCCAGGCCCCTGATCATCCTTGTGGCCCTGCGCTGGACTCTCTCCAGAAGCTCCACATCCCTCTTGTACTGTGGAGCCCAGAACTGGACACAATACTCCAGATGCGGCCTCACCAGGGCTGAGTAGAGGGGCAGGATCACCTCCCTCGACCTGCTGGAGATGCTCTTCTTAATGCAGCCCAGGATCCCATTGGCCTTCTTGGTCACAAGGGCACACTGCTGCCTCATGGTCAACTTGTCATCCACCATGACACCCAGGTCTTTCTCCACAGAGCTGCCCTCCAGAAGGTCGGTCCCCAGCCTGTACTGGTGTCTGGGGTTATTCCTCCCCAGGTGCAGGACCTTGCACTTGGCCTTGTTGAATTGCATGAGGTTTTTCACCGCCCAGTTGTCCAGTCTGTCCAGGTCCCTCCGGATGGCAGCGCAGCCCTCTGGGGTATTGGCTATTCCTCCCAGTTTCATGTCATCAGCAAACTTGCTGAGGGAGCACTCTGTGCCTTCATCCAGGTCATTGATGAATAAATTGAACAGGACTGGACCAAGGACTGACCCCTGGGGGACCCCACTAGCCACAGGCCTCCAACTAGACTCTGCACCGCTGATCACCACTCTCTGGGCCCTGCCATCCAGCCAGTTCCTAATCCACCTCACTGTCCACTCATCTATCCCACACTTCCGGAGCTTGCCCAGGAGGATGTTGTGAGGGACGGTGTCAAAAGCCTTGGTGAAGTCGAGATAGACGACATCCACCGCTCTCCCCTCGTCTATCCAGCCGGTCATTTCATCATAGAAGGCTATCAGGTTAGTCAGGCAAGACTTCCCCTTGGTGAATCCATGCTGGCTACTCTTGAGCACCTTCTTGTCCTCCATGTGCTTGGAGACAACGGCCAGTATGAGCCGTTCCATCACTTTTCCGGGGACGGAGGTGAGGCTGACTGGCCTGTAGTTGCCTGGGTCCTCCTTCTTGCCTTTTTTGAAGACTGGCGTGACATTGTCCTTCTTCCAGTCTTCCGGCACCTCCCCCATTCTCCAGGATCTTTCAAAGATGATGGAGAGCGGCTTAGCTATGGCATCTGCCAGCTCACGCAGCACTCTGGGGTGCATCCCATCAGGGCCCATGGATTTTTGGGTATCGAGTTTCCTTAGGTGCTCTCTGACCCAATCTTCCTCTACCCAGGGCAAGTCTTCCTCTCCACCCGCTTCTTCTCTTGTCTCTAGGGCCTGGGGCTCTAAAGGGCTGCCCTTGGTAAACACCGAAGCAAAGAAGGCATTGAGCAACTCTGCTTTTTCTGTGTTATTTGTAACCAGGGTGCCCATCCCGTCCGCCAGCGGACCCATGTTTTCCCTGATCTTCCTTTTGCTGTTAATGTATTTGAAGAATTTTTTTTTGTTATTTTTAACGTCCCTTGCCAGCTTGCCTTCCAGACATGCCTTAGCTTTCCTTGTCGCATCTCTGCATTCCCTGACTACGTTCCTGTATTTCTCCCAGGGGACCTGTCCTTTTTTCCACATTTTGTATACCGCTGCCTTCTGCTTGAGCATTGCCACAAGCTCCCGGCTCATCCACGCAGGTCGCCTGCCCCCTCTGCCTGCCTTCCTACACACAGGGATGCACTGCTGCTGGGCGTGGAGGAAGTGCTGCTTGAAAACTAACCAGCTCTCTTGGGCCCCCCTGCCTTCTAGAGCACTAGCCCATGGGATTCTACCGAGGAGGTCTCTGAAGAGGCTAAAGTTGGCCCTCCTGAAGTCCATCGTCACAAGGCTACTTACAGCCCTGCCTCCTCCTCGTTGAATCCTAAACTCCACCAACTCATGGTCACTGCAGCCGAGGTTACCCCCCACCTTCACATCTCCTACTAGGCCCTCCCTATTTGATAGCACGAGGTCCAGTAGCCCACCTCTCCTCGTCGGCTCCTCCACAACCTGCGTCAAAAAGTTATCGTCGACGCTCTGCAGGAACCTCCAGGACTGCTTGTGCCTGGCTGTGTTGTCCTCCCAGTTGATGTCGGGGTAGTTGAAGTCCCCCATGAGAACCAGGGCCTGTGACCGTGAGGCAATATCCAGCTGCCTATAGAAGGCCTCATCAACCTCCTCGTCTTGGTCAGGTGGCCTGTAGCAGACACCCACCACAGTGTCTCCCACATTAGCCTGCCCTCTAATCCTTACCCACAAGCTCTCAACTCGCTCATCCTCCACTCCCAGATTGAGCTCCATGCATTCCAGTTGCTCTCTCACATAAAGAGCAACTCCACCACCTCGCCTTCCCAGCCTGTCCTTCCTAAAGAGCACATAGCCTTCCATGGCAGCGCTCCAGTCGTGCGAGCTATCCCACCACGTCTCTGTGATTCCAATGAGATCATGATGCTGGGACCGCACACAGATCTCCAGTTCATCCTGCTTATTCCCCATGCTTCGCGCATTGGTATACAGGCATTTCAGGGAAGCAACAGAGGCCACAGGTTTCCCAGGAGAGGTGAAAGAGGACCCTCCGTGATCATTTCCTATCCTTTGCAAGCACTGCCATTGTCACGGAACAACCTTGTCCAGAAAGGTGCTCCCAGGAGCTGCGAGACATCCTCCAGGCACTCCCGCCTGCCGGGAGCAGCAGCTCAGAGCTCTCTGGGTGAGACAGAGAGGGAGCAGCCAAAGAAGAAAGGCAGCTCTGTGTCTAAGCTGCTTCTGTTGGTTTCATCCTTGAGGAAGGAGAGAGAAAGACTGGCTCTTCTGCGCCTGGTACCAAGCAGGTAATGGAAGCAAAGAAGAGTTTAGTCCTTCGGTTTGGGCAGTGCCACTGCTGAGTGAAGAGGAAGGCTGTTGCCTGCAGAGGGGCTTGAACCCTGGCCCCTCAGATTAAAAGTCTGATGCTTTCCAGGCTGAGCTCTCCAGGCTCCCAGAGAAGCCAAGAAGAGCCTCTTTCCAGAGCCAGCCCTAACTATCAGAGAAGGGGCTCTCTAAGCAGCTCTACAGAGAGACAGAGAAGGAGAATGCAAGATCAACAGTTAATATCTTGATGAACAACGGGGCTAACATATAGCCCATCAGTTATATATATAAGAAATTATATAAATCAATCAATCATACACGAGCAAAGAGAATATATCATAATCATCTCCACATAAATAGAAGAAGGTAATTCCTTAGGTTGTGCTTGCTTTGCAGAGCACCCCCCCTACACCTGATCTTGAATTATATCAAGTCCTTCCTGTTGATTCCAACTCTGTGTTCTCATGAACTCGGTACACCGAGCACGCTCCTACCATGGGGTACCAAGGAGGCCAAGGGAGCTTGGGAGCAGCACTGAGAGGCAGAAATGATGGCGTGTGAAGGAAATTCAGCCTTCCAAGAGCGGAAGATTTCTCCCCAAAGACAGGGAGCAATGGGAGAGTCTCTGTCGCCCATATGAACGGTAGGGAATGCTAGTTGGAAGGGGTTAGAAGATGCAAGGTTTTAGACCCGGGTGGGCAGCAGGTATCCATCAGAGCGATGGCTTGGAGTGGGGTATGGATTAAGCGTTCTGCACAGCAGGGAAAGGGCAGCCAGGGTGGCAAGGTGGGTAGGTGATGGCGAGAGGTCACTGAGCTCCAGTCCAAAGGGCAAGGGCAGGGGGATGTGGGAGCTTCTGCATCTGTGAGGAGCTGGAAGGAACCTTACTTAGGGCAGAGCGTGGTGCAGTTGAGGAAGGGTAGGGGTTGAAATCAGCACATGGCTGGCATCTCCTTTAGAGTGGGATGTGCATGGGAGTGGATCGGGACCGTCAGTGAAAACAAAGTCCCATGACACCAAAGACCAGGAGTGCTGGGGCTCTTAAGACACTGCCTAGGAGAGCTGAGCAGCTGGTGTCAACCCAATGAGTAGAAGATTGCCTAAGAGAAACAGAACAGTCTGGGAAGAAAGGTAGCTCTGCATCTGAGCTGCTTTCCTCCTTGAAAAGAGAGAGAGAGAGAGATCGCCTCTTTTGTGGGAGGCAGCAGTTGGAAGCAAAGAGTGTGATATATATTTTTTTCCCATCCGTTTTGGTAATTCTTTCCTCTTTCTGGGCAAGGGACAAAACAGTGAGTAAAGAGGAAGGCTGTCACCTGAACAAGGGCTTGAGCCCCGGACCCTCAGATTAAAGTCTGATGCTCTCCCAACTGAGCTATCCAGGCTACTTAAAAGACAAAAAAGAGCATCACTTGGAGCCCAGCAGGAATTAGCAGACCAGGGCCTTTTGAAGCTGCTCTACAGAGAGAGAAGGAAAATCCCACATCAGCAATTAATACCTTGCAGGACTGACTCGACTAACATATCCCCTTCACATTTTGCTTCAGAAGAACATACTTCTGCCAGTGGACCTCAGTCCCACTAAGTGCCACAGGAGGCAGCTAGCAATGCTGGGGCTCTTTCAAGGTGAAACCTGGGCTCTGAACAAACCACTAATCTCCAGGGCAGGACTGCAGGCTCCCTTGCCACTTTTCATTGCTCCCAGGCAACATTCTGGCAGACCAGGTGACTTCTGTACCCTTTCTGGTGGCTGGCTGGATGGTGAGCCCAGGGAAAGGAGAAGAAAAACACCAACAAAAGTCCTTCTCTGTGAACCTGAATTGGATCACATGTGCTCCTCCAGATTCAATGAGTAACTCTCCATCAGGAGTTCTGAGAAACCTCACACATTTCTCACAAAAAGACCTAGTGCTGTTTCTTCTAGCCTGGCACTGAAAGACCAAAAGCAGAGCAGCAGTCGCATGCTCCGCAATCAGGCTGCGCAGGCATATGGGGCAAAAGGAGTTGCCTGGAGAGACTCACTGTGGTTCTCCCAGGAGCAATCATTGGACCCACCTGAGGATCTTCCAGGATGAAAAGACAGGGCTGGGGGAAACAGGGGAGCAGCAGACGCCATTTGCCTTACGTTTG
This sequence comes from Tinamus guttatus, assembly GCF_059628265.1. Taxonomy (NCBI): domain Eukaryota; kingdom Metazoa; phylum Chordata; class Aves; order Tinamiformes; family Tinamidae; genus Tinamus; species Tinamus guttatus. The sequence goes on along the minus strand of NW_028288557.1, from coordinate 3,132,886 downwards.
CCACAGCTGCTGGAACTGTCTCTCACAAATGTCGTGCAGTCTGATCCCACAGCAAGGTCTCACCCTGCTTGGAGCAGGAGGTGCGACAAGAGACCTTCTGAGGTCCCTTCCAGCCTGAGTTAGCCTCATGGCAATGGTCCCACCATGTTTCAGTGATGGCAACTATGTTATAAGTTTCCTGATGTGTTATGGCCTCTAGCTCCTCCTGTTTGTTGCCCATGCTGCATGCGTTGGTGTAGATGCTCTTCTGCTGGGACTACTGAGCTCTCCCCCAACATTGGCATGCTGCCCCAGGGCTCATCCCTAGTGATGCCAGTCTTAGACGCCTCCCCCTTCATACCTAGTTTAAAGCCCTCTCAGTGAGCCCTGCCAACTCTGGGCGAGGATTCTTTTCTCCCGGAAAGACAGGTGAACCCCGTCTATCGCCCGGAGTCTCGGTGCCCTGAAGACATTCCCCTGGTCAAAAATCCCCAATTTTGACCACTGACACCAGCCTCTTAGGCATGTGTTGAGCAGGTGGATTTTCCTCTTCCTCTCACCGTCCTTCCCTAGCACTGAGGGGATAGAGGAGAAAAGCACCCACGCACCCGCGCCTGCAGCTGATGTCCCCAATGCCCTGAAGTCCCTTTTGATGGACTTCAGACTGCTCTTGGCACCTTATTGCCAAGATCCTCAGGTGGACTAAGAGCGTTCCCCTGGTGCACTGTTTGTGATGATAAGGGACATGTGACAAAATGCAGCTATTGTATCTTCAACCCCTTGATAACATTGACAAGTTCAGACACTCGGGGGAGCCAGAGACCTGGACCACTGCACGTGTGGGGGACATATCAGTGTGTGTGCCCACAGCCCTCCTTGTGCTGCCTCTCTGCCCAGTAGGCACCAGGGCTGGGGCTGGTTCCTCCCTGAGGGTAATGGCTGGGGGCAGGATTCCCCTGCTGAGCTGGGAGCAGACCTGCTCCCTCCCTGCCTGCACAACCTGTCTGCACCAACTGCCGCTAACTGACTGGCTGAGTGACCCGCCACACCCTGGTTAGGGCACCCGCCCTGGTCACTCTCCCTCCCTGGGGCTGCTCTTGGGCATGCAGGGACTGCACTGCCTGCACTGCAGGCCCTGCCCAGGCCAACTCAGAGCTGCCTCTGGGCAGGGGCTCCGTGCTGACCACTCGGCGTGCAGGCCTCATGCTGTCCTTCAGCATGACACCGCTCTGACAGGGCACAGCTGAGTCCTTCGGAGGCCGGAGCGCACAGAGCACCTGCCGTGGGGCCTGGGACACACGAGGTGCTTGCAACTTCCTCCCCAAAGGCAGGAAATCACCCTGTGCCTCCAGTGTGCCTGAGACTCCCACAGGACAGCTCAGAAGCTGTGGATTTCCTGAGAGACTGGGGGCAGCTGGTCTCATACTGCTTGGAGCAGCCTGAGGGACAAGAGATCTCCTGAGGTCCCTTCCGACTGGAGTTATCCCAGGCTTTTCTCCTGGAATCCAGGAGATGGGCAATGCGGCCAAGTCCCCGACTTCCCCGCAGCAATCGTTGCCCAGTGGCCCCATATCTGGGGACAGGAGGGGCATCCGTGCCCCAGGGTGCTCTGCAAACCCTCCTGTGCATCTCCCAGCCCCACGCTCCCCTTGGGGGTCAGCTCCCTGAGCGGCCCCGTGCATCCACCCTGCCCTTTGTGGGGCAACAGCTGGCAGGGCCGGGGTCACTGCAGCTCCTCTGTGACACAGTCGGCAGCAGGGTGACACGTCCCCCGCTGCGCCCGGCCTCTCCCCGCACACCCTTGCGAGGCTGCGGTGAGTGCAGGTGCTGGAGGCTGCTCTCACCTCTGCTGTGCTTTGGAGGAGCTGCTTTGTCCTGCCAAGGAGAAGGCGAGGGGTGCTTGTGGCATTGTGCTGCAGGCTGTGTGCTCAAGTGCCAAACAGGAGATTGCAGAGGAACATTCCTCCTCTCCTACCCCCTGACTGGGCTGAGCCACAGCAAGGGGGAAGCAGAGATGGACTCCTGGAGGCTTTGCCATGGCGGTCAGCAGAAGGCCACATGTCCTACATACAGGACACACACACAGGGTAAGGCCTTCAGGAGCTCTTTCTTGCGGGTTGTCACGTGCAGAAGGAACTCAGAATGTAGCCCTGAAAAGCGGGCAGACCTGCTGTGCTGGAGAGGAGAGCAGACTGGAGCTTGCACGGGCAGTCGTGGCTGTCCCGTGGGGCTGAGGTCCCAACGTGACGTGCGGGGCTGCAGGGCTTGGGTGCTGTTCCTGGCTCTGACGCTGCCTTCCTGGGGCAGCCCCAGGCAGAAGGGCCTGTCCTTGAAGGTTGCTGCTCGGCTGCTGGTGGGGATGGCCCACCCTGAGCTCGTGGCCGAGTGGAGGAGTCGCAGCTGCTCAGATGCACATGCAGAGTCTGTGTGCAGGGACGCAGCATGCGGGAAAGTGGCCCCTGCGGGAAAGGCACTGGCAGGTGCCCCGAGACTCACGTGGGCCCAGCCCCGCCCCCTCACTAGGGTGCGGATCCATTGCCAAGTTTCCCCACGGGGTGGTTGCAGAAGGCGGAGGGGTCGTGCAGCCCTGGCCGAGCACTGCAGAGACTGCTGGCAAGGCTTTGTTAGGCAGGAGTCCTTGGATGTGTCCCTGGCTCGGCTTGCCTTCTTGAATGGCAGCACTGGCTTGGAGCTCGGAGGCACCTTCCCGCTGTGCATGTGAGGCGGCAGCATGTCCTCGTGCCCTGCTTGTCTCATGCCTCTGATCTTTCAGCTCTCACCTCTCCTGGTGTCCAAGGAAAGGCTAGAGTCTGGAGTGAAAGCCTAAATATGCCGGCATCTTTCCTGGATGTTGGCTTTGGGATGGGAGGAAAGCAAGGGGCGATTGCATCTGCACTTGCTGTCTCCTGGCTTTGCAAAGGGCAGAGTGATTGCGAGCTTGTAGACTTAGAGCACGATGTCTCCTTGCCTTTCCTTCCAGACGTGCTCACGATCTGGGAATGTGTGTCCGAGTACGTCATCCAGCAGCTGCTGAGGAACAAGGTGGGTCTTGGGTGCTCCTCCTCCCCTTCCTCCCTGATGCTTTTGCGCCTTCTGGCACTGCTGTGCAAGGGAGTGTGATTATTCCTTCCCTCCTCCAAAAGCAGAAATCCTACCCTAGAAGGACACTGCAGCCCTTCTGTCAGGCGGGTAATCTCTCAAGCCTGGCCCCATGGGGGAAAGCGGTGGGAACCTTCTGGTCCTTCCCTCAGGCCCACGGCTAGAGCACCGAGGCCGCACAGGAAGCTGGGACGTGCTTTGGGGGTGTGCGATTGCTGGCAGCCGTTGTTTCTTAGCCACCGAGGAGGCTTGCTTGGCTTTTCCGTCATCACATCTTCCTTTCAGGGAGAGAGTAAGGAGAAAGGGAGAGATCTGGAGTCTCTAGGTCTCCTCTGGAGCTTTCCATAGTTCCCATATTTGCCTCTGTGCAGCAGGAGCGACCGAGGCACAAAGGCCTCTCTCTGTCCTCTGGTGACACATGAGTTAATGCTTCCCTCTGCAGAACTCTTTCTAGGGCTCCTTTGACTTCTGCTTTGTTTCCAGGGTGTCCGAATTCCCAATTTTGGGACGTTTGATATCGTCCTATCGGATTTTGAGAACGGAGGAAAGACCGTTTTCACTCTTCGGAGGCCCAGGTTTCACTTTGCAAAGACATTTGCAGAGCTTTATGGCCTGAGGCAGGACAAATCACCTGATTTTGGTAAGGGGACAGACGCAGACCTTTCCTGCCCTTGGTGACACACTGCGAGCTGGGGGCTGCCTTTGCCGTGATTTGTTTCCCTCTCATGAACCCATCATCTCTTCACTGGGAACAACAGTCTGGCCCTGCCCAGGGACAGCGCTCTGGCACCAAGAGCTCAGGCAGCAGCTGCTGCCGCTGGGGCCTTCTGAGGGTCTGTGGGGCAATGAGCAAGCAGAATAACCCTAAGACCTGTGGTGCAGGCCTTGCGTTGTCCTTCAGCATGATGCCCCTCTGACGTGGCCCCGCTGAGTCCCCCGGAGGCCAGAGTGCACCTTGCCTGGGGCCTGGGACACACAGGGTGCCTGCAACTTATTCCCCAAAGGCAGGAAATGCCCTTGTGCCTCCCTGAGGCTCCCACAGGACAGCTCGGAAGCTGTGGATTGCCTGAGAGCTTGGGGGCAGCTCAAGCTTGGCTTCAGCTTCTTCATTGTCCTCTGAGTTTTGTTGTCTGTTTTTGTTTGCTAGATGAGAAACAAATTGAGCCGCTCAAGTATGCGGACTTAGGCTTGGAGGAGGTGGCCTCGAGGAAGAAAACCCAAGAGAGCATGCAAGAGACCCTGCATCTTTTCCACCGTTACATAAGGAAAGAGGAGAACGTTGCCTTTGTCCTCAAGGACATTGGCATGCTCCTTATCCAAGGGAAAGCCGTGAAAATGAAGTTTCACAGAAGCTTTCTCAAACGGCTCAATGGGAATGAGATGCTGCTAACAGCTCTTCTCAGTGTAAGTTTTCTATTTTTCCCTGGCTCCAGCCTTCTCTCCTTGCACCCTTTGGGAAATTGGGCAAGAAATGGGCAGGCGTCCCTGGTACTCCCTACCCTCGTTCCCTTCCTTCAGTGGCCGCTATGGTCAGACGTGAGGTTGGCGACCCTTGTGGGCAAGGCAGGCATTTCCTTGGCATCCTCTCACTTGTCCCTGTCCCTGCTGCAGATGCCAGAGATGAAGGGCTCTTTGCTCTTGGGCACCGAGACTGCTGCCTCCCACACCCAGTCTGGCCGCATCATCATCTTTCCACAGTGAGTAGCTCTGCCTCAGCAGCCCCTGCCTGACTTGCAAGAGCTTCTTGAGTCCTGTATTCCCTGGAGACCAACTCTTCCAAGGGCCTGCAGCCCACGCATGCTTTGCTGTACTCGGGACTGCCGGTGTTCCTCCCTCAACCTGCTCTCTCCATTCTCTTTGCAGCTTTCAGCTTCAGGTCGGGCCTCACAGGAGCACCGTCATACCTCCTGTGAAGGGCACTGCAAAGCCCAGTGAAGCAAAGAAAGTGACCAAGGAAGATGTGGGCAATCGGATGGTCAAGAAAGGTAATGTAACAGTGACTCCTTCCGGAGCTGTGTCGGTTTTCCCGTTGTGCGGGTGGGCAGGGCTGCCAACCTGTGCTAAATGTTCTTTGCTCTTTCAAGACTGGCAATGCCAGAATGACCCTCTTGAGGCTGAGTGTGACAAAGTCCTGCCTGTGGGAGCAGTTACAGGGAGCACACTGGCTGCTCCTCTGCTGCGAAATGATTCCCCACAAAGAGACTTTCTTAGGATACCTAGCAACAAGGGGTCTCTTTCAGAGTACGGACCAGCTAAAGGAGCCCCAAAAGATCTTCCTGCAGAGCAGGCAAAGGCAGCGATGGAGCCAAGGAAGAAGCCCACTGTGGGGTGAGTCTCTTGTTGGAAGGATGCAGATGAGGCCGTGCTGTTGTGGTTTGAGGGAGAGGTGTCCTGTGAGCACAACTGTCTGCATCAGCTTTGAGGAGCACAGGGCAGGAAGACACTTGCTGCATGGCAAGCGTGTAGTGGCTTTTTGTGGCACTCTCTTGTCTTGCTTGCGTTTCTCTTTGGGCTCTGCTTCCAGGACACAGCTTTTTGAGGGCAGCTCAAGGCATCTTTGGAAGCCAGATCCATAGGCATGTTCATGAGAGTTCTGAGGGTTCCAAAGGCTCTCAAGTAGCTCTTGAGTGGTGCTAGTGCTTGTCTGAGCTGAAGGCCATTGCCAGGAGAAGGGAATGGGTTGCCCCATCCCATCAAGGGACAGAGGACATTCTGGCCTCCCTTTGACCATGGTCACGCATCCCCGGCATGGAACAACTCAGGGCTCTCCCTCTGTTTCTGCTTTAATTTGAGCCCAACTAATCCATTCCACATAACTCTGCTGCACGATTGGCTTTTGCTGCAGCAGCATGGGCAGAGCTTGTGAGCCCAATGTGGAGAGCAAGCTACTGTGGAGCTCATGCCAAGTCTGCTGCTGTGCATTTCAGCCGGCTGCCTGCAATCCCAGAGGGCTCCTTCAAGAAAGGCAACGGCAAGCAGGAACCATCTCTGCCAGCCAAGGACTCGACCAAACCTGTCCTTTGTGACAGGCATCAGAGAGAAAGACAGGTACGCGGGGTGGAGGTGTGCAATGACTGTGTCCCTTGTCCTAGTAGAGAAGGCCAGTTAGGTGAAGACTGGCTTGGAAAAGAGCCCATCATGTGTGTTCTTTGTAACACTGCAAAATGGCTTGGGGGTCCTTCAAAGGGGTAAATGGAAAGGGACTTTTCACCTATGCCCTGATGCGTTTGACAGAAAACCCCTGCTACCAAAAAGCCTCTGGAAAAGGGGTAAAAGTAGCACAATCTCCCCCTCAACAAACCAACAACCGAATACTGCCTGTTCTTGATTCCTGCGGCCCTCCAGGCAATACGGGACCTGACACAGCAGAGGGACCAACGCAATCGCTGGGATTCCTTCAGGGAAAAGGGGCATCAGAAAGGGCTCCCAGAGATCCCAGCTGTGAAACCTCGAACTCAGAAGGAAGGGGTCAAAAGGCTGGAGGTACTGCAAGGGGGAACATGTGGGAGAAATAGTTGGAGAAACCTCTGTCTTCGGGGCACGTCAAGGAGACTGACACAAGTCAAGTGGCTAGAGCCACCTGGGCTGAGACCCAGTGCAGGGACAGAGGTCTGAGCTCATGCTCTACTGCCATGGTCAGCGGTATTAGCCTTAACAATAAGGTCTGTTTCTACAAGTGTGTTATTTAACTGGACTTCTTCCCCATCTGCAGTCAACCCATGCCTTCCAGGCTGCTCAGCATCCTCCTCCTGGTGGCCTCTCTGACTAAATGCATTCTCTTGGCTTCCCTTTTTTAACAGGGTCCCTTGAAACCTGAGGCAAGATGGCACGGGCGATATACCAATGAACTGGAGGCTCTTGAAATGGAAAGATGGCAGAACCTTAAATGGATCAGAGTGGATGAGGTAAGAACTCTTTTTCGAAAGGCAAAGGGACTTCCCAAGCTGGAAAGGTCTTTGTCAGCGCAGTGGTGTTGCTTGCAAGCAGCGTGTGGAACAGGCTGCAAAATGTGAGAAATGGGGTCCCTGGCCAAGAAAAGACCCTGTGTGATGAAGTAGCCATTTCTAGGATGGCAGTTGTTGGAGGAGCAGCAAGGATGGCCCTGGGAACTGATGTTGAGGGTGAAGGCCAGGGCTAGAAGAGGCGCTTTGGCTCATTCCGCCTGACCTGATGAATTCTCAGCAAGGTCTCACAGCAGAGGGGCTGCTCCTCCCCTTGGCAGGGCTGCTCCTTACCCTTGTTCCTGAGGCCTGCAGGGATCTCAGACTGAGAGGGAAGGGCTGGAGGGAGACTGCTGCAACGCCTTGCTCAGCCTCACACGTTCCCCTGTGGACGTTGAGGCCGTTTCCCCGGTGCTCCAGCTACGGCTGCAGAGTTCCTGCCCCAGGGGCGCTGTTGTACCTGGCAGGCCTGAGGCCAGAGCAGCAAACTCATCTGTGGGGCTGCAGAGGGGCTGTGGTGCTGGCTTCTCTAGCACTCCATTTCCAGGGCTTGGAGGAAGGCTGGAGGCAATGCACAATGTTTTGTGTTCTTTGTGCTTCAGCTTCAACCAAGTACTGAAATGCTGCCAGACATCGATCCTGACTTCTACCAGTTCCCACCTCGGGATGCCCGTCCAAAGAGAAGCTGCCAGAAAGAACAGCTGGCAAGCAAGAAACGTCTCCACTGCAAGAAGAAATGAGCAGAGGAGAAAAAGATCCCACTCTGCAGTTCTGTAACAGCCAAAGGAATAAAAAGGCAGTGGGCAAAGTGGAAAGGCTGAGCATGTGCTGAGTATTGCAGCTGCAGGAAAGGCCAGGGACACACAAGGAGTGGTGCCCCTCAGCGCTGACAAGGCTCCAAAGCCCAGAACCATGGGGCTGGATACAGCATCTTCTGGCTTCTTGCCACATAGGATTGACTGGCTTGGACCCCAAGGTCAGAGGCCTCTCTGATGCCCCAAGCAAGGGCCTTCACCTCAGCCTGAATTGAAGAGGCTGCGGGCACAAGTGGGACTCTGCACGCAGGCCCTGGGCAGGTCTCAGACAGAGAAGTTGTCGTTGCTGCTGCTGCCACCCTTCACCACCAGCAAGCCCCAGGGCCACTGGACACACATTCCTCATGTTTTCAGAGTGTCTGTTGGGCACTGAGAAAGAAATGGAGAGAAGCAGCACCAACGTTCAGAGTAGCTGGAGATCTTTGCTGTTTGGCTCTCCCTTTTCAAATTAGAGAGTCTTTTCCTTCCCTCAGAGTGTTGAGTCTGAGGTGATTTGCCCTGACGATTGCTATCTGGACAGTCCAGATCCCATATTCCAGGCTCCCTGTTTACCCTTAGGAGCCCTCACACAAGCCTCCTCGTTCTCCCTTTGAGGCAGCCTTTTTGACTTCTCGGGTGGCCCACTTGGCTTCTAGGTGTTTCCCACAGCCCTTGATTTCACTCCTGGTGGTCCTTGTCCCACACACATCCTCCTTTTTTTCCCAGATGTGGCACGAAGGAGTCTGTCTGCTTCCTCGGCATTGTCCTTGTTGGCCCCCACCTGGCCTTGGCTTCTTCCCATGGTTTGTGTTTTCCTGTTTTAGTTGCATCCCAGAAATCTTCCTTTGGTCTCTTGCAAAACGGGAAGTCATGGGGAGGAGCTGAGAGGTGCCAGGAGGCAGATCAGGGCCCATTCCCTGTAAAGCCGGGTGTGGGAGGTGCAGGCTTCTCTTCTGGGCCTTGGGCAGCCACGTTGTGCACCGCAGCATGCCAGGAGGTGTCGTGCCAGATACTCCTGGCCAACCCAGCCAGGAGTTTCCAGCACTTTGCAAGCACTGCCATTGCCACGGAACAACCTTGTCCAGAAAGGTGCTCCCAGGAGCTGCGAGACATCCTCCAGGCACTCCCGCCTGCCGGGAGCAGCAGCTCAGAGCTCTCTGGGTGAGACAGAGAGGGAGCAGCCAAAGAAGAAAGGCAGCTCTGTGTCTAAGCTGCTTCTGTTGGTTTCATCCTTGAGGAAGGAGAGAGAAAGACTGGCTCTTCTGCGCCTGGTACCAAGCAGGTAATGGAAGCAAAGAAGAGTTTAGTCCTTCGGTTTGGGCAGTGCCACTGCTGAGTGAAGAGGAAGGCTGTTGCCTGCAGAGGGGCTTGAACCCTGGCCCCTCAGATTAAAAGTCTGATGCTTTCCAGGCTGAGCTCTCCAGGCTCCCAGAGAAGCCAAGAAGAGCCTCTTTCCAGAGCCAGCCCTAACTATCAGAGAAGGGGCTCTCTAAGCAGCTCTACAGAGAGACAGAGAAGGAGAATGCAAGATCAACAGTTAATATCTTGATGAACAACGGGGCTAACATATAGCCCATCAGTTATATATATAAGAAATTATATAAATCAATCAATCATACACTAGCAAAGAGACTATATCACAATCAACTCCACATAAATAGAAGAAGGTAATTCCTTTGGTTGTGCTTGCTTTGCAGAGCACCCCCTTACACCTGACCTTGAATTATATCAAGTCTTTCCTGTTGATTCCAACTCCGTGTTCTGTGTACAGCTGAGCAGCTGGTGTTTACCCAATGAGTAGCAGATTGCATAAGAGATGTAGAACAGTCTGAGAAGCGAAGTAGCTCTGCCTCTGAGCTGCTTTCCTCCTTGAGGAGTGAGAGATTGCCTCTTTTGTGGGAGGCAGGAGTAGGAAGCAAAGAGTGTAATTTTCTTTTTTTTTTTTTTCCCCATTATGTTTTGGTAACTCTTTCCCTTTTCTGAGCAAAGGATAAAGCAGGGAGTAAAGACTAATGATGTCGCCTGAACAGGGGCTTGAACCCTGGACCCTCAGATTAAAAGTCTGATGCTCTCCCAACTGAGCTATCCAGGCTCCCTGCAAATACCTGGAGAGCCTCTTTCCAGAACCCAGCCATAATTAGCAGACCAGGGGCTTTACACCTCTAAGAGAAGGAGAGGGAATTTATCAGCAATTGATACCTTGAAGGACTGTCTGAGCTAACATTTCCCTTTCACATCTTTGTTCAGGAGAATGTATTCCTGCCTTGTTGGATGTCACCTCTGCAGCTTTCAGAGGACTTCAGTCCCACGCAGCAGTGCAAGATGCAGGTGGGAATGCTGGGGTTCTTTAAAGGTTCAATCCTGGGCCGTGATCCCAATAATCCCCAAGGTGGCAGTACATGATCTCTTGCCACTTCACTCTGCTCCTGGACAAGGTTCTGGCAGACCAGGTGCCTCCTGAGTCCCCCCTATGGCTGGAGGGATGGTGTTGCAGCCCCACAGTATGCAGAAACACCTTTTTCAGTGGGGCAGGTAGCACAAGTAGTCCTTCCTGCACATAGCTCACCTGGGAGAGGTATATCCCAGGTCTTTCCACAGAGAGGCCTGAGCCTCTTCTTCCCGGACAGCACCATGGCAGTGCATCAGGCACCTCTGTATGAACCTCAACATTCCTCAAGTTGCACCAGGGGAGGTTCAGGTTAGATAGCAGGAAAAAAATCTACACAGAAAGAGTAATCAAGCATTGGAATAGACTGCCCAAGCCATTCTGAGGTCAGAGACCTCAAAATACGATCAGCCCCAAAGGGAGCCACACAGGGACCTCTGCACCTGGCTGGGCCACAGCTGGCACATCCACAAGCAGACTGAATTTTCTGGTTTCAGCCTTTGCTGAAGTTCATGAGGGCTCTCCAGGACCTCCTGCAGCCCCTTGCCATCACTCCCAGCTCTGCACAAAAGTCACCCCCACAAGGCCTTTGCCTGATTATGATATTTTCTCTTTGTTAATGCATGATTGATTTGCTTACTTGTATATTTTCTTATATACATGAATGACGGGCTGTATGTAAGCCCAGTCAGTCCTGCAAGATATTTATTGTTGATCTGGGATTTTACTTCTCCTCTCTCTCTCAATCTCTCTCTTTGTAGGGCTGCTTAGAGAGCCCCTTGTCTGCTAATTAGGGCTGGCTCTGACAGAAGGCTCTTAGCTTCTGCAGGTCCATGGACAGCTCAGTTGGGAGAGCATCAAACTTTCAATCTGAGGGTCCAGGGTTCAAGTCTCTGCTCAGAGGACGATTGTCTCCTCCTTGCTTTTCTTCCCCTCTGCACAGAAGTGGCTTTGCCAAAACCAAAGAAATCTCTTTGCTTCCAACTCCTGCCTCATGCAGAAGAGGGAAGCTCTCTATCCAATCTCAGGGGAAGCTGCAGAAGCAGCTGAGACACAGAGCACAGTCTAGTCTCTGTCTCCTTGGGAGCCTGTCCGGCTGCTCAACTCTCCTGGGCGCAATCTGAGTGATCTCCACTTTTGCATGGCTCCCAGCACTCCTTGGCGCCCTTCCGGGCTGCAGCTATTGTGGCAGAGCAGTCACTTGCACTATTGCAAATGGGGAACAGTGCCTCACCAGTTTCTAAGATGAAATTTTCACTCAGGAAAAATCTCCAAATCAGTGAGTTTGATTGAGAGTCCCAAAGAGCCAAATCAAGTCCTCTGGGGTGCCCAAAAAAGGAACTGTGAACCCTCGAATACCATAAATTGTGAATTGAGGGCTCTTGGAGGCAAACAGATGGTGGCAGAGGTTACTGAAAGGGCACTTGAAACCTTCAAAAAAGGACCAGAAGTCCAGGGGTCACAGCAGATGGAGCCGTTATGTGCCATAGTGCACAAAGAGGCTGTTTTGGCCATTATACGCTCTGCCTCCCTGTAGACTCAGTCTTCCAGCACCTCAGTCTGTCTGGCAAGGTATTAATTGCTTATCTGGGATCCTCCTTGTTTCTCCATCTGCCTCTCAGTAGTGCTGCTGAGAAAGCCCAGGGTGGTGCCTCTGGATTGAGGCTCTGTTTGGCTTCTCAGGGAGCTTGCATCGGTCACTTGAGAGCACATCAGACGTTTAATTGGGAGGTAGAGGGTTCAAGATCCATTTCAAGCGACAGCCTTGCTCTTTACTCACTCTGGAGCTACATTTCCTCCTCTCCTAGGCAGCCTGCTGCGCACTGCCTAGACTCAACTCTCCTATGCACAAGTGCATAGTTCTCAGCACCCCTAGTCTTTGGGGCCCATTAGGGCTGCAGATATTGAAACAAATCAGTCACTTGTTCTCTTGCAAAGCAGTGCCTCATCAGTTTCTAAGTAGACATTTTCCCTCAGCAGAAGATCGGATTTGATTTATCCATGGGAAGATCTGGAGAAGATGAGGAAGGGGCAGAAGAAATCAATCTTGTGGGACCAGAAGCCATGCAAACATATGTCACAAACTACTGACGGGGTTTCTCTGCCCATGAGTGTGCACCCTGGGGGTAGAGTCCAGGCCTCCTGTGCAGCACAGACCGTGCAGGAGTCAGGGGAACGAGGTCTATGCATCAGGAGCCAGTGCCAAAGCCAGACGCGGTCAGGATGTTGCCTTGGCAGCGAGGCCCCCAAACTGCCCTCTTGCTGCCCTCTGTCTATGTAGCTCCACAGGCACAGGAGCATGGAAGCAGCACAGCCTTTCCCTCCAGGCTGCCACAGAGCTGAGGAGAGGGATGTTCCTGTTTCCCTGGACACAAGAAGGACAGCGAAGGCGGCTCCAGTGGCTTGAGGGTGTTGGTGACTGGTGACGGGGAAGAGGGGGATGAGCATCCGCTTTTCTCATCCTACCCAGGTTGAAGCTCTTGTCTCCACCCCTTTCAGCAAAGCTTTCTACAGAGCTCTCCTTGCCTAGTCCACCATGCATGGACTGAAGTCACATTTACCCAATTACCCTGGACTCCATTGGCTGACACACCACGGATAGCTCTGAGAACTTCCCTACCACACGGGGCTTTAAATTCACCCAAGCTTTTGGCAGTGTCTCCCACAAGCTCCCCCCAGGCAGCGGTGCAGATGAGGTGTGGGCTAGATGAGCAGGCCATGAGGTGAACTGAGGAATGGATGAACGGCAGAGCTCATACACTTTTGAAGACTGCTACAAAGCCTAGTTGGAGGCCTGCAGCTAGTGGTGCCCCCCAGGGATCCACACTGGGTCCATTCCTGTTCAACTTACTCATCCATGACCTGCAGGAAGGGACACAGTCCCCCAAGACATTGGACAGCAACAGTCCCTCCAGGTCCTTCTACGTGAGAGCGGCCACTGTTGGCCAAGGGACACACACACAGCTGCCACAATAGGCCAAAAAGGCCCCTGCATCTGGCATGACACCTCCGGGCAGGCTGCGGTACACAACACGGATGCCCAAGGCCCCAAAGAGAAGACTGCAACTCCCACTCCACCCCTGCAGGATGTCTTTGGGGATGGGCCCTGAACCTCCCTGCTGGCATGTCTTCGTTCCTCCCCATGACTTCCCATCTTGCAAGAGACCAAAGGAAGATCTCTGGGATGCAACTAAAGGAGGAAAACGCAAACCATGTGGTGAAGCCAAGGCAAGCAGGGGGCCAAAAAGGACAATGCCAAGGATGCAGACGGACTCCTTGGTGCCACACCTCAGGACTTCTCTGTCCATCTCGGACTGAGACCTGCCCAGGGCCTGCGTGCAGACTCCCACTTGTGCCCATAGCCTTTTCAATTCAGGCTGAGGTGAAGGCCCTTGCTCGGGGCATCAGAGAGGCCTCAGCGTTGGGGTCCAAGCCAGTCAATCCGATGTGGCAAGAAGTCAGAGGATGCTGTATCCAGCTCCATGGTTCTGGGCTTTGGAGGACTGTCAGCACTGAGGGGCACCACTCCTTGTGTGTCCCTGGCCTTCCTTGCAGATGCAATACTCAGCACACGCTCAGCCTTTCCACTTTGCCCTCTGCCTTTTTATTCTTTTGGCTGTTGCAGAACTGCAGAGTGGGATCTTTTTCTCCTCTGCTCATTTCTTCTTGCAGTGGAGACGTTTCTTGCTTGCCAGCTGTTCTTTCTGGCAGCTTCTCTTTGGACGGGCATCCCGAGGTGGGAACTGGTAGAAGTCAGGATCGATGTCTGGCAGCATTTCAGTACTTGGTTGAAGCTGAAGCACAAAGAACACAAAACATTGCGCATTGCCTCCAGCCTTCCTCCAAGCCCTGGAAATGGAGTGCTAGAGAAGCCAGCACCACAGCCCCTCTGCAGCCCCACAGACGAGTTTGTTGCTCTGGCCTCAGGCCCACCAGGAACAACAGCCCCCCTGGGGCAGCAACTCTGCAGCCGTAGCTGGAGCACCGGGAAAACGGCCTCAACATCCACAGGGGAACGTGTGAGGCTGAGCAAGGCGTTGCAGCAATCTCCCTCTAGCCCTTCCCTCTCAGACTGAGATCCCTGCAGGCCTCAGGAACAAGGGTAAGGAGCAGCCCTGCCAAGGGGAGGAGCAGCCCCTCTGCTGTGCGACCTTGCTGAGGATTCTTCAGGTCAGGCGGAATGAGCCAAAGCGCCTCTTCTAGCCCTGGCCTTCACCCTCAACATCAGTTCCCAGGGCCACCCTTGCTGCTCCTCCAACAACTGCCACCCTAGAAATGGCTACTTCATCACACGGGCTCTTTTCTTGGCCAGGGACCCCATTCCTCACATTTTGCAGCCTGTTCCACACACTGCTTGGAAGCAACTCCACTGCGCTGACAAAGACCTTTCCAGCTTGGGAAGTGCCTTTGCCTTTCCTAAAAAGAGTTCTTACCTCATCCACTCTGATCCATTTAAGGTTCTGCCATCTTTCCATTTCAAGAGCCTCCAGTTCATTGGTATATCGTCCGTGACATCTTGCCTCGGGTTTCAAGGGACCCTGTTAAAAAAGGGAAGCCAAGAGAATGCATTTAGTCAGAGAGGCCACCAGGAGGAGGATGCTGAGCAGCCTGGAAGGCATCAGTTGACTGCAGATGGGGAAGAAGTCCAGTTAAATAACACACTTGTGGAAACAGACCTTATTGTTAAGGCTAATACCGCTGACCATGGCAGTAGAGCATGAGCTCAGACCTCTGTCCCTGCACTGGGTCTCAGACCAGGTGGCTCTAGCCACTTGACTTGTGTCAGTCTCCTTGACGTGCCCCGAAGACAGAGGTTTCTCCAACTATTTCTCCCACATGTTCCCCCTTGCAGTACCTCCAGCCTTTTGACCCCTTCCTTCTGAGTTCGAGGTTTCACAGCTGGGATCTCTGGGAGCCCTTTCTGATGCCCCTTCTCCCTGAAGGAATCCCAGCGATTGCGTTGGTGCCTCTGCTGGCTCAGGTCCCGTATTGCCTGGAGGGCCGCAGGAATCAAGAACAGGCAGTATTCGGTTGTTGGTTTGTTGAGGGGGAGGTTGTGCTACTTTTATCCGTTTTCCAGAGGCTTTTTGGTAGCAGGGGTTTTCTGTCAAACGCATCAGGGCATAGGTGAAAAGCCCCTTTCCCCTGAGGCCTGCCCCTCTGAAGGACCTCCAGGCCATATTGTAGTGTTACAAAGAACACACATGACAGGCTCTTTTCCAAGCCAGTGTTCACCTAACTGGGCTTCTCTACTAGGACATGGGACACAGTCATTGCACACCTCCACCCCACGTACCTGTCTGTCTCTCTGATGCCTGTCACAAAGGACAGGTTTGGTTGAGTCCTTGGCTGGCAGAGATGGTTCCTGCTTGCCATTGCCATTCTTCAAGGAACCCTCTGGGATTGCAGGCAGCCGGCTGAAATGCACAGCAGCAGACTTGGCATGAGCTCCACAGTAGCTTGCTCTCCACATTGGGCTCACAAGCTCTGCCCTTTCTGCTGCAGCAGAAGGCAATCGTGCAGCAGAGTTATGTGGAATGGATTAGTTGGGCTCAAATGAAAGCAGAAACAGAGGGAGAGCCCTGAGTTGTTCCACACCAGGGTGGCGTGACCATGGTCAAAGGGAAGCCAGAATGTCCTCTGTCCCTTGATGGGATGGGGCAACCCATTCCCTTCTCCTGGCAATGGCCTTCAGCTCAGACAAGCACTAGCAGCACTCAAGAGCTACTTGAGAGCCTTTGGAATCCTCAGAACTCTCATGAACATGCCTATGGATCTGGATTCAAAAGATGGCTTGAGCTGCCCTCAAAAAGCTGTGTCCTGGAAGCAGAGCCCAAAGAGAAATGCAAGCAAGACAAGAGAGTGCCACAAAAAGCCACTACACGCTTGCCATGCAGCAAGTGTCTTCCTGCCCTGTGTTTGTAGCTCCTCAAAGCTGATGCAGACAGTTGTGCTCACAGGACACCTCTCCCTCAAACCACAACAGCACGGCCTCATCCGCATCCTTCCAACAAGAGACTCACCCCACAGTGGGCTTCTTCCTTGGCTCCATTGCTGCCTTTGCCTGCTCTGCAGGAAGATCTTTTGGGACTCCTTTAGCTGGTCCATACTCTGAAAGAGACCCCTTGTTGGGAGGTATCCTAAGAAAGTCCCTTTGGGGGGATCATTTCACAGCAGAGGAGCAGCCAGTGTGCTCCCTGTAACTGCTCCCACAGGCAGGACTTTGTCACACACACCCTCAAGAGAGTACTTCTGGCATTGCCAGTCTGGAAAGAGCAAGGAACTTTTAGCACAGGTTGGCAGCCGTGCCCACCCGCACCACGGGAAAACCGACACAGCTCCGGAAGGAGTCACTGTTACATTACCTTTCTTGACCATCCGATTGCCCACATCTTCCTTGGTCACTTTCTTTGCTTCAGTGGGCTTTGCAGTGCCCTTCACAGGAGGTATGACGGTGCTCCTGCGAGGCCCGACCTGAAGCTGAAAGCTGCAAAGAGGATGGAGAGAGCAGCTTGAAGGAGGAATACAGGCAGTCCTGAGTACGGCAAAGCACGCGTGGGCTGCAGGCCCTTGGAAGGGTTGGTCTCCAGGGAATACAGGACTCAAGAAGCTCTTGCAAGTCAGGCAGGGGCTGCTGAGGCAGAGCTACTCACTGTGGAAAGATGATGATGCGGCCAGACTGGGTGTGGGAGGCAGCAGTCTCGGTGCCCAAGAGCAAAGAGCCCTTCATCTCTGGCATCTGCAGCAGGGACAGGGACAAGTGAGAGGATGCCAAGGAAATGCCTGCCTTGCCCACAAGGGTCGCCAACCTCACGTCTGACCTTAGCGGCCAGTGAAGGAAGGGAACGAGGGTAGGGAGTACCAGGGACGCCTGCCCATTTCTTGCCCAATTTCCCAAAGGGTGCAAGGAGAGAAGGCTGGAGCCAGGGAAAAATGGAAAACTTACACTGAGAAGAGCTGTTAGCAGCATCTCATTCCCATTGAGCCGTTTGAGAAAGCTTCTCTGAAACTTCATTTTCACGGCTTTCCCTTGGATAAGGAGCATGCCAATGTCCTTGAGGACAAAGGCAAGGTTCTCCTCGTTCTTTATGTAATGGTGGAAAAGACTCAGGGTCTCTTGCATGCTCTCTTGGGTTTTCTTCCTCGAGGCCACCTCCTCCAAGCCTAAGTCCGCATACTTCAGCGGCTCAATTTGTTTCTCATCTAGCAAACAAAAACAGACAACAAAACTCAGAGGACAATGAAGAAGCTGAAGCCAAGCTTGAGCTGCCCCCAAGCTCTCAGGCAATCCACAGCTTCCGAGCTGTCCTGTGGGAGCCTCAGGGAGGCACAAGGGCATTTCCTGCCTTTGGGGAATAAGTTGCAGGCACCCTGTGTGTCCCAGGCCCCACGCAAGGTGCACTCTGGCCTCCGGGGGACTCAGCGGGGCCACGTCAGAGGGGCATCATGCAGAAGGACAACGCAAGGCCTGCACCACAGGTCTTAGGGTTATTCCGCTTGCTCATTGCCCCACAGACCCTCAGAAGGCCCCAGCGGCAGCAGCTGCTGCCTGAGCTCTTGGTGCCAGAGCGCTGTCCATGGGCAGGGCCAGACTGTTGTTCCCAGTGAAGAGATGATGGGTTCATGAGAGGGAAACAAATCACGGCAAAGGCAGCCCCCAGCTCGCAGTGTGTCACCAAGGGCAGGAAAGGTCTGCATCTGTCCCCTTACCAAAATCAGGTGATTTGTCCTGCCTCAGGCCATAAAGTTCTGCAAATGCCTTTGCAAAGTGAAACCTGGGTCTCCGAAGAGTGAAAACGGTCTTTCCTCCGTTCTCAAAATCCGATAGGATGATATCAAACGTCCCAAAATTGGGAATTCGGACACCCTGGAAACAAAGCAGAAGTCAAAGGAGCCCTAGAAAGAGTTCTGCAGAGGGAAGCATTAACTCATGTGTCACCAGAGGACAGAGAGAGGCCTTTGTGCCTGGGCCGCTCCTGCTGCACAGAGGCAAATATGGGAACTATGGAAAGCTCCAGAGAAGACCTAGATACTCCAGATCTCTCCCTTTCTCCTTACTCTCTCCCTGAAAGGAAGATGTGATGATGGAAAAGCCAAGCAAGCCTCCTCGGTGGCTAAGAAACAACGGCTGCCAGCAATCGGACACCCCCAAAGCACGTCCCAGCTTCCTGTGCGGCCTTGGTGCTCTAGCCCTGGGCCTGAGGGAAGGACCAGAAGGTTCCCACTGCTTTCCCCCACGGGGCCAGGCTTGAGAGATTACCCGCCTGACAGAAGGGCTGCAGTGTCCTTCTAGGGTAGGATTTCTGCTTTTGGAGGAGGGAAGGAATAATTGCACTGCCTTGCACAGCGGTGCCAGAAGGCGCAAAAGCATCAGGGAGGAAGGGGAGGAGGAGCACCCAAGACCCACCTTGTTCCTCAGCAGCTGCTGGATGACATACTCGGACACACATTCCCAGATCGTGAGCACGTCTGGAAGGAAAGGCAAGGAGATATCGTGCTCTAAGTCTACAAGCTCGCAATCACTCTGCCCTTTGCAAAGCAAGGAGACAGCAAGTGCAGATGCAATCGCCCCTTGCTTTCCTCCCATCCCAAAGCAAACATCCAGGAAAGATGCTGGCATATTTAGGCTTTCACTCCAGACTCTAGCCTTTCCTTGGACACCAGGAGAGGTGAGAGCTGAAAGATCAGAGGCATGAGACAAGCAGGGCACGAGGACACGCTGCCGCCTCACATGCACAGCGGGAAGGTGCCTCCGAGCTCCAAGCCAGTGCTGCCATTCAAGAAGGCAAGCCGAGCCAGGGACACATCCAAGGACTCCTGCCTAACAAAGCCTTGCCAGCAGTCTCTGCAGTGCTCGGCCAGGGCTGCACGACCCCTCCGCCTTCTGCAACCACTCCGTGGGGAAACTTGGCAATGGATCCGCACCCTAGTGAGGGGGCGGGGCTGGGCCCACGTGAGTCTCGGGGCACCTGCCAGTGCCTTTCCCGCAGGGGCCACTTTCCCCCATGCTGGGTCCCTGTACACAGACTCTGCATGTGCATCTGAGCAGCTGCGACTCCTCCGCTCGGCCACGAGCTCAGGGTGGGCCATCCCCACCAGCAACCGAGCAGCAACCTTCAAGGACAGGCCCTTCTGCCTGGGGCTGCCCCAGGAAGGCAGCGTCAGAGCCAGGAACAGCACTCGGAGCCCTGCAGACCTGCATGAGACGTTGGGACCTCAGCCCCACGGGACAACCACGACTGCCCGTGCAAGCTCCAGTCTGCTCTCCTCTCCAGCACAGCAGGTCTGCCTGCTTTGTAGGGCTACATTCTGAACTCCTTCTGCACGTGACAACCCGCAAGAAAGAGCTCCAGAAGGCCTTACCCTGTGTGTGTGTCCTGTATGTAGGACATGTGGCCTTCTGCTGACCGCCATGGCAAAGCCTCCAGGAGTCCATCTCTGCTTCCCCCTCGCTATGGCTCAGCCCAGTCAGGGGGTAGGAGAGGAGGAATGTTCCTCTGCAATCTCCTGTTTGGCACTTGAGCACACAGCCTGCAGCACAATGCCACAAGCACCCCTCGCCTTCTCCTTGGCAGGACAAAGCAGCTCCTCCAAAGCACAGCAGAGGTGAGAGCAGCCTCCAGCACCTGCACTCACCGCAGCCTCGCAAGGGTGTGCGGGGAGAGGCCGGGCGCAGTGGGGGACGTGTCACCCTGCTGCCGACTGTGTCACAGAGGAGCTGCAGTGACCCCGGCCCTGCCAGCTGTTGCCCCACAAAGGGCAGGGTGGATGCACGGGGCCACTCAGGGAGCTGACCCCAAGGGGAGCGTAGGGCTGGGAGATGCACAGGAGGGTTTGCAGAGCACCCTGGGGCACGGATGCCCCTCCTGTCCCCAGATATGGGGCCACTGGGCAACGATTGCTGCGGGGAAGTCGGGGACTTGGCCGCATTGCCCATCTCCTGGATTCCAGGAGAAAAGCCTGGGATAACTCTGGTCAGAAGGGACCTCAGGAGGTCTCTTGTCCCTCCTGCTGCTCCAAGCAGTATGAGACCAGCTGCCCCCAGGCTCTCAGGAAATCCACAGCTTCCGAGCCGTCCTGTGGGAGCCTCTGGCACACTGGAGGCACAGGGTGATTTCCTGCCTTTGGGGAGGAAGTTGCAAGCACCTCGTGTGTCCCAGGCCCCACGGCAGGTGCTCTGTGCGCTCTGGCCTCCGAGGGACTCAGCTGTGCCCTGTCAGAGCGGTGTCATGCTGAAGGACAGCATGAGGCCCGCACGCCGAGTGGTCAGCACGGAGCCCCTGCCCAGAGGCGGCTCTGAGGTGGCCTGAGCAGGGCCCGCAGTGCAGGCAGTGCAGTCCCTGCATGCCCAAGAGCAGCCCCAGGGAGGGCGAGTGACCAGGGCGGGTGTCCTAACCAGGGTGTGGTGGGTCACTCAGCCAGTCAGTTAGCGGCAGTTGGTGCAGACAGGTTGTGCAGGCAGGGAGGGAGAAGGTCTGCTCCCAGCTCAGCGGGGGAATCCTCCCCCCAGTGATTACCCTCAGGGAGGAACCAGCCCCAACCCTGGTGCCTACTGGGCAGAGAGGCAGCACGAGGAGGGCTGTGGGTACACACACTGAGATGTCCCCCACACGTGCAGCGGTCCAGGTCTCTGGCTCCCCCGAGTGTCTGAACTTGTCAATGTTATCAAGGGGTTGAAGATACAATAGCTGCATTTTGTCGCATGTCCCTTATCATCACAAACAGTGCACCAGGGGAATGCTCTTAGTCCACCTGAGGATCTTGGCAATAAGGTGCCAAGAGCAGTCTGAAGTCCATCAAAAGGGACTTCAGGGCATTGGGGACATCAGCTGCAGGCGCGGGTGCGTGGGTGCTTTTCTCCTCTATCCCCTCAGTGCTAGGGAAGGACGGTGAGAGGAAGAGGAAAACCCACCTGCTCAACACATGCCTAAGAGGCTGGTGTCAGTGGTCAAAATTGGGGATTTTTGACCAGGGGAATGTCTTCAGGGCACCGAGACTCCGGGCGATAGACGGGGTTCACCTGTCTTTCCGGGAGAAAAGAATCCTCGCCCAGAGTTGGCAGGGCTCACTGAGAGGGCTTTAAACTAGGTATGAAGGGGGAGGCGTCTAAGACTGGCATCACTAGGGATGAGCCCTGGGGCAGCATGCCAATGTTGGGGGAGAGCTCAGTAGTCCCAGCAGAAGAGCATCTACACCAACGCATGCAGCATGGGCAACAAACAGGAGGAGCTAGAGGCCATAACACATCAGGAAACTTATAACATAGTTGCCATCACTGAAACATGGTGGGACCATTGCCATGAGGCTAACTCAGGCTGGAAGGGACCTCAGAAGGTCTCTTGTCGCACCTCCTGCTCCAAGCAGGGTGAGACCTTGCTGTGGGATCAGACTGCACGACATTTGTGAGAGACAGTTCCAGCAGCTGTGGCAAACGTAAGGCAAATGGCGTCTGCTGCTCCCCTGTTTCCCCCAGCCCTGTCTTTTCATCCTGGAAGATCCTCAGGTGGGTCCAATGATTGCTCCTGGGGGAACCACAGTGAGTCTCTCCAGGCAACTCCTTTTGCTCCATGTGCCTGCGCAGCCTTATTGCGGAGCATGCGACTGCTGCTCTGCTTTTGGTCTTTCGAGTGCCAGGCTAGAAGAAACAGCACTAGGTCTTTTTGTGAGAAATGTATGAGGTTTCTCAGGACTCCTGATGGAGAGTTACTCATTGAATCTGGAGGAGCACATGTGATCCAATTCAGGTTCACAGAGAAGGACTTTTGTTGGTGTTTTTCTTCTCCTTTCCCTGGGCTCACCATCCGTCCAGCCACCAGAAAGGGTGCAGAAGTCACCTGGGCTGCCAGAATGTTGCCTGGGAGCAATGGAAAGTGGCAAGGGAGCCTGTAGTCCTGCCCTGGAGATTAGTGGTTTGTTCAGAGCCCAGGTTACACCTTGAAAGAGCCCCAGCATTGCCAGCTGCATCCTGTGGCGCTTAGTGGGACTGAGGTCCACTAGCAGAAGGTTGTTCTTCTGAAGGAAAATGTGAAGGGGATATGTTAGTCGAGTCAGTCCTGCAAGGTATTAATTGCTGATGTGGGGTTTTCCTTCTCTCTCTGTAGAGCAGCTTCAAAAGGCCCTGGTCTGCTAATTCCTGCTGGGCTCCAAATGATGCTCTTTTTTGTCTTTTAAGTAGCCTGGATAGCTCATTTGGGAGAGCATCAGACTTTAATCTGAGGGTCTGGGGTTCAAGCCCTTGTTCAGGTGACAGCCTTCCTCTTTACTCACTGTTTTGTCCCTTGCCCAGAAAGAGGAAAGAATTACCAAAACGGATGGGAAAAAATATATATATATCACACTCTTTGCTTCCAACTCCTGCCTCCCACAAAAGAGGCAATCTCTCTCTCTCTCTCTCTCTCTCTTTTCAAGGAGGAAAGCAGCTCAGATGCAGAGCTACCTTTCTTCCCAGACTGTTCTGTCTCTCTTAGGCAATCTTCTACTCATTGGGTTGACACCAGCTGCTCAGCTCTCCTAGGCAGTGTCTTAAGAGCCCCAGCACTCCTGGTCTTTGGTGTCATGGGACTTTGTTTCCACTGACGGTCCTGATCCACTCCCATGCACATCCCACTCTAAAGGAGATGCCAGCCATGTGCTGATTTCAACCCCTACCCTTCCTCAATTGCACCACGCTCTGCCCTAAGTAAGGTTCCTTCCAGCTCCTCACAGATGCAGAAGCTCCCACATCGCCCTGCCCTTGCCCTTTGGACTGGACTCCTGGAGCTCAGTGAGCTCTCGCCATCACCTAGCCACCTTGCCACCCTGGCTGCCCTTTCCCCGCTGTGCAGAACGCTTAATCCATACCCCACTCCAAGCCATCGCTCTGATGGATACCTGCTGCCCACCCGGGTCTAAAAACTTGCATCTTCTAACCCCTTCCAACTAGCAGTCCCTACCGTTCATATGGGCGAAAGAGACTCTCCCATTGCTCCCTGTCTTTGGGGAGAAATCTTCTGCTCTTGGAAGGCTGAATTTCCTTCACACGCCATCATTTCTGCCTGCTCCCAAGCTCCCTTGGCCACCTTGGTACCCCATGGTAGGAGCGTGCTCGGTGTACCGAGTTCATGAGAACACAGAGTTGGAATCAACAGGAAGGACTTGATATAATTCAAGATCAGGTGTAGGGGGGGTGCTCTGCAAAGCAAGCACAACCTAAGGAATTACCTTCTTCTACTTATGTGGAGATGATTATGATATATTCTCTTTGCTCGTGTATGATTGATTGATTTATATAATTTCTTATATATATAACTGATGGGCTATATGTTAGCCCCATTGTTCATCAAGATATTAACTGTTGATCTTGCATTCTCCTTCTCTGTCTCTCTACAGAGCTGCTTAGAGAGCCCCTTCTCTGCTAGTTAGGGCTGGCTCTGGAAAGAGGCTCTTCTTGGCTTCTCTGGGAGCCTGGAGAGCTCAGCCTGGAAAGCATCAGACTTTTAATCTGAGGAGCCAGGGTTCAAGCCCCTCTGCAGGCAACAGCCTTCCTCTTCACTCAGCAGTGGCACTGCCCAAACCGAAGGACTAATGTAGGAGAAAGGGAGACTGCGACACCATATGGTCATCGACAAGACTCGTTTATTGAACATTCAGTGTGCACTTTTATACACAACTTAATTAGGTTCATGCATATTGCAAGGCTTGAGCTCAGGATAGGTTAGCTCTTATTTGCGTCAACGGGATTCCTGTGGTTCGCTATGCGGCTAGGGCTTCCTTATCTCTCTGCTGCAGCAGGTTCCCTTCAAGTCTTGTTTTGTGCTGCTGCGGTTAGCTTCTTTTTCTCAGTGACCCCTTGCCCTGGCTCCCCTTTACCCTACTTTAGCTCAATCAAGCTGGCGTTACTGTGGCCTTTCTCCATGAGCCAGGCCTGCACAGCGCTCTCCACACTTCCCCCGTTTTCTTTTTGGGCAAGCAAACCTTGATTAAGCATTATGGTATGTAATAAGCGCGACACTAGAGCGCGTACGCAAGTCCAGGCGATCATTAAACCAACTACAATCAGCAGACCCCACAATAGTAACATTAGCAAAGATTTTACCAATGATTTCATCCAGCCCCCAATCCCAAACCAATCAGTTAACCCATCCAGTCCAAAAAACCCGACGTCCTTGGTTATTTTCTCCGTATGCTTGATCATGTCGTGAAGTTGTCGGTGTATAGCTGCTGAGTGATCTTTCAAGTCCATGCAGCACATCCCTTCAAAGTCCTGACACCCATGCCCGTGAGCAAGAAGCAGGAAATCAACAGCGGCACGGTTTTGCAGCACAGCGTGTTGTACCTGGGTCAAATCATTAAAACCTGCAAGGATCAGTATTGGGGCCGCCTTCATCCTGCGTGGACGGCGCCGGCTCTTCTGATGTGGAGCTTTGTTCGTCGTGTTCTGGGACGTCGGTCGTCTGGACAGGTACCTGTGCACTTTCGACGGATGGCAGCGCTGGCTTAGTCCATTTTGCAGGCACCCAAGTAGTACCTGAGGGGGTTGCAACACAAAGATAACCTCTCCCCCAATACAGGACCCGAGCTGGCCCCTGCCAGACACCAGTGCGTGGATCCCTATACCGAACCCACACATCTGGCGCACTTTCGTTGCGGTCATCTCCCGCACGGTGCTTGACAGCGGCGGGATCTCTATCGTCCCCAAAGACACACAAATGATTGACAACATAAAGGGCCTTGTTCAGCTTAGTGTGAGGATCCTGTTGATCCTCCTGTTTTGATATATATTGTTTCAGTGTTCTGTGTGCCCTTTCAATTATTGCTTGGCCAGTAGGGGAGTGCGGTATTCCTGTAACGTGCTCCACCCCCCAAACACTTAGCCATCTTTTGACTCTGACGCTTACGTAAGCAGGGCCATTGTCTGTCTTAATTCTTTCAGGGACCCCCATGGTTGCAAAACAACTAGACAAGTGTCTGATCACATGGGTGGCTTTTTCTCCTGCTTGCGCGGTAGCCCATATAAACTTACTGTAGGTGTCTATGGTGACATGGAGATATTTAAGGCGACCGAAACTAGGGAAATGTGTCACATCCATCTGCCATATCTCATTGAATTTCAGGCCTCTGGGATTTACTCCGCATCCTAGCCCCACTCCTCCGTTGTGATTGCTGCAAATAGGGCATGCTCTTACAATAGCCTTTGCCTCACTGATCCCAATGCCCAGCTGTCTCACTAGCCCCTTAGCATTCTGGTGATATGTGCTGTGGGCTTCTCTGGCCATTAATTCCTTACTAATGAGGGGCGAGTTCTCTGCCGGCATTACTAGCCGGTCAGCCCTGGCATTACCCTCTCCTAGGCCGACCTCCCACTTGTGGCTGCGAATGTGGATCACCGCATAAGGTTCTGTCCTTCCCTTTAAGGCTCTCTTCAACTGTAAAAATAACTGGTATAGTCTTTTGTTGCTAACTTCTTTAACACTAGCATCCTCTATTCGGGACGCCACTCCTACTACGTAGAGGGAATCCGAGACTACATTCAGGGGCCCTTCTAGGTGAGTAACTGCCCATGTGACAGCCAGTAGTTCTAGCGTTTGGAGGCTGTCTTCAGGCGTGGCCTCGAGAATTTGCTGCTTCCATTCCTCCTTGTCCTTCCAGACCACGGCTGCTCGTCGAGCCCTCTTTCCGGCATCTGTAAAGGCCGTTGTGGCGTTGGGAATGGGCTCCTTTTCCCTAAGAGTTCTGGTGATCCAGCTCCATTCTCCGATCCACTGGAGCGCCTTAGGTGCTATCGATCCTGTCCTTATCTCTGCTCCTAGGCCCAAGAGCGCCTCTGCGAAGTCTGAGGAGTTCAGCAGGTACCAGTCCAAGGCGGGTTTCTCAATGGGTAGGTGAATCACGGCTGGCTCCCGTCCAGTGACCTCTATGACACGCAGTCGACCTTTCTGGATCAATTTGGCGAGATTTTCAATTTTTTGTATTATAGTTTTTCTAGATTGTAAAGGTGGCGACAGCCATTCCAATACCCTTGGCTCCCCCGTTTCTTTTTTATACTGGGTGAGCGCGCCCAATAGGTGGTCGTCGCCATGCCAAATGGTGAGGTCGATTGGGCAATCTTGTATCCGGCGAGACACAAAGCCGTCGGTTATACACCGACCAATGTGCTGGAGGGCTTCCTCTTGTGTTGGAGTAACAATAACAGGAGTACATGGATCGGTGCCCTTCAAAAGCGGTTGTAATTTCTGTAATAAGGTGTTTGGTATACCTGTTACCGGCTTTAACCATTGCAGGTCACCTAGGAGTTTCTGGGCTTCATGCAAGGTGGAAATTTTCACGTCCAGCAACAGCTTCTGTGGCCGGACTTTCTGTTCCGTGATTGTCCAACCCAGGTACTTCCAAGGTGTAGACCGTTGTATTTTCTCAGGAGCTACCACTAGGGAATACTGTGCCAAAGTCGTGCTAATCCCTCTCAAATCTTCTTCAGTGAATTCTCGGCTCCGTGCAAACAAAATGTCATCCATGTAATGATAGATCACCGTATCAGACATTTTCTGCCTCAGGGGCTGCAGGGCTGCATCCACGTAGAGCTGACATAAAGTTGGCGAATTGCGCATGCCCTGCGGTAAAACTGTCCACTCGAACCTCTTGTCAGGTTCACCTCTGTTGATGGCTGGAAGCGTAAACGCAAAACGCTTCGAATCATTTGGATGCAAATTGATAGTATAGAAGCAATCCTTAAGATCAATGATCAATATAGGCCAATTTTCTGGGATCATGGCCGGATTCGGGAGACCTGGTTGCAGTGCTCCCATTGGCTCCATTTGACTGTTCACTGCCCTCAAGTCGTGGAGCAGTCGATATTTCCCTGATTTCTTCTTAATCACAAAAATAGGTGTATTCCACGGGCTCGTAGATAACTTTAAGTGTCCTTGCTGAAGTTGCTCTTTAACTAACATATGAGCCTGTTCAAGACTTTCCCGTTTTAACGGCCATTGCTTAACCATCACTGGCTCTTCTGTAATCCATGTGATGGGGATAGGGAAAGTCCAAGCAATGGCGGCTACCCCAAAGGGTGCGCATTTGTCAGCACTACCCCTAATTGAGCCAACACATCGCGGCCAATTAGACAGGATACCGTAGGGGGTAACGGTACGATGGAAAATATCACAGTTAATTGTTGGTCATCAAGTTTCAAGCAAACTGTCGGTGTTCTTCTAGCCAAGGTGTATCCTCCGACGCCAGTTACTGTATGCGTAGATGCGTGTGATGGCCAATGGTCGGGCCACGTGTCAGGGCTTATGATGCTAGTATCTGCTCCGGTATCGAGGAGTGCAGTCGTGGCAATCTCTTCCCCCTTGTAGGCGATATTGACAGTCTTCCTCGGTCGATCTTTCAAATCCAGGGTCAGTAAGGTAAGTCCTGTTGATCCAAAAGCCTTGGTACCCCGGGAGTCCATTCCTTCTGGTATAAGTCCTGCGGTGATCTGTGGTAGTGGTACCAGCTGAGCTATACGTTGACCTCGCTCAATCTTCAATGGTGGGTAGGGGGTGTAAGCCATTATTTGTATTTCTCCAGTATAGTCCGCATCTATTACTCCAGGGAGCACGAAGAGTCCCATTATAGAGGCTGCGGAGCGACCCAATAATAAAGCCCCGTATGCTTGTTCGTTGATTGTTACCGGCCCTTTGTTCCCCGTGGGTATCCTCGTAGGCCGATCGGTGTATAGGGTGATATCTATTGCGGCTGCCAGGTCCAAGCCGAGGGACCCTGCCGTTGCTGGCTGGAGACAGGAGGTGGCGCTGTTGCTCTTTGCCCGGTCATTTGTGTCATAGCGCGACCGGACGCGCTCGGTTGGCGGTTTCCCGACTTTTGGCGACAAGCAGTCGAATTGTGAGAGTCGGACTGACAAGTTTGGCACCAAACCCCGGTGGCCCGGCACACTTTACGCACGTGCCCTCTTTTTCCGCAGCGGTAACATCTCATGCCAGTGTTGTATCTGGGGGGGCCGCTGGCGGTGGTCGCGGCAGCTTGGAGAGGTGCAAGAGCAGCTAACACTTGGGATTGTGAGGTTTCTGCCTGCCTCTTCAGCCCCTCCCCAAGATTATTTATGGCTTCCACCAGTAGCGCTTGGGATCCTACTGGTATCATTGTTGCCCTTTCTAACAGCTCCTCTATCGACCAATTCCCCGGTAGCGTGGCGATCAGCCTTTGTATGGAGGGGTTACTGTTCTGCAACGCACATTGTTTTAAAAGCGTCCCCTTCATCCAATTTGGAGCCCCAGCCTTTTCTATCGCGGAGGCCGCCCTATCAATGAACGTACCAAAAGGTTCCTCTCTACCTTGCTTTATTCCCATATACGGGGGTATTCCTCCCGGCTCTTTTACCCTATCCAAGGCATTTCTAAAAACCCTCATTGCTTCTCTCACCTTATCAGGCCCCATTAGTAACTGCGCTTCGGTCCTAAGGTAATTGCCTACCCCCATCATTTCCTCCGCAGTGATCCCATGCAGCGGATCTCCTGGCTGTCTTTGTATGGCTACTGCCTCATTAACAAGAGTCTGCCAGTGTGCGCCAAAGAGTAACAATTGATGCTCCGTAAGCATAAGACGTGATAAACCTCGCAAGTCGTTTGGGAGTAACAATTGCGTGTCAAATATGTAATCTAACATCTGCTTTACGGGCTCGCTCTTAGGTCCAAATTGACTCACTGTTTGACGCAACTGAGTCAGTAGCTTCCAATCCAGCGGCTGAAAAGCTGCTTGATAGCCAGCAGGATTTCCCTGCCGGTCGTGCATAGGTGTGTACAAGGCTGGGAATGCCATAGACCCAGGGGCTTGTAAAGTGGTGCTATCCCCCTCAGTCAGAGCTTGCTGGACCACGTTCTGCCAAGCCTCCCTCCTCTGCCTTGCTAGTTCTGTTGCCAACCCGCTTCCTAACCCTGGGCTGGGCTCAGGCACCCCGGGCGGCTGTGCAGGTATGGGCGGGGCAGAGGAAAATGGAGACGAGTTGGAATCACCTGCGTCATCCCCACTTTCTTTTCCCCCCTGTTCCTCAAGGGGGGGAGCTGAGGGGGCCGCACCTGCTCCCTCAGCACAACCTGTGCCAGGCCATGTTGTGGATACAGCGGGTGGGATTATAGCAGTTCTAACTGTTGGAGCCCGAATCTCGCCCTCTGCCCCATATTGTAAATTCTTTTGGTGTGCCTCAATTGCATGATCTGCTGCCTTTTTCTCTGCTACCCTCTGTAATAGCGCATTATGCACTACCCGCCATAACTTTCCTAATTTTTTAGCCGTTTTATCATCATCTAACATTGCATCCCATAGCTTATCACCCAATTTCCGCCATTCTGATAACTCATGCACCGTATGTGGGACAATAAAGCAACTTTTCGCATACCCCCAGGCTAATAATCCCGGTAATTCTTTCTTTAAATCAATTCCCTGTACGTTACATTGTTGTAAGGTACGGGTAAATAATTCATACGCCACTTGCCTATCCATTCCTGACGTCAGCGCTGTTGCAGCTCTCCAGGCTCCGGTGGCGCGTATGGCCCGAAACCACCTATATGATCTTCGGGGGTGCCGTCCTTCCAGCGTTTGCTCGTCGGATTTGCACCGTCCTGGCTGCAGAGGACCCAACTCCTACTTTCTCCACCGTGGTGCGTCCTCCCCCGTTTTCTTTTCAGTCCGAGAGAGGATTGCCCTTCGTTGCATCACGTCGGGGTCACCATTTGTAGGAGAAAGGGAGACTGCGACACCATATGGTCATCGACAAGACTCGTTTATTGAACATTCAGTGTGCACTTTTATACACAACTTAATTAGGTTCATGCATATTGCAAGGCTTGAGCTCAGGATAGGTTAGCTCTTATTTGCGTCAACGGGATTCCTGTGGTTCGCTATGCGGCTAGGGCTTCCTTATCTCTCTGCTGCAGCAGGTTCCCTTCAAGTCTTGTTTTGTGCTGCTGCGGTTAGCTTCTTTTTCTCAGTGACCCCTTGCCCTGGCTCCCCTTTACCCTACTTTAGCTCAATCAAGCTGGCGTTACTGTGGCCTTTCTCCATGAGCCAGGCCTGCACAGCGCTCTCCACAGACTAAACTCTTCTTTGCTTCCATTACCTGCTTGGTACCAGGCGCAGAAGAGCCAGTCTTTCTCTCTCCTTCCTCAAGGATGAAACCAAGAGAAGCAGCTTAGACACAGAGCTGCCTTTCTTCTTTGGCTGCTCCCTCTCTGTCTCACCCAGAGAGCTCTGAGCTGCTGCTCCCGGCAGGTGGGAGTGCCTGGAGGATGTCTCGCAGCTCCTGGGAGCACCTTTCTGGACAAGGTTGTTCCGTGGCAATGGCAGTGCTTGCAAAGTGCTGGAAACTCCTGGCTGCGTTGTCCAGGAGTATGTGGCACAACACCTCCTGGCATGCTGCGGTGCACAACGTGGCTGCCCAAGGCCCAGAGGGTGTGCACCTCCCACACCCGGCTCTACAGGGAATGGGCCCTGATCCACCTCCTGGCACCTCTCAGCTCCTCCCCATGACTTCCCGTTTTGCAAGAGACCAAAGGAAGATTTCTGGGATGCAACTAAAACAGGAAAACACAAACCATGGGAAGAAGGCAAAGCCAGGTGGGGGCCAACAAGGACAATGCCGAGGACGCAGACAGACTCCTTGGTGCCACACCTGGGGACCAAAGGAGGATGCTGTGTGGAATGCGGACCACCAGGAGTGAAATCAAGGGCTGTGGAAAAAACCTAAAAGCCAAGCGGGCCACCCGAGAAGCCAAACGACTGCCCCAAACAGAGAATATGGAGGCTTGTGTGAGGGCTTCTGAGGGTAAACAGGGAGCCTGGAATATGGGACCTGGACTGTCCAGATAGCAATCGTCAGGGCAAATCACCTCAGACTCAACACTCTGAGGGAAGGAAAAGACTCTCTAGTTGGAAAAGGGAGAGCCAAACAGCAAAGATCTCCGGCTACTCTGAACGTTGGTGCTGCTTCTCTCCATTTCTTTCTCAGTGTCCAACAGACACTCTGAAAACATGAGGAATGTGTGTCCAGTGGCCCTGGGGCTTGTTGGTGGTGAAGGGTGGCAGCAGCAGCAACGACAACTTCTCTGTCTGTGACCTGCCCAGGGCCTGCGTGCAGAGTCCCACTTGTGCCCACAGCCTCTTCAATTCAGGCTGAGGTGAAGGCCCTTGCTCGGGGCATCAGAGAGGCCTCTGGCCTTGGGGTCCAAGCCAGTCAATCCCATGTGGCAAGAAGCCAGAGGATGCTGTATCCAGCCCCATGGTTCTGGGCTTTGGAGGCTTGTCAGCGCTGAGGGGCACCACTCCTTGTGTGTCCCTGGCCTTTCCTGCAGCTGCAATACTCAGCACACGCTCAGCCTTTCCACTTTGCCCTCTGCCTTTTTATTCTTTTGGCTGTTGCAGAACTGCAGAGTGGGATCTTTTTCTCCTCTGCTCATTTCTTCTTGCAGTGGAGACGTTTCTTGCTTGCCAGCTGTTCTTTCTGGCAGCTTCTCTTTGGACGGGCATCCCGAGGTGGGAACTGGTAGAAGTCAGGATCGATGTCTGGCAGCATTTCAGTACTTGGTTGAAGCTGAAGCACAAAGAACACAAAACATTGCGCATTGCCTCCAGCCTTCCTCCAACCCCTGGAAATGGAGTGCTAGAGAAGCCAGCACCACAGCCCCTCTGCAGCCCCACAGACGAGTTTGTTGCTCTGGCCTCAGGCCCGCCAGGGACAACAGCTCCCCCGGAGCAGGAACTCTGCAGCCGTAGCTGGAGCACCGGGAAAACGGCCTCAACATCCACAGGGGAACGTGTGAGGCTGAGCAAGGCGTTGCAGCAGTCTCCCTACAGCCCTTCTCTCTCAGACTGAGATCCCTGCAGGCCTCAGGAACAAGGGTAAGGAGCAGCCCTGCCAAGGGGAGGAGCAGCCCCTCTGCTGTGCGACCTTGCTGAGGATTCTTCAGGTCAGGCGGAATGAGCCAAAGCGCCTCTTCTAGCCCTGGCCTTCACCCTCAACATCAGTTCCCAGGGCCACCCTTGCTGCTCCTCCAACAACTGCCATCCTAGAAATGGCTACTTTATCACACGGGCTCTTTTCTTGGCCAGGGACCCCATTCCTCACATTTTGCAGCCTGTTCCACACACTGCTTGGAAGCAACTCCACTGCGCTGACAAAGACCTTTCCAGCTTGGGAAGTGCCTTTGCCTTTCCTAAAAAGAGTTCTTACCTCATCCACTCTGATCCATTTAAGGTTCTGCCATCTTTCCGTTTCAAGAGCCTCCAGTTCATTGGTATATCGTCCGTGACATCTTGCCTCGGGTTTCAAGGGACCCTGTTAAAAAAGGGAAGCCAAGAGAATGCATTTAGTCAGAGAGGCCACCAGGAGGAGGATGCTGAGCAGCCTGGAAAGCATCAGTTGACTGCAGATGGGGAAGAAGTCCAGTTAAATAACACACTTGTGGAAACAGACCTTATTGTTAAGGCTAATACCGCTGACCATGGCAGTAGAGCATGAGCTCAGACCTCTGTCCCTGCACTGGGTCTCAGACCAGGTGGCTCTAGCCACTTGACTTGTGTCAGTCTCCTTGACGTGCCCCGAAGACAGAGGTTTCTCCAACTATTTCTCCCACATGTTCCCCCTTGCAGTACCTCCAGCCTTTTGACCCCTTCCTTCTGAGTTCGAGGTTTCACAGCTGGGATCTCTGGGAGCCCTTTCTGATGCCCCTTCTCCCTGAAGGAATCCCAGCGATTGCGTTGGTGCCTCTGCTGGCTCAGGTCCCGTATTGCCTGGAGGGCCGCAGGAATCAAGAACAGGCAGTATTCGGTTGTTGGTTTGTTGAGGGGGAGGTTGTGCTACTTTTATCCCTTTTCCAGAGGCTTTTTGGTAGCAGGGGTTTTCTGTCAAACGCATCAGGGCATAGGTGAAAAGCCCCTTTCCCCTGAGGCCTGCCCCTCTGAAGGACCTCCAGGCCATATTGTAGTGTTACAAAGAACACACATGACAGGCTCTTTTCCAAGCCAGTGTTCACCTAACTGGGCTTCTCTACTAGGACATGGGACACAGTCATTGCACACCTCCACCCCACGTACCTGTCTGTCTCTCTGATGCCTGTCACAAAGGACAGGTTTGGTTGAGTCCTTGGCTGGCAGAGATGGTTCCTGCTTGCCATTGCCATTCTTCAAGGAACCCTCTGGGATTGCAGGCAGCCGGCTGAAATGCACAGCAGCAGACTTGGCATGAGCTCCACAGTAGCTTGCTCTCCACATTGGGCTCACAAGCTCTGCCCATTCTGCTGCAGCAGAAGGCAATCGTGCAGCAGAGTTATGTGGAATGGATTAGTTGGGCTCAAATGAAAGCAGAAACAGAGGGAGAGCCCTGAGTTGTTCCACACCAGGGTGGCGTGACCATGGTCAAAGGGAAGCCAGGATGTCCTCTGTCCCTTGATGGGATGGGGCAACCCATTCCCTTCTCCTGGCAATGGCCTTCAGCTCAGACAAGCACTAGCACCACTCAAGAGCTACTTGAGAGCATTTGGAACCCTCAGAACTCTCATGAACATGCCTATGGATCTGGATTCAAAAGATGGCTTGAGCTGTCCTCAAAAAGCTGTGTCCTGGAAGCAGAGCCCAAAGAGAAATGCAAGCAAGACAAGAGAGTGCCACAAAAAGCCACTACACGCTTGCCATGCAGCAAGTGTGTTCCTGCCCTGTGTTTGTAGCTCCTCAAAGCTGATGCAGACAGTTGTGCTCACAGGACACCTCTCCCTCAAACCACAACAGCACGGCCTCATCCGCATCCTTCCAACAAGAGACTCACCCCACAGTGGGCTTCTTCCTTGGCTCCATTGCTGCCTTTGCCTGCTCTGCAGGAAGATCTTTTGGGACTCCTTTAGCTGGTCCGTACTCTGAAAGAGACCCCTTGTTGGGAGGTATCCTAAGAAAGTCCCTTTGGGGGGATCATTTCCCAGCAGAGGAGCAGCCAGTGTGCTCCCTGTAACTGCTCCCACAGGCAGGACTTTGTCACACACACCCTCAAGAGAGTACTTCTGGCATTGCCAGTCTGGAAAGAGCAAGGAACTTTTAGCACAGGTTGGCAGCCGTGCCCACCCGCACCACGGGAAAACCGACACAGCTCCGGAAGGAGTCACTGTTAAATTACCTTTCTTGACCATCCGATTGCCCACATCTTCCTTGGTCACTTTCTTTGCTTCAGTGGGCTTTGCAGTGCCCTTCACAGGAGGTATGACGGTGCTCCTGCGAGGCCCGACCTGAAGCTGAAAGCTGCAAAGAGGATGGAGAGAGCAGCTTGAAGGAGGAATACAGGCAGTCCTGAGTACGGCAAAGCACGCGTGGGCTGCAGGCCCTTGGAAGGGTTGGTCTCCAGGGAATACAGGACTCAAGAAGCTCTTGCAAGTCAGGCAGGGGCTGCTGAGGCAGAGCTACTCACTGTGGAAAGATGATGATGCGGCCAGACTGGGTGTGGGAGGCAGCAGTCTCGGTGCCCAAGAGCAAAGAGCCCTTCATCTCTGGCATCTGCAGCAGGGACAGGGACAAGTGAGAGGATGCCAAGGAAATGCCTGCCTTGCCCACAAGGGTCGCCAACCTCACGTCTGACCTTAGCGGCCAGTGAAGGAAGGGAACGAGGGTAGGGAGTACCAGGGACGCCTGCCCATTTCTTGCCCAATTTCCCAAAGGGTGCAAGGAGAGAAGGCTGGAGCCAGGGAAAAATGGAAAACTTACACTGAGAAGAGCTGTTAGCAGCATCTCATTCCCATTGAGCCGTTTGAGAAAGCTTCTCTGAAACTTCATTTTCACGGCTTTCCCTTGGATAAGGAGCATGCCAATGTCCTTGAGGACAAAGGCAAGGTTCTCCTCGTTCTTTATGTAATGGTGGAAAAGACTCAGGGTCTCTTGCATGCTCTCTTGGGTTTTCTTCCTCGAGGCCACCTCCTCCAAGCCTAAGTCCGCATACTTCAGCGGCTCAATTTGTTTCTCATCTAGCAAACAAAAACAGACAACAAAACTCAGAGGACAATGAAGAAGCTGAAGCCAAGCTTGAGCTGCCCCCAAGCTCTCAGGCAATCCACAGCTTCCGAGCTGTCCTGTGGGAGCCTCAGGGAGGCACAAGGGCATTTCCTGCCTTTGGGGAATAAGTTGCAGGCACCCTGTGTGTCCCAGGCCCCACGCAAGGTGCACTCTGGCCTCCGGGGGACTCAGCGGGGCCACGTCAGAGGGGCATCATGCAGAAGGACAACGCAAGGCCTGCACCACAGGTC
The DNA here is from genome assembly GCF_059628265.1 of Tinamus guttatus. Classification (NCBI taxonomy): domain Eukaryota; kingdom Metazoa; phylum Chordata; class Aves; order Tinamiformes; family Tinamidae; genus Tinamus; species Tinamus guttatus. The sequence goes on along the minus strand of NW_028288557.1, from coordinate 3,097,440 downwards.
TTAGGGTTATTCCGCTTGCTCATTGCCCCACAGACCCTCAGAAGGCCCCAGCGGCAGCAGCTGCTGCCTGAGCTCTTGGTGCCAGAGCGCTGTCCATGGGCAGGGCCAGACTGTTGTTCCCAGTGAAGAGATGATGGGTTCATGAGAGGGAAACAAATCACGGCAAAGGCAGCCCCCAGCTCGCAGTGTGTCACCAAGGGCAGGAAAGGTCTGCATCTGTCCCCTTACCAAAATCAGGTGATTTGTCCTGCCTCAGGCCATAAAGTTCTGCAAATGCCTTTGCAAAGTGAAACCTGGGTCTCCGAAGAGTGAAAACGGTCTTTCCTCCGTTCTCAAAATCCGATAGGATGATATCAAACGTCCCAAAATTGGGAATTCGGACACCCTGGAAACAAAGCAGAAGTCAAAGGAGCCCTAGAAAGAGTTCTGCAGAGGGAAGCATTAACTCATGTGTCACCAGAGGACAGAGAGAGGCCTTTGTGCCTGGGCCGCTCCTGCTGCACAGAGGCAAATATGGGAACTATGGAAAGCTCCAGAGAAGACCTAGATACTCCAGATCTCTCCCTTTCTCCTTACTCTCTCCCTGAAAGGAAGATGTGATGATGGAAAAGCCAAGCAAGCCTCCTCGGTTGCTAAGAAACAACGGCTGCCAGCAATCGGACACCCCCAAAGCACGTCCCAGCTTCCTGTGCGGCCTTGGTGCTCTAGCCCTGGGCCTGAGGGAAGGACCAGAAGGTTCCCACTGCTTTCCCCCACAGGGCCAGGCTTGAGAGATTACCCGCCTGACAGAAGGGCTGCAGTGTCCTTCTAGGGTAGGATTTCTGCTTTTGGAGGAGGGAAGGAATAATTGCACTGCCTTGCACAGCGGTGCCAGAAGGCGCAAAAGCATCAGGGAGGAAGGGGAGGAGGAGCACCCAAGACCCACCTTGTTCCTCAGCAGCTGCTGGATGACATACTCGGACACACATTCCCAGATCGTGAGCACGTCTGGAAGGAAAGGCAAGGAGATATCGTGCTCTAAGTCTACAAGCTCGCAATCACTCTGCCCTTTGCAAAGCAAGGAGACAGCAAGTGCAGATGCAATCGCCCCTTGCTTTCCTCCCATCCCAAAGCAAACATCCAGGAAAGATGCTGGCATATTTAGGCTTTCACTCCAGACTCTAGCCTTTCCTTGGACACCAGGAGAGGTGAGAGCTGAAAGATCAGAGGCATGAGACAAGCAGGGCACGAGGACACGCTGCCGCCTCACATGCACAGCGGGAAGGTGCCTCCGAGCTCCAAGCCAGTGCTGCCATTCAAGAAGGCAAGCCGAGCCAGGGACACATCCAAGGACTCCTGCCTAACAAAGCCTTGCCAGCAGTCTCTGCAGTGCTCGGCCAGGGCTGCACGACCCCTCCGCCTTCTGCAACCACTCCGTGGGGAAACTTGGCAATGGATCCGCACCCTAGTGAGGGGGCGGGGCTGGGCCCACGTGAGTCTCGGGGCACCTGCCAGTGCCTTTCCCGCAGGGGCCACTTTCCCCCATGCTGGGTCCCTGTACACAGACTCTGCGTGTGCATCTGAGCAGCTGCGACTCCTCCGCTCGGCCACGAGCTCAGGGTGGGCCATCCCCACCAGCAACCGAGCAGCAACCTTCAAGGACAGGCCCTTCTGCCTGGGGCTGCCCCAGGAAGGCAGCGTCAGAGCCAGGAACAGCACTCGGAGCCCTGCAGACCTGCATGAGACGTTGGGACCTCAGCCCCACGGGACAACCACGACTGCCCGTGCAAGCTCCAGTCTGCTCTCCTCTCCAGCACAGCAGGTCTGCCTGCTTTGTAGGGCTACATTCTGAACTCCTTCTGCACGTGACAACCCGCAAGAAAGAGCTCCAGAAGGCCTTACCCTGTGTGTGTGTCCTGTATGTAGGACATGTGGCCTTCTGCTGACCGCCATGGCAAAGCCTCCAGGAGTCCATCTCTGCTTCCCCCTCGCTATGGCTCAGCCCAGTCAGGGGGTAGGAGAGGAGGAATGTTCCTCTGCAATCTCCTGTTTGGCACTTGAGCACACAGCCTGCAGCACAATGCCACAAACACCCCTCGCCTTCTCCTTGGCAGGACAAAGCAGCTCCTCCAAAGCACAGCAGAGGTGAGAGCAGCCTCCAGCACCTGCACTCACCGCAGCCTCGCAAGGGTGTGCGGGGAGAGGCCGGGCGCAGTGGGGGACGTGTCACCCTGCTGCCGACTGTGTCACAGAGGAGCTGCAGTGACCCCGGCCCTGCCAGCTGTTGCCCCACAAAGGGCAGGGTGGATGCACGGGGCCACTCAGGGAGCTGACCCCAAGGGGAGCGTAGGGCTGGGAGATGCACAGGAGGGTTTGCAGAGCACCCTGGGGCACGGATGCCCCTCCTGTCCCCAGATATGGGGCCACTGGGCAACGATTGCTGCGGGGAAGTCGGGGACTTGGCCGCATTGCCCATCTCCTGGATTCCAGGAGAAAAGCCTGGGATAACTCTGGTCAGAAGGGACCTCAGGAGGTCTCTTGTCCCTCCTGCTGCTCCAAGCAGTATGAGACCAGCTGCCCCCAGGCTCTCAGGAAATCCACAGCTTCCGAGCCGTCCTGTGGGAGCCTCTGGCACACTGGAGGCACAGGGTGATTTCCTGCCTTTGGGGAGGAAGTTGCAAGCACCTCGTGTGTCCCAGGCCCCACGGCAGGTGCTCTGTGCGCTCTGGCCTCCGAGGGACTCAGCTGTGCCCTGTCAGAGCGGTGTCATGCTGAAGGACAGCATGAGGCCCGCACGCCGAGTGGTCAGCACGGAGCCCCTGCCCAGAGGCGGCTCTGAGGTGGCCTGAGCAGGGCCCGCAGTGCAGGCAGTGCAGTTCCTGCATGCCCAAGAGCAGCCCCAGGGAGGGCGAGTGACCAGGGCGGGTGTCCTAACCAGGGTGTGGTGGGTCACTCAGCCAGTCAGTTAGCGGCAGTTGGTGCAGACAGGTTGTGCAGGCAGGGAGGGAGAAGGTCTGCTCCCAGCTCAGCGGGGGAATCCTCCCCCCAGTGATTACCCTCAGGGAGGAACCAGCCCCAACCCTGGTGCCTACTGGGCAGAGAGGCAGCACGAGGAGGGCTGTGGGTACACACGCTGAGATGTCCCCCACACGTGCAGCGGTCCAGGTCTCTGGCTCCCCCGAGTGTCTGAACTTGTCAATGTTATCAAGGGGTTGAAAATACAATAGCTGCATTTTGTCGCATGTCCCTTATCATCACAAACAGTGCACCAGGGGAACGCTCTTAGTCCACCTGAGGATCTTGGCAATAAGGTGCCAAGAGCAGTCTGAAGTCCATCAAAAGGGACTTCAGGGCATTGGGGACATCAGCTGCAGGCGCGGGTGCGTGGGTGCTTTTCTCCTCTATCCCCTCAGTGCTAGGGAAGGACGGTGAGAGGAAGAGGAAAACCCACCTGCTCAACACATGCCTAAGAGGCTGGTGTCAGTGGTCAAAATTGGGGATTTTTGACCAGGGGAATGTCTTCAGGGCACCGAGACTCCGGGCGATAGACGGGGTTCACCTGTCTTTCCGGGAGAAAAGAATCCTCGCCCAGAGTTGGCAGGGCTCACTGAGAGGGCTTTAAACTAGGTATGAAGGGGGAGGCGTCTAAGACTGGCATCACTAGGGATGAGCCCTGGGGCAGCATGCCAATGTTGGGGGAGAGCTCAGTAGTCCCAGCAGAAGAGCATCTACACCAACGCATGCAGCATGGGCAACAAACAGGAGGAGCTAGAGGCCATAACACATCAGGAAACTTATAACATAGTTGCCATCACTGAAACATGGTGGGACCATTGCCATGAGGCTAACTCAGGCTGGAAGGGACCTCAGAAGGTCTCTTGTCGCACCTCCTGCTCCAAGCAGGGTGAGACCTTGCTGTGGGATCAGACTGCACGACATTTGTGAGAGACAGTTCCAGCAGCTGTGGCAAACGTAAGGCAAATGGCGTCTGCTGCTCCCCTGTTTCCCCCAGCCCTGTCTTTTCATCCTGGAAGATCCTCAGGTGGGTCCAATGATTGCTCCTGGGGGAACCACAGTGAGTCTCTCCAGGCAACTCCTTTTGCTCCATGTGCCTGCGCAGCCTTATTGCGGAGCATGCGACTGCTGCTCTGCTTTTGGTCTTTCGAGTGCCAGGCTAGAAGAAACAGCACTAGGTCTTTTTGTGAGAAATGTATGAGGTTTCTCAGGACTCCTGATGGAGAGTTACTCATTGAATCTGGAGGAGCACATGTGATCCAATTCAGGTTCACAGAGAAGGACTTTTGTTGGTGTTTTTCTTCTCCTTTCCCCGGGCTCACCATCCGTCCAGCCACCAGAAAGGGTGCAGAAGTCACCTGGGCTGCCAGAATGTTGCCTGGGAGCAATGGAAAGTGGCAAGGGAGCCTGTAGTCCTGCCCTGGAGATTAGTGGTTTGTTCAGAGCCCAGGTTACACCTTGAAAGAGCCCCAGCATTGCCAGCTGCATCCTGTGGCGCTTAGTGGGACTGAGGTCCACTAGCAGAAGGTTGTTCTTCTGAAGGAAAATGTGAAGGGGATATGTTAGTCGAGTCAGTCCTGCAAGGTATTAATTGCTGATGTGGGGTTTTCCTTCTCTCTCTGTAGAGCAGCTTCAAAAGGCCCTGGTCTGCTAATTCCTGCTGGGCTCCAAGTGATGCTCTTTTTTTGTCTTTTAAGTAGCCTGGATAGCTCAGTTGGGAGAGCATCAGACTTTAATCTGAGGGTCTGGGGTTCAAGCCCTTGTTCAGGTGACAGCCTTCCTCTTTACTCACTGTTTTGTCCCTTGCCCAGAAAGAGGAAAGAATTACCAAAACGGATGGGAAAAAATATATATATATCACACTCTTTGCTTCCAACTCCTGCCTCCCACAAAAGAGGCAATCTCTCTCTCTCTCTCTCTCTTTTCAAGGAGGAAAGCAGCTCAGATGCAGAGCTACCTTTCTTCCCAGACTGTTCTGTCTCTCTTAGGCAATCTTCTACTCATTGGGTTGACACCAGCTGCTCAGCTCTCCTAGGCAGTGTCTTAAGAGCCCCAGCACTCCTGGTCTTTGGTGTCATGGGACTTTGTTTCCACTGACGGTCCTGATCCACTCCCATGCACATCCCACTCTAAAGGAGATGCCAGCCATGTGCTGATTTCAACCCCTACCCTTCCTCAATTGCACCACGCTCTGCCCTAAGTAAGGTTCCTTCCAGCTCCTCACAGATGCAGAAGCTCCCACATCGCCCTGCCCTTGCCCTTTGGACTGGACTCCTGGAGCTCAGTGAGCTCTCGCCATCACCTAGCCACCTTGCCACCCTGGCTGCCCTTTCCCCGCTGTGCAGAACGCTTAATCCATACCCCACTCCAAGCCATCGCTCTGATGGATACCTGCTGCCCACCCGGGTCTAAAAACTTGCATCTTCTAACCCCTTCCAACTAGCAGTCCCTACCGTTCATATGGGCGAAAGAGACTCTCCCATTGCTCCCTGTCTTTGGGGAGAAATCTTCTGCTCTTGGAAGGCTGAATTTCCTTCACACGCCATCATTTCTGCCTGCTCCCAAGCTCCCTTGGCCACCTTGGTACCCCATGGTAGGAGCGTGCTCGGTGTACCGAGTTCATGAGAACACAGAGTTGGAATCAACAGGAAGGACTTGATATAATTCAAGATCAGGTGTAGGGGGGGTGCTCTGCAAAGCAAGCACAACCTAAGGAATTACCTTCTTCTATTTATGTGGAGATGATTATGATATATTCTCTTTGCTCGTGTATGATTGATTGATTTATATAATTTCTTATATATATAACTGATGGGCTATATGTTAGCCCCATTGTTCATCAAGATATTAACTGTTGATCTTGCATTCTCCTTCTCTGTCTCTCTACAGAGCTGCTTAGAGAGCCCCTTCTCTGCTAGTTAGGGCTGGCTCTGGAAAGAGGCTCTTCTTGGCTTCTCTGGGAGCCTGGAGAGCTCAGCCTGGAAAGCATCAGACTTTTAATCTGAGGAGCCAGGGTTCAAGCCCCTCTGCAGGCAACAGCCTTCCTCTTCACTCAGCAGTGGCACTGCCCAAACCGAAGGACTAAACTCTTCTTTGCTTCCATTACCTGCTTGGTACCAGGCGCAGAAGAGCCAGTCTTTCTCTCTCCTTCCTCAAGGATGAAACCAAGAGAAGCAGCTTAGACACAGAGCTGCCTTTCTTCTTTGGCTGCTCCCTCTCTGTCTCACCCAGAGAGCTCTGAGCTGCTGCTCCCGGCAGGTGGGAGTGCCTGGAGGATGTCTCGCAGCTCCTGGGAGCACCTTTCTGGACAAGGTTGTTCCGTGGCAATGGCAGTGCTTGCAAAGTGCTGGAAACTCCTGGCTGCGTTGTCCAGGAGTATGTGGCACAACACCTCCTGGCATGCTGCGGTGCACAACGTGGCTGCCCAAGGCCCAGAGGGTGTGCACCTCCCACACCCGGCTCTACAGGGAATGGGCCCTGATCCACCTCCTGGCACCTCTCAGCTCCTCCCCATGACTTCCCGTTTTGCAAGAGACCAAAGGAAGATCTCTGGGATGCAACTAAAACAGGAAAACACAAACCATGGGAAGAAGGCAAAGCCAGGTGGGGGCCAACAAGGACAATGCCGAGGACGCAGACAGACTCCTTGGTGCCACACCTGGGGACCAAAGGAGGATGCTGTGTGGAATGCGGACCACCAGGAGTGAAATCAAGGGCTGTGGAAAAAACCTAAAAGCCAAGCGGGCCACCCGAGAAGCCAAACGACTGCCCCAAACAGAGAATATGGAGGCTTGTGTGAGGGCTCCTGAGGGTAAACAGGGAGCCTGGAATATGGGACCTGGACTGTCCAGATAGCAATCGTCAGGGCAAATCACCTCAGACTCAACACTCTGAGGGAAGGAAAAGACTCTCTAGTTGGAAAAGGGAGAGCCAAACAGCAAAGATCTCCAGCTACTCTGAACGTTGGTGCTGCTTCTCTCCATTTCTTTCTCAGTGCCCAACAGACACTCTGAAAACATGAGGAATGTGTGTCCAGTGGCCCTGGGGCTTGCTGGTGGTGAAGGGTGGCAGCAGCAGCAACGACAACTTCTCTGTCTGAGACCTGCCCAGGGCCTGCATGCAGAGTCCCACTTGTGCCCACAGCCTCTTCAATTCAGGCTGAGGTGAAGGCCCTTGCTCGGGGCATCAGAGAGGCCTCTGGCCTTGGGGTCCAAGCCAGTCAATCCCATGTGGCAAGAAGCCAGAGGATGCTGTATCCAGCCCCATGGTTCTGGGCTTTGGAGGCTTGTCAGCGCTGAGGGGCACCACTCCTTGTGTGTCCCTGGCCTTTCCTGCAGCTGCAATACTCAGCACACGCTCAGCCTTTCCACTTTGCCCTCTGCCTTTTTATTCTTTTGGCTGTTGCAGAACTGCAGAGTGGGATCTTTTTCTCCTCTGCTCATTTCTTCTTGCAGTGGAGACGTTTCTTGCTTGCCAGCTGTTCTTTCTGGCAGATTCTCTTTGGACGGGCATCCCGAGGTGGGAACTGGTAGAAGTCAGGATCGATGTCTGGCAGCATTTCAGTACTTGGTTGAAGCTGAAGCACAAAGAACACAAAACATTGCGCATTGCCGCCAGCCTTCCTCCAACCCCTGGAAATGGAGTGCTAGAGAAGCCAGCACCACAGCCCCTCTGCAGCCCCACACACGAGTTTGTTGCTCTGGCCTCAGGCCCGCCAGGGACAACAGCTCCCCCGGAGCAGGAACTCTGCAGCCGTAGCTGGAGCACCGGGAAAACGGCCTCAACATCCACAGGGGAACGTGTGAGGCTGAGCAAGGCGTTGCAGCAGTCTCCCTACAGCCCTTCTCTCTCAGACTGAGATCCCTGCAGGCCTCAGGAACAAGGGTAAGGAGCAGCCCTGCCAAGGGGAGGAGCAGCCCCTCTGCTGTGCGACCTTGCTGAGGATTCTTCAGGTCAGGCGGAATGAGCCAAAGCGCCTCTTCTAGCCCTGGCCTTCACCCTCAACATCAGTTCCCAGGGCCACCCTTGCTGCTCCTCCAACAACTGCCACCCTAGAAATGGCTACTTCATCACACGGGCTCTTTTCTTGGCCAGGGACCCCATTCCTCACATTTTGCAGCCTGTTCCACACACTGCTTGGAAGCAACTCCACTGCGCTGACAAAGACCTTTCCAGCTTGGGAAGTGCCTTTGCCTTTCCTAAAAAGAGTTCTTACCTCATCCACTCTGATCCATTTAAGGTTCTGCCATCTTTCCATTTCAAGAGCCTCCAGTTCATTGGTATATCGCCCGTGACATCTTGCCTCGGGTTTCAAGGGACCCTGTTAAAAAAGGGAAGCCAAGAGAATGCATTTAGTCAGAGAGGCCACCAGGAGGAGGATGCTGAGCAGCCTGGAAGGCATCAGTTGACTGCAGATGGGGAAGAAGTCCAGTTAAATAACACACTTGTGGAAACAGACCTTATTGTTAAGGCTAATACCGCTGACCATGGCAGTAGAGCATGAGCTCAGACCTCTGTCCCTGCACTGGGTCTCAGACCAGGTGACTCTAGCCACTTGACTTGTGTCAGTCTCCTTGACGTGCCCCGAAGACAGAGGTTTCTCCAACTATTTCTCCCACATGTTCCCCCTTGCAGTACCTCCAGCCTTTTGACCCCTTCCTTCTGAGTTCGAGGTTTCACAGCTGGGATCTCTGGGAGCCCTTTCTGATGCCCCTTCTCCCTGAAGGAATCCCAGCGATTGCGTTGGTGCCTCTGCTGGCTCAGGTCCCGTATTGCCTGGAGGGCCGCAGGAATCAAGAACAGGCAGTATTCGGTTGTTGGTTTGTTGAGGGGGAGGTTGTGCTACTTTTATCCGTTTTCCAGAGGCTTTTTGGTAGCAGGGGTTTTCTGTCAAACGCATCAGGGCATAGGTGAAAAGCCCCTTTCCCCTGAGGCCTGCCCCTCTGAAGGACCTCCAGGCCATATTGTAGTGTTACAAAGAACACACATGACAGGCTCTTTTCCAAGCCAGTGTTCACCTAACTGGGCTTCTCTACTAGGACATGGGACACAGTCATTGCACACCTCCACCCCACGTACCTGTCTGTCTCTCTGATGCCTGTCACAAAGGACAGGTTTGGTTGAGTCCTTGGCTGGCAGAGATGGTTCCTGCTTGCCATTGCCATTCTTCAAGGAACCCTCTGGGATTGCAGGCAGCCGGCTGAAATGCACAGCAGCAGACTTGGCATGAGCTCCACAGTAGCTTGCTCTCCACATTGGGCTCACAAGCTCTGCCCATTCTGCTGCAGCAGAAGGCAATCGTGCAGCAGTTATGTGGAATGGATTAGTTGGGCTCAAATGAAAGCAGAAACAGAGGGAGAGCCCTGAGTTGTTCCACACCAGGGTGGCGTGACCATGGTCAAAGGGAAGCCAGAATGTCCTCTGTCCCTTGATGGGATGGGGCAACCCATTCCCTTCTCCTGGCAATGGCCTTCAGCTCAGACAAGCACTAGCACCACTCAAGAGCTACTTGAGAGCATTTGGAACCCTCAGAACTCTCATGAACATGCCTATGGATCTGGATTCAAAAGATGGCTTGAGCTGCCCTCAAAAAGCTGTGTCCTGGAAGCAGAGCCCAAAGAGAAATGCAAGCAAGACAAGAGAGTGCCACAAAAAGCCACTACACGCTTGCCATGCAGCAAGTGTGTTCCTGCCCTGTGTTTGTAGCTCCTCAAAGCTGATGCAGACAGTTGTGCTCACAGGACACCTCTCCCTCAAACCACAACAGCACGGCCTCATCCGCATCCTTCCAACAAGAGACTCACCCCACAGTGGGCTTCTTCCTTGGCTCCATTGCTGCCTTTGCCTGCTCTGCAGGAAGATCTTTTGGGACTCCTTTAGCTGGTCCGTACTCTGAAAGAGACCCCTTGTTGGGAGGTATCCTAAGAAAGTCCCTTTGGGGGGATCATTTCACAGCAGAGGAGCAGCCAGTGTGCTCCCTGTAACTGCTCCCACAGGCAGGACTTTGTCACACACACCCTCAAGAGAGTCATTCTGGCATTGCCAGTCTGGAAAGAGCAAGGAACTTTTAGCGCAGGTTGGCAGCCCTGCCCACCCGCACCACGGGAAAACCGACACAGCTCCGGAAGGAGTCACTGTTACATTACCTTTCTTGACCATCCGATTGCCCACATCTTCCTTGGTCACTTTCTTTGCTTCAGTGGGCTTTGCAGTGCCCTTCACAGGAGGTATGACGGTGCTCCTGCGAGGCCCGACCTGAAGCTGAAAGCTGCAAAGAGGATGGAGAGAGCAGCTTGAAGGAGGAATACAGGCAGTCCTGAGTACGGCAAAGCACGCGTGGGCTGCAGGCCCTTGGAAGGGTTGGTCTCCAGGGAATACAGGACTCAAGAAGCTCTTGCAAGTCAGGCAGGGGCTGCTGAGGCAGAGCTACTCACTGTGGAAAGATGATGATGCGGCCAGACTGGGTGTGGGAGGCAGCAGTCTCGGTGCCCAAGAGCAAAGAGCCCTTCATCTCTGGCATCTGCAGCAGGGACAGGGACAAGTGAGAGGATGCCAAGGAAATGCCTGCCTTGTCCACAAGGGTCGCCAACCTCACGTCTGACCATAGCGGCCACTGAAGGAAGGGAACGAGGGTAGGGAGTACCAGGGACGCCTGCCCATTTCTTGCCCAATTTCCCAAAGGGTGCAAGGAGAGAAGGCTGGAGCCAGGGAAAAATGGAAAACTTACACTGAGAAGAGCTGTTAGCAGCATCTCATTCCCATTGAGCCGTTTGAGAAAGCTTCTCTGAAACTTCATTTTCACGGCTTTCCCTTGGATAAGGAGCATGCCAATGTCCTTGAGGACAAAGGCAAGGTTCTCCTCGTTCTTTATGTAATGGTGGAAAAGACTCAGGGTCTCTTGCATGCTCTCTTGGGTTTTCTTCCTCGAGGCCACCTCCTCCAAGCCTAAGTCCGCATACTTCAGCGGCTCAATTTGTTTCTCATCTAGCAAACAAAAACAGACAACAAAACTCAGAGGACAATGAAGAAGCTGAAGCCAAGCTTGAGCTGCCCCCAAGCTCTCAGGCAATCCACAGCTTCCGAGCTGTCCTGTGGGAGCCTCAGGGAGGCACAAGGGCATTTCCTGCCTTTGGGGAATAAGTTGCAGGCACCCTGTGTGTCCCAGGCCCCACGCAAGGTGCACTCTGGCCTCCGGGGGACTCAGCGGGGCCACGTCAGAGGGGCATCATGCAGAAGGACAACGCAAGGCCTGCACCACAGGTCTTAGGGTTATTCCGCTTGCTCATTGCCCCACAGACCCTCAGAAGGCCCCAGCGGCAGCAGCTGCTGCCTGAGCTCTTGGTGCCAGAGCGCTGTCCATGGGCAGGGCCAGACTGTTGTTCCCAGTGAAGAGATGATGGGTTCATGAGAGGGAAACAAATCACGGCAAAGGCAGCCCCCAGCTCGCAGTGTGTCACCAAGGGCAGGAAAGGTCTGCATCTGTCCCCTTACCAAAATCAGGTGATTTGTCCTGCCTCAGGCCATAAAGCTCTGCAAATGCCTTTGCAAAGTGAAACCTGGGTCTCCGAAGAGTGAAAACGGTCTTTCCTCCATTCTCAAAATCCGATAGGACGATATCAAACGTCCCAAAATTGGGAATTCGGACACCCTGGAAACAAAGCAGAAGTCAAAGGAGCCCTAGAAAGAGTTCTGCAGAGGGAAGCATTAACTCATGTGTCACCAGAGCACAGAGAGAGGCCTTTGTGCCTCGGTCGCTCCTGCTGCACAGAGGCAAATATGGGAACTATGGAAAGCTCCAGAGAAGACCTAGATACTCCAGATCTCTCCCTTTCTCCTTACTCTCTCCCTGAAAGGAAGATGTGATGACGGAAAAGCCAAGCAAGCCTCCTCGGTGGCTAAGAAACAACGGCTGCCAGCAATCGGACACCCCCAAAGCACGTCCCAGCTTCCTGTGCGGCCTCGGTGCTCTAGCCGTGGGCCTGAGGGAAGGACCAGAAGGTTCCCACTGCTTTCCCCCACGGGGCCAGGCTTGAGAGATTACCCGCCTGACAGAAGGGCTGCAGTGTCCTTCTAGGGTAGGATTTCTGCTTTTGGAGGAGGGAAGGAATAATTGCACTGCCTTGCACAGCGGTGCCAGAAGGCGCAAAAGCATCAGGGAGGAAGGGGAGGAGGAGCACCCAAGACCCACCTTGTTCCTCAGCAGCTGCTGGATGACATACTCGGACACACATTCCCAGATCGTGAGCACGTCTGGAAGGAAAGGCAAGGAGATATCGTGCTCTAAGTCTACAAGCTCGCAATCACTCTGCCCTTTGCAAAGCAAGGAGACAGCAAGTGCAGATGCAATCGCCCCTTGCTTTCCTCCCATCCCAAAGCAAACATCCAGGAAAGATGCCGGCATATTTAGGCTTTCACTCCAGACTCTAGCCTTTCCTTGGACACCAGGAGAGGTGAGAGCTGAAAGATCAGAGGCATGAGACAAGCAGGGCACGAGGACACGCTGCCGCCTCACATGCACAGCGGGAAGGTGCCTCCGAGCTCCAAGCCAGTGCTGCCATTCAAGAAGGCAAGCCGAGCCAGGGACACATCCAAGGACTCCTGCCTAACAAAGCCTTGCCAGCAGTCTCTGCAGCGCCTGGCCAGGGCTGCACGACCCCTCCGCCTTCTGCAACCACTCCGTGGGGAAACTTGGCAATGGATCCGCACCCTAGTGAGGGGGCGGGGCTGGGCCCACGTGAGTCTCGGGGCACCTGCCAGTGCCTTTCCCGCAGGGGCCACTTCCCCCATGCTGGGTCCCTGCACACAGACTCTGCATGTGCATCTGAGCAGCTGCGACTCCTCCACTCGGCCACGAGCTCAGGGTGGGCCATCCCCACCAGCAGCCGAGCAGCAACCTTCAAGGACAGGCCCTTCTGCCTGGGGCTGCCCCAGGAAGGCAGCGTCAGAGCCAGGAACAGCACTCGGAGCCCTGCAGACCTGCATGAGACGTTTGCACCTCAGCCCCACGGGACAACCACGACTGCCCGTGCAAGCTCCAGTCTGCTCTCCTCTCCAGCACAGCAGGTCTGCCTGCTTTGTAGGGCTACATTCTGAACTCCTTCTGCACGTGACAACCCGCAAGAAAGAGCTCCAGAAGGCCTTACCCTGTGTGTGTGTCCTGTATGTAGGACATGTGGCCTTCTGCTGACCGCCATGGCAAAGCCTCCAGGAGTCCATCTCTGCTTCCCCCTCGCTATGGCTCAGCCCAGTCAGGGGGTAGGAGAGGAGGAATGTTCCTCTGCAATCTCCTGTTTGGCACTTGAGCACACAGCCTGCAGCACAATGCCACAAGCACCCCTCGCCTTCTCCTTGGCAGGACAAAGCAGCTCCTCCAAAGCACAGCAGAGGTGAGAGCAGCCTCCAGCACCTGCACTCACCGCAGCCTCGCAAGGGTGTGCGGGGAGAGGCCGGGCGCAGTGGGGGACGTGTCACCCTGCTGCCGACTGTGTCACAGAGGAGCTGCAGTGACCCCGGCCCTGCCAGCTGTTGCCCCACAAAGGGCAGGGTGGATGCACGGGGCCACTCAGGGAGCTGACCCCAAGGGGAGCGTAGGGCTGGGAGATGCACAGGAGGGTTTGCAGAGCACCCTGGGGCACGGATGCCCCTCCTGTCCCCAGATATGGGGCCACTGGGCAACGATTGCTGCGGGGAAGTCGGGGACTTGGCCGCATTGCCCATCTCCTGGATTCCAGGAGAAAAGCCTGGGATAACTCTGGTCAGAAGGGACCTCAGGAGGTCTCTTGTCCCTCCTGCTGCTCCAAGCAGTATGAGACCAGCTGCCCCCAGGCTCTCAGGAAATCCACAGCTTCCGAGCCGTCCTGTGGGAGCCTCTGGCACACTGGAGGCACAGGGTGATTTCCTGCCTTTGGGGAGGAAGTTGCAAGCACCTCGTGTGTCCCAGGCCCCACGGCAGGTGCTCTGTGCGCTCTGGCCTCCGAGGGACTCAGCTGTGCCCTGTCAGAGCGGTGTCATGCTGAAGGACAGCATGAGGCCCGCACGCCGAGTGGTCAGCACGGAGCCCTTGCCCAGAGGCGGCTCTGAGGTGGCCTGGGCAGGGCCCGCAGTGCAGGCAGTGCAGTCCCTGCATGCCCAAGAGTAGCCCCAGAGAGGGCGATTGACCAGGGCGGGTGTCCTAACCAGGGTGTGGTGGGTCACTCAGCCAGTCAGTTAGTGGCAGTTGATGCAGACAGATTGTGCAGGCAGGGAGGGAGCAGGTCTGCTCCCAGCTCAGCGGGGGAATCCTCCCCCCAGTGATTACCCTCAGGGAGGAACCAGCCCCAACCCTGGTGCCTACTGGGCAGAGAGGCAGCACGAGGAGGGCTGTGGGTACACACACTGAGATGTCCCCCACACGTGCAGCGGTCCAGGTCTCTGGCTCCCCCGAGTGTCTGAACTTGTCAATGTTATCAAGGGGTTGAAGATACAATAGCTGCATTTTGTCGCATGTCCCTTATCATCACAAACAGTGCACCAGGGGAACGCTCTTAGTCCACCTGAGGATCTTGGCAATAAGGTGCCAAGAGCAGTCTGAAGTCCATCAAAAGGGACTTCAGGGCATTGGGGACATCAGTTGCAGGCGCGGGTGCGTGGGTGCTTTTCTCCTCTATCCCCTCAGTGCTAGGGAAGGACGATGAGAGGAAGAGGAAAACCCACCTGCTCAACACATGCCTAAGAGGCTGGTGTCAGTGGTCAAAATTGGGGATTTTTGACCAGGGGAATGTCTTCAGGGCACCGAGACTCCGGGCGATAGACGGGGTTCACCTGTCTTTCCGGGAGAAAAGAATCCTCGCCCAGAGTTGGCAGGGCTCACTGAGAGGGCTTTAAACTAGGTATGAAGGGGGAGGCGTCTAAGACTGGCATCACTAGGGATGAGCCCTGGGGCAGCATGCCAATGTTGGGGGAGAGCTCAGTAGTCCCAGCAGAAGAGCATCTACACCAACGCATGCAGCATGGGCAACAAACAGGAGGAGCTAGAGGCCATAACACATCAGGAAACTTATAACATAGTTGCCATCACTGAAACATGGTGGGACCATTGCCATGAGGCTAACTCAGGCTGGAAGGGACCTCAGAAGGTCTCTTGTCGCACCTCCTGCTCCAAGCAGGGTGAGACCTTGCTGTGGGATCAGACTGCACGACATTTGTGAGAGACAGTTCCAGCAGCTGTGGCAAACGTAAGGCAAATGGCGTCTGCTGCTCCCCTGTTTCCCCCAGCCCTGTCTTTTCATCCTGGAAGATCCTCAGGTGGGTCCAATGATTGCTCCTGGGGGAACCACAGTGAGTCTCTCCAGGCAACTCCTTTTGCTCCATGTGCCTGCGCAGCCTTATTGCGGAGCATGCGACTGCTGCTCTGCTTTTGGTCTTTCGAGTGCCAGGCTAGAAGAAACAGCACTAGGTCTTTTTGTGAGAAATGTATGAGGTTTCTCAGGACTCCTGATGGAGAGTTACTCATTGAATCTGGAGGAGCACATGTGATCCAATTCAGGTTCACAGAGAAGGACTTTTGTTGGTGTTTTTCTTCTCCTTTCCCCGGGCTCACCATCCGTCCAGCCACCAGAAAGGGTGCAGAAGTCACCTGGGCTGCCAGAATGTTGCCTGGGAGCAATGGAAAGTGGCAAGGGAGCCTGTAGTCCTGCCCTGGAGATTAGTGGTTTGTTCAGAGCCCAGGTTACACCTTGAAAGAGCCCCAGCATTGCCAGCTGCATCCTGTGGCGCTTAGTGGGACTGAGGTCCACTAGCAGAAGGTTGTTCTTCTGAAGGAAAATGTGAAGGGGATATGTTAGTCGAGTCAGTCCTGCAAGGTATTAATTGCTGATGTGGGGTTTTCCTTCTCTCTCTGTAGAGCAGCTTCAAAAGGCCCTGGTCTGCTAATTCCTGCTGGGCTCCAAGTGATGCTCTTTTTTGTCTTTTAAGTAGCCTGGATAGCTCATTTGGGAGAGCATCAGACTTTAATCTGAGGGTCTGGGGTTCAAGCCCTTGTTCAGGTGACAGCCTTCCTCTTTACTCACTGTTTTGTCCCTTGCCCAGAAAGAGGAAAGAATTACCAAAACGGATGGGAAAAAATATATATATATCACACTCTTTGCTTCCAACTCCTGCCTCCCACAAAAGAGGCAATCTCTCTCTCTCTCTCTCTCTCTTTTCAAGGAGGAAAGCAGCTCAGATGCAGAGCTACCTTTCTTCCCAGACTGTTCTGTCTCTCTTAGGCAATCTTCTACTCATTGGGTTGACACCAGCTGCTCAGCTCTCCTAGGCAGTGTCTTAAGAGCCCCAGCACTCCTGGTCTTTGGTGTCATGGGACTTTGTTTCCACTGACGGTCCTGATCCACTCCCATGCACATCCCACTCTAAAGGAGATGCCAGCCATGTGCTGATTTCAACCCCTACCCTTCCTCAATTGCACCACGCTCTGCCCTAAGTAAGGTTCCTTCCAGCTCCTCACAGATGCAGAAGCTCCCACATCCCCCTGCCCTTGCCCTTTGGACTGGACTCCTGGAGCTCAGTGAGCTCTCGCCATCACCTAGCCACCTTGCCACCCTGGCTGCCCTTTCCCCGCTGTGCAGAACGCTTAATCCATACCCCACTCCAAGCCATCGCTCTGATGGATACCTGCTGCCCACCCGGGTCTAAAAACTTGCATCTTCTAACCCCTTCCAACTAGCAGTCCCTACCGTTCATATGGGCGAAAGAGACTCTCCCATTGCTCCCTGTCTTTGGGGAGAAATCTTCTGCTCTTGGAAGGCTGAATTTCCTTCACACGCCATCATTTCTGCCTGCTCCCAAGCTCCCTTGGCCACCTTGGTACCCCATGGTAGGAGCGTGCTCGGTGTACCGAGTTCATGAGAACACAGAGTTGGAATCAACAGGAAGGACTTGATATAATTCAAGATCAGGTGTAGGGGGGGTGCTCTGCAAAGCAAGCACAACCTAAGGAATTACCTTCTTCTACTTATGTGGAGATGATTATGATATATTCTCTTTGCTCGTGTATGATTGATTGATTTATATAATTTCTTATATATATAACTGATGGTCTATATGTTAGCCCCATTGTTCATCAAGATATTAACTGTTGATCTTGCATTCTCCTTCTCTGTCTCTCTACAGAGCTGCTTAGAGAGCCCCTTCTCTGCTAGTTAGGGCTGGCTCTGGAAAGAGGCTCTTCTTGGCTTCTCTGGGAGCCTGGAGAGCTCAGCCTGGAAAGCATCAGACTTTTAATCTGAGGAGCCAGGGTTCAAGCCCCTCTGCAGGCAACAGCCTTCCTCTTCACTCAGCGGTGGCACTGCCCAAACCGAAGGACTAAACTCTTCTTTGCTTCCATTACCTGCTTGGTACCAGGCGCAGAAGAGCCAGTCTTTCTCTCTCCTTCCTCAAGGATGAAACCAAGAGAAGCAGCTTAGACACAGAGCTGCCTTTCTTCTTTGGCTGCTCCCTCTCTGTCTAACCCAGAGAGCTCTGAGCTGCTGCTCCCGGCAGGCGGGAGTGCCTGGAGGATGTCTCGCAGCTCCTGGGAGCACCTTTCTGGACAAGGTTGTTCCGTGGCAATGGCAGTGCTTGCAAAGTGCTGGAAACTCCTGGCTGCGTTGTCCAGGAGTATGTGGCACAACACCTCCTGGCATGCTGCGGTGCACAACGTGGCTGCCCAAGGCCCAGAGGGTGTGCACCTCCCACACCCGGCTCTACAGGGAATGGGCCCTGATCCACCTCCTGGCACCTCTCAGCTCCTCCCCATGACTTCCCGTTTTGCAAGAGACCAAAGGAAGATCTCTGGGATGCAACTAAAACAGGAAAACACAAACCATGGGAAGAAGGCAAAGCCAGGTGGGGGCCAACAAGGACAATGCCGAGGACGCAGACAGACTCCTTGGTGCCACACCTGGGGACCAAAGGAGGATGCTGTGTGGAATGCGGACCACCAGGAGTGAAATCAAGGGCTGTGGGAAAAACCTAAAAGCCAAGCGGGCCACCCGAGAAGCCAAACGGCTGCCCCAAACAGAGAATATGGAGGCTTGTGTGAGGGCTTCTGAGGGTAAACAGGGAACCTGGAATATGGGACCTGGACTGTCCAGATAGCAATCGTCAGGGCAAATCACCTCAGACTCAACACTCTGAGGGAAGGAAAAGACTCTCTAGTTGGAAAAGGGAGAGCCAAACAGCAAAGATCTCCGGCTACTCTGAACGTTGGTGCTGCTTCTCTCCATTTCTTTCTCAGTGCCCAACAGACACTCTGAAAACATGAGGAATGTGTGTCCAGTGGCCCTGGGGCTTGTTGGTAGTGAAGGGTGGCAGCAGCAGCAACGACAACTTCTCTGTCTGAGACCTGCCCAGGGCCTGCGTGCAGAGTCCCACTTGTGCCCACAGCCTCTTCAATTCAGGCTGAGGTGAAGGCCCTTGCTCGGGGCATCAGAGAGGCCTCTGGCCTTGGGGTCCAAGCCAGTCAATCCCATGTGGCAAGAAGCCAGAGGATGCTGTATCCAGCCCCATGGTTCTGGGCTTTGGAGGCTTGTCAGCGCTGAGGGGCACCACTCCTTGTGTGTCCCTGGCCTTTCCTGCAGCTGCAATACTCAGCACACGCTCAGCCTTTCCACTTTGCCCTCTGCCTTTTTATTCTTTTGGCTGTTGCAGAACTGCAGAGTGGGATCTTTTTCTCCTCTGCTCATTTCTTCTTGCAGTGGAGACGTTTCTTGCTTGCCAGCTCTTCTTTCTGGCAGCTTCTCTTTGGACGGGCATCCCGAGGTGGGAACTGGTAGAAATCAGGATCGATGTCTGGCAGCATTTCAGTACTTGGTTGAAGCTGAAGCACAAAGAACACAACACATTGCCGCCAGCCTTCCTCCAACCCCTGGAAATGGAGTGCTAGAGAAGCCAGCACCACAGCCCCTCTGCAGCCCCACAGACGAGTTTGTTGCTCTGGCCTCAGGCCCGCCAGGGACAACAGCTCCCCCGGAGCAGGAACTCTGCAGCCGTAGCTGGAGCACCGGGAAAACGGCCTCAACATCCACAGGGGAACGTGTGAGGCTGAGCAAGGCGTTGCAGCAGTCTCCCTACAGCCCTTCTCTCTCAGACTGAGATCCCTGCAGGCCTCAGGAACAAGGGTAAGGAGCAGCCCTGCCAAGGGGAGGAGCAGCCCCTCTGCTGTGCGACCTTGCTGAGGATTCTTCAGGTCAGGCGGAATGAGCGAAAGCGCCTCTTCTAGCCCTGGCCTTCACCCTCAACATCAGTTCCCAGGGCCACCCTTGCTGCTCCTCCAACAACTGCCATCCTAGAAATGGCTACTTTATCACACGGGGTCTTTTCTTGGCCGGGGACCCCATTCCGCACATTTTGCAACCTGTTCCACGCACTGCTTGGAAGCAACACCACTGCGCTGACAAAGACCTTTCCAGCTTGGGAAGTCCCTTTGCCTTTCCTATAAAGAGTTCTTACCTCATCCACTCTGATCCATTTAAGGTTCTGCCATCTTTCCATTTCAAGAGCCACCAGTTCATTGGTATATCGTCCGTGATATCTTGCCTCACGTTTCAAGGGACCCTGTTAAAAAAGGGAAGCCAAGAGAATGCATTTAGTCAGAGAGGCCACCAGGAGGAGGATGCTGAGCAGCCTGGAAGGCATTGGTTGACTGCAGATGGGGAAGAAGTCCAGTTAAATAACACACTTGTGGAAACAGACCTTATTGTTAAGGCTAATACCGCTGACCATGGCAGTAGGGCATGAGCTCAGACCTCTGTCCCTGCACTGGGTCTCAGCCCAGGTGGCTCAAGCCACTTGACTTGTGTCAGTCTCCTTGACGTGCCCCAAAGACAGAGGTTTCTCCAACTATTTCTCCCACATGTTCCCCCTTGCAGTACCTCCAGCCTTTTGACCCCTTCCTTCTGAGTTCGAGGTTTCACAGCTGGGATCCCTGGAAGCCCTTTCTGATGCCCCTTTTCCCGGAAGGAATCCCAGCGATTGCGTTGGTGCCTCTGCTGGCTCAGGTCCCGTATTGCCTGGAGGGCCACAGGAATCAAGAACAGGCAGTATTCGGTTGTTGGTTTGTTGAGGGGGAGGTTGTGCTACTTTTATCCCTTTTCCAGAGGCTTTTTGGTAGCAGAGGTTTTCTGTCAAACGCATCAGGGCATAGGTGAAAAGCCCCTTTCCCCTGAGCCCTACCCCTCTGAAGGACCCCCAGGCCATACTGCAGTGTTACAAAGAACACACATGACGGGCTCTTTTCCAAGCCAGTGTTCACCTAACTGGCCCTCTCTGCTAGGATATGGGACACAATCATTGCACACCTCCACCCCGCGTACCTGTCTGTCTCTCTGATGCCTGTCACAAAGGACAGGTTTGGTTGAGTCCTTGGCTGGCAGAGATGGTTCCTGCTTGCCATTGCCTTTCTTCAAGGAGCCCTCTGGGATTGCAGGCAGCCGGCTGAAATGCACAGCAGCAGACTTGGCATGAGCTCCACAGTAGCTTGCTCTCCACATTGGGCTCACAAGCTCTGCCCATGCTGCTGCAGCAGAAGGCAATCGTGCAGCAGAGTTATGTGGAATGGATTAGTTGCGCTCAAATGAAAGCAGAAACAGAGGGAGAGTCCTGAGCTGTTCCACGCCAGGGTGGCGTGACCATGGTCAAAGGGAAGCCAGGATGTCCTCTGTCCCTTGATGGGATGGGGCAACCCATTCCCTTCTCCTGGCAATGGCCTTCAGCTCAGACAAGCACTAGCACCACTCAAGAGCTACTTGAGAGCCTTTGGAACCCTCAGAACTCTCATGAACATGCCTATGGATCTGGATTCAAAAGATGGCTTGAGCTGCCCTCAAAAAGCTGTGTCCTGGAAGCAGAGCCCAAAGAGAAACGCAAGCAAGACAAGGGAGTGCCACAAAAAACCACTACACGCTTGCCATGCAGCAAGTGCGTTGCTGCTCTGTGCTCGTAGCTCCTCAAAGCTGATGCAGACAGTTGTGCTCACAGGACACCTCTCCCTCAAACCACAACAGCACGGCCTCATCCGCATCCTTCCAACAAGAGACTCACCCCACAGTGGGCTTCTTCCTTGGCTCCGTTGCTGCCTTTGCCTGCTCTGCAGGAAGATCTTTTGGGACTCCTTTAGCTGGTCCGTACTCTGAAAGAGACCCCTTGTTGGGAGGTATCCTAAGAAAGTCTCTTTGGGGGGATCATTTCACAGCAGAGGAGCAGCCAGTGTGCTCCCTGTAACTGCTCCCACAGGCAGGACTTTGTCACACACACCCTCAAGGGAGTCATTCTGGCATGGCCAGACTTGAAAGAGCAAGGAACATTTAGCACAGGTTGGCAGCCCTGCCCACCCGCACAACGGGAAAACCGACACAGCTCCAGAAGGAGTCACTGTTACATTACCTTTCTTGACCATCCGATTGCCCACATCTTCCTTGGTCACTTTCTCTGCTTCACTGGGCTTTGCAGTGCCCTTCACAGGAGGTATGACGGTGCTCCTGCGAGGCCCGACCTGAAGCTGAAAGCTGCAAAGAGGATGGAGAGAGCAGGTTGAGGGAGGAACACAGGCAGTCCCGAGTACGGCAAAGCATGCGTGGGCTGCAGGCCCTTGGAAGAGTTGGTCTCCAGGGAATGCAGGACTCAAGAAGCTCTTGCAAGTCAGGCAGGGGCTGCTGAGGCAGAGCTACTCACTGTGGAAAGATGATGATGCGGCCAGACTGGGTGTGGGAGGCAGCAGTCTCGGTGCCCAAGAGCAAAGAGCCCTTCATCTCTGGCATCTGCAGCAGGGATAGGGACAAGTGAGAGGATGCCAAGGAAATGCCTGC
The DNA here is from genome assembly GCF_059628265.1 of Tinamus guttatus. Classification (NCBI taxonomy): domain Eukaryota; kingdom Metazoa; phylum Chordata; class Aves; order Tinamiformes; family Tinamidae; genus Tinamus; species Tinamus guttatus. The sequence goes on along the minus strand of NW_028288557.1, from coordinate 3,075,628 downwards.
CTTGCCCACAAGGGTCGCCACCCTCACGTCTGACCATAGCGGCCACTGAAGGAAGGGAACGAGGGTAGGGAGTACCAGGGACGCCTGCCCATTTCTTGCCCAATTTCCCAAAGGGTGCAAGGAGAGAAGGCTGGAGCCAGGGAAAAATAGAAAACTTACACAGAGAAGAGCTGTTAGCAGCATCTCATTCCCATTGAGCCGTTTGAGAAAGCTTCTGTGAAACTTCATTTTCACGGCTTTCCCTTGGATAAGGAGCATGCCAATGTCCTTGAGGACAAAGGCAACGTTCTCCTCTTTCCTTATGTAATGGTGGAAAAGATGCAGGGTCTCTTGCATGCTCTCTTGGGTTTTCTTCCTCGAGGCCACCTCCTCCAAGCCTAAGTCCGCATACTTCAGCGGCTCAATTTGTTTCTCATCTAGCAAACAAAAACAGACAACAAAACTCAGAGGACAATGAAGAAGCTGAAGCCAAGCTTGAGCTGCCCCCAAGCTCTCAGGCAATCCACAGCTTCCGAGCTGTCCTGTGGGAGCCTCAGGGAGGCACAAGGGCATTTCCTGCCTTTGGGGAATAATTTGCAGGCACCCTGTGTATCCCAGGCCCCACGCAAGGTGCACTCTGGCCTGCGGGGGACTCAGCGGGGCCACATCAGAGGGGCGTCATGCAGAAGGACAACGCAAGGCCTGCACCACAGGTCTTAGGGTTATTCCGCTTGCTCATTGCCCCACAGACCCTCAGAAGGCCCCAGCGGCAGCAGCTGCTGCCTGAGCTCTTGGTGCCAGAGCGCTGTCCATGGGCAGGGCCAGACTGTTGTTCCCAGTGAAGAGATGATGGGTTCATGAGAGGGAAACAAATCACGGCAAAGGCAGCCCCCAGCTCGCAGTGTGTCACCAAGGGCAGGAAAGGTCTGCATCTGTCCCCTTACCAAAATCAGGTGATTTGTCCTGCCTCAGGCCATAAAGCTCTGCAAACGCCTTTGCAAAGTGAAACCTGGGTCTCCGAAGAGTGAAAACGGTCTTTCCTCCGTTCTCAAAATCCGATAGGATGATATCAAACGTCCCAAAATTGGGAATTCGGACACCCTGGAAACAAAGCAGAAGTCAAAGGAGCCCTAGAAAGAGTTCTGCAGAGGGAAGCATTAACTCATGTGTCACCAGAGCACAGAGAGAGGCCTTTGTGCCTCGGTCGCTCCTGCTGCACAGAGGCAAATATGGGAACTATGGAAAGCTCCAGAGAAGACCTAGAGACTCCAGATCTCTCCCTTTCTCCTTACTCTCTCCCTGAAAGCAAGATGTGATGACGGAAAAGCCAAGCAAGCCTCCTCGGTGGCTAAGAAACAACGGCTGCCAGCAATCGGACACCCCCAAAGCACGTCCCAGCTTCCTGTGCGGCCTCGGTGCTCTAGCCGTGGGCCTGAGGGAAGGACCAGAAGGTTCCCACCGCTTTCCCCCATGGGGCCAGGCTTGAGAGATTACCCGCCTGACAGAAGGGCTGCAGTGTCCTTCTAGGGTAGGATTTCTGCTTTTGGAGGAGGGAAGGAATAATCGCACTGCCTTGCACAGCAGTGCCAGAAGGCGCAAAAGCATCAGGGAGGAAGGGGAGGAGGAGCACCCAAGACCCACCTTGTTCCTCAGCAGCTGCAGGATGACGTACTCAGACACACATTCCCAGATCGTGAGCACGTCTGGAAGGAAAGGCAAGGAGACATCGTGCTCTAAGTCAACAAGCTCGCAATCACTCTGCCCTTTGCAAAGCAAGGAGACAGGGAGTGCAGATGCAATCGCCCCTTGCTTTCCTCCCATCCCAAAGCCAACATCCAGGAAAGGAGCTGGCATGTTTAGGCTTTCACTCCAGACTCTAGCCTTTCCTTAGACACTAGGAGAGGTGAGAGCTGAAAGATCAGAGGCATGAGACAAGCAGGGCACGAGGACACGCTGCCGTCTCACATGCACAGCGGGAAGGTGCCTCCGAGCTCCAAGCCAATGCTGCCACCCAAGAAGGAAAGCAGAGCCAGGGACACGTCCAAGGACTCCTGCCTAACAAAGCCTTGCCAGCAGTCTCTGCAGCGCCTGGCCAGGGCTGCACGACCCCTCCGCCTTCTGCAACCACTCCGTGGGGAAACTTGGCAATGGTTCCGCACCCTAGTGAGGGGATGGGGCTGGGCCCACGTGAGTCTCGGGGCACCTGCCAGTGCCTTTCCCGCAGGGGCCACTTTCCCCCATGCTGGGTCCCTGCACACAGACTCTGCATGTGCATCCTAGCAGCTGCGACTCCTCCGCTCGGCCACGAGCTCAGGGTGGGCCATCCCCACCAGCAACCGAGCAGCAACCTTCAAGGACAGGCCCTTCTGCCTGGGGCTGCCCCAGGAAGGAAGCGCCAGAGACAGGAACAGCACCCAGAGCCCTGCAGCCCCGCACGACACGTTGGGATCTCAGCCCCACGCGACAGCCACGACTGCCCGTGCAAGCTCCAGTCTGCTCTCCTCTCCAGCACAGCAGGTCTGCCTGCTTTGCAGGGCTACATTCTGAGTTCCTTCTGCACGTGACAACCCGCAAGAAAGCGCTCCTGAAGGCCTTACCCTGTGTGTGTGTCCTGTATGTAGGACATGTGGCCTTCTGCTGACCGCCGTGGCAAAGCCTCCAGGAGTCCATCTCTGCTTCCCCCTTGCTATGGCTCAGCCCAGTCAGGGGGTAGGAGAGGAGGAATGTTCCTCTGCAATCTCCTGTTTGGCACTCCAGCACACAGCCTGCAGCACAATGCCACAAGCACCCCTCGCCTTCTCCTTGGCAGGACAAAGCAGCTCCTCCAAAGCACAGCAGAGGTGAGAGCAGCCTCCAGCACCTGCACTCACCGCAGCCTCGCAAGGGTGTGCGGGGAGAGGCCGGGCGCAGCGGGGGACGTGTCACCCTGCTGCCGACCGTGTCACAGAGGAGCTGCAGTGACCCCGGCCCTGCCAGCTGTTGCCCCACAAAGGGCAGGGTGGATGCACGGGGCCACTCAGGGAGCTGACCCCAAGGGGAGCGTAGGGCTGGGAGATGCACAGGAGGGTTTGCAGAGCACCCTGGGGCACGGATGCCCCTCCTGTCCCCAGATATGGGGCCACTGGGCAACGATTGCTGTGGGGGAAGGCGGGGACTTGGCCGCATTGCCCATCTCCTGGATTCCAGGAGAAAAGCCTGGGATAACTCTGGTCAGAAGGGACCTCAGGAGGTCTCTTGTCCCTCCTGCTGCTCCAAGCAGTATGAGACCAGCTGCCCCCAGGCTCTCAGGAAATCCACAGCTTCCGAGCCGTCCTGTGGGAGCCTCTGGCACACTGGAGGCACAGGGTGATTTCCTGCCTTTGGGGAGGAAGTTGCAAGCATCTCATGTTTCCCAGGCCCCACGGCAGGTGTTCTGTGCGCTCCGGCCTCTGAGGGACTCAGCTATGCCCTGTCAGAGCGGTGTCATGCTGAAGGACAGCATGAGGCCTGCACGCCGAGTGGTCAGCACGAAGCCCCTGCCCAGAGGCGGCTCTGAGGTGGCCTGGGCAGGGCCTGCAGTGTAGGCAGTGCAGTCCCTGCATGCCCAAGAGCAGCCCCAGGGAGGGAGAGTGACCAGGGCGGGTGTCCTAACCAGGGTGTGGCGGGTCACTCAGCCAGTCAGGTAGCGGCAGTTGGTGCAGACAGGTTGTGCAGGCAGGGAGGGAGCAGGTCTGCTCCCAGCTCAGGGTGGGAATCCTCCCCTCAGCCATTACCCTCAGGGAGGAACCAGCCCCAACCCTGGTGCCTACTGGGCAGAGAGGCAGCACGAGGAGGGCTGTGGGCACACACACTGAGATGTCCCCAACACGTGCAGCAGTCCAGGTCTCTGGCTCCCCCGAGTGTCTGAGCTTGTCAATGTTATCAAGGGGTTGAACATACAATAGCTGCAATATTATAGATATAGATACAATATTATGTCACATGCCCCTTATCATCACAAACAGTGCACCAGGGGAACGCTCTTAGTCCACCTGAGGATCTTGGCAATAAGATGTCAAGAGAAGCCTGAAGTCCATCAAAAGGGACTTCAGGGCATTGCGGACATCAGCTGCAGGAGCAGGTGCGTGGGTGCTTTTCTCCTCTATCCCCTCAGTGTTAGGGAAGGACGGTGAGAGGAAGAGGAAAACCCACCTGCTCAACACATGCCTAAGAGGCTGGTGTCAGTGGTCAAAATTGGGGATTTTGGACCAGGCGGTACTCTTTAGGGCACCAAGCCTCCGGGCCATAGACAGAGTTGACCTTTCTTTCCAGGGGAAAGTATCTTCACCCAGATTTAGCAGGGCTCACTGAGAGGGCTTTAAACTAGGTATGAAGGGGGAGGCGTCTAAGACTGGCATCACTAGGGATGAGCCCTGGGGCAGCATGCCGGGGTTGGGAAAGAGCTCAGTAGCCCCAGCAGAAGAGCATCTACACCAACGCATGCAGCATGGGCAACAAACAGGAGGAGCTAGAGGCCGTAACACGTCAGGAAACATCACCTGGTCTGCCAGGATGTTGCCTGGGGACAATGGAAAGTGGCAAGGGAGCCTGCAGTCCTGCCCTGGAGATTAGTGGTTTGTTCAGAGCTCAGGTTTCATCTTAAAAGAGCCCCAGCATTGCTAGCTGCATCCTGTGGCGCTTAGTGGGACTGAGGTCCACTGGAAGAAGGTTCTGAAGCAAAATGTGAAGGGGAAATGTTAGTCGAGTCAGTCCTGCAAGATATTAATTGCCGATGTGAGGTTTCCTTTTCTCTCTGTAGAGCAGCTTCAAAAGGCCCTGGTCTGCTAATTCCTGCTGGCCTCCAAGTGATGCTCTTTTTTGTCTTTTAAGTAGCCTGGATAACTCAGTTGGGAGAGCATCAAACTTTTAATCTGAGGGGATCAGGGTTCTAGCGCCTGTTCAGGAGATGGCCTTCCTCTTTACTCACGGCTTTATCCTTTCCCCAGGAAGAGGAAAGAATTACCAAAATGGATGGGAAAATAAAATATTACACTCTGCTTTCAACTCCTGCCTCCCACAAAAGAGGCAATCTCTCTCCCTTCTCAAGGAGGAAAGCAGCTCAGATGCAGAGCTACCTTTCTTCCCAGACTGTTCTGTCTCTCTTAGGCAATCTGCTACTCATTGGGCAGACACCAGCTGCTCAGCTCTCCTAGGCAGTGTCTTAAGAGAGTTAACTGTTTTGCACAGCACCAGAACTCCTGGTCTTTGGTGTCCTTCAGAACTGCAGCTGTGGAGGAGAGCTGGAGGATACCAGGCATGGGACTTTGTTTTCACTGACGGTCCTGATCCATTCCCATGCACATCCCACTCCAAAGGAGATCCCAGCCATGTGCTGATTTCAACCCCTACCCTTCCTCAATTGCACCACGCTCTGCCCTAAGTAAGGTTCCTTCCAGCTTCTCACAGATGCAGAAGCTCCCACATCCCCCTGCCCTTGCCTTTGGACTGGACTCCTGGAGCTCAGTGAGCTCTCGCCATCACCTACCCACCTTGCCATCCTGGCTGTCCTTTCCCTGCTGTGCAGAACGCTTAATCCATACCCCACTCCAAGCCATCGCTCTGATGGATACCTGCTGCCCACCCGGGTCTAAAACCTTGCATCTTCTAACACCTTGCAACAAGCAGTCCCTACCGTTCATATGGGCGACAGAGACTCTCCCATTGCTCCCTGTCTTTGGGGAGAAATCTTCCACTCTTGGAAGGCTGAATTTCCTTCACACGCCATCATTTCTGCCTGTCAGTGCTGCTCCCAAGCTCCCTTGGCCTCCTTGGTACCCCATGGTAGGAGCGTGCTCGGTGTACCGAGTTCATGAGAACACAGAGTTGGAATCAACAGGAAGGACTTGATATAATTCAAGATCAGGTGTAAGGGGGGTGCTCTGCAAAGCAAGCACAACCTAAGGAATTACCTTCTTCTATTTATGTGGAGATGATTATGATATATTCTCTTTGCTCGTGTATGATTGATTTATTGATATGATTTCTTATATATATAACTGATGGGCTATATGTTAGCCCCATTGTTCATCAAGATATTAACTGTTGATCTTGCATTCTCCTTCTCTGTCTCTCTGTAGAGCTGCTTAGAGAGCCCCTTCTCTGATAGTTAGGGCTGGCTCTGGAAAGAGGCTCTTCTTGGCTTCTCTGGGAGCCTGGAGAGCTCAGCCTGGAAAGCATCAGACTTTTAATCTGAGGGGCCAGGGTTCAAGCCCCTCTGCAGGCAACAGCCTTCCTCTTCACTCAGCGGTGGCACTGCCCAAACCGAAGGACTAAACTCTTCTTTGCTTCCATTACCTGCTTGGTACCAGGCGCAGAAGAGCCAGTCTTTCTCTCTCCTTCCTCAAGGATGAAACCAACAGAAGCAGCTTGGACACAGAGCTGCCTTTCTTCTTTGGCTGCTCCCTCTCTGTCTCACCCAGAGAGCTCTGAGCTGCTGCTCCCGGCAGGCGGGAGTGCCTGGAGGATGTCTCGCAGCTCCTGGGAGCACCTTTCTGGACAAGGTTGTTCCGTGGCAATGGCAGTGCTTGCAAAGTGCTGGAAACTCCTGGCTGCGTTGTCCAGGAGTATCTGGCACGACACCTCCTGGCATGCTGCGGTGCACAACGTGGCTGCCCAAGGCCCAGAAGAGAAGCCTGCACCTCCCACACCCGGCTCTACAGGGAATGGGCCCTGATCTGCCTCCTGGCACCTCTCAGCTCCTCCCCATGACTTCCCGTTTTGCAAGAGACCAAAGGAAGATCTCTGGGATGCAACTAAAACAGGAAAACACAAACCATGGGAAGAAGCCAAGGCCAGGTGGGGGCCAACAAGGACAATGCCGAGGAAGCAGATGGACTCCTTGGTGCCACATCTGGGGACCAAAGGAGGATGCTGTGTGGGACAAGGACCACCAGGAGTGAAACCAAGGGCTATGGGAAACACCTAAAAGCCAAGTGGGCCATGTGAGAAGCCCAATGGCTTCACCAAAGGGAGAACTTGGAGGCCTGTGTGAGGGCTCCTAAGGGTAAACATGCAGCCTGAAATATGGGATCTGGACTGTCCAGGTAGCAATCGTCAGGGCAAATCACCTCAGACTCAACACTCTGAGGGAAGGAAAAGACTCTCTAGTTGGAAAAGGGAGAGCCAAACAGCAAAGATCTCCAGCTACTCTGGATGTCGATGCTGCTTCTCTCCATTTCTTTTTCAGTGTCCAACAGACACTCTGAAAACATGAGGAATGTGTGTCCAGTGGCCCTGGGGCTTGCTGGTGGTGAACGGTGGCAGCAGCAGCAACGACAACTTCTCTGTTTGAGACCTGCCCAGGGCCTGTGTGCAGAGTCCCACTTGTGCCCGCAGCCTCTTCAATTCAGGCTGGGGTCAAGGTCCTTGCTCGGGACATCAGAGAGGCCTCTGGCCTTGGGGTCCAACCCAGTAAATCCCATGTGGCAAGAAGCCAGAGGATGCTGTATCCAGCCCCATGGTTCTGGGCTTTGGAGGCTTGTCAGCGCTGAGGGGCACCACTCCTTGTGTGTCCCTGGTTTTTCCTGCAGCTGCAATACTCAGCACATGCTCAGCCTTCCCACTTTGCCCTCTGCCTTTTTATTCTTTTGGCTGTTGCAGAACTGCAGAGTGGGATCATTTTCTCCTCTGCTTATTCCTTTTTGCAGTGGAGACGTTTCTTGCTTGCCAGCTGTTCTTTCTGGCAGCTTCTCTTTGGACGGGCATCCCGAGGTGGGAACTGGTAGAAGTCAGGATCGATGTCTGGCAGCATTTCAGTACTTGGTTGAAGCTGAAGCACAAAGAACACAAAACATTGCACATTGCCTCCAGCCTTCCTCCAACCCCTGGAAATGGAGTGCTAGAGAAGCCAGCACTGCAGCCCCTCTGCAGCCCCACAGTTAATTTTGCTGCTCTGGCCTCAGGCCTGCCAGGGACAACAGCGCCCCTGGGGCAGGAACTCTGCAGTCATAGCTGGAGCACCGGGAAGAGCCTCAACGTCCACAGGGGAACGTGTGAGGCTGAGCATTGCAGCAGTCTCCCTCCAGCCCTTCCCTCTCAGTCTGAGATCCATGCAGGCCTCAGGAACAAGGGTAAGGAGCAGCCCTGCCAAGGGGAGGAGCAGCCCCTCTGCTGTGAGACCTTGCTGAGGATTCATCAGGTCAGGCCAAATGAGCGAAAGCGCATCTTCTAGCCCTGGCCTTCACCCTTAGCATCAGTGCCCACGGCCACCTTGCTGCTCCTCCAACAACTGCCATCCTAGAAATGGCTACTTTATCACACGGGGTCTTTTCTTGGCCAGGGACCCCATTCCTCGCATTTTGCAGCCTGTTCCACACACTGCTTGGAAGCAACTCCACTGCGCTGACAAAGACCTTTCCAGCTTGGGAAGTGCCTTTGCCTTTCCTAAAAAGAGTTCTTACCTCATCCACTCTGATCCATATAAGGTTCTGCCTTCTTTCCATTTCAAGAGCCACCAGTTCATTGATATATCTTCCCCGAGGTCTTGCCCAAGTTTTCAAGGGACCCTGTTAAAGAAGGGAACCCAAGAGCATGCATTTAGTCAGAGAGGCCACCAGGAGGAGGATGCTGAGCAGCTTGGAAGGCATGGGTTGACTGCAGATGGGGAAGAAGTCCAGTTAAATAACACACTTGTAGAAACAGACCTTATTGTTAAGGCTAATACCACTGACCATGCCAGTAGGGCATGAGCTCAGACCTCTGTCCCTGCACTGGGTCTCAGCCCAGGTGGCTCAAGCCACTTGGCTTGTGTCAGTCTCCATGACATGCCCCAAAGCCAGAGGTTTCTCCAACTATTTCTCCCACATGTTCCCCCTTGCAGTACCTCCAGCCTTTTGACCCCTTCCTTCTGAGTTCGAGGTTTCACAGCTGGGATCTCTGGGAGCCCTTTCTGATGCCCCTTTTCCCGGAAGGAATCCCAGCGATTGCGTTGGTCCCTCTGCTGGCTCAGGTCCCGTATTGCCTGGAGGGCCGCAGGAATCAAGAACAGGCAGTATTCGGTTGTTGGTTTGTTGAGGGGGAGGCTGTGCTACTTTTACCCCTTTTCCGGAGGCTTTTTGGTAGAAGGGGTTTTCTGTCAAACACATCAGGGCATAGGGTGAAAAGCCCCTTTCCCATTACCACTTTGAAGGACCTCCAGGCCATACTGCAGTGTTACAAAGAGCACACATGACGGGCTCTTTTCCAAGCCAGTGTTCACCTAACTGGCCTTCTCTACTAGGACAAGGGACACAGTCATTGCACACCTCCACCCCGCGTACCTGTCTGTCTCTCTGATGCCTGTCACAAAGGACAGGTTTGGTTGAGTCCTTGGCTGGCAGAGATGGTTCCTGCTTGCCATTGCCTTTCTTCAAGGAGCCCTCTGGGATTGCAGGCAGCCGGCTGAAATGCACAGCAGCAGACTTGGCATGAGCTCCACAGTAGCTTGCTCTCCACATTGGGCTCACAAGCTCTGCCCATGCTGCTGCAGCAGAAGCCAATCGTGCAGCAGAGTTATGTGGAATGGATTAGTTGGGCTCAAATGAAAGCAGAAACAGAGGGAGAGCCCTGAACTGTTCCACTCCCAGATGGTGTGATCATGGTCAAGAGGAAGCCAGGATGTCCTCTCTCCCTTGATGGGATGGGGCAACCCATTCCCTTCCCTTGGCAATGGCCTTCAGCTCAGACAAGCACTAGCACCACTCAAGAGCTACTTGAGAGCCTTTGGAACCCTCAGAACTCTCATGAACATGCCTATGGATCTGGATTCAAAAGATGGCTTGAGCTGCCCTCAAAAAGCTGTGTCCTGGAAGCAGAGCCCAAAGAGAAACGCAAGCAAGACAAGGGAGTGCCACAAAAAGCCACTACACGCTTGCCATGCAGCAAGTGCGTTGCTGCCCTGTGCTCGTAGCTCCTCAAAGCTGATGCAGACAGTTGTGCTCACAGGACACCTCTCCCTCAAACCACAACAGCACGGCCTCATCCGCATCCTTCCAACAAGAGACTCACCCCACAGTGGGCTTCTTCCTTGGCTCCGTTGCTGCCTTTGCCTGCTCTGCAGGAAGATCTTTTGGGACTCCTTTAGCTGGTCCGTACTCTGAAAGAGACCCCTTGTTGGGAGGTATCCTAAGAAAGTCTCTTTGGGGGGATCATTTCACAGCAGAGGAGCAGCCAGTGTGCTCCCTGTAACTGCTCCCACAGGCAGGACTTTGTCACACACACCCTCAAGAGAGTCATTCTGGCATTGCCAGTCTTGAAAGGACAAGGAACTTTTAGCGCAGGTTGGCAGCCGTGCCCACCCGCACAACGGGAAAACCGACACAGCTCCGGAAGGAGTCACTGTTACATTACCTTTCTTGACCATGCGATTGCCCACATCTTCCTTGGTCACTTTCTTTGCTTCAGTGGGCTTTGCAGTGCCCTTCACAGAAGGTATGACGGTGCTCCTGCGAGGCCCGACCTGAAGCTGAAAGCTGCAAAGAGAATGGAGAGAGCAGGTTGAGGGAGGAACACAGGCAGTCCCGAGTACAGCAAAGCAAGCGTGGGCTGCAGGCCCTTGGAAGAGTTGGTCTCCAGGGAATGCAGGAGTCAAGAAGCTCTTGCAAGTCAGGCAGGGGCTACTGAGGCAGAGCTACTCACTGTGGAAAGATGATGATGCGGCCAGACTGGGTGTGGGAGGCAGCAGTCTCGGTGCCCAAGAGCAAAGAGCCCTTCATCTCTGGCATCTGCAGCAGGGACAGGGACAAGTGAGAGGATGCCAAGGAAATGCCTGCCTTGCCCACAAGGGCCATGAACCTCACTTCTCAACTCAGCGGGCAGTGAAGGACGGGAAGGAGGGTAGGAAGTACCAGGGACGCCTGCCCATTTCTTGCCCAATTTCCCAAAGGCTGCAAGGAGGGATGTCCGGAGCCAGGGAAAAATTGGAAAACTTACGCTGAGAAGAGCTGTTAGCAGCATCTCATTCCCATTCAGCTTTTTGAGAAAGTCTATGTGAAACTTCATTTTCACGGCTTTCCCTTGGATAAGGAGCATGCCAATGTCCTTGAGGACAAAGGCAACGTTCTCCTCGTTCTTTATGTAATGATGGAAAAGATGCAGGGTCTCTTGCATGCTCTCTTGGGTTTTCTTCCTCGAGGCCACCTCCTCCAAGCCTAAGTCCGCATACTTCAGCGGCTCAATTTGTTTCTCATCTAGCAAACAAAAACAGACAACAAAACTCAGAGGACAATGAAGAAGCTGAAGCCAAGCTTGAGCTGCCCCCAAGCTCTCAGGCAATCCACAGCTTCCGAGCTGTCCTGTGGGAGCCTCAGGGAGGCACAAGGGCATTTCCTGCCTTTGGGGAATAAGTTGCAGGCACCCTGTGTGTCCCAGGCCCCAGGCAAGGCGCACTCTGGCCTCCGGGGGACTCAGCGGGGCCACGTCAGAGGGGCGTCATGCTGAAGGACAACGCAAGGCCTGCACCACAGGTCTTAGGGTTATTCCGCTTGCTCATTGCCCCACAGACCCTCAGAAGGCCCCAGCGGCAGCAGCTGCTGCCTGAGCTCTTGGTGCCAGAGCGCTGTCCCTGGGCAGGCCCGGACTGTTGTTCCCAGTGAAGAGATGATGGGTTCATGAGAGGGAAACAAATCACGGCAAAGGCAGCCCCCCAGCTCGCAGCGTGTCACCAAGGGCAGGAAAAGTCTGCGTCTGTCCCCTTACCAAAATCAGGTGATTTGTCCTGCCTCAGGCCATAAAGCTCTGCAAATGCCTTTGCAAAGTGAAACCTGGGTCTCCGAAGAGTGAAAACGGTCTTTCCTCCATTCTCAAAATCCGATAGGAGGATATCAAACGTCCCAAAATTGGGAATTCGGACACCCTGGAAACAAAGCAGAAGTCAAAGGAGCCCTAGAAAGAGTTCTGCAGAGGGAAGCATTAACTCATGTGTCACCAGAGCACAGAGAGAGGCCTTTGTGCCTGGGCTGCTCCTGCTGCACAGAGGCAAAGATGGGAACTATGGAAAGCTCCGGAGAAGACCTGGAGATTCCAGATCTCTCCCTTTCTCCTTACTCTCCCTGAGAGGAAGATGTGATGATGGAAAAGCCAAGCAAGCCTCCTCGGTGGCTAAGAAACAACGGGCTGCCAACAATCGGACACCCCCAAAGCACGTCCCAGCTTCCTGTGCGGCCTCGGCGCTCTAGCCATGGGCCCCAGGGAAGGACCAGAAGGTTCCCACCGCTTTCCCCCATGGGGCCAGGCTTGAGAGTTTACCCGCCTGACAGAAGGGCTGCAGTGTCCTTCTAGGGTAGGATTTCTGCTTTTGGAGGAGGGAAGGAATAATCGCACTCCCTTGCACAGCAGTGCCAGAAGGCCCAAAAGCCTTGAGGGAGGAAGGGGAAGGGGAGCACCCAAGACCCACCTTGTTCCTCAGCAGCTGCAGGATGACGTACTCAGACACACATTCCCAGATCGTGAGCACGTCTGGAAGGAAAGGCAAGGAGACATCGTGCTCTAAGTCTACAAGCTCGCAATCACTCTGCCCTTTGCAAAGCAAGGAGACAGGGAGTGCAGATGCAATCGCCCCTTGCTTTAATCCCATCCCAAAGCCAACATCCAGGAAAGGAGCTGGCATGTTTAGGCTTTCACTCCAGACTCTAGCCTTTCCTTAGACACCAGGAGAGGTCAGAGCTGAAAGATCAGAGGCATGAGACAAGCAGGGCACGAGGACACGCTGCCGTCTCACATGCACAGCGGGAAGGTGCCTCCGAGCTCCAAGCCAATGCTGCCACCCAAGAAGGAAAGCAGAGCCAGGGACACGTCCAAGGACTCCTGCCTAACAAAGCCTTGCCAGCAGTCTCTGCAGCGCCTGGCCAGGGCTGCACGACCCCTCCGCCTTCTGCAACCACTCCGTGGGGAAACTTGGCAATGGTTCCGCACCCTAGTGAGGGGATGGGGCTGGGCCCACGTGAGTCTCGGGGCACCTGCCAGTGCCTTTCCCGCAGGGGCCACTTTCCCCCATGCTGGGTCCCTGCACACAGACTCTGCATGTGCATCCTAGCAGCTGCGACTCCTCCGCTCGGCCACGAGCTCAGGGTGGGCCATCCCCACCAGCAACCGAGCAGCAACCTTCAAGGACAGGCCCTTCTGCCTGGGGCTGCCCCAGGAAGGAAGCGCCAGAGACAGGAACAGCACCCAGAGCCCTGCAGCCCCGCACGACACGTTGGGATCTCAGCCCCACGCGACAGCCACGACTGCCCGTGCAAGCTCCAGTCTGCTCTCCTCTCCAGCACAGCAGGTCTGCCTGCTTTGCAGGGCTACATTCTGAGTTCCTTCTGCACGTGACAACCCGCAAGAAAGAGCTCCTGAAGGCCTTACCCTGTGTGTGTGTCCTGTATGTAGGACATGTGGCCTTCTGCTGACCGCCGTGGCAAAGCCTCCAGGAGTCCATCTCTGCTTCCCCCTCGCTATGGCTCAGCCCAGTCAGGGGGTAGGAGAGGAGGAATGTTCCTCTGCAATCTCCTGTTTGGCACTCCAGCACACAGCCTGCAGCACAATGCCACAAGCACCCCTCGCCTTCTCCTTGGCAGGACAAAGCAGCTCCTCCAAAGCACAGCAGAGGTGAGAGCAGCCTCCAGCACCTGCACTCACCGCAGCCTCGCAAGGGTGTGCGGGGAGAGGCCGGGCGCAGCGGGGGACGTGTCACCCTGCTGCCGACCGTGTCACAGAGGAGCTGCAGTGACCCCGGCCCTGCCAGCTGTTGCCCCACAAAGGGCAGGGTGGATGCACGGGGCCACTCAGGGAGCTGACCCCAAGGGGAGCGTAGGGCTGGGAGATGCACAGGAGGGTTTGCAGAGCACCCTGGGGCACGGATGCCCCTCCTGTCCCCAGATATGGGGCCACTGGGCAACGATTGCTGTGGGGGAAGGCGGGGACTTGGCCGCATTGCCCATCTCCTGGATTCCAGGAGAAAAGCCTGGGATAACTCTGGTCAGAAGGGACCTCAGGAGGTCTCTTGTCCCTCCTGCTGCTCCAAGCAGTATGAGACCAGCTGCCCCCAGGCTCTCAGGAAATCCACAGCTTCCGAGCCGTCCTGTGGGAGCCTCTGGCACACTGGAGGCACAGGGTGATTTCCTGCCTTTGGGGAGGAAGTTGCAAGCATCTCATGTTTCCCAGGCCCCACGGCAGGTGTTCTGTGCGCTCCGGCCTCTGAGGGACTCAGCTATGCCCTGTCAGAGCGGTGTCATGCTGAAGGACAGCATGAGGCCTGCACGCCGAGTGGTCAGCACGAAGCCCCTGCCCAGAGGCGGCTCTGAGGTGGCCTGGGCAGGGCCTGCAGTGCAGGCAGTGCAGTCCCTGCATGCCCAAGAGCAGCCCCAGGGAGGGAGAGTGACCAGGGCGGGTGCCCTAACCAGGGTGTGGTGGGTCACTCAGCCAGTCAGGTAGCGGCAGTTGGTGCAGACAGGTTGTGCAGGCAGGGAGGGAGCAGGTCTGCTCCCAGCTCAGGGGGGGAATCCTCCCCTCAGCCATTACCCTCAGGGAGGAACCAGCCCCAACCCTGGTGCCTACTGGGCAGAGAGGCAGCACGAGGAGGGCTGTGGGCACACACACTGAGATGTCCCCAACACGTGCAGCAGTCCAGGTCTCTGGCTCCCCCGAGTGTCTGAGCTTGTCAATGTTATCAAGGGGTTGAACATACAATAGCTGCAATATTATAGATATAGATACAATATTATGTCACATGCCCCTTATCATCACAAACAGTGCACCAGGGGAACGCTCTTAGTCCACCTGAGGATCTTGGCAATAAGATGTCAAGAGAAGCCTGAAGTCCATCAAAAGGGACTTCAGGGCATTGCGGACATCAGCTGCAGGAGCAGGTGCGTGGGTGCTTTTCTCCTCTATCCCCTCAGTGTTAGGGAAGGACGGTGAGAGGAAGAGGAAAACCCACCTGCTCAACACATGCCTAAGAGGCTGGTGTCAGTGGTCAAAATTGGGGATTTTGGACCAGGCGGTACTCTTTAGGGCACCAAGCCTCCGGGCCATAGACAGAGTTGACCTTTCTTTCCAGGGGAAAGTATCTTCACCCAGATTTAGCAGGGCTCACTGAGAGGGCTTTAAACTAGGTATGAAGGGGGAGGCGTCTAAGACTGGCATCACTAGGGATGAGCCCTGGGGCAGCATGCCGGGGTTGGGAAAGAGCTCAGTAGCCCCAGCAGAAGAGCATCTACACCAACGCATGCAGCATGGGCAACAAACAGGAGGAGCTAGAGGCCGTAACACGTCAGGAAACATCACCTGGTCTGCCAGGATGTTGCCTGGGGACAATGGAAAGTGGCAAGGGAGCCTGCAGTCCTGCCCTGGAGATTAGTGGTTTGTTCAGAGCTCAGGTTTCACCTTAAAAGAGCCCCAGCATTGCTAGCTGCATCCTGTGGCGCTTAGTGGGACTGAGGTCCACTGGAAGAAGGTTCTGAAGCAAAATGTGAAGGGGAAATGTTAGTCGAGTCAGTCCTGCAAGATATTAATTGCCGATGTGAGGTTTCCTTTTCTCTCTGTAGAGCAGCTTCAAAAGGCCCTGGTCTGCTAATTCCTGCTGGCCTCCAAGTGATGCTCTTTTTTGTCTTTTAAGTAGCCTGGATAACTCAGTTGGGAGAGCATCAAACTTTTAATCTGAGGGGATCAGGGTTCTAGCGCCTGTTCAGGAGATGGCCTTCCTCTTTACTCACGGCTTTATCCTTTCCCCAGGAAGAGGAAAGAATTACCAAAATGGATGGGAAAATAAAATATTACACTCTGCTTTCAACTCCTGCCTCCCACAAAAGAGGCAATCTCTCTCCCTTCTCAAGGAGGAAAGCAGCTCAGATGCAGAGCTACCTTTCTTCCCAGACTGTTCTGTCTCTCTTAGGCAATCTGCTACTCATTGGGCAGACACCAGCTGCTCAGCTCTCCTAGGCAGTGTCTTAAGAGAGTTAACTGTTTTGCACAGCACCAGAACTCCTGGTCTTTGGTGTCCTTCAGAACTGCAGCTGTGGAGGAGAGCTGGAGGATACCAGGCATGGGACTTTGTTTTCACTGACGGTCCTGATCCATTCCCATGCACATCCCACTCCAAAGGAGATCCCAGCCATGTGCTGATTTCAACCCCTACCCTTCCTCAATTGCACCACGCTCTGCCCTAAGTAAGGTTCCTTCCAGCTTCTCACAGATGCAGAAGCTCCCACATCCCCCTGCCCTTGCCTTTGGACTGGACTCCTGGAGCTCAGTGAGCTCTCGCCATCACCTACCCACCTTGCCATCCTGGCTGTCCTTTCCCTGCTGTGCAGAACGCTTAATCCATACCCCACTCCAAGCCATCGCTCTGATGGATACCTGCTGCCCACCCGGGTCTAAAACCTTGCATCTTCTAACACCTTGCAACAAGCAGTCCCTACCGTTCATATGGGCGACAGAGACTCTCCCATTGCTCCCTGTCTTTGGGGAGAAATCTTCCACTCTTGGAAGGCTGAATTTCCTTCACACGCCATCATTTCTGCCTGTCAGTGCTGCTCCCAAGCTCCCTTGGCCTCCTTGGTACCCCATGGTAGGAGCGTGCTCGGTGTACCGAGTTCATGAGAACACAGAGTTGGAATCAACAGGAAGGACTTGATATAATTCAAGATCAGGTGTAAGGGGGGTGCTCTGCAAAGCAAGCACAACCTAAGGAATTACCTTCTTCTATTTATGTGGAGATGATTATGATATATTCTCTTTGCTCGTGTATGATTGATTTATTGATATGATTTCTTATATATATAACTGATGGGCTATATGTTAGCCCCATTGTTCATCAAGATATTAACTGTTGATCTTGCATTCTCCTTCTCTGTCTCTCTGTAGAGCTGCTTAGAGAGCCCCTTCTCTGATAGTTAGGGCTGGCTCTGGAAAGAGGCTCTTCTTGGCTTCTCTGGGAGCCTGGAGAGCTCAGCCTGGAAAGCATCAGACTTTTAATCTGAGGGGCCAGGGTTCAAGCCCCTCTGCAGGCAACAGCCTTCCTCTTCACTCAGCGGTGGCACTGCCCAAACCGAAGGACTAAACTCTTCTTTGCTTCCATTACCTGCTTGGTACCAGGCGCAGAAGAGCCAGTCTTTCTCTCTCCTTCCTCAAGGATGAAACCAAGAGAAGCAGCTTAGACACAGAGCTGCCTTTCTTCTTTGGCTGCTCCCTCTCTGTCTCACCCAGAGAGCTCTGAGCTGCTGCTCCCGGCAGGCGGGAGTGCCTGGAGGATGTCTCGCAGCTCCTGGGAGCACCTTTCTGGACAAGGTTGTTCCGTGGCAATGGCAGTGCTTGCAAAGTGCTGGAAACTCCTGGCTGCGTTGTCCAGGAGTATCTGGCACGACACCTCCTGGCATGCTGCGGTGCACAACGTGGCTGCCCAAGGCCCAGAAGAGAAGCCTGCACCTCCCACACCCGGCTCTACAGGGAATGGGCCCTGATCTGCCTCCTGGCACCTCTCAGCTCCTCCCCATGACTTCCCGTTTTGCAAGAGACCAAAGGAAGATCTCTGGGATGCAACTAAAACAGGAAAACACAAACCATGGGAAGAAGCCAAGGCCAGGTGGGGGCCAACAAGGACAATGCCGAGGAAGCAGATGGACTCCTTGGTGCCACATCTGGGGACCAAAGGAGGATGCTGTGTGGGACAAGGACCACCAGGAGTGAAACCAAGGGCTATGGGAAACACCTAAAAGCCAAGTGGGCCATGTGAGAAGCCCAATGGCTTCACCAAAGGGAGAACTTGGAGGCCTGTGTGAGGGCTCCTAAGGGTAAACATGCAGCCTGAAATATGGGATCTGGACTGTCCAGGTAGCAATCGTCAGGGCAAATCACCTCAGACTCAACACTCTGAGGGAAGGAAAAGACTCTCTAGTTGGAAAAGGGAGAGCCAAACAGCAAAGATCTCCAGCTACTCTGGATGTCGATGCTGCTTCTCTCCATTTCTTTTTCAGTGTCCAACAGACACTCTGAAAACATGAGGAATGTGTGTCCAGTGGCCCTGGGGCTTGCTGGTGGTGAACGGTGGCAGCAGCAGCAACGACAACTTCTCTGTTTGAGACCTGCCCAGGGCCTGTGTGCAGAGTCCCACTTGTGCCCGCAGCCTCTTCAATTCAGGCTGGGGTCAAGGTCCTTGCTCGGGGCATCAGAGAGGCCTCTGGCCTTGGGGTCCAACCCAGTAAATCCCATGTGGCAAGAAGCCAGAGGATGCTGTATCCAGCCCCATGGTTCTGGGCTTTGGAGGCTTGTCAGCGCTGAGGGGCACCACTCCTTGTGTGTCCCTGGTTTTTCCTGCAGCTGCAATACTCAGCACATGCTCAGCCTTCCCACTTTGCCCTCTGCCTTTTTATTCTTTTGGCTGTTGCAGAACTGCAGAGTGGGATCATTTTCTCCTCTGCTTATTCCTTTTTGCAGTGGAGACGTTTCTTGCTTGCCAGCTGTTCTTTCTGGCAGCTTCTCTTTGGACGGGCATCCCGAGGTGGGAACTGGTAGAAGTCAGGATCGATGTCTGGCAGCATTTCAGTACTTGGTTGAAGCTGAAGCACAAAGAACACAAAACATTGCACATTGCCTCCAGCCTTCCTCCAACCCCTGGAAATGGAGTGCTAGAGAAGCCAGCACTGCAGCCCCTCTGCAGCCCCACAGTTAATTTTGCTGCTCTGGCCTCAGGCCTGCCAGGGACAACAGCGCCCCTGGGGCAGGAACTCTGCAGTCATAGCTGGAGCACCGGGAAGAGCCTCAACGTCCACAGGGGAACGTGTGAGGCTGAGCATTGCAGCAGTCTCCCTCCAGCCCTTCCCTCTCAGTCTGAGATCCATGCAGGCCTCAGGAACAAGGGTAAGGAGCAGCCCTGCCAAGGGGAGGAGCAGCCCCTCTGCTGTGAGACCTTGCTGAGGATTCATCAGGTCAGGCCAAATGAGCGAGAGCGCATCTTCTAGCCCTGGCCTTCACCCTTAGCATCAGTGCCCACGGCCACCTTGCTGCTCCTCCAACAACTGCCATCCTAGAAATGGCTACTTTATCACACGGGGTCTTTTCTTGGCCAGGGACCCCATTCCTCGCATTTTGCAGCCTGTTCCACACACTGCTTGGAAGCAACTCCACTGCGCTGACAAAGACCTTTCCAGCTTGGGAAGTGCCTTTGCCTTTCCTAAAAAGAGTTCTTACCTCATCCACTCTGATCCATATAAGGTTCTGCCTTCTTTCCATTTCAAGAGCCACCAGTTCATTGATATATCTTCCCCGAGGTCTTGCCCAAGTTTTCAAGGGACCCTGTTAAAGAAGGGAACCCAAGAGCATGCATTTAGTCAGAGAGGCCACCAGGAGGAGGATGCTGAGCAGCTTGGAAGGCATGGGTTGACTGCAGATGGGGAAGAAGTCCAGTTAAATAACACACTTGTAGAAACAGACCTTATTGTTAAGGCTAATACCACTGACCATGCCAGTAGGGCATGAGCTCAGACCTCTGTCCCTGCACTGGGTCTCAGCCCAGGTGGCTCAAGCCACTTGGCTTGTGTCAGTCTCCATGACATGCCCCAAAGCCAGAGGTTTCTCCAACTATTTCTCCCACATGTTCCCCCTTGCAGTACCTCCAGCCTTTTGACCCCTTCCTTCTGAGTTCGAGGTTTCACAGCTGGGATCTCTGGGAGCCCTTTCTGATGCCCCTTTTCCCGGAAGGAATCCCAGCGATTGCGTTGGTCCCTCTGCTGGCTCAGGTCCCGTATTGCCTGGAGGGCCGCAGGAATCAAGAACAGGCAGTATTCGGTTGTTGGTTTGTTGAGGGGGAGGCTGTGCTACTTTTACCCCTTTTCCGGAGGCTTTTTGGTAGAAGGGGTTTTCTGTCAAACGCATCAGGGCATAGGGTGAAAAGCCCCTTTCCCATTACCACTTTGAAGGACCTCCAGGCCATACTACAGTGTTACAAAGAGCACACATGACGGGCTCTTTTCCAAGCCAGTGTTCACCTAACTGGCCTTCTCTACTAGGACAAGGGACACAGTCATTGCACACTTCCACCCCGCGTACCTGTCTGTCTCTCTGATGCCTGTCACAAAGGACAGGTTTGGTTGAGTCCTTGGCTGGCAGAGATGGTTCCTGCTTGCCATTGCCTTTCTTCAAGGAGCCCTCTGGGATTGCAGGCAGCCGGCTGAAATGCACAGCAGCAGACTTGGCATGAGCTCCACAGTAGCTTGCTCTCCACATTGGGCTCACAAGCTCTGCCCATGCTGCTGCAGCAGAAGCCAATCGTGCAGCAGAGTTATGTGGAATGGATTAGTTGGGCTCAAATGAAAGCAGAAACAGAGGGAGAGCCCTGAACTGTTCCACTCCCAGATGGTGTGATCATGGTCAAGGGGAGGCCAGGATGTCCTCTCTCCCTTGATGGGATGGGGCAACCCATTCCCTTCCCTTCTCCTGGCAATGGCCTTCAGCTCAGACAAGCACTAGCACCACTCAAGAGCTACTTGAGAGCCTTTGGAACCCTCAGAACTCTCATGAACATGCCTATGGATCTGGATTCAAAAGATGGCTTGAGCTGCCCTCAAAAAGCTGTGTCCTGGAAGCAGAGCCCAAAGAGAAACGCAAGCAAGACAAGGGAGTGCCACAAAAAGCCACTACACGCTTGCCATGCAGCAAGTGCGTTGCTGCCCTGTGCTCGTAGCTCCTCAAAGCTGATGCAGACAGTTGTGCTCACAGGACACCTCTCCCTCAAACCAAACAGCACGGCCTCATCCGCATCCTTCCAACAAGAGACTCACCCCACAGTGGGCTTCTTCCTTGGCTCCGTTGCTGCCTTTGCCTGCTCTGCAGGAAGATCTTTTGGGACTCCTTTAGCTGGTCCGTACTCTGAAAGAGACCCCTTGTTGGGAGGTATCCTAAGAAAGTCTCTTTGGGGGGATCATTTCACAGCAGAGGAGCAGCCAGTGTGCTCCCTGTAACTGCTCCCACAGGCAGGACTTTGTCACACACACCCTCAAGAGAGTCATTCTGGCATTGCCAGTCTTGAAAGGACAAGGAACTTTTAGCGCAGGTTGGCAGCCGTGCCCACCCGTACAACGGGAAAACCGACACAGCTCCGGAAGGAGTCACTGTTACATTACCTTTCTTGACCATGCGATTGCCCACATCTTCCTTGGTCACTTTCTTTGCTTCAGTGGGCTTTGCAGTGCCCTTCACAGGAGGTATGACGGTGCTCCTGCGAGGCCCGACCTGAAGCTGAAAGCTGCAAAGAGAATGGAGAGAGCAGGTTGAGGGAGGAACACAGGCAGTCCCGAGTACAGCAAAGCAAGCGTGGGCTGCAGGCCCTTGGAAGAGTTGGTCTCCAGGGAATGCAGGAGTCAAGAAGCTCTTGCAAGTCAGGCAGGGGCTACTGAGGCAGAGCTACTCACTGTGGAAAGATGATGATGCGGCCAGACTGGGTGTGGGAGGCAGCAGTCTCGGTGCCCAAGAGCAAAGAGCCCTTCATCTCTGGCATCTGCAGCAGGGACAGGGACAAGTGAGAGGATGCCAAGGAAATGCCTGCCTTGCCCACAAGGGCCATGAACCTCACTTCTCAACTCAGCGGGCAGTGAAGGACGGGAAGGAGGGTAGGAAGTACCAGGGACGCCTGCCCATTTCTTGCCCAATTTCCCAAAGGCTGCAAGGAGGGATGTCCGGAGCCAGGGAAAAATTGGAAAACTTACGCTGAGAAGAGCTGTTAGCAGCATCTCATTCCCATTCAGCTTTTTGAGAAAGTCTATGTGAAACTTCATTTTCACGGCTTTCCCTTGGATAAGGAGCATGCCAATGTCCTTGAGGACAAAGGCAACGTTCTCCTCGTTCTTTATGTAATGATGGAAAAGATGCAGGGTCTCTTGCATGCTCTCTTGGGTTTTCTTCCTCGAGGCCACCTCCTCCAAGCCTAAGTCCGCATACTTCAGCGGCTCAATTTGTTTCTCATCTAGCAAACAAAAACAGACAACAAAACTCAGAGGACAATGAAGAAGCTGAAGCCAAGCTTGAGCTGCCCCCAAGCTCTCAGGCAATCCACAGCTTCCGAGCTGTCCTGTGGGAGCCTCAGGGAGGCACAAGGGCATTTCCTGCCTTTGGGGAATAAGTTGCAGGCACCCTGTGTGTCCCAGGCCCCAGGCAAGGCGCACTCTGGCCTGCGGGGGACTCAGCGGGGCCACGTCAGAGGGGCGTCATGCTGAAGGACAACGCAAGGCCTGCACCACAGGTCTTAGGGTTATTCCGCTTGCTCATTGCCCCACAGACCCTCAGAAGGCCCCAGCGGCAGCAGCTGCTGCCTGAGCTCTTGGTGCCAGAGCGCTGTCCCTGGGCAGGCCCGGACTGTTGTTCCCAGTGAAGAGATGATGGGTTCATGAGAGGGAAACAAATCACGGCAAAGGCAGCCCCCAGCTCGCAGCGTGTCACCAAGGGCAGGAAAAGTCTGCGTCTGTCCCCTTACCAAAATCAGGTGATTTGTCCTGCCTCAGGCCATAAAGCTCTGCAAATGCCTTTGCAAAGTGAAACCTGGGTCTCCGAAGAGTGAAAACGGTCTTTCCTCCATTCTCAAAATCCGATAGGAGGATATCAAACGTCCCAAAATTGGGAATTCGGACACCCTGGAAACAAAGCAGAAGTCAAAGGAGCCCTAGAAAGAGTTCTGCAGAGGGAAGCATTAACTCATGTGTCACCAGAGCACAGAGAGAGGCCTTTGTGCCTGGGCTGCTCCTGCTGCACAGAGGCAAAGATGGGAACTATGGAAAGCACCGGAGAAGACCTGGAGATTCCAGATCTCTCCCTTTCTCCTTACTCTCCCTGAGAGGAAGATGTGATGATGGAAAAGCCAAGCAAGCCTCCTCGGTGGCTAAGAAACAACGGGCTGCCAACAATCGGACACCCCCAAAGCACGTCCCAGCTTCCTGTGCGGCCTCGGCGCTCTAGCCATGGGCCCCAGGGAAGGACCAGAAGGTTCCCACTGCTTTCCCCCATGGGGCCAGGCTTGAGAGTTTACCCGCCTGACAGAAGGGCTGCAGTGTCCTTCTAGGGTAGGATTTCTGCTTTTGGAGGAGGGAAGGAATAATCGCACTCCCTTGCACAGCAGTGCCAGAAGGCCCAAAAGCCTTGAGGGAGGAAGGGGAAGGGGAGCACCCAAGACCCACCTTGTTCCTCAGCAGCTGCAGGATGACGTACTCAGACACACATTCCCAGATCGTGAGCACGTCTGGAAGGAAAGGCAAGGAGACATCGTGCTCTAAGTCTACAAGCTCGCAATCACTCTGCCCTTTGCAAAGCAAGGAGACAGGGAGTGCAGATGCAATCGCCCCTTGCTTTAATCCCATCCCAAAGCCAACATCCAGGAAAGGAGCTGGCATGTTTAGGCTTTCACTCCAGACTCTAGCCTTTCCTTAGACACCAGGAGAGGTCAGAGCTGAAAGATCAGAGGCATGAGACAAGCAGGGCACGAGGACACGCTGCCGTCTCACATGCACAGCGGGAAGGTGCCTCCGAGCTCCAAGCCAATGCTGCCACCCAAGAAGGAAAGCAGAGCCAGGGACACGTCCAAGGACTCCTGCCTAACAAAGCCTTGCCAGCAGTCTCTGCAGCGCCTGGCCAGGGCTGCACGACCCCTCCGCCTTCTGCAACCACTCCGTGGGGAAACTTGGCAATGGTTCCGCACCCTAGTGAGGGGATGGGGCTGGGCCCACGTGAGTCTCGGGGCACCTGCCAGTGCCTTTCCCGCAGGGGCCACTTTCCCCCATGCTGGGTCCCTGCACACAGACTCTGCATGTGCATCTGAGCAGCTGCGACTCCTCCGCTCGGCCACGAGCTCAGGGTGGGCCATCCCCACCAGCAACCGAGCAGCAACCTTCAAGGACAGGCCCTTCTGCCTGGGGCTGCCCCAGGAAGGAAGCGCCAGAGACAGGAACAGCACCCAGAGCCCTGCAGCCCCGCACGACACGTTGGGATCTCAGCCCCACGCGACAGCCACGACTGCCCGTGCAAGCTCCAGTCTGCTCTCCTCTCCAGCACAGCAGGTCTGCCTGCTTTGCAGGGCTACATTCTGAGTTCCTTCTGCACGTGACAACCCGCAAGAAAGAGCTCCTGAAGGCCTTACCCTGTGTGTGTGTCCTGTATGTAGGACATGTGGCCTTCTGCTGACCGCCGTGGCAAAGCCTCCAGGAGTCCATCTCTGCTTCCCCCTCGCTATGGCTCAGCCCAGTCAGGGGGTAGGAGAGGAGGAATGTTCCTCTGCAATCTCCTGTTTGGCACTCCAGCACACAGCCTGCAGCACAATGCCACAAGCACCCCTCGCCTTCTCCTTGGCAGGACAAAGCAGCTCCTCCAAAGCACAGCAGAGGTGAGAGCAGCCTCCAGCACCTGCACTCACCGCAGCCTCGCAAGGGTGTGCGGGGAGAGGCCGGGCGCAGCGGGGGACGTGTCACCCTGCTGCCGACCGTGTCACAGAGGAGCTGCAGTGACCCCGGCCCTGCCAGCTGTTGCCCCACAAAGGGCAGGGTGGATGCACGGGGCCACTCAGGGAGCTGACCCCAAGGGGAGCGTAGGGCTGGGAGATGCACAGGAGGGTTTGCAGAGCACCCTGGGGCACGGATGCCCCTCCTGTCCCCAGATATGGGGCCACTGGGCAACGATTGCTGTGGGGGAAGGCGGGGACTTGGCCGCATTGCCCATCTCCTGGATTCCAGGAGAAAAGCCTGGGATAACTCTGGTCAGAAGGGACCTCAGGAGGTCTCTTGTCCCTCCTGCTGCTCCAAGCAGTATGAGACCAGCTGCCCCCAGGCTCTCAGGAAATCCACAGCTTCCGAGCCGTCCTGTGGGAGCCTCTGGCACACTGGAGGCACAGGGTGATTTCCTGCCTTTGGGGAGGAAGTTGCAAGCATCTCATGTTTCCCAGGCCCCACGGCAGGTGTTCTGTGCGCTCCGGCCTCTGAGGGACTCAGCTATGCCCTGTCAGAGCGGTGTCATGCTGAAGGACAGCATGAGGCCTGCACGCCGAGTGGTCAGCACGGAGCCCCTGCCCAGAGGCGGCTCTGAGGTGGCCTGGGCAGGGCCTGCAGTGTAGGCAGTGCAGTCCCTGCATGCCCAAGAGCAGCCCCAGGGAGGGAGAGTGACCAGGGCGGGTGCCCTAACCAGGGTGTGGTGGGTCACTCAGCCAGTCAGGTAGCGGCAGTTGGTGCAGACAGGTTGTGCAGGCAGGGAGGGAGCAGGTCTGCTCCCAGCTCAGGGGGGGAATCCTCCCCTCAGCCATTACCCTCAGGGAGGAACCAGCCCCAACCCTGGTGCCTACTGGGCAGAGAGGCAGCACGAGGAGGGCTGTGGGCACACACACTGAGATGTCCCCAACACGTGCAGCAGTCCAGGTCTCTGGCTCCCCCGAGTGTCTGAGCTTGTCAATGTTATCAAGGGGTTGAACATACAATAGCTGCAATATTATAGATATAGATACAATATTATGTCACATGCCCCTTATCATCACAAACAGTGCACCAGGGGAACGCTCTTAGTCCACCTGAGGATCTTGGCAATAAGATGTCAAGAGAAGCCTGAAGTCCATCAAAAGGGACTTCAGGGCATTGCGGACATCAGCTGCAGGAGCAGGTGCGTGGGTGCTTTTCTCCTCTATCCCCTCAGTGTTAGGGAAGGACGGTGAGAGGAAGAGGAAAACCCACCTGCTCAACACATGCCTAAGAGGCTGGTGTCAGTGGTCAAAATTGGGGATTTTGGACCAGGCGGTACTCTTTAGGGCACCAAGCCTCCGGGCCATAGACAGAGTTGACCTTTCTTTCCAGGGGAAAGTATCTTCACCCAGATTTAGCAGGGCTCACTGAGAGGGCTTTAAACTAGGTATGAAGGGGGAGGCGTCTAAGACTGGCATCACTAGGGATGAGCCCTGGGGCAGCATGCCGGGGTTGGGAAAGAGCTCAGTAGCCCCAGCAGAAGAGCATCTACACCAACGCATGCAGCATGGGCAACAAACAGGAGGAGCTAGAGGCCGTAACACGTCAGGAAACATCACCTGGTCTGCCAGGATGTTGCCTGGGGACAATGGAAAGTGGCAAGGGAGCCTGCAGTCCTGCCCTGGAGATTAGTGGTTTGTTCAGAGCTCAGGTTTCACCTTAAAAGAGCCCCAGCATTGCTAGCTGCATCCTGTGGCGCTTAGTGGGACTGAGGTCCACTGGAAGAAGGTTCTGAAGCAAAATGTGAAGGGGAAATGTTAGTCGAGTCAGTCCTGCAAGATATTAATTGCCGATGTGAGGTTTCCTTTTCTCTCTGTAGAGCAGCTTCAAAAGGCCCTGGTCTGCTAATTCCTGCTGGCCTCCAAGTGATGCTCTTTTTTGTCTTTTAAGTAGCCTGGATAACTCAGTTGGGAGAGCATCAAACTTTTAATCTGAGGGGATCAGGGTTCTAGCGCCTGTTCAGGAGATGGCCTTCCTCTTTACTCACGGCTTTATCCTTTCCCCAGGAAGAGGAAAGAATTACCAAAATGGATGGGAAAATAAAATATTACACTCTGCTTTCAACTCCTGCCTCCCACAAAAGAGGCAATCTCTCTCCCTTCTCAAGGAGGAAAGCAGCTCAGATGCAGAGCTACCTTTCTTCCCAGACTGTTCTGTCTCTCTTAGGCAATCTGCTACTCATTGGGCAGACACCAGCTGCTCAGCTCTCCTAGGCAGTGTCTTAAGAGAGTTAACTGTTTTGCACAGCACCAGAACTCCTGGTCTTTGGTGTCCTTCAGAACTGCAGCTGTGGAGGAGAGCTGGAGGATACCAGGCATGGGACTTTGTTTTCACTGACGGTCCTGATCCATTCCCATGCACATCCCACTCCAAAGGAGATCCCAGCCATGTGCTGATTTCAACCCCTACCCTTCCTCAATTGCACCACGCTCTGCCCTAAGTAAGGTTCCTTCCAGCTTCTCACAGATGCAGAAGCTCCCACATCCCCCTGCCCTTGCCTTTGGACTGGACTCCTGGAGCTCAGTGAGCTCTCGCCATCACCTACCCACCTTGCCATCCTGGCTGTCCTTTCCCTGCTGTGCAGAACGCTTAATCCATACCCCACTCCAAGCCATCGCTCTGATGGATACCTGCTGCCCACCCGGGTCTAAAACCTTGCATCTTCTAACACCTTGCAACAAGCAGTCCCTACCGTTCATATGGGCGACAGAGACTCTCCCATTGCTCCCTGTCTTTGGGGAGAAATCTTCCACTCTTGGAAGGCTGAATTTCCTTCACACGCCATCATTTCTGCCTGTCAGTGCTGCTCCCAAGCTCCCTTGGCCTCCTTGGTACCCCATGGTAGGAGCGTGCTCGGTGTACCGAGTTCATGAGAACACAGAGTTGGAATCAACAGGAAGGACTTGATATAATTCAAGATCAGGTGTAAGGGGGGTGCTCTGCAAAGCAAGCACAACCTAAGGAATTACCTTCTTCTATTTATGTGGAGATGATTATGATATATTCTCTTTGCTCGTGTATGATTGATTTATTGATATGATTTCTTATATATATAACTGATGGGCTATATGTTAGCCCCATTGTTCATCAAGATATTAACTGTTGATCTTGCATTCTCCTTCTCTGTCTCTCTGTAGAGCTGCTTAGAGAGCCCCTTCTCTGATAGTTAGGGCTGGCTCTGGAAAGAGGCTCTTCTTGGCTTCTCTGGGAGCCTGGAGAGCTCAGCCTGGAAAGCATCAGACTTTTAATCTGAGGGGCCAGGGTTCAAGCCCCTCTGCAGGCAACAGCCTTCCTCTTCACTCAGCGGTGGCACTGCCCAAACCGAAGGACTAAACTCTTCTTTGCTTCCATTACCTGCTTGGTACCAGGCGCAGAAGAGCCAGTCTTTCTCTCTCCTTCCTCAAGGATGAAACCAACAGAAGCAGCTTGGACACAGAGCTGCCTTTCTTCTTTGGCTGCTCCCTCTCTGTCTCACCCAGAGAGCTCTGAGCTGCTGCTCCCGGCAGGCGGGAGTGCCTGGAGGATGTCTCGCAGCTCCTGGGAGCACCTTTCTGGACAAGGTTGTTCCGTGGCAATGGCAGTGCTTGCAAAGTGCTGGAAACTCCTGGCTGCGTTGTCCAGGAGTATCTGGCACGACACCTCCTGGCATGCTGCGGTGCACAACGTGGCTGCCCAAGGCCCAGAAGAGAAGCCTGCACCTCCCACACCCGGCTCTACAGGGAATGGGCCCTGATCTGCCTCCTGGCACCTCTCAGCTCCTCCCCATGACTTCCCGTTTTGCAAGAGACCAAAGGAAGATCTCTGGGATGCAACTAAAACAGGAAAACACAAACCATGGGAAGAAGCCAAGGCCAGGTGGGGGCCAACAAGGACAATGCCGAGGAAGCAGATGGACTCCTTGGTGCCACATCTGGGGACCAAAGGAGGATGCTGTGTGGGACAAGGACCACCAGGAGTGAAACCAAGGGCTATGGGAAACACCTAAAAGCCAAGTGGGCCATGTGAGAAGCCCAATGGCTTCACCAAAGGGAGAACTTGGAGGCCTGTGTGAGGGCTCCTAAGGGTAAACATGCAGCCTGAAATATGGGATCTGGACTGTCCAGGTAGCAATCGTCAGGGCAAATCACCTCAGACTCAACACTCTGAGGGAAGGAAAAGACTCTCTAGTTGGAAAAGGGAGAGCCAAACAGCAAAGATCTCCAGCTACTCTGGATGTCGATGCTGCTTCTCTCCATTTCTTTTTCAGTGTCCAACAGACACTCTGAAAACATGAGGAATGTGTGTCCAGTGGCCCTGGGGCTTGCTGGTGGTGAACGGTGGCAGCAGCAGCAACGACAACTTCTCTGTTTGAGACCTGCCCAGGGCCTGTGTGCAGAGTCCCACTTGTGCCCGCAGCCTCTTCAATTCAGGCTGGGGTCAAGGTCCTTGCTCGGGGCATCAGAGAGGCCTCTGGCCTTGGGGTCCAACCCAGTAAATCCCATGTGGCAAGAAGCCAGAGGATGCTGTATCCAGCCCCATGGTTCTGGGCTTTGGAGGCTTGTCAGCGCTGAGGGGCACCACTCCTTGTGTGTCCCTGGTTTTTCCTGCAGCTGCAATACTCAGCACATGCTCAGCCTTCCCACTTTGCCCTCTGCCTTTTTATTCTTTTGGCTGTTGCAGAACTGCAGAGTGGGATCATTTTCTCCTCTGCTTATTCCTTTTTGCAGTGGAGACGTTTCTTGCTTGCCAGCTGTTCTTTCTGGCAGCTTCTCTTTGGACGGGCATCCCGAGGTGGGAACTGGTAGAAGTCAGGATCGATGTCTGGCAGCATTTCAGTACTTGGTTGAAGCTGAAGCACAAAGAACACAAAACATTGCACATTGCCTCCAGCCTTCCTCCAACCCCTGGAAATGGAGTGCTAGAGAAGCCAGCACTGCAGCCCCTCTGCAGCCCCACAGTTAATTTTGCTGCTCTGGCCTCAGGCCTGCCAGGGACAACAGCGCCCCTGGGGCAGGAACTCTGCAGTCATAGCTGGAGCACCGGGAAGAGCCTCAACGTCCACAGGGGAACGTGTGAGGCTGAGCATTGCAGCAGTCTCCCTCCAGCCCTTCCCTCTCAGTCTGAGATCCATGCAGGCCTCAGGAACAAGGGTAAGGAGCAGCCCTGCCAAGGGGAGGAGCAGCCCCTCTGCTGTGAGACCTTGCTGAGGATTCATCAGGTCAGGCCAAATGAGCGAAAGCGCATCTTCTAGCCCTGGCCTTCACCCTTAGCATCAGTGCCCACGGCCACCTTGCTGCTCCTCCAACAACTGCCATCCTAGAAATGGCTACTTTATCACACGGGCTCTTTTCTTGGCCAGGGACCCCATTCCTCGCATTTTGCAGCCTGTTCCACACACTGCTTGGAAGCAACTCCACTGCGCTGACAAAGACCTTTCCAGCTTGGGAAGTGCCTTTGCCTTTCCTAAAAAGAGTTCTTACCTCATCCACTCTGATCCATATAAGGTTCTGCCTTCTTTCCATTTCAAGAGCCACCAGTTCATTGATATATCTTCCCCGAGGTCTTGCCCAAGTTTTCAAGGGACCCTGTTAAAGAAGGGAACCCAAGAGCATGCATTTAGTCAGAGAGGCCACCAGGAGGAGGATGCTGAGCAGCTTGGAAGGCATGGGTTGACTGCAGATGGGGAAGAAGTCCAGTTAAATAACACACTTGTAGAAACAGACCTTATTGTTAAGGCTAATACCACTGACCATGCCAGTAGGGCATGAGCTCAGACCTCTGTCCCTGCACTGGGTCTCAGCCCAGGTGGCTCAAGCCACTTGGCTTGTGTCAGTCTCCATGACATGCCCCAAAGCCAGAGGTTTCTCCAACTATTTCTCCCACATGTTCCCCCTTGCAGTACCTCCAGCCTTTTGACCCCTTCCTTCTGAGTTCGAGGTTTCACAGCTGGGATCTCTGGGAGCCCTTTCTGATGCCCCTTTTCCCGGAAGGAATCCCAGCGATTGCGTTGGTCCCTCTGCTGGCTCAGGTCCCGTATTGCCTGGAGGGCCGCAGGAATCAAGAACAGGCAGTATTCGGTTGTTGGTTTGTTGAGGGGGAGGCTGTGCTACTTTTACCCCTTTTCCGGAGGCTTTTTGGTAGAAGGGGTTTTCTGTCAAACGCATCAGGGCATAGGGTGAAAAGCCCCTTTCCCATTACCACTTTGAAGGACCTCCAGGCCATACTACAGTGTTACAAAGAGCACACATGACGGGCTCTTTTCCAAGCCAGTGTTCACCTAACTGGCCTTCTCTACTAGGACAAGGGACACAGTCATTGCACACCTCCACCCCGCGTACCTGTCTGTCTCTCTGATGCCTGTCACAAA
The DNA here is from genome assembly GCF_059628265.1 of Tinamus guttatus. NCBI lineage: Eukaryota > Metazoa > Chordata > Aves > Tinamiformes > Tinamidae > Tinamus > Tinamus guttatus. The sequence goes on along the minus strand of NW_028288557.1, from coordinate 3,044,848 downwards.
GGACAGGTTTGGTTGAGTCCTTGGCTGGCAGAGATGGTTCCTGCTTGCCATTGCCTTTCTTCAAGGAGCCCTCTGGGATTGCAGGCAGCCGGCTGAAATGCACAGCAGCAGACTTGGCATGAGCTCCACAGTAGCTTGCTCTCCACATTGGGCTCACAAGCTCTGCCCATGCTGCTGCAGCAGAAGCCAATCGTGCAGCAGAGTTATGTGGAATGGATTAGTTGGGCTCAAATGAAAGCAGAAACAGAGGGAGAGCCCTGAACTGTTCCACTCCCAGATGGTGTGATCATGGTCAAGGGGAGGCCAGGATGTCCTCTCTCCCTTGATGGGATGGGGCAACCCATTCCCTTCCCTTGGCAATGGCCTTCAGCTCAGACAAGCACTAGCACCACTCAAGAGCTACTTGAGAGCCTTTGGAACCCTCAGAACTCTCATGAACATGCCTATGGATCTGGATTCAAAAGATGGCTTGAGCTGCCCTCAAAAAGCTGTGTCCTGGAAGCAGAGCCCAAAGAGAAACGCAAGCAAGACAAGGGAGTGCCACAAAAAGCCACTACACGCTTGCCATGCAGCAAGTGCGTTGCTGCCCTGTGCTCGTAGCTCCTCAAAGCTGATGCAGACAGTTGTGCTCACAGGACACCTCTCCCTCAAACCACAACAGCACGGCCTCATCCGCATCCTTCCAACAAGAGACTCACCCCACAGTGGGCTTCTTCCTTGGCTCCGTTGCTGCCTTTGCCTGCTCTGCAGGAAGATCTTTTGGGACTCCTTTAGCTGGTCCGTACTCTGAAAGAGACCCCTTGTTGGGAGGTATCCTAAGAAAGTCTCTTTGGGGGGATCATTTCACAGCAGAGGAGCAGCCAGTGTGCTCCCTGTAACTGCTCCCACAGGCAGGACTTTGTCACACACACCCTCAAGAGAGTCATTCTGGCATTGCCAGTCTTGAAAGGACAAGGAACTTTTAGCGCAGGTTGGCAGCCGTGCCCACCCGCACAACGGGAAAACCGACACAGCTCCGGAAGGAGTCACTGTTACATTACCTTTCTTGACCATGCGATTGCCCACATCTTCCTTGGTCACTTTCTTTGCTTCAGTGGGCTTTGCAGTGCCCTTCACAGGAGGTATGACGGTGCTCCTGCGAGGCCCGACCTGAAGCTGAAAGCTGCAAAGAGAATGGAGAGAGCAGGTTGAGGGAGGAACACAGGCAGTCCCGAGTACAGCAAAGCAAGCGTGGGCTGCAGGCCCTTGGAAGAGTTGGTCTCCAGGGAATGCAGGAGTCAAGAAGCTCTTGCAAGTCAGGCAGGGGCTACTGAGGCAGAGCTACTCACTGTGGAAAGATGATGATGCGGCCAGACTGGGTGTGGGAGGCAGCAGTCTCGGTGCCCAAGAGCAAAGAGCCCTTCATCTCTGGCATCTGCAGCAGGGACAGGGACAAGTGAGAGGATGCCAAGGAAATGCCTGCCTTGCCCACAAGGGCCATGAACCTCACTTCTCAACTCAGCGGGCAGTGAAGGACGGGAAGGAGGGTAGGAAGTACCAGGGACGCCTGCCCATTTCTTGCCCAATTTCCCAAAGGCTGCAAGGAGGGATGTCCGGAGCCAGGGAAAAATTGGAAAACTTACGCTGAGAAGAGCTGTTAGCAGCATCTCATTCCCATTCAGCTTTTTGAGAAAGTCTATGTGAAACTTCATTTTCACGGCTTTCCCTTGGATAAGGAGCATGCCAATGTCCTTGAGGACAAAGGCAACGTTCTCCTCGTTCTTTATGTAATGATGGAAAAGATGCAGGGTCTCTTGCATGCTCTCTTGGGTTTTCTTCCTCGAGGCCACCTCCTCCAAGCCTAAGTCCGCATACTTCAGCGGCTCAATTTGTTTCTCATCTAGCAAACAAAAACAGACAACAAAACTCAGAGGACAATGAAGAAGCTGAAGCCAAGCTTGAGCTGCCCCCAAGCTCTCATACGATCCGCAGCTTCCGAGCTGTCCTGTGGGAGCCTCAGGGAGGCACAAGGGCATTTCCTGCCTTTGGGGAATAAGTTGCAGGCACCCTGTGTGTCCCAGGCCCCAGGCAAGGCGCACTCTGGCCTGCGGGGGACTCAGCGGGGCCACGTCAGAGGGGCGTCATGCTGAAGGACAACGCAAGGCCTGCACCACAGGTCTTAGGGTTATTCCGCTTGCTCATTGCCCCACAGACCCTCAGAAGGCCCCAGCGGCAGCAGCTGCTGCCTGAGCTCTTGGTGCCAGAGCGCTGTCCCTGGGCAGGCCCGGACTGTTGTTCCCAGTGAAGAGATGATGGGTTCATGAGAGGGAAACAAATCACGGCAAAGGCAGCCCCCAGCTCGCAGCGTGTCACCAAGGGCAGGAAAAGTCTGCGTCTGTCCCCTTACCAAAATCAGGTGATTTGTCCTGCCTCAGGCCATAAAGCTCTGCAAATGCCTTTGCAAAGTGAAACCTGGGTCTCCGAAGAGTGAAAACGGTCTTTCCTCCATTCTCAAAATCCGATAGGAGGATATCAAACGTCCCAAAATTGGGAATTCGGACACCCTGGAAACAAAGCAAAAGTCAAAGGAGCCCTAGAAAGAGTTCTGCAGAGGGAAGCATTAACTCATGTGTCACCAGAGCACAGAGAGAGGCCTTTGTGCCTGGGCTGCTCCTGCTGCACAGAGGCAAAGATGGGAACTATGGAAAGCTCCGGAGAAGACCTGGAGATTCCAGATCTCTCCCTTTCTCCTTACTCTCCCTGAGAGGAAGATGTGATGATGGAAAAGCCAAGCAAGCCTCCTCGGTGGCTAAGAAACAACGGGCTGCCAACAATCGGACACCCCCAAAGCACGTCCCAGCTTCCTGTGCGGCCTCGGCGCTCTAGCCATGGGCCCCAGGGAAGGACCAGAAGGTTCCCACCGCTTTCCCCCATGGGGCCAGGCTTGGGAGTTTACCCGCCTGACAGAAGGGCTGCAGTGTCCTTCTAGGGTAGGATTTCTGCTTTTGGAGGAGGGAAGGAATAATCGCACTCCCTTGCACAGCAGTGCCAGAAGGCCCAAAAGCCTTGAGGGAGGAAGGGGAAGGGGAGCACCCAAGACCCACCTTGTTCCTCAGCAGCTGCAGGATGACGTACTCAGACACACATTCCCAGATCGTGAGCACGTCTGGAAGGAAAGGCAAGGAGACATCGTGCTCTAAGTCTACAAGCTCGCAATCACTCTGCCCTTTGCAAAGCAAGGAGACAGGGAGTGCAGATGCAATCGCCCCTTGCTTTAATCCCATCCCAAAGCCAACATCCAGGAAAGGAGCTGGCATGTTTAGGCTTTCACTCCAGACTCTAGCCTTTCCTTAGACACCAGGAGAGGTCAGAGCTGAAAGATCAGAGGCATGAGACAAGCAGGGCACGAGGACACGCTGCCGTCTCACATGCACAGCGGGAAGGTGCCTCCGAGCTCCAAGCCAATGCTGCCACCCAAGAAGGAAAGCAGAGCCAGGGACACGTCCAAGGACTCCTGCCTAACAAAGCCTTGCCAGCAGTCTCTGCAGCGCCTGGCCAGGGCTGCACGACCCCTCCGCCTTCTGCAACCACTCCGTGGGGAAACTTGGCAATGGTTCCGCACCCTAGTGAGGAGATGGGGCTGGGCCCACGTGAGTCTCGGGGCACCTGCCAGTGCCTTTCCCGCAGGGGCCACTTTCCCCCATGCTGGGTCCCTGCACACAGACTCTGCATGTGCATCTGAGCAGCTGCGACTCCTCCGCTCGGCCACGAGCTCAGGGTGGGCCATCCCCACCAGCAACCGAGCAGCAACCTTCAAGGACAGGCCCTTCTGCCTGGGGCTGCCCCAGGAAGGAAGCGCCAGAGACAGGAACAGCACCCAGAGCCCTGCAGCCCCGCACGACACGTTGGGATCTCAGCCCCACGCGACAGCCACGACTGCCCGTGCAAGCTCCAGTCTGCTCTCCTCTCCAGCACAGCAGGTCTGCCTGCTTTGCAGGGCTACATTCTGAGTTCCTTCTGCACGTGACAACCCGCAAGAAAGAGCTCCTGAAGGCCTTACCCTGTGTGTGTGTCCTGTATGTAGGACATGTGGCCTTCTGCTGACCGCCGTGGCAAAGCCTCCAGGAGTCCATCTCTGCTTCCCCCTCGCTATGGCTCAGCCCAGTCAGGGGGTAGGAGAGGAGGAATGTTCCTCTGCAATCTCCTGTTTGGCACTCCAGCACACAGCCTGCAGCACAATGCCACAAGCACCCCTCGCCTTCTCCTTGGCAGGACAAAGCAGCTCCTCCAAAGCACAGCAGAGGTGAGAGCAGCCTCCAGCACCTGCACTCACCGCAGCCTCGCAAGGGTGTGCGGGGAGAGGCCGGGCGCAGCGGGGGACGTGTCACCCTGCTGCCGACCGTGTCACAGAGGAGCTGCAGTGACCCCGGCCCTGCCAGCTGTTGCCCCACAAAGGGCAGGGTGGATGCACGGGGCCACTCAGGGAGCTGACCCCAAGGGGAGCGTAGGGCTGGGAGATGCACAGGAGGGTTTGCAGAGCACCCTGGGGCACGGATGCCCCTCCTGTCCCCAGATATGGGGCCACTGGGCAACGATTGCTGTGGGGGAAGGCGGGGACTTGGCCGCATTGCCCATCTCCTGGATTCCAGGAGAAAAGCCTGGGATAACTCTGGTCAGAAGGGACCTCAGGAGGTCTCTTGTCCCTCCTGCTGCTCCAAGCAGTATGAGACCAGCTGCCCCCAGGCTCTCAGGAAATCCACAGCTTCCGAGCCGTCCTGTGGGAGCCTCTGGCACACTGGAGGCACAGGGTGATTTCCTGCCTTTGGGGAGGAAGTTGCAAGCATCTCATGTTTCCCAGGCCCCACGGCAGGTGTTCTGTGCGCTCCGGCCTCTGAGGGACTCAGCTATGCCCTGTCAGAGCGGTGTCATGCTGAAGGACAGCATGAGGCCTGCACGCCGAGTGGTCAGCACGGAGCCCCTGCCCAGAGGCGGCTCTGAGGTGGCCTGGGCAGGGCCTGCAGTGTAGGCAGTGCAGTCCCTGCATGCCCAAGAGCAGCCCCAGGGAGGGAGAGTGACCAGGGCGGGTGCCCTAACCAGGGTGTGGTGGGTCACTCAGCCAGTCAGGTAGCGGCAGTTGGTGCAGACAGGTTGTGCAGGCAGGGAGGGAGCAGGTCTGCTCCCAGCTCAGGGGGGGAATCCTCCCCTCAGCCATTACCCTCAGGGAGGAACCAGCCCCAACCCTGGTGCCTACTGGGCAGAGAGGCAGCACGAGGAGGGCTGTGGGCACACACACTGAGATGTCCCCAACACGTGCAGCAGTCCAGGTCTCTGGCTCCCCCGAGTGTCTGAGCTTGTCAATGTTATCAAGGGGTTGAACATACAATAGCTGCAATATTATAGATATAGATACAATATTATGTCACATGCCCCTTATCATCACAAACAGTGCACCAGGGGAACGCTCTTAGTCCACCTGAGGATCTTGGCAATAAGATGTCAAGAGAAGCCTGAAGTCCATCAAAAGGGACTTCAGGGCATTGCGGACATCAGCTGCAGGAGCAGGTGCGTGGGTGCTTTTCTCCTCTATCCCCTCAGTGTTAGGGAAGGACGGTGAGAGGAAGAGGAAAACCCACCTGCTCAACACATGCCTAAGAGGCTGGTGTCAGTGGTCAAAATTGGGGATTTTGGACCAGGCGGTACTCTTTAGGGCACCAAGCCTCCGGGCCATAGACAGAGTTGACCTTTCTTTCCAGGGGAAAGTATCTTCACCCAGATTTAGCAGGGCTCACTGAGAGGGCTTTAAACTAGGTATGAAGGGGGAGGCGTCTAAGACTGGCATCACTAGGGATGAGCCCTGGGGCAGCATGCCGGGGTTGGGAAAGAGCTCAGTAGCCCCAGCAGAAGAGCATCTACACCAACGCATGCAGCATGGGCAACAAACAGGAGGAGCTAGAGGCCGTAACACGTCAGGAAACATCACCTGGTCTGCCAGGATGTTGCCTGGGGACAATGGAAAGTGGCAAGGGAGCCTGCAGTCCTGCCCTGGAGATTAGTGGTTTGTTCAGAGCTCAGGTTTCACCTTAAAAGAGCCCCAGCATTGCTAGCTGCATCCTGTGGCGCTTAGTGGGACTGAGGTCCACTGGAAGAAGGTTCTGAAGCAAAATGTGAAGGGGAAATGTTAGTCGAGTCAGTCCTGCAAGATATTAATTGCCGATGTGAGGTTTCCTTTTCTCTCTGTAGAGCAGCTTCAAAAGGCCCTGGTCTGCTAATTCCTGCTGGCCTCCAAGTGATGCTCTTTTTTGTCTTTTAAGTAGCCTGGATAACTCAGTTGGGAGAGCATCAAACTTTTAATCTGAGGGGATCAGGGTTCTAGCGCCTGTTCAGGAGATGGCCTTCCTCTTTACTCACGGCTTTATCCTTTCCCCAGGAAGAGGAAAGAATTACCAAAATGGATGGGAAAATAAAATATTACACTCTGCTTTCAACTCCTGCCTCCCACAAAAGAGGCAATCTCTCTCCCTTCTCAAGGAGGAAAGCAGCTCAGATGCAGAGCTACCTTTCTTCCCAGACTGTTCTGTCTCTCTTAGGCAATCTGCTACTCATTGGGCAGACACCAGCTGCTCAGCTCTCCTAGGCAGTGTCTTAAGAGAGTTAACTGTTTTGCACAGCACCAGAACTCCTGGTCTTTGGTGTCCTTCAGAACTGCAGCTGTGGAGGAGAGCTGGAGGATACCAGGCATGGGACTTTGTTTTCACTGACGGTCCTGATCCATTCCCATGCACATCCCACTCCAAAGGAGATCCCAGCCATGTGCTGATTTCAACCCCTACCCTTCCTCAATTGCACCACGCTCTGCCCTAAGTAAGGTTCCTTCCAGCTTCTCACAGATGCAGAAGCTCCCACATCCCCCTGCCCTTGCCTTTGGACTGGACTCCTGGAGCTCAGTGAGCTCTCGCCATCACCTACCCACCTTGCCATCCTGGCTGTCCTTTCCCTGCTGTGCAGAACGCTTAATCCATACCCCACTCCAAGCCATCGCTCTGATGGATACCTGCTGCCCACCCGGGTCTAAAACCTTGCATCTTCTAACACCTTGCAACAAGCAGTCCCTACCGTTCATATGGGCGACAGAGACTCTCCCATTGCTCCCTGTCTTTGGGGAGAAATCTTCCACTCTTGGAAGGCTGAATTTCCTTCACACGCCATCATTTCTGCCTGTCAGTGCTGCTCCCAAGCTCCCTTGGCCTCCTTGGTACCCCATGGTAGGAGCGTGCTCGGTGTACCGAGTTCATGAGAACACAGAGTTGGAATCAACAGGAAGGACTTGATATAATTCAAGATCAGGTGTAAGGGGGGTGCTCTGCAAAGCAAGCACAACCTAAGGAATTACCTTCTTCTATTTATGTGGAGATGATTATGATATATTCTCTTTGCTCGTGTATGATTGATTTATTGATATGATTTCTTATATATATAACTGATGGGCTATATGTTAGCCCCATTGTTCATCAAGATATTAACTGTTGATCTTGCATTCTCCTTCTCTGTCTCTCTGTAGAGCTGCTTAGAGAGCCCCTTCTCTGATAGTTAGGGCTGGCTCTGGAAAGAGGCTCTTCTTGGCTTCTCTGGGAGCCTGGAGAGCTCAGCCTGGAAAGCATCAGACTTTTAATCTGAGGGGCCAGGGTTCAAGCCCCTCTGCAGGCAACAGCCTTCCTCTTCACTCAGCGGTGGCACTGCCCAAACCGAAGGACTAAACTCTTCTTTGCTTCCATTACCTGCTTGGTACCAGGCGCAGAAGAGCCAGTCTTTCTCTCTCCTTCCTCAAGGATGAAACCAACAGAAGCAGCTTGGACACAGAGCTGCCTTTCTTCTTTGGCTGCTCCCTCTCTGTCTCACCCAGAGAGCTCTGAGCTGCTGCTCCCGGCAGGCGGGAGTGCCTGGAGGATGTCTCGCAGCTCCTGGGAGCACCTTTCTGGACAAGGTTGTTCCGTGGCAATGGCAGTGCTTGCAAAGTGCTGGAAACTCCTGGCTGCGTTGTCCAGGAGTATCTGGCACGACACCTCCTGGCATGCTGCGGTGCACAACGTGGCTGCCCAAGGCCCAGAAGAGAAGCCTGCACCTCCCACACCCGGCTCTACAGGGAATGGGCCCTGATCTGCCTCCTGGCACCTCTCAGCTCCTCCCCATGACTTCCCGTTTTGCAAGAGACCAAAGGAAGATCTCTGGGATGCAACTAAAACAGGAAAACACAAACCATGGGAAGAAGCCAAGGCCAGGTGGGGGCCAACAAGGACAATGCCGAGGAAGCAGATGGACTCCTTGGTGCCACATCTGGGGACCAAAGGAGGATGCTGTGTGGGACAAGGACCACCAGGAGTGAAACCAAGGGCTATGGGAAACACCTAAAAGCCAAGTGGGCCATGTGAGAAGCCCAATGGCTTCACCAAAGGGAGAACTTGGAGGCCTGTGTGAGGGCTCCTAAGGGTAAACATGCAGCCTGAAATATGGGATCTGGACTGTCCAGGTAGCAATCGTCAGGGCAAATCACCTCAGACTCAACACTCTGAGGGAAGGAAAAGACTCTCTAGTTGGAAAAGGGAGAGCCAAACAGCAAAGATCTCCAGCTACTCTGGATGTCGATGCTGCTTCTCTCCATTTCTTTTTCAGTGTCCAACAGACACTCTGAAAACATGAGGAATGTGTGTCCAGTGGCCCTGGGGCTTGCTGGTGGTGAACGGTGGCAGCAGCAGCAACGACAACTTCTCTGTTTGAGACCTGCCCAGGGCCTGTGTGCAGAGTCCCACTTGTGCCCGCAGCCTCTTCAATTCAGGCTGGGGTCAAGGTCCTTGCTCGGGGCATCAGAGAGGCCTCTGGCCTTGGGGTCCAACCCAGTAAATCCCATGTGGCAAGAAGCCAGAGGATGCTGTATCCAGCCCCATGGTTCTGGGCTTTGGAGGCTTGTCAGCGCTGAGGGGCACCACTCCTTGTGTGTCCCTGGTTTTTCCTGCAGCTGCAATACTCAGCACATGCTCAGCCTTCCCACTTTGCCCTCTGCCTTTTTATTCTTTTGGCTGTTGCAGAACTGCAGAGTGGGATCATTTTCTCCTCTGCTTATTCCTTTTTGCAGTGGAGACGTTTCTTGCTTGCCAGCTGTTCTTTCTGGCAGCTTCTCTTTGGACGGGCATCCCGAGGTGGGAACTGGTAGAAGTCAGGATCGATGTCTGGCAGCATTTCAGTACTTGGTTGAAGCTGAAGCACAAAGAACACAAAACATTGCACATTGCCTCCAGCCTTCCTCCAACCCCTGGAAATGGAGTGCTAGAGAAGCCAGCACTGCAGCCCCTCTGCAGCCCCACAGTTAATTTTGCTGCTCTGGCCTCAGGCCTGCCAGGGACAACAGCGCCCCTGGGGCAGGAACTCTGCAGTCATAGCTGGAGCACCGGGAAGAGCCTCAACGTCCACAGGGGAACGTGTGAGGCTGAGCATTGCAGCAGTCTCCCTCCAGCCCTTCCCTCTCAGTCTGAGATCCATGCAGGCCTCAGGAACAAGGGTAAGGAGCAGCCCTGCCAAGGGGAGGAGCAGCCCCTCTGCTGTGAGACCTTGCTGAGGATTCATCAGGTCAGGCCAAATGAGCGAGAGCGCATCTTCTAGCCCTGGCCTTCACCCTTAGCATCAGTGCCCACGGCCACCTTGCTGCTCCTCCAACAACTGCCATCCTAGAAATGGCTACTTTATCACACGGGCTCTTTTCTTGGCCAGGGACCCCATTCCTCGCATTTTGCAGCCTGTTCCACACACTGCTTGGAAGCAACTCCACTGCGCTGACAAAGACCTTTCCAGCTTGGGAAGTGCCTTTGCCTTTCCTAAAAAGAGTTCTTACCTCATCCACTCTGATCCATATAAGGTTCTGCCTTCTTTCCATTTCAAGAGCCACCAGTTCATTGATATATCTTCCCCGAGGTCTTGCCCAAGTTTTCAAGGGACCCTGTTAAAGAAGGGAACCCAAGAGCATGCATTTAGTCAGAGAGGCCACCAGGAGGAGGATGCTGAGCAGCTTGGAAGGCATGGGTTGACTGCAGATGGGGAAGAAGTCCAGTTAAATAACACACTTGTAGAAACAGACCTTATTGTTAAGGCTAATACCACTGACCATGCCAGTAGGGCATGAGCTCAGACCTCTGTCCCTGCACTGGGTCTCAGCCCAGGTGGCTCAAGCCACTTGGCTTGTGTCAGTCTCCATGACATGCCCCAAAGCCAGAGGTTTCTCCAACTATTTCTCCCACATGTTCCCCCTTGCAGTACCTCCAGCCTTTTGACCCCTTCCTTCTGAGTTCGAGGTTTCACAGCTGGGATCTCTGGGAGCCCTTTCTGATGCCCCTTTTCCCGGAAGGAATCCCAGCGATTGCGTTGGTCCCTCTGCTGGCTCAGGTCCCGTATTGCCTGGAGGGCCGCAGGAATCAAGAACAGGCAGTATTCGGTTGTTGGTTTGTTGAGGGGGAGGCTGTGCTACTTTTACCCCTTTTCCGGAGGCTTTTTGGTAGAAGGGGTTTTCTGTCAAACGCATCAGGGCATAGGGTGAAAAGCCCCTTTCCCATTACCACTTTGAAGGACCTCCAGGCCATACTACAGTGTTACAAAGAGCACACATGACGGGCTCTTTTCCAAGCCAGTGTTCACCTAACTGGCCTTCTCTACTAGGACAAGGGACACAGTCATTGCACACCTCCACCCCGCGTACCTGTCTGTCTCTCTGATGCCTGTCACAAAGGACAGGTTTGGTTGAGTCCTTGGCTGGCAGAGATGGTTCCTGCTTGCCATTGCCTTTCTTCAAGGAGCCCTCTGGGATTGCAGGCAGCCGGCTGAAATGCACAGCAGCAGACTTGGCATGAGCTCCACAGTAGCTTGCTCTCCACATTGGGCTCACAAGCTCTGCCCATGCTGCTGCAGCAGAAGCCAATCGTGCAGCAGAGTTATGTGGAATGGATTAGTTGGGCTCAAATGAAAGCAGAAACAGAGGGAGAGCCCTGAACTGTTCCACTCCCAGATGGTGTGATCATGGTCAAGGGGAGGCCAGGATGTCCTCTCTCCCTTGATGGGATGGGGCAACCCATTCCCTTCCCTTGGCAATGGCCTTCAGCTCAGACAAGCACTAGCACCACTCAAGAGCTACTTGAGAGCCTTTGGAACCCTCAGAACTCTCATGAACATGCCTATGGATCTGGATTCAAAAGATGGCTTGAGCTGCCCTCAAAAAGCTGTGTCCTGGAAGCAGAGCCCAAAGAGAAACGCAAGCAAGACAAGGGGGTGCCACAAAAAGCCACTACACGCTTGCCATGCAGCAAGTGCGTTGCTGCCCTGTGCTCGTAGCTCCTCAAAGCTGATGCAGACAGTTGTGCTCACAGGACACCTCTCCCTCAAACCACAACAGCACGGCCTCATCCGCATCCTTCCAACAAGAGACTCACCCCACAGTGGGCTTCTTCCTTGGCTCCGTTGCTGCCTTTGCCTGCTCTGCAGGAAGATCTTTTGGGACTCCTTTAGCTGGTCCGTACTCTGAAAGAGACCCCTTGTTGGGAGGTATCCTAAGAAAGTCTCTTTGGGGGGATCATTTCACAGCAGAGGAGCAGCCAGTGTGCTCCCTGTAACTGCTCCCACAGGCAGGACTTTGTCACACACACCCTCAAGAGAGTCATTCTGGCATTGCCAGTCTTGAAAGGACAAGGAACTTTTAGCGCAGGTTGGCAGCCGTGCCCACCCGCACAACGGGAAAACCGACACAGCTCCGGAAGGAGTCACTGTTACATTACCTTTCTTGACCATGCGATTGCCCACATCTTCCTTGGTCACTTTCTTTGCTTCAGTGGGCTTTGCAGTGCCCTTCACAGGAGGTATGACGGTGCTCCTGCGAGGCCCGACCTGAAGCTGAAAGCTGCAAAGAGAATGGAGAGAGCAGGTTGAGGGAGGAACACAGGCAGTCCCGAGTACAGCAAAGCAAGCGTGGGCTGCAGGCCCTTGGAAGAGTTGGTCTCCAGGGAATGCAGGAGTCAAGAAGCTCTTGCAAGTCAGGCAGGGGCTACTGAGGCAGAGCTACTCACTGTGGAAAGATGATGATGCGGCCAGACTGGGTGTGGGAGGCAGCAGTCTCGGTGCCCAAGAGCAAAGAGCCCTTCATCTCTGGCATCTGCAGCAGGGACAGGGACAAGTGAGAGGATGCCAAGGAAATGCCTGCCTTGCCCACAAGGGCCATGAACCTCACTTCTCAACTCAGCGGGCAGTGAAGGACGGGAAGGAGGGTAGGAAGTACCAGGGACGCCTGCCCATTTCTTGCCCAATTTCCCAAAGGCTGCAAGGAGGGATGTCCGGAGCCAGGGAAAAATTGGAAAACTTACACTGAGAAGAGCTGTTAGCAGCATCTCATTCCCATTCAGCTTTTTGAGAAAGTCTATGTGAAACTTCATTTTCACGGCTTTCCCTTGGATAAGGAGCATGCCAATGTCCTTGAGGACAAAGGCAACGTTCTCCTCGTTCTTTATGTAATGATGGAAAAGATGCAGGGTCTCTTGCATGCTCTCTTGGGTTTTCTTCCTCGAGGCCACCTCCTCCAAGCCTAAGTCCGCATACTTCAGCGGCTCAATTTGTTTCTCATCTAGCAAACAAAAACAGACAACAAAACTCAGAGGACAATGAAGAAGCTGAAGCCAAGCTTGAGCTGCCCCCAAGCTCTCATACGATCCGCAGCTTCCGAGCTGTCCTGTGGGAGCCTCAGGGAGGCACAAGGGCATTTCCTGCCTTTGGGGAATAAGTTGCAGGCACCCTGTGTGTCCCAGGCCCCAGGCAAGGCGCACTCTGGCCTGCGGGGGACTCAGCGGGGCCACGTCAGAGGGGCGTCATGCTGAAGGACAACGCAAGGCCTGCACCACAGGTCTTAGGGTTATTCCGCTTGCTCATTGCCCCACAGACCCTCAGAAGGCCCCAGCGGCAGCAGCTGCTGCCTGAGCTCTTGGTGCCAGAGCGCTGTCCCTGGGCAGGCCCGGACTGTTGTTCCCAGTGAAGAGATGATGGGTTCATGAGAGGGAAACAAATCACGGCAAAGGCAGCCCCCAGCTCGCAGCGTGTCACCAAGGGCAGGAAAAGTCTGCGTCTGTCCCCTTACCAAAATCAGGTGATTTGTCCTGCCTCAGGCCATAAAGCTCTGCAAATGCCTTTGCAAAGTGAAACCTGGGTCTCCGAAGAGTGAAAACGGTCTTTCCTCCATTCTCAAAATCCGATAGGAGGATATCAAACGTCCCAAAATTGGGAATTCGGACACCCTGGAAACAAAGCAGAAGTCAAAGGAGCCCTAGAAAGAGTTCTGCAGAGGGAAGCATTAACTCATGTGTCACCAGAGCACAGAGAGAGGCCTTTGTGCCTGGGCTGCTCCTGCTGCACAGAGGCAAAGATGGGAACTATGGAAAGCTCCGGAGAAGACCTGGAGATTCCAGATCTCTCCCTTTCTCCTTACTCTCCCTGAGAGGAAGATGTGATGATGGAAAAGCCAAGCAAGCCTCCTCGGTGGCTAAGAAACAACGGGCTGCCAACAATCGGACACCCCCAAAGCACGTCCCAGCTTCCTGTGCGGCCTCGGCGCTCTAGCCATGGGCCCCAGGGAAGGACCAGAAGGTTCCCACCGCTTTCCCCCATGGGGCCAGGCTTGAGAGTTTACCCGCCTGACAGAAGGGCTGCAGTGTCCTTCTAGGGTAGGATTTCTGCTTTTGGAGGAGGGAAGGAATAATCGCACTCCCTTGCACAGCAGTGCCAGAAGGCCCAAAAGCCTTGAGGGAGGAAGGGGAAGGGGAGCACCCAAGACCCACCTTGTTCCTCAGCAGCTGCAGGATGACGTACTCAGACACACATTCCCAGATCGTGAGCACGTCTGGAAGGAAAGGCAAGGAGACATCGTGCTCTAAGTCTACAAGCTCGCAATCACTCTGCCCTTTGCAAAGCAAGGAGACAGGGAGTGCAGATGCAATCGCCCCTTGCTTTAATCCCATCCCAAAGCCAACATCCAGGAAAGGAGCTGGCATGTATAGGCTTTCACTCCAGACTCTAGCCTTTCCTTAGACACCAGGAGAGGTCAGAGCTGAAAGATCAGAGGCATGAGACAAGCAGGGCACGAGGACACGCTGCCGTCTCACATGCACAGCGGGAAGGTGCCTCCGAGCTCCAAGCCAATGCTGCCACCCAAGAAGGAAAGCAGAGCCAGGGACACGTCCAAGGACTCCTGCCTAACAAAGCCTTGCCAGCAGTCTCTGCAGCGCCTGGCCAGGGCTGCACGACCCCTCCGCCTTCTGCAACCACTCCGTGGGGAAACTTGGCAATGGTTCCGCACCCTAGTGAGGGGATGGGGCTGGGCCCACGTGAGTCTCGGGGCACCTGCCAGTGCCTTTCCCGCAGGGGCCACTTTCCCCCATGCTGGGTCCCTGCACACAGACTCTGCATGTGCATCTGAGCAGCTGCGACTCCTCCGCTCGGCCACGAGCTCAGGGTGGGCCATCCCCACCAGCAACCGAGCAGCAACCTTCAAGGACAGGCCCTTCTGCCTGGGGCTGCCCCAGGAAGGAAGCGCCAGAGACAGGAACAGCACCCAGAGCCCTGCAGCCCCGCACGACACGTTGGGATCTCAGCCCCACGCGACAGCCACGACTGCCCGTGCAAGCTCCAGTCTGCTCTCCTCTCCAGCACAGCAGGTCTGCCTGCTTTGCAGGGCTACATTCTGAGTTCCTTCTGCACGTGACAACCCGCAAGAAAGAGCTCCTGAAGGCCTTACCCTGTGTGTGTGTCCTGTATGTAGGACATGTGGCCTTCTGCTGACCGCCGTGGCAAAGCCTCCAGGAGTCCATCTCTGCTTCCCCCTCGCTATGGCTCAGCCCAGTCAGGGGGTAGGAGAGGAGGAATGTTCCTCTGCAATCTCCTGTTTGGCACTCCAGCACACAGCCTGCAGCACAATGCCACAAGCACCCCTCGCCTTCTCCTTGGCAGGACAAAGCAGCTCCTCCAAAGCACAGCAGAGGTGAGAGCAGCCTCCAGCACCTGCACTCACCGCAGCCTCGCAAGGGTGTGCGGGGAGAGGCCGGGCGCAGCGGGGGACGTGTCACCCTGCTGCCGACCGTGTCACAGAGGAGCTGCAGTGACCCCGGCCCTGCCAGCTGTTGCCCCACAAAGGGCAGGGTGGATGCACGGGGCCACTCAGGGAGCTGACCCCAAGGGGAGCGTAGGGCTGGGAGATGCACAGGAGGGTTTGCAGAGCACCCTGGGGCACGGATGCCCCTCCTGTCCCCAGATATGGGGCCACTGGGCAACGATTGCTGTGGGGGAAGGCGGGGACTTGGCCGCATTGCCCATCTCCTGGATTCCAGGAGAAAAGCCTGGGATAACTCTGGTCAGAAGGGACCTCAGGAGGTCTCTTGTCCCTCCTGCTGCTCCAAGCAGTATGAGACCAGCTGCCCCCAGGCTCTCAGGAAATCCACAGCTTCCGAGCCGTCCTGTGGGAGCCTCTGGCACACTGGAGGCACAGGGTGATTTCCTGCCTTTGGGGAGGAAGTTGCAAGCATCTCATGTTTCCCAGGCCCCACGGCAGGTGCTCTGTGCGCTCCGGCCTCTGAGGGACTCAGCTATGCCCTGTCAGAGCGGTGTCATGCTGAAGGACAGCATGAGGCCTGCACGCCGAGTGGTCAGCACGGAGCCCCTGCCCAGAGGCGGCTCTGAGGTGGCCTGGGCAGGGCCTGCAGTGCAGGCAGTGCAGTCCCTGCATGCCCAAGAGCAGCCCCAGGGAGGGAGAGTGACCAGGGCGGGTGCCCTAACCAGGGTGTGGTGGGTCACTCAGCCAGTCAGGTAGCGGCAGTTGGTGCAGACAGGTTGTGCAGGCAGGGAGGGAGCAGGTCTGCTCCCAGCTCAGGGGGGGAATCCTCCCCTCAGCCATTACCCTCAGGGAGGAACCAGCCCCAACCCTGGTGCCTACTGGGCAGAGAGGCAGCACGAGGAGGGCTGTGGGCACACACACTGAGATGTCCCCAACACGTGCAGCAGTCCAGGTCTCTGGCTCCCCCGAGTGTCTGAGCTTGTCAATGTTATCAAGGGGTTGAACATACAATAGCTGCAATATTATAGATATAGATACAATATTATGTCACATGCCCCTTATCATCACAAACAGTGCACCAGGGGAACGCTCTTAGTCCACCTGAGGATCTTGGCAATAAGATGTCAAGAGAAGCCTGAAGTCCATCAAAAGGGACTTCAGGGCATTGCGGACATCAGCTGCAGGAGCAGGTGCGTGGGTGCTTTTCTCCTCTATCCCCTCAGTGTTAGGGAAGGACGGTGAGAGGAAGAGGAAAACCCACCTGCTCAACACATGCCTAAGAGGCTGGTGTCAGTGGTCAAAATTGGGGATTTTGGACCAGGCGGTACTCTTTAGGGCACCAAGCCTCCGGCCATAGACAGAGTTGACCTTTCTTTCCAGGGGAAAGTATCTTCACCCAGATTTAGCAGGGCTCACTGAGAGGGCTTTAAACTAGGTATGAAGGGGGAGGCGTCTAAGACTGGCATCACTAGGGATGAGCCCTGGGGCAGCATACCGGGGTTGGGAAAGAGCTCAGTAGCCCCAGCAGAAGAGCATCTACACCAACGCATGCAGCATGGGCAACAAACAGGAGGAGCTAGAGGCCGTAACACGTCAGGAAACATCACCTGGTCTGCCAGGATGTTGCCTGGGGACAATGGAAAGTGGCAAGGGAGCCTGCAGTCCTGCCCTGGAGATTAGTGGTTTGTTCAGAGCTCAGGTTTCACCTTAAAAGAGCCCCAGCATTGCTAGCTGCATCCTGTGGCGCTTAGTGGGACTGAGGTCCACTGGAAGAAGGTTCTGAAGCAAAATGTGAAGGGGAAATGTTAGTCGAGTCAGTCCTGCAAGATATTAATTGCCGATGTGAGGTTTCCTTTTCTCTCTGTAGAGCAGCTTCAAAAGGCCCTGGTCTGCTAATTCCTGCTGGCCTCCAAGTGATGCTCTTTTTTGTCTTTTAAGTAGCCTGGATAACTCAGTTGGGAGAGCATCAAACTTTTAATCTGAGGGGATCAGGGTTCTAGCGCCTGTTCAGGAGATGGCCTTCCTCTTTACTCACGGCTTTATCCTTTCCCCAGGAAGAGGAAAGAATTACCAAAATGGATGGGAAAATAAAATATTACACTCTGCTTTCAACTCCTGCCTCCCACAAAAGAGGCAATCTCTCTCCCTTCTCAAGGAGGAAAGCAGCTCAGATGCAGAGCTACCTTTCTTCCCAGACTGTTCTGTCTCTCTTAGGCAATCTGCTACTCATTGGGCAGACACCAGCTGCTCAGCTCTCCTAGGCAGTGTCTTAAGAGAGTTAACTGTTTTGCACAGCACCAGAACTCCTGGTCTTTGGTGTCCTTCAGAACTGCAGCTGTGGAGGAGAGCTGGAGGATACCAGGCATGGGACTTTGTTTTCACTGACGGTCCTGATCCATTCCCATGCACATCCCACTCCAAAGGAGATCCCAGCCATGTGCTGATTTCAACCCCTACCCTTCCTCAATTGCACCACGCTCTGCCCTAAGTAAGGTTCCTTCCAGCTTCTCACAGATGCAGAAGCTCCCACATCCCCCTGCCCTTGCCTTTGGACTGGACTCCTGGAGCTCAGTGAGCTCTCGCCATCACCTACCCACCTTGCCATCCTGGCTGTCCTTTCCCTGCTGTGCAGAACGCTTAATCCATACCCCACTCCAAGCCATCGCTCTGATGGATACCTGCTGCCCACCCGGGTCTAAAACCTTGCATCTTCTAACACCTTGCAACAAGCAGTCCCTACCGTTCATATGGGCGACAGAGACTCTCCCATTGCTCCCTGTCTTTGGGGAGAAATCTTCCACTCTTGGAAGGCTGAATTTCCTTCACACGCCATCATTTCTGCCTGTCAGTGCTGCTCCCAAGCTCCCTTGGCCTCCTTGGTACCCCATGGTAGGAGCGTGCTCGGTGTACCGAGTTCATGAGAACACAGAGTTGGAATCAACAGGAAGGACTTGATATAATTCAAGATCAGGTGTAAGGGGGGTGCTCTGCAAAGCAAGCACAACCTAAGGAATTACCTTCTTCTACTTATGTGGAGATGATTATGATATATTCTCTTTGCTCGTGTATGATTGATTTATTGATATGATTTCTTATATATATAACTGATGGGCTATATGTTAGCCCCATTGTTCATCAAGATATTAACTGTTGATCTTGCATTCTCCTTCTCTGTCTCTCTGTAGAGCTGCTTAGAGAGCCCCTTCTCTGATAGTTAGGGCTGGCTCTGGAAAGAGGCTCTTCTTGGCTTCTCTGGGAGCCTGGAGAGCTCAGCCTGGAAAGCATCAGACTTTTAATCTGAGGGGCCAGGGTTCAAGCCCCTCTGCAGGCAACAGCCTTCCTCTTCACTCAGCGGTGGCACTGCCCAAACCGAAGGACTAAACTCTTCTTTGCTTCCATTACCTGCTTGGTACCAGGCGCAGAAGAGCCAGTCTTTCTCTCTCCTTCCTCAAGGATGAAACCAACAGAAGCAGCTTGGACACAGAGCTGCCTTTCTTCTTTGGCTGCTCCCTCTCTGTCTCACCCAGAGAGCTCTGAGCTGCTGCTCCCGGCAGGCGGGAGTGCCTGGAGGATGTCTCGCAGCTCCTGGGAGCACCTTTCTGGACAAGGTTGTTCCGTGGCAATGGCAGTGCTTGCAAAGTGCTGGAAACTCCTGGCTGCGTTGTCCAGGAGTATGTGGCACAACACCTCCTGGCATGCTGCGGTGCACAACGTGGCTGCCCAAGGCCCAGAAGAGAAGCCTGCACCTCCCACACCCGGCTCTACAGGGAATGGGCCCTGATCTGCCTCCTGGCACCTCTCAGCTCCTCCCCATGACTTCCCGTTTTGCAAGAGACCAAAGGAAGATCTGTGGGATGCAACTAAAACAGGAAAACACAAACCATGGGAAGAAGCCAAGGCCAGGTGGGGGCCAACAAGGACAATGCCGAGGAAGCAGATGGACTCCTTGGTGCCACATCTGGGGACCAAAGGAGGATGCTGTGTGGGACAAGGACCACCAGGAGTGAAACCAAGGGCTATGGGAAACACCTAAAAGCCAAGTGGGCCATGTGAGAAGCCCAATGGCTTCACCAAAGGGAGAACTTGGAGGCCTGTGTGAGGGCTCCTAAGGGTAAACATGCAGCCTGAAATATGGGATCTGGACTGTCCAGGTAGCAATCGTCAGGGCAAATCACCTCAGACTCAACACTCTGAGGGAAGGAAAAGACTCTCTAGTTGGAAAAGGGAGAGCCAAACAGCAAAGATCTCCAGCTACTCTGGATGTCGATGCTGCTTCTCTCCATTTCTTTTTCAGTGTCCAACAGACACTCTGAAAACATGAGGAATGTGTGTCCAGTGGCCCTGGGGCTTGCTGGTGGTGAACGGTGGCAGCAGCAGCAACGACAACTTCTCTGTTTGAGACCTGCCCAGGGCCTGTGTGCAGAGTCCCACTTGTGCCCGCAGCCTCTTCAATTCAGGCTGGGGTCAAGGTCCTTGCTCGGGGCATCAGAGAGGCCTCTGGCCTTGGGGTCCAACCCAGTAAATCCCATGTGGCAAGAAGCCAGAGGATGCTGTATCCAGCCCCATGGTTCTGGGCTTTGGAGGCTTGTCAGCGCTGAGGGGCACCACTCCTTGTGTGTCCCTGGTTTTTCCTGCAGCTGCAATACTCAGCACATGCTCAGCCTTCCCACTTTGCCCTCTGCCTTTTTATTCTTTTGGCTGTTGCAGAACTGCAGAGTGGGATCATTTTCTCCTCTGCTTATTCCTTTTTGCAGTGGAGACGTTTCTTGCTTGCCAGCTGTTCTTTCTGGCAGCTTCTCTTTGGACGGGCATCCCGAGGTGGGAACTGGTAGAAGTCAGGATCGATGTCTGGCAGCATTTCAGTACTTGGTTGAAGCTGAAGCACAAAGAACACAAAACATTGCACATTGCCTCCAGCCTTCCTCCAACCCCTGGAAATGGAGTGCTAGAGAAGCCAGCACTGCAGCCCCTCTGCAGCCCCACAGTTAATTTTGCTGCTCTGGCCTCAGGCCTGCCAGGGACAACAGCGCCCCTGGGGCAGGAACTCTGCAGTCATAGCTGGAGCACCGGGAAGAGCCTCAACGTCCACAGGGGAACGTGTGAGGCTGAGCATTGCAGCAGTCTCCCTCCAGCCCTTCCCTCTCAGTCTGAGATCCATGCAGGCCTCAGGAACAAGGGTAAGGAGCAGCCCTGCCAAGGGGAGGAGCAGCCCCTCTGCTGTGAGACCTTGCTGAGGATTCATCAGGTCAGGCCAAATGAGCGAAAGCGCATCTTCTAGCCCTGGCCTTCACCCTTAGCATCAGTGCCCACGGCCACCTTGCTGCTCCTCCAACAACTGCCATCCTAGAAATGGCTACTTTATCACACGGGGTCTTTTCTTGGCCAGGGACCCCATTCCTCGCATTTTGCAGCCTGTTCCACACACTGCTTGGAAGCAACTCCACTGCGCTGACAAAGACCTTTCCAGCTTGGGAAGTGCCTTTGCCTTTCCTAAAAAGAGTTCTTACCTCATCCACTCTGATCCATATAAGGTTCTGCCTTCTTTCCATTTCAAGAGCCACCAGTTCATTGATATATCTTCCCCGAGGTCTTGCCCAAGTTTTCAAGGGACCCTGTTAAAGAAGGGAACCCAAGAGCATGCATTTAGTCAGAGAGGCCACCAGGAGGAGGATGCTGAGCAGCTTGGAAGGCATGGGTTGACTGCAGATGGGGAAGAAGTCCAGTTAAATAACACACTTGTAGAAACAGACCTTATTGTTAAGGCTAATACCACTGACCATGCCAGTAGGGCATGAGCTCAGACCTCTGTCCCTGCACTGGGTCTCAGCCCAGGTGGCTCAAGCCACTTGGCTTGTGTCAGTCTCCATGACATGCCCCAAAGCCAGAGGTTTCTCCAACTATTTCTCCCACATGTTCCCCCTTGCAGTACCTCCAGCCTTTTGACCCCTTCCTTCTGAGTTCGAGGTTTCACAGCTGGGATCTCTGGGAGCCCTTTCTGATGCCCCTTTTCCCGGAAGGAATCCCAGCGATTGCGTTGGTCCCTCTGCTGGCTCAGGTTCCGTATTGCCTGGAGGGCCGCAGGAATCAAGAACAGGCAGTATTCGGTTGTTGGTTTGTTGAGGGGGAGGCTGTGCTACTTTTACCCCTTTTCCGGAGGCTTTTTGGTAGAAGGGGTTTTCTGTCAAACGCATCAGGGCATAGGGTGAAAAGCCCCTTTCCCATTACCACTTTGAAGGACCTCCAGGCCATACTGCAGTGTTACAAAGAGCACACATGACGGGCTCTTTTCCAAGCCAGTGTTCACCTAACTGGCCTTCTCTACTAGGACATGGGACACAGTCATTGCACACCTCCACCCCGCGTACCTGTCTGTCTCTCTGATGCCTGTCACAAAGGACAGGTTTGGTTGAGTCCTTGGCTGGCAGAGATGGTTCCTGCTTGCCATTGCCTTTCTTCAAGGAGCCCTCTGGGATTGCAGGCAGCCGGCTGAAATGCACAGCAGCAGACTTGGCATGAGCTCCACAGTAGCTTGCTCTCCACATTGGGCTCACAAGCTCTGCCCATGCTGCTGCAGCAGAAGCCAATCGTGCAGCAGAGTTATGTGGAATGGATTAGATGGGCTCAAATGAAAGCAGAAACAGAGGGAGAGCCCTGAACTGTTCCACTCCCAGATGGTGTGATCATGGTCAAGGGGAGGCCAGGATGTCCTCTCTCCCTTGATGGGATGGGGCAACCCATTCCCTTCCCTTGGCAATGGCCTTCAGCTCAGACAAGCACTAGCACCACTCAAGAGCTACTTGAGAGCCTTTGGAACCCTCAGAACTCTCATGAACATGCCTATGGATCTGGATTCAAAAGATGGCTTGAGCTGCCCTCAAAAAGCTGTGTCCTGGAAGCAGAGCCCAAAGAGAAACGCAAGCAAGACAAGGGAGTGCCACAAAAAGCCACTACACGCTTGCCATGCAGCAAGTGCGTTGCTGCCCTGTGCTCGTAGCTCCTCAAAGCTGATGCAGACAGTTGTGCTCACAGGACACCTCTCCCTCAAACCACAACAGCACGGCCTCATCCGCATCCTTCCAACAAGAGACTCACCCCACAGTGGGCTTCTTCCTTGGCTCCGTTGCTGCCTTTGCCTGCTCTGCAGGAAGATCTTTTGGGACTCCTTTAGCTGGTCCGTACTCTGAAAGAGACCCCTTGTTGGGAGGTATCCTAAGAAAGTCTCTTTGGGGGGATCATTTCACAGCAGAGGAGCAGCCAGTGTGCTCCCTGTAACTGCTCCCACAGGCAGGACTTTGTCACACACACCCTCAAGAGAGTCATTCTGGCATTGCCAGTCTTGAAAGGACAAGGAACTTTTAGCGCAGGTTGGCAGCCGTGCCCACCCGCACAACGGGAAAACCGACACAGCTCCGGAAGGAGTCACTGTTACATTACCTTTCTTGACCATGCGATTGCCCACATCTTCCTTGGTCACTTTCTTTGCTTCAGTGGGCTTTGCAGTGCCCTTCACAGGAGGTATGACGGTGCTCCTGCGAGGCCCGACCTGAAGCTGAAAGCTGCAAAGAGAATGGAGAGAGCAGGTTGAGGGAGGAACACAGGCAGTCCCGAGTACAGCAAAGCAAGCGTGGGCTGCAGGCCCTTGGAAGAGTTGGTCTCCAGGGAATGCAGGAGTCAAGAAGCTCTTGCAAGTCAGGCAGGGGCTACTGAGGCAGAGCTACTCACTGTGGAAAGATGATGATGCGGCCAGACTGGGTGTGGGAGGCAGCAGTCTCGGTGCCCAAGAGCAAAGAGCCCTTCATCTCTGGCATCTGCAGCAGGGACAGGGACAAGTGAGAGGATGCCAAGGAAATGCCTGCCTTGCCCACAAGGGCCATGAACCTCACTTCTCAACTCAGCGGGCAGTGAAGGACGGGAAGGAGGGTAGGAAGTACCAGGGACGCCTGCCCATTTCTTGCCCAATTTCCCAAAGGCTGCAAGGAGGGATGTCCGGAGCCAGGGAAAAATTGGAAAACTTACGCTGAGAAGAGCTGTTAGCAGCATCTCATTCCCATTCAGCTTTTTGAGAAAGTCTATGTGAAACTTCATTTTCACGGCTTTCCCTTGGATAAAGAGCATGCCAATGTCCTTGAGGACAAAGGCAACGTTCTCCTCTTTCCTTATGTAATGGTGGAAAAGATGCAGGGTCTCTTGCATGCTCTCTTGGGTTTTCTTCCTCGAGGCCACCTCCTCCAAGCCTAAGTCCGCATACTTCAGCGGCTCAATTTGTTTCTCATCTAGCAAACAAAAACAGACAACAAAACTCAGAGGACAATGAAGAAGCTGAAGCCAAGCTTGAGCTGCCCCCAAGCTCTCATACGATCCGCAGCTTCCGAGCTGTCCTGTGGGAGCCTCAGGGAGGCACAAGGGCATTTCCTGCCTTTGGGGAATAAGTTGCAGGCACCCTGTGTGTCCCAGGCCCCAGGCAAGGCGCACTCTGGCCTGCGGGGGACTCAGCGGGGCCACGTCAGAGGGGCGTCATGCTGAAGGACAACGCAAGGCCTGCACCACAGGTCTTAGGGTTATTCCGCTTGCTCATTGCCCCACAGACCCTCAGAAGGCCCCAGCGGCAGCAGCTGCTGCCTGAGCTCTTGGTGCCAGAGCGCTGTCCCTGGGCAGGCCCGGACTGTTGTTCCCAGTGAAGAGATGATGGGTTCATGAGAGGGAAACAAATCACGGCAAAGGCAGCCCCCAGCTCGCAGCGTGTCACCAAGGGCAGGAAAAGTCTGCGTCTGTCCCCTTACCAAAATCAGGTGATTTGTCCTGCCTCAGGCCATAAAGCTCTGCAAATGCCTTTGCAAAGTGAAACCTGGGTCTCCGAAGAGTGAAAACGGTCTTTCCTCCATTCTCAAAATCCGATAGGAGGATATCAAACGTCCCAAAATTGGGAATTCGGACACCCTGGAAACAAAGCAGAAGTCAAAGGAGCCCTAGAAAGAGTTCTGCAGAGGGAAGCATTAACTCATGTGTCACCAGAGCACAGAGAGAGGCCTTTGTGCCTGGGCTGCTCCTGCTGCACAGAGGCAAAGATGGGAACTATGGAAAGCTCCGGAGAAGACCTGGAGATTCCAGATCTCTCCCTTTCTCCTTACTCTCCCTGAGAGGAAGATGTGATGATGGAAAAGCCAAGCAAGCCTAGTCGGTGGCTAAGAAACAACAGGCTGCCACCAATTGGACACCCCCAAAGCACGTCCCAACTTCCTGTGCGGCCTCGGCGCTCTAGCCATGGGCCCCAGGGAAGGACCAGAAGGTTCCCACCGCTTTCCCCCATGGGGCCAGGCTTGAGAGTTTACCCGCCTGACAGAAGGGCTGCAGTGTCCTTCTAGGGTAGGATTTCTGCTTTTGGAGGAGGGAAGGAATAATCGCACTCCCTTGCACAGCAGTGCCAGAAGGCCCAAAAGCCTTGAGGGAGGAAGGGGAAGGGGAGCACCCAAGACCCACCTTGTTCCTCAGCAGCTGCAGGATGACGTACTCAGACACACATTCCCAGATCGTGAGCACGTCTGGAAGGAAAGGCAAGGAGACATCGTGCTCTAAGTCAACAAGCTCGCAATCACTCTGCCCTTTGCAAAGCAAGGAGACAGGGAGTGCAGATGCAATCGCCCCTTGCTTTCCTCCCATCCCAAAGCCAACATCCAGGAAAGGTGCCAGCATATTTAAGCTTTCACTCCAGACTCTAGCCTTTCCTTGGACACCAGGAGAGGTGAGAGCTGAAAGATCAGAGGCATGAGACAAGCAGGGCACGAGGACACGCTGCCGTCTCACATGTACAGCAGGAAGGTGCCTCCGAGCTCCAAGCCAATGCTGCCACCCAAGAAGGCAAACCGAGCCAGGGACACGTCCAAGGACTCCTGCCTAACAAGGCCTTGCCAGCAGTCTCTGCAGTGCTCGGCCAGGGCTGCACGACCCCTCCGCCTTCTGCAACCACTCCGTGGGGAAACTTGGCAATGGATCCGCACCCTAGTGAGGGCACGGAGCTGGGCCCACGTGAGTCTCGGGGCACCTGCCAGTGCCTTTCCCACAGGGGACACTTTCCCGCATGCTGGGTCCCTGCACACAGACTCTGCATGTGCATCTGAGCAGCTGCGACTCCTCCGCTCGGCCACGAGCTCAGGGTGGGCCATCCCCACCAGGAGCCAAGCAACAACCTTCAAGGACAGGCCCTTCTGCCTGGGGCTGCCCGAGGAAGGAAGCGCCAGAGACAGGAACAGCACCCGGAGCCCTGCAGCCCCGCACGACACGTTGGGACCTTAGCCCCACGGGACAGCCACAACTGCCCGTGCAAGCTCCAGTCTGCTCTCCTCTCCAGCACAGCAGGTCTGCCTGCTTTGCAGGGCTACATTCTGAGTTCCTTCTGCACGTGACAACCCGCAAGAAAGAGCTCCTGAAGGCCTTACCCTGTGTGTGTGTCCTGTATGTAGGACATGTGGCCTTCTGCTGACCGCCATGGCAAAGCCTCCAGGAGTCCATCTCTGCTTCCCCCTTGCTGTGGCTCAGCCCAGTCAGGGGGTAGGAGAGGAGGAATGTTCCTCTGCAATCTCCTGTTTGGCACTTGAGCACACAGCCTCCAGCACGATGCCACAAGCACCCCTCGCCTTCTCCTTGGCAGGACAAAGCAGCTCCTCCAAAGCACAGCAGAGGTGAGAGCAGCCTCCAGCACCTGCACTCACCGCAGCCTCGCAAGGGTGTGCGGGGAGAGGCCGGGCGCAGTGGGGGACGTGTCACCCTGCTGCCGACCATGTCACAGAGGAGCTGCAGTGACCCCGGCCCTGCCAGCTGTTGCCCCACAAAGGGCAGGGTGGATGCATGGGGCCACTCAGGGAGCTGACCCCAAGGGGAGCGTAGGGCTGGGAGATGCACAGGAGGGTTTGCAGAGCACCCTGGGGCACGGATGCCCCTTCTGTCCCCAGATATGGGGCCACTGGGCAACGATTGCTGTGGGGAAGGCAGGGACTTGGCCGCATTGCCCATCTCCTGGATTCCAGGAGAAAAGCCTGGGATAACTCTGGTCAGAAGGGACCTCAGGAGGTCTCTTGTCCCTCCTGCTGCTCCAAGCAGTATGAGACCAGCTGCCCCCAGGCTCTCAGGAAATCCACAGCTTCCGAGCCGTCCTGTGGGAGCCTCTGGCACACTGGAGGCACAGGGTGATTTCCTGCCTTTGGGGAGGAAGTTGCAAGCACCTCGTGTGTCCCAGGCCCCACGGCAGGTGCTCTGTGCGCTCCGGCCTCTGAGGGACTCAGCTGTCCCCTGTCAGAGCGGTGTCATGCTGAAGGACAGCATGAGGCCCGCATGCCGAGTGGTCAGCACAGAGCCCCTGCCCAGAGGTGGCTCTGAGGTGGCCTGGGCAGGGCCCGCAGTGCAGGCAGTGCAGTCCCTGCATGCCCAAGAGCAGCCCCAGGGAGGGCGAGTGACCAGGGCGGGTGCCCTAACCAGGGTGTGGCGGGTCACTCAGCCAGTCAGTTAGCGGCAGTTGGTGCAGACAGGTTGTGCAGGCAGGGAGGGAGCAGGTCTGCTCCCAGCTCAGCGGGGGAATCCTCCCCTCAGCCATTACCCTCAGGGAGGAACCAGCCCCAACGTTGGTGCCTACTGGGCAGAGAGGCAGCACAAGGAGGGTTGTGGGCACACACACTGAGATGTCCCCCACACGTGCAGTGGTCCAGGTCTCTGCCTCCCCCGAGTGTCTGAGCTTGTCAATGTTGAAGATACAATAGCTGCATTTTGTCACATGCCCCCCTCAAGAGAGTCATTCTGGCATTGCCAGTCTTGAAAGGACAAGGAACTTTTAGCGCAGGTTGGCAGCCCTGCCCACCCGCACAACGGGAAAACCGACACAGCTCCGGAAGGAGTCACTGTTACATTACCTTTCTTGACCATGCGATTGCCCACATCTTCCTTGGTCACTTTCTTTGCTTCAGTGGGCTTTGCAGTGCCCTTCACAGGAGGTATGACGGTGCTCCTGCGAGGCCCGACCTGAAGCTGAAAGCTGCAAAGAGAATGGAGAGAGCAGGTTGAGGGAGGAACACAGGCAGTTCCAAGTACGGCAAAGCATGCGTGGGCTGCAGGCCCTTGGAAGAGTTGGTCTCCAGGGAATGCAGGACTCAAGAAGCTCTTGCAAGTCAGGCAGGGGCTACTGAGGCAGAGCTACTCACTGTGGAAAGATGATGATGCGGCCAGAGTGGGTGTGGGAGGCAGCAGTCTCGGTGCCCAAGAGCAAAGAGCCCTTCATCTCTGGCATCTGCAGCAGGGACAGGGACAAGTGAGAGGATGCCAAGGAAATGCCTGCCTTGCCCACAAGGGCCATGAACCTCACTTCTCAACTCAGCGGGCAGTGAAGGACGGGAAGGAGGGTAGGAAGTACCAGGGACGCCTGCCCATTTCTTGCCCAATTTCCCAAAGGCTGCAAGGAGGGATGTCCGGAGCCAGGGAAAAATTGGAAAACTTACACTGAGAAGAGCTGTTAGCAGCATCTCATTCCCATTCAGCTTTTTGAGAAAGTCTATGTGAAACTTCATTTTCACGGCTTTCCCTTGGATAAGGAGCATGCCAATGTCCTTGAGGACAAAGGCAACGTTCTCCTCGTTCTTTATGTAATGGTGGAAAAGATGCAGGTTCTCTTGCATGCTCTCTTGGGTTTTCTTCCTCGAGGCCACCTCCTCCAAGCCTAAGTCCGCATACTTGAGCGGCTCGATTTGTTTCTCATCTAGCAAACAAAAACAGACAACAAAACTCAGAGGACAATGAAGAAGCTGAAGCCAAGCTTGAGCTGCCCCCAAGCTCTCATACGATCCGCAGCTTCCGAGCTGTCCTGTGGGAGCCTCAGGGAGGCACAAGGGCATTTCCTGCCTTTGGGGAATAAGTTGCAGGCACGCTGTGGGCCCCAGGCCCCAGGCAAGGTGCACTCTGGCCTCCGGGGGACTCAGCGGGGCCACATCAGAGGGGCGTCATGCTGAAGGACAACGTAAGGCCTGCACCACAGGTCTTAGGGTTATTCCGCTTGCTCATTGCCCCACAGACCCTCAGAAGGCCCCAGCGGCAGCAGCTGCTGCCTGAGCTCCTGGTGTCAGAGCGCTGTCCATGGGCAGGGCCAGACTGTTGTTCCCAGTGAAGAGATGATGGGTTCATGAGAGGGAAACAAATCACGGCAAAGGCAGCCCCCAGCTCACAGCGTGTCACCAAGGGCAGGAAAAGTCTGCGTCTGTCCCCTTACCAAAATCAGGTGATTTGTCCTGCCTCAGGCCATAAAGCTCTGCAAATGCCTTTGCAAAGTGAAACCTGGGTCTCCGAAGAGTGAAAACGGTCTTTCCTCCGTTCTCAAAATCCGATAGGAGGATATCAAACGTCCCAAAATTGGGAATTCGGACACCCTGGAAACAAAGCAGAAGTCAAAGGAGCCCTAGAAAGAGTTCTGCAGAGGGAAGCATTAACTCATGTGTCACCAGAGCACAGAGAGAGGCCTTTGTGCCTGGGCTGCTCCTGCTGCACAGAGGCAAAGATGGGAACTATGGAAAGCTCCGGAGAAGACCTGGAGATTCCAGATCTCTCCCTTTCTCCTTACTCTCCCAGAGAGGAAGATGTGATGATGGAAAAGCCAAGCAAGCCTCCTCAGTAGCTAAGAAACAATGGGCTGCCAGCAATCGGACACCCCCAAAGCACGTCCCAGCTTCCTGTCGGGCCTCGGCGCTCTAGCCATGGGCCCCAGGGAAGGACCAGAAGGTTCCCACCGCTTTCCCCCATGGGGCCAGGCTTGAGAGTTTACCCGCCTGACAGAAGGGCTGCAGTGTCCTTCTAGGGTAGGATTTCTGCTTTTGGAGGAGGGAAGGAATAATCACACTCCCTTGCACAGCAGTGCCAGAAGGCCCAAAAGCCTTGAGGGAGGAAGGGTAAGGGGAGCACCCAAGACCCACCTTGTTCCTCAGCAGCTGCTGGATGACGTACTCAGACACACATTCCCAGATCGTGAGCACGTCTGGAAGGAAAGGCAAGGAGACATCGTGCTCTAAGTCAACAAGCTCACAATCACTCTGCCCTTTGCAAAGCAAGGAGACAGGGAGTGCAGATGCAATCGCCCCTTGCTTTCCTCCCATCCCAAAGCAAACATCCAGGAAAGGTGCCAGCATATTTAGGCTTTCACTCCAGACTCTAGCCTTTCCTTGGACACCAGGAGAGGTCAGAGCTGAAAGATCAGAGGCATGAGACAAGCAGGGCACGAGGACACGCTGCCGTCTCACATGCACAGCGGGAAGGTGCCTCCGAGCTCCAAGCCAATGCTGCCACCCAAGAAGGAAAGCAGAGCCAGGGACACGTCCAAGGACTCCTGCCTAACAAAGCCTTGCCAGCAGTCTCTGCAGCGCCTGGCCAGGGCTGCACGACCCCTCCGCCTTCTGCAACCACTCCGTGGGGAAACTTGGCAATGGTTCCGCACCCTAGTGAGGGGGCGGGGCTGGGCCCACGTGAGTCTCGGGGCACCTGCCAGTGCCTTTCCCGCAGGGGCCACTTTCCCCCATGCTGCGTCCCTGCACACAGACTCTGCATGTGCATCTGAGCAGCTGCGACTCCTCCGCTCGGCCACGAGCTCAGGGTGGGCCATCCCCACCAGCAACCGAGCAGCAACCTTCAAGGACAGGCCCTTCTGCCTGGGGCTGCCCCAGGAAGGAAGCGCCAGAGACAGGAACAGCACCCAGAGCCCTGCAGCCCCGCACGACACGTTGGGATCTCAGCCCCACGCGACAGCCACGACTGCCCGTGCAAGCTCCAGTCTGCTCTCCTCTCCAGCACAGCAGGTCTGCCTGCTTTGCAGGGCTACATTCTGAGTTCCTTCTGCACGTGACAACCCGCAAGAAAGAGCTCCTGAAGGCCTTACCCTGTGTGTGTGTCCTGTATGTAGGACATGTGGCCTTCTGCTGACCGCCGTGGCAAAGCCTCCAGGAGTCCATCTCTGCTTCCCCCTCGCTATGGCTCAGCCCAGTCAGGGGGTAGGAGAGGAGGAATGTTCCTCTGCAATCTCCTGTTTGGCACTCCAGCACACAGCCTGCAGCACAATGCCACAAGCACCCCTCGCCTTCTCCTTGGCAGGACAAAGCAGCTCCTCCAAAGCACAGCAGAGGTGAGAGCAGCCTCCAGCACCTGCACTCACCGCAGCCTCGCAAGGGTGTGCGGGGAGAGGCCGGGCGCAGCGGGGGACGTGTCACCCTGCTGCCGACCCTGTCACAGAGGAGCTGCAGTGACCCCGGCCCTGCCAGCTGTTGCCCCACAAAGGGCAGGGTGGATGCACGGGGCCACTCAGGGAGCTGACCCCAAGGGGAGCGTAGGGCTGGGAGATGCACAGGAGGGTTTGCAGAGCACCCTGGGGCACGGATGCCCCTCCTGTCCCCAGATATGGGGCCACTGGGCAACGATTGCTGTGGGGGAAGGCGGGGACTTGGCCGCATTGCCCATCTCCTGGATTCCAGGAGAAAAGCCTGGGATAACTCTGGTCAGAAGGGACCTCAGGAGGTCTCTTGTCCCTCCTGCTGCTCCAAGCAGTATGAGACCAGCTGCCCCCAGGCTCTCAGGAAATCCACAGCTTCCGAGCCGTCCTGTGGGAGCCTCTGGCACACTGGAGGCACAGGGTGATTTCCTGCCTTTGGGGAGGAAGTTGCAAGCATCTCATGTTTCCCAGGCCCCACGGCAGGTGTTCTGTGCGCTCCGGCCTCTGAGGGACTCAGCTATGCCCTGTCAGAGCGGTGTCATGCTGAAGGACAGCATGAGGCCTGCACGCCGAGTGGTCAGCACGGAGCCCCTGCCCAGAGGCGGCTCTGAGGTGGCCTGGGCAGGGCCTGCAGTGCAGGCAGTGCAGTCCCTGCATGCCCAAGAGCAGCCCCAGGGAGGGAGAGTGACCAGGGCGGGTGCCCTAACCAGGGTGTGGTGGGTCACTCAGCCAGTCAGGTAGCGGCAGTTGGTGCAGACAGGTTGTGCAGGCAGGGAGGGAGCAGGTCTGCTCCCAGCTCAGGTGGGGAATCCTCCCCTCAGCCATTACCCTCAGGGAGGAACCAGCCCCAACGTTGGTGCCTACTGGGCAGAGAGGCAGCACGAGGAGGGCTGTGGGCACACACACTGAGATGTCCCCAACACGTGCAGCAGTCCAGGTCTCTGGCTCCCCCGAGTGTCTGAGCTTGTCAATGTTATCAAGGGGTTGAACATACAATAGCTGCAATATTATAGATATAGATACAATATTATGTCACATGCCCCTTATCATCACAAACAGTGCACCAGGGGAACGCTCTTAGTCCACCTGAGGATCTTGGCAATAAGATGTCAAGAGAAGCCTGAAGTCCATCAAAAGGGACTTCAGGGCATTGCGGACATCAGCTGCAGGAGCAGGTGCGTGGGTGCTTTTCTCCTCTATCCCCTCAGTGTTAGGGAAGGACGGTGAGAGGAAGAGGAAAACCCACCTGCTCAACACATGCCTAAGAGGCTGGTGTCAGTGGTCAAAATTGGGGATTTTGGACCAGGGGGAACTCTTTAGGGCAGCAAGCCTCCGGGCCATAGATGGGGTTCACCTGTCTTTCCAGGGGAAAAGAATCTTCACCCAGATTTGGCAGGGCTCACTGAGAGGGCTTTAAACTAGGTATGAAGGGGGAGGCGTCTAAGACTGGCATCACTAGGGATGAGCCCTGGGGCAGCATGCCGGGGTTGGAGGAGAGCTCAGTAGCCACAGCAGAAGAACATCTACACCAACGCATGCAGCATGGGCAACAAACAGGAGGAGCTAGAGGCCGTAACACGTCAGGAAACTTATAACATAGTTGCCATCACTGAAACATGGTGGGACCATTGCCATGAGGCTAACTCAGGCTGGAAGGGACCTCAGAAGGTCTCTTGTCGCACCTCCTGCTCCAAGCAGGGTGAGACCTTGATATGGGATCAGACTCCACGACATTTGTGAGAGACAGTTCCAGCAGCTGTGGCAAACGTAAGGCAAATGGCGTCTGCTGCTCCCCTGTTTCCCCCAGCCCTGTCTTTTAATCCTGGAAGATCCTCAGATGGGTCCAATGATTGCTCCTGGGGGAACCACAGTGAGTCTCTCCAGGCAACTCCTTTTGCTCCATGTGCCTGCGCAGCCTTATTGCGGAGCACGCAACTGCTGCTCTGCTTTTGGTCTTTCCAGTGCCAGGCTAGAAGAAACAGCACTAGGTCTTTTTGCGAGAAATGTATGAGGTTTCTCAAAACTTCTGATGGAGCGTTACTCATTGAATCTGGAGGAGCACACGTGATCCAATTCAGGTTCACAGAGAAGGACTGTTGTTGGTGTTTTTCTTCTCCTTTCCCCGGGCTCACCATCCGTCCAGCCACCAGAAAGGGTACAGAAGTCACCTGGTCTGCCAGAATGTTGCCTGGAAGCAATGGAAAGTGGCAAGGGAGCCTGCAGTCCTGCCCTGGAGATTAGTGGTTTGTTCAGAGCCCAGGTTTCACCTTGAAAGAGCCCCAGCATTGCTAGCTGCCTCCTGTGGCGCTTAGTGGGACTGAATTCCACTGGCAGAAGTATGTTCTTCTGTAGCAAAATGTGAAGGGGAAATGATAGTCGAGTCAGTCCTGCAGTGTATTAATTGCTGATGTGAGGTTTCCTTTTCTCTCTGTAGAGCAGCTTCAAAAGGCCCTGGTCTGCTAATTCCTGCTGGGCTCCAAGTGATGCTCTTTTTTGTCTTTTAAGTAGCCTGGATAGCTCAGTTGGGAGAGCATCAAAATTTTTATCTGAGGGGGCCAGGGTTCAAGCTCCTCTTCAGGAGACGGCCTTCCTCTTTACTCATGGCTTTATCCTTTCCCCAGGAAGAGGAAAGAATTACCAAAAAGATGGGAAAAAAATATTACAATCTTTGCTTCCAACTCCTGCCTCCCACAAAAGAGGCAATCTCTCTCTCTCCCTTCTCAAGGAGGAAAGCAGCTCAGATGCAGAGCTACCTTTCTTCCCAGACTGTTCTGTCTCTCTTAGGCAATCTGCTACTCATTGGGTAGACACCAGCTGCTCAGCTCTCCTAGGCAGTGTCTTAAGAGAGTTGACTGTTTTGCAGAGCCCCTGCACTCCTGGTCTTTGGTATCCTTCAGGACTGCAGCTGTGGAGGAGAGCTGGAGGATACCAGGCATGGGACTTTGTTTTCACTGACGGTCCTGATCCACTCCCTTGCACATCCCACTCCAAAGGAGATCCCAGCCATGTGCTGATTTCAACCCCTACCCTTTCTCAATTGCACCATGCTCTGCCCTAAGCAAGGTTCCTTCCAGCTTCTCACAGATGCAGAAGCTCCCACATCCCCCTGCCCTTGCCCTTTGGACTGGACTCCTGGAGCTCAGTGAGCTCTCGCCATCACCTACCCACCTTGCCACCCTGGCTGCCCTTTCCCCGCTGTGCAGAACGCTTAATCCATGCCCCACTCCAAGCCATCGCTCTGATGGATACCTGCTGCCCACCCGGGGCTAAAACCTTCCAACTAGCAGTCCCTACCGTTCATATGGGCGACAGAGACTCTCCCATTGCTCCCTATCTTTGGGGAGAAATCTTCCGCTCTTGGAAGGCTGAATTTCCTTCACACGCCATCATTTCTGCCTGTCAGTGCTGCTCCCAAGCTCCCTTGGCCTCCTTCGTACCCCATGGTAGGAGCGTTCTTGGTGTACCGAGTTCATGAGAACACAGAGTTGGAATCAACAGGAAGGACTTGATATAATTCAAGATCAGGTGTAAGGGGGGTGCTCTGCAAAGCAAGCACAACCTAAGGAATTACCTTCTTCTATTTATGTGGAGATGATTATGATATATTCTCTTTGCTAGTGTATGATTGATTGATTTATATAATTTCTTATATATATAACTGATGGGCTATATGTTAGCCCTGTCGTTCATCAAGATATTAACTGTTGATCTTACATTCTCCTTCTCTGTCTCTCTGTAGAGCTGCTTAGAGAGCCCCTTCTCTGCTAGTTAGGGCTGGCTCTGGAAAGAGGCTCTTCCTGGCTTCTCTGGGAGCCTGGAGAGGTCAGCCTGGAAAGCATCAGACTTTTAATCTGAGGGGCCAGGGTTCAAGCCCCTCTGCAGGCAACAGCCTTCCTCTTCACTGACCAGTGGCACTGCCCAAACTGAAGGACTAAACTCATCTTTGCTTCCATTACCTGTTTGGTAGCAGCCACAGAAGAGCCAGTCTTTCTCTCTCCTTCCTCAAGGATGAAACCAACAGAAGCAGCTTACACACAGAGCTGCCTTTCTTCTTTGGCTGCTCCCTCTCTGTCTCACCCAGAGAGCTCTGAGCTGCTGCTCCCGGCAGGCGGGAGTGCCTGGAGGATGTCTCGCAGCTCCTGGGAGCACCTTTCTGGACAAGGTTGTTCCGTGGCAATGGCAGTGCTTGCAAAGTGCTGGAAACTCCTGGCTGCGTTGTCCAGGAATGTCTAGCACGACACCTCCTGGCATGCTGTGGTGCACAACGTGGCTGCCCAAGGCCCAGAAGAGAAGCCTGCACCTCCCACATCCAGCTCTACAGGGAATGGGCCCTGATCCACCTCCTGGCACCTCTCAGCTCCTCCCCATGACTTCCCATTTTGCAAGAGACCAAAGGAAGATCTCTTGGATGCAACTAAAACAGGAAAACACAAACCATGGGAAGAAGCCAAAGCCAGGTGGGGGCCAACAAGGACAATGCCGAGGAAGCAGACAGACTCCTTGGTGCCACACCTCAGGACCAAGGGAGGATGCTGTGTGGCACAAGGACCACCAGGAGTGAAATCAAGGGCTGTGGGAAAAACCTAAAAGCCAAGCGGGCCACCTGAGAAGCCAAACGGCTGCCCCAAACGGAGAATATGGAGGCTTGTGTGAGGGCTCCTGAGGGTAAACAGGGAGCCTGGAATATGGGACCTGGACTGTCCAGGTAGCAATCGTCAGGGCAAATCACCTCAGACTCAGCACTCTGAGGGAAGGAAAAGACTCTCTAGTTGGAAAAGGGAGAGCCAAACAGCAAAGATCTCCAGCTACACTGGATGTCGATGCTGCTTCTCTCCATTTCTTTCTCAGTGCCCAACAGACACTCTAAAAACATGAGGAATGTGTGTCCAGTGGCCCTGGGGCTTGTTGGTGGTGAAGGGTGGCAGCAGCAGCAACGACAACTTCTCTGTCTGAGACCTGCCCAGGGCCTGCGTGCAGAGTCCCACTTGTGCCCGCAGCCTCTTCAATTCAGGCTGAGGTGAAGGCCCTTGCTTGGGGCATCAGAGAGGCCTCTGGCCTTGGGGTCCAAGCCAGTAAATCCCATGTGTCAAGAAGCCAGAGGATGCTGTACCCAGCCCCATGGTTCTGGGCTTTGGAGCCTTGTCAGCGCTGAGGGGCACCACTCCTTGTGTGTCCCTGGCCTTTCCTGCAGCTGCAATACTCAGCACATGCTCAGCCTTTCCACTTTGCCCACTGCCTTTTTATTCCTTTGGCTGTTACAGAACTGCAGAGTGGGATCTTTTTCTCCTCTGCTCATTTCTTCTTGCAGTGGAGACGTTTCTTGCTTGCCAGCTGTTCTTTCTGGCAGCTTCTCTTTGGACGGGCATCCCGAGGTGGGAACTGGTAGAAGTCAGGATCGATGTCTGGCAGCATTTCAGTACTTGGTTGAAGCTGAAGCACAAAGAACACAAAACATTGTGCATTGCCTCCAGCCTTCCTCCAACCCCTGGAAATGGAGTGCTAGAGAAGCCAGCACCACAGCCCCTCTGCAGCCCCACAGACGAGTTTGCTGCTCTGGCCTCAGGCCCGCCAGGGACAACAGCTCCCCCAGGGCAGGAACTCTGCAGCCGTAGCTGGAGCACCGGGGAAACGGCCTCAACGTCCACAGGGGAACGTGTGAGGCTGAGCAAGGCGTTGCAGCAGTCTCCCTCCAGCCCTTCCCTCTCAGTCTGAGATCCCTGCAGGCCTCAGGAACAAGGGTAAGGAGCAGCCCTGCCAAGGGGAGGAGCAGCCCCTCTGCTGTGAGACCTTGCTGAGGATTCATCAGGTCAGGCTGAATGAGCCAAAGCGCCTCTTGTAGCCCTGGCCTTCACCCTCAACATCAGTTCCCAGGGCCATCCTTGCTGCTCCTCCAACAACTGCCATCCTAGAAATGGCTACTTCATCACACAGGGTCTTTTCTTGGCCAGGGACCCCATTTCTCACATTTTGCAGCCTGTTCCACATGCTGCTTGGAAGCAACACCACTGCGCTGACAAAGACCTTTCCAGCTTGGGAAGTCCCTTTGCCTTTCGAAAAAGAGTTCTTACCTCATCCACTCTGATCCATTTAAGGTTCTGCCATCTTTCCATTTCAAGAGCCTCCAGTTCATTGGTATATCGCCCGTGCCATCTTGCCTCAGGTTTCAAGGGACCCTGTTAAAAAAGGGAAGCCAAGAGAATGCATTTAGTCAGAGAGGCCACCAGGAGGAGGATGCTGAGCAGCCTGGAAGGCATGGGTTGACTGCAGATGGGGAAGAAGTCCAGTTAAATAACACACTTGTAGAAACAGACCTGATTGTTAAGGCTAATACCACTGACCATGCCAGTAGGGCATGAGCTCAGACCTCTGTCCCTGCACTGGGTCTCAGCCCAGGTGGCTCTAGCCACTTGACTTGTGTCAGTCTCCTTGACGTGCCCCGAAGACAGAGGTTTCTCCAACTATTTCTCCCACATGTTCCCCCTTGCAGTACCTCCAGCCTTTTGACCCCTTCCTTCTGAGTTCGAGGTTTCACAGCTGGGATCTCTGGGAGCCCTTTCTGATGCCCCTTTTCCCGGAAGGAATCCCAGCGATTGCGTTGGTGCCTCTGCTGGCTCAGGTCCCGTATTGCCTGGAGGGCCACAGGAATCAAGAACAAGCAGTATTCGGTTGTTGGTTTGTTGAGGGGGAGGCTGTGCTACTTTTACCCCTTTTCCGGAGGCTTTTTGGTAGAAGGGGTTTTCTGTCAAACGCATCAGGGCATAGGTGAAAAGCCCCTTTCCCATTACCACTTTGAAGGACCTCCAGGCCATACTGCAGTGTTACAAAGAACACACATGACGGGCTCTTTTCCAAGCCAGTCTTCACCTAACTGGCCTTCTCTACTAGGACAAGGGACACAGTCATTGCACACCTCCACCCCGCGTACCTGTCTGTCTCTCTGATGCCTGTCACAAAGGACAGGTTTGGTTGAGTCCTTGGCTGGCAGAGATGGTTCCTGCTTGCCATTGCCTTTCTTCAAGGAGCCCTCTGGGATTGCAGGCAGCCGGCTGAAATGCACAGCAGCAGACTTGGCATGAGCTCCACAGTAGCTTGCTCTCCACATTGGGCTCACAAGCTCTGCCCATGCTGCTGCAGCAGAAGCCAATCGTGCAGCAGAGTTATGTGGAATGGAATAGTTGGGCTCAAATGAAAGCAGAAACAGAGGGAGAGTCCTGAGTTGTTCCACTGTGGGGTGGCGTGACCATGGTCAAAGGGAGGCCAGAATGTCCTCTGTCCCTTGATGGGATGGGGCAACCCATTCCCTTCTCCTGGCAATGGCCTTCAGCTCAGACAAGCACTAGCACCACTCAAGAGCTACTTGAGAGCCTTTGGATCCCTTGGAACTCTCATGAAAATGCCTATGGATCTGGATTCAAAAGATGGCTTGAGCTGCCCTCAAAAAGCTGTGTCCTGGAAGCAGAGCCCAAAGAGAAACGCAAGCAAGACAAGGGAGTGCCACAAAGAGCAACTACACACTTGCCATGCAGCAAGTGTGTTCCTGCCCTATGTTCGTAGCTTCTCAAAGCTGATGCAGACAGTTGTGCTCACAGGACACCTCTCCCTCAAACCACAACAGCACGGCCTCATCCGCATCCTTTCAACAAGAGACTCACCCCACAGTGGGCTTCTTCTTTGACTCCATTGCTGCCTTTGCTGGCTCTGCAGGAAGATCTTTTGGGACTCCTTTAGCTGGTCCGTACTCTGAAAGAGACCCCTTGTTGCTAGGTATCCTAAGAAAGTCTCTTTGTGGGGAATCATTTCACAGCAGAGGAGCAGCCAGTGTGCTCCCTGTAACTGCTCCCACAGGCAGGACTTTGTCACACACACCCTCAAGAGAGTCATTCTGGCATTGCCAGTCTTGAAAGGACAAGGAGCTTTTAGCACAGGTTGGCAGCCCTGCCCACCCGCACAACGGGAAAACCGACACAGCTCCGGAAGGAGTCACTGTTACATTACCTTTCTGGACCATGCGATTGCCCACATCTTCCTTGGTCACTTTCTTTGCTTCAGTGGGCTTTGCGGTGCCCTTCACAGGAGGTATGACGGTGCTCCTGTGAGGCCCGACCTGAAGCTGAAAGCTGCAAAGAGGATGGAGAGAGCAGGTTGAAGGAGGAACGCAGGCAGTCCCGAGTACGGCAAAGCATGCGTGGGCTGCAGGCCCTTGGAAGAGTTTGTCTCCAGGGAATGCAGGACTCAAGAAGCTCTTGCAAGTCAGGCAGGGGCTGCTGAGGCAGAGCTACTCACTGTGGAAAGATGATGATGCGGCCAGACTGGGTGTGGGAGGCAGCAGTCTCGGTGCCCAAGAGCAAAGAGCCCTTCATCTCTGGCATCTGCAGCAGGGACAGGGACAAGTGAGAGGATGCCAAGGAAATGCCTGCCTTGCTCACAAGGGCCGCACACCTCACATCTGACCTTAGCGGCCACTGAAGGAAGGGAATGAGGGTAGGGAGTACCAGGGACGCCTGCCCATTTCTTGCCCAATTTCCCAAAGGGTGCGAGGAGAGAAGGCTGGAGCCAGGGAAAAATAGAAAACTTACACTGAGAAGAGCTGTTAGCAGCATCTCATTCCCATTGAGCCGTTTGAGAAAGCTTCTATGAAACTTCATTTTCACGGCTTTCCCTTGGATAAAGAGCATGCCAATGTCCTTGAGGACAAAGGCAACGTTCTCCTCTTTCCTTATGTAATGGTGGAAAAGATGCAGGGTCTCTTGCATGCTCTCTTGGGTTTTCTTCCTCGAGGCCACCTCCTCCAAGCCTAAGTCCGCATACTTGAGCGGCTCGATTTGTTTCTCATCTAGCAAACAAAAACAGACAACAAAACTCAGAGGACAATGAAGAAGCTGAAGCCAAGCTTGAGCTGCCCCCAAGCTCTCAGGCAATCCACAGCTTCCGAACTGTCCTGTGGGAGCCTCAGGGAGGCACAAGGGCATTTCGCGCCTTTGGGGAATAAGTTGCAGGCACCCTGTGTGTCCCAGCCCCACGCAAGGTGCACTCTGGCCTGCGGGGGACTCAGCAGGGCCACGTCAGAGGGGCGTCATGCTGAAGGACAATGCAAGGCCTGCACCACAGGTCTTAGGGTTATTCCGCTTGCTCATTGCCCCACAGACCCTCAGAAGGCCCCAGCGGCAGCAGCTGCTGCCTGAGCACTTGGTGCCAGAGCGCTGTCCCTGGGCAGGGCCAGACTGTTGTTCCCAGTGAAGAGATGATGGGTTCATGAGAGGGAAACAACTCACGGCAAAGGCAGCCCCCAGCTCGCAGTGTGTCACCAAGGGCAGGAAAGGTCTGCATCTGTCCCCTTACCAAAATCAGGTGATTTGTCCTGCCTCAGGCCATAAAGCTCTGCAAATGCCTTTGCAAAGTGAAACCTGGGTCTCCGAAGAGTGAAAACGGTCTTTCCTCCGTTCTCAAAATCCGATAGGACGATATCAAATGTCCCAAAATTGGGAATTCGGACGCCCTGGAAACAAAGCAGAAGTCAAAGGAGCCCTAGAAAGAGTCCTGCAGAGGGAAGCATTAACTTATGTGTCACCAGAGCACAGAGAGAGGCCTTTGTGCCTGGGCTGCTCCTGCTGCACAGAGGCAAAGATGGGAACTATGGAAAGCTCCGGAGAAGACCTGGAGACTCCAGATCTCTCCCTTTCTCCTTACTCTCCCAGAGAGGAAGATGTGATGACGGAAAAGCCAAGCAAGCCTCCTCGGTGGCTAAGAAACAACGGGCTGCCAGCAATCGGACACCCCCAAAGAACGTCCCAGCTTCCTGTGCGGCCTTGACGCTCTAGCCGTGGGCCTGAGGGAAGGACCAGAAGGTTCCCACCGCTTTCCCCCATGGGGCCAGGCTTGAGAGTTTACCTGCCTGACAGAAGGGCTGCAGTGTCCTTCTAGGGTAGGATTTCTGCTTTTGGAGGAGGGAAGGAATAATCACACTCCCTTGCACAGCAGTGCCAGAAGGCGCAAAAGCATCAGGGAGGAAGGGGAGGAGGAGCACCCAAGACCCACCTTGTTCCTCAGCAGCTGCTGGATGACGTACTCAGACACACATTCCCAGATCGTGAGCACGTCTGGAAGGAAAGGCAAGGAGACATCGTGCTCTAAGTCAACAAGCTCGCAATCACTCTGCCCTTTGCAAAGCAAGGAGACAGGGAGTGCAGATGCAATCGCCCCTTGCTTTAATCCCATCCCAAAGCCAACATCCAGGAAAGGTGCCAGCATATTTAGGCTTTCACTCCAGACTCTAGCCTTTCCTTGGACACCAGGAGAGGTGAGAGCTGAAAGATCAGAGGCATGAGACAAGCAGGGCACGAGGACACGCTGCCGTTTCACATGCACAGCGGGAAGGTGCCTCCGAGCTCCAAGCCAATGCTGCCACCCAAGAAGGCAAGCCGAGCCAGGGACACGTCCAAGGACTCCTGCCTAACAAAGCTTTGCCAGCAGTCTCTGCAGTGCCTGGCCAGGGCTGCACAACCCCTCCGCCTTCTGCAACCACTCCGTGGGGAAACTTGGCAATGGATCCGCACCCTAGTGAGGGGATGGGGCTGGGCCCACGTGAGTCTCGGGGCACCTGCCAGTGCCTTTCCCGCAGGGGCCACTTTCCCCCATGCTGGGTCCCTGCACACAGACTCTGCATGTGCATCTGAGCAGCTGCGACTCCTCCGCTCGGCCACGAGCTCAGGGTGGGCCATCCCCACCAGGAGCCAAGCAACAACCTTCAAGGACAGGCCCTTCTGCCTGGGGCTGCCCCAGGAAGGCAGTGTCAGAGCCGGGAACAGCACCCAAGCCCTGCAACCCTGCATGACACTGGGACCTCAGCCCCACGGGACAGCCACGACTGCCCGTGCAAGCTCCAGTCTGCTCTCCTCTCCAGCACAGCAGGTCTGCCTGCTTTGCAGGGCTACATTCTGAGTTCCTTCTGCACGTGACAACCCGCAAGAAAGCGCTCCTGAAGGCCTTACCCTGTGTGTGTGTCCTGTATGTAGGACATGTGGCCTTCTGCTGACCGCTGTGGCAAAGCCTCCAGGAGTCCATCTCTGCTTCCCCCTCACTGTGGCTCAGCCCAGTCAGGGGGTAGGAGAGCAGGAATGTTCCTCTGCAATCTCCTGTTTGGCACTTGAGCACACAGCCTCCAGCACGATGCCACAAGCACCCCTCGCCTTCTCCTTGGCAGGACAAAGCAGCTCCTCCAAAGCACAGCAGAGGTGAGAGCAGCCTCCAGCACCTGCACTCACCGCAGCCTCGCAAGGGTGTGCGGGGAGAGGCCGGGCGCAGCAGGGGACGTGTCACCCTGCTGCTGACTGTGTCACAGAGGAGCTGCAGTGACCCCGGCCCTGCCAGCTGTTGCCCCACAAAGGGCAGGGTGGATGCACGGGGCCGCTCAGGGAGCTGACCCCAAGGGGAGCGTAGGGCTGGGAGATGCACAGGAGGGTTTGCAGAGCACCCTGGGGCACGGATGCCCCTCCTGTCCCCAGATATGGGGCCACTGGGCAACGATTGCTGTGGGGAAGGCAGGGACTTGGCCGCATTGCCCATCTCCTGGATTCCAGGAGAAAAGCCTGGGATAACTCCAGTCAGAAGGGACCTCAGGAGGTCTCTTGTCCCTCTGACTGCTCCAAGCAGTATGAGACCAGCTGCCCCCAGGCTCTCAGGAAATCCACAGCTTCCGAGCTGTTCTGTGGGAGCCTCTGGCACACTGGAGGCACAGGGTGATTGCCTGCCTTTGGGTGTTAGGTCCGGTATCCGAACTGACAGGGAGAGAGACAACCACCATAGATATATATTGTCTTTTATTAATAGAAGAAAGATAATAAGTATTACCAGCTAGCTGGGGTCCGGGCTTTCCCACGCAGGGGTCACACCACGGACCCCGACCACTTCGAGCGTCCCTCTTTTATACCGTTCTTACCCAAGAGTGTTCCCCCTCCCGTTTTCCTGTTTTGCATTCTTGTTAATGTTATCTATTTTGCTGAATTAAAACATCTGGATAAGCAGCCCCCCTATCATCCTGATTGAGGGCAGGGCACCCTAACCCCGCCACCTATCAAGGGTCCAGACCTTGCCATGAGCAGGGCATCCTGACCCTGCCATCTATCAAGGGTTCTGCCCCTGCCATGAGCAAGACATCCGGACTCTGCCAGTTATCATGGGTCCTTGTGCTCTAAGACTCAGCTTATTCTACATTAGCTATTTAACCCCTACCTTCCCTGCTAATGCACCCTACATTCCCCCCTTTTTCTTTTGCTAATATCAGAGAATCCTTTCTCGATCTTTCTGAGTTTGTCGCATGAACATTATGTGCATAGAATTAACTTGATTTGTAGCTTTTTCCATTACCCCCATTACACATTTCCACATTATACAGATACACAGTAACAGTAATAACAGAATTACAAATACGCGTAATCCTTCTTTTATCAGTCCTGATATCCACCCAGGTAACCCTCCAAACAACGACTCTAGCCATCCGTCCATCAGTCCTTCTTCCCGTGTTATCTTCTGAGTGTGTTCCTTGAGCCAGCGCAATTGTTGTTGAATCGATTGGCTATGGTCCGACAGGTTAAAACAACCAGTCCTTCAAACTCCTCACATCCCTGTCCATGGGCGAGGAGCAAGAAGTCTATAGCCGCTCTGTATACCTTTTTAAAACTGTTGTCATCAAATCCCGGCTTCCCAAACAAGCAGGTTCTGAATGGATTACTAGCGGTGGTGAGGGACAGGCAGAATTCCTGATTCCCTGTGTTATTTGCCCAAGTCACCCACATATTACTTCTCTCTTCTATGTTGTATATCCCATTAGAACACCTCAGAATCATAATTAGCAGGACCATAATTACCCAAATTGTGTTACTGTACATTTTTCCTAATTAATTTCAATTTCAGAGGATTGTTACTATTCCTTCGGACCTCCCACTCCTCTGCTTTCTTCCGCTCTTCTTTGTTTAGCTTCCGGACGTGGGAATGGTGAATCCAATGTCCTATTCCATCGACCTTAACGGCAGTGGGTGTTACTAAAATTACTACATAAGGTCCCTTCCATCTGCTTTCTAATGTTTTTTCTAATGTTTATGCCTTTTTACCCACACCCAATCTCCAGGTTCAATATCCATTTCTGACCCCTTCTGATTTCTTTTATACCAGTTTTGTAGTAATGGGAATAACTCATCTTGTATTTCTTTTAAGATCTGCATCTCTTTCCTCATTCCTGAGTTTTTAGTTATTCCCTTCCTTATCTCTAACGGATATACTGGGGGTAGGGTCCCAAACATTATTTCAAATGGTGTAAAGTCTAGTACATATGGAGTTATCCGAACCCGGTATAGGGCAAAAGGTAGCATTGTTACCCAGTTCTCTTCAGTCTCTTTTACTAGCTTAGCAAGGGTTTCCTTTAAGGTTCTGTTCATCCTTTCCACCTGACCCGAACTTTGAGGATTATAGGCACAATGCAATTTCCAGTTGGTTCCCAGTGCTCGGGCTAATTCCTGTGTAACCCTTGCCACAAAAGCTGGTCCATTATCAGACCCGATGCTCACCGGTATCCCATATCTGGGGATTATTTCTTCCAAAAGTTTTTTCGCTACCACCTGGGCTGTTTCTTGCTTAGTGGGAAAGGCCTCCACCCACCCTGAAAAGGTGTCTACTAATACCAACAGATATCTATATCCGTATTTACCTGGTTTTATTTCTGTAAAGTCTACTTCCCAATGCCTTCCAGGCTCACCACCCTTTTCCCTTATACCTTCATGTACCTTCCTGACCCTCGATGGTTTCATTTCCTGACATGCTTGACACCCCTCTATTATCCCTCTTAATATTCTCCTCTGATCTTGGAATCTCAACCCAAACTTTTCTATTAACAGTCCCATTTTTCTTTCCCCCAAGTGTGTGGTACTGTGTAACTGTTGCACCATCTTCTGTCCCAACCGCTTAGGAATTAACATTCTTCCTTCTGTATCGTAATGTCCTTCTCCTGCACTTTGCTTTTCTGCGACCTTTTGAATCCACTCCCTCTCCTCTGGGGTGTATTCATCCTCTCCAATTTCCTCTTCTTCTCTTAAAGTGTTGTGAGTCAGGGCTAGTACCCTTTGTATTTGTCCTTCTAACGCAGCTCGCCGGGCTGCACTATCTGCAGCTGCATTCCCTCTACTTATCGTATCGGTTTTCTTCTGATGTCCTAAGGTATGCACAATTGCCACTGCTTTTGGTTTCTGCAAAGCTGACAGCAAGTGCAAAACCTCTTCTTTGTTTCGGATTTCTTTTCCTGCGGAGGTAAGAAATCCCCTTTC
The DNA here is from genome assembly GCF_059628265.1 of Tinamus guttatus. Taxonomy (NCBI): domain Eukaryota; kingdom Metazoa; phylum Chordata; class Aves; order Tinamiformes; family Tinamidae; genus Tinamus; species Tinamus guttatus. The sequence continues at coordinate 3,000,216 of NW_028288557.1, read as the reverse complement.
TCTGTATATTGCTCCGTGTATATGCACCGTCCCATATGCATAGCGACTATCTGTATAAATCGTCACTCGCTCTCCTTCTGCCATTTCTAGTGCCTTAGCCAAGGCTATCAGTTCCGCTCTCTGAGCCGAAGTGCCGTCTGGTAAACGCTGGCTCCAAACTATTTCTCCTTTCTGATTTACCACTGCAGCTCCCGCCCTTCTTTTTCCTTGCTCGAC